>NW_008795695.1:2661980-2734219 GCF_000699145.1 Aptenodytes forsteri
TCAACCAACGTCCTGAACAGGCCAAAGTCCGCCCTCCGGAAGTCCATGGTTATCCATGCTATCTTGATAGCAGTTCAAATTCTACAATAATAAAGTAAGCTTTTCTAGCTGAAATGCTTAAATTCTGTATTTAAAATAGTATGGAGTTCTGGATTTTTGTCTATCATCTAATCTATCTACCATAATTTTTTTGTGGTTTTTTTTTTTCTGTACTGTGTTCATCCTTTAATTTTTTAGATTTCCTTGCAAATTAGAAGAATCTGTAAGATAAAAAATAAGGACTTTATTTTTAATGTTGCTTAAACTTTAGGATTCTTGCCACAGAATGGGTTGAATTGGGTTTTTCTATTCAGTAAGGTTTAGTACTTCTTGGTTGCTGTGTTTCTTTTTAAATTCTGGTCTACAAAATTAAAAAAAAAAAAAGTTTTTTCAATACCCTGTCAAAAAACCTCTCTATGCAGTATATTAAAACAAAACCAAAATAACTGGTAACTTCTTGTGTCATGATCTCCTCCAAGGGTACCATGTAACTTGCGGCCACCCTGTCTGTCTTCTTGTAAGTGGAAAACACTAAGGTCTGAGATGTTGTTCATCATGTTAATTGAGCCCAGCAATACCTGCAGAGTTCACAAGAGAATCTTCTGGTTTTTTTCTCTTCGGAATAGTTCTTCGAAGTCTACTCCTCAATGTAACCAGTCACTATGTGAATAATCCCAGCAAAATCAATTAGACTACAAAATTGAATATGTCAGATAAATCATGCAGATACTATGATTAGAAAGACAATATAAAACCAGAAGCAGGTAGATAAGACAGGTAGAAAAACACTGGAAAATTTCAGATCATATTCTGAAAGAAATAAAGGAATTTCACTTTCAGCATATTTGGGACTTGATATTTTCCAAAGAATATGCCAATGGCATAATTCACACATACAGTATGCAGTGGACCAATTTTTTCACATTCATATACTGAAACTCCTATGTTTCTTTCAGAATATTATTTGAAATTTTACAGTTAATTACTTCAGTGATCTTTGAAAACTGTAATCAAAATACCATTGTGACCACGGCTGTGAGCTATGGACTCCTGTAAGAACAGTTTTGTTTGTATATGGAAAGATGAATAACCTGATTTTATACTTAAATGACAAATATAGATCTTAAAAAAAACCCAACTATATTAAGTATTTTCTTCCATTTTCAACATATTTCAAAAATGTAAAACACTTAGCAAGCAGTGAAAGCTTTCACTACTCTTAGATTACTTTTAAGCTCTGCACTTTTGTTACATGCTGTGGGATAGTTCCTTAATCTTACTTAATTATTTTAAAAATTCTTTTACAACTGGAGTATTTAAAGTGTTCTGATCAATAATGGTTCTTTCCTTTTTTTTCCAGGAGGACATAGTTATATTTTTTTTTTTTTCCCTATGTATGAAATATATCCACATCATACCATCACTGATACCAAGTGGTTCCAGTTTTTGAGGACATATTATGCCATCAGATTCAGTTGGATTAATTCCATAAATGTATTTGTAAGCGTCATTGCATCTAGACACACAGTGCTGTGCAGGGGATTCTAAAGTAGACACTAATTCTTTAAGGACTGCATATATAAGTAATTTTATTCTTTTAGATAGGCCCCAGGAGTCACTCAAGTGTTTATAGAATCGGATCCTTAGGTTTTACGTAGTTAACACATTCACATTTTATTAAGTGTAGACTCATAGTCATGCTTTTATGTTGTTTCAATTTTGAAAACATTTACAGTAACACTAATTTTATTATGCCCTAAGGTTTATTTTCAGTTAAATTATACAGCCTTGGAAAGTAAGCATGGCTGAAAGGCAAGTCAAACACTGCTACTGCTTGGTTTAGGTTTTAAATTTCATCTTACCATAACTGAATGTGATATGTCATAATCCTTCTATTCTCCCAATTCTGTTCTTATTCTCATGATGGTACTTTATTTTTTCATGACATGGTTATACTTTATAGTTTGATATTTTTAAATCTCATGAAAATGAAAAAGCTAAAATGTGCTGGAAGACATACAATTCCACTGTTTTGTTTACAAGGAAGCAGTTACCATGTTTCAATGGCAAATTCAAGCAAAGTGCTCATAATAGAGTGTGAAATGTAAAAGTTACTGTTTTTCCAAAATTCATTAAATCCCTTTAGCTCCACATGTAATGGGACCTCTGTCTGTCTGCTGCAGAAACTAAAGAAATAGAAATTCTAATAAATCGGGACTCAAAAGAATAAGAGAGTACTGACAGAAATAATTATACTTTCATTAAATATAGACTTGAAAAGCAAGCCTAAAGCAACTATTAAAATACTTCTCCATAATGAAAAAAACTAAGCTCCCTAGAGACTGAGAAAGAGACTACTGGCTCTTTCTCGAGACATTACAGTTCTATATCCTTTTGTAAGATAATACAGCCCCTGCTTTTCTGGGCAAGACAAATACTGATGTGCTTCAAGTAAAGTCCATCCAATTTATGTCCATTCCCCAGTACGAATCTGACATCTGGAGAGCTCATCACAGAGCTGGCAAACAGCAAGCAGGCAATTGCTGTAGAGACAATAAAAGGAAGCTGTCTTGTAAAGGCAGGGTAATGATCCAAGAACTCTGTATGGATCAAAGCTTCCAGGTGCATATTCAACACTGATACTAGTAATATACAGTACTATGGTAATATATAATACCGCATTCCCATAAAAGATCCTGGAATCCAACATCCCTTTCGTGGATTTTGTTTCTAGACTTGTTGCTGTATGTTGCAGCAACAATATTCTCAGTGCTGTACAATATTCTTTTTGGGAAGTTTTTCCCCCTGTTTTCTGCTTCTGATAGCATCTCCAGGTAGAATCCTAGGAATAGATTCAGGCTGTGTGAAAGATTGCTGCCAGGGATTCAGTCTTGATTTGTGAAAGCATGTCCTAAGTTCAAACCCGTCCGCTTCCTAAATCACTTTTTTTTTGTTATAACTTAATATGCATTTCCATACACCTTTTCTTAAATATGTACCAACATGCCTAAATCACTTTCAGGTCCTTAGTAGATAACTCAGAACTCTTTCTTTCATCATCACAGCCACCTGTCATTTTAGGTCTTTAATACATGGTTGAACTGGCAGAGCATAGCACCAGTAATTTACCACTAATGTGCACGTAGATGTATCTAGGAGTGTAGACCGAGGACGCTTGATACTGCTTTCCATGAGGGAGAAATGGCAAGTTATGAACTGTATGAAGGTGGCTTGAATGTGCATCAGATGCCCATTGCCAGCTAGGAGAAAGGAAACTTCCATAATTTTTTGCCAGATTCATGTCTCCTGTGCTCACAATCTGAACATAAAATATCAATCCCCATCAAGGTCCTTAATTGTTGCCTATGGCTTCTGTAACACTGACATTAAATTTCTTCAGAAGCATAAATTGCTCGGTCACAACAATGATTTTATGCAGATGAAGAAAAAACAGCTATTAGCACTCAACAACAAAGCTAAGTTTGGAACCATGGGACTATTAGAAAATGGGACTCTAAGTTGCAAGTGAAGCAAAGAAATTATTAAATTTGTTGACTTTTTTTAAAATTTATTGCTTCATCAAATTTTGTTCCCATATTTTTTCTTCCCTTTCCTTTAGCAATGGTTGTTCTCAGCAATTTGGAACCAAATACGACATATGAAATCAAAGTAGCTGCTGTAAATGGAAAAGGGCAAGGAGAGTATAGCAAAATCGAGATCTTTCAGACCTTACCTGTCCGTGAGTAATACCTGTGCTATCAACTGAAAATGTAAATGATTATTAGAATATGTTATCTCCAGATCAGCTAATAATTTCAAGTATGATTCACTGTGGATAATATGTTTTATATTTATACACTGCTTCCCAGTGTATAACATGTCTTTACATTGTTTCTCAGAAATTGTGTTTTGTTCCTCTTATTCCCTCCACCTAGTAGTAAGAATGAACTTAAATTAGATAATTTCTCCCATTATCTATATTTTTGAGACTTAGACAAATCTTTGTTTAATATTCAAGAGCACAAACCATGAAAGATATTAGATTAAGGACTTTTTCTCATTTACACCCAGGGTATTATAGACATCTGTGAGAAATGAATTGGCGCTTTCCAGAGACATTTCTTCAGCAAACTATGCTGCCACAAGTTTTGCAATTATCAAGACTCAAACAGAAATCTTAAGCTATGGAAAAATGATGAGAATAAATTGTTTTAACTATGATTACATGCAAATGATAAATGCTAGAAAGTCATTTCTATGTTTTCAGTAACCTTTATAGGCAAGAAATTCAGATTTAAATATTAAGGGCTAATGAAAAATATTTTTCTCAAATTACTTTTAAATAGAAACAATGATAAATAAATTAAATATGAAGGGAGAAGAAAAATGAAGGAACTACCAGATGGCACTGTAGAGTACTCAAACAGATATACCAAAATACATCAGCCACTATTACTAGACTAGTCTCTCATAAATCTTTTGCAACTGAACTGTTTTCTGAGTAGGGCGTTACTCAATATAGTTAAGAATACTGGCCCTAATGGAATGAACAATAAAAGTCACACGACTACAAAGAACATAAAATATTTCTGTGTTACTCTAGTATGTTCTTATTGAGACATTTCTTCTGTTGAAAACCAGTAACTTGGCAGCTTTCAAATTTCTTTTTCATGAAAGCATATACATATTTAAATATATTGAATGACAGATAAAATAATTTGCTATTATTCATATGGGACGTCATACCTGATAAAAAAGTGATAGAAACTGATAGAAATTATATATATGATATCTGATAGAAAGCTAGGCAAATTCTATGTTGAGATCTAAGTCAATTTATCTTTACTATGATAAGGGATAAACACAAATATTACAAATATTTCTAAAGGAACTGTAGCTCTCTGGGTGAATGCAAATGTACAGAAATTTTGAAGATAAGACACTTCAGTATGACAGCACATGTTCATTTAGGATCTGATCTAAAACTTTATAATAGGCATTGTGTATAGAAATGATAATTGGTCTGTGAATTTCCACTAGAAAAGTGGCTTAAGCTGGATATTAACACTTCAATTGTACATTTAAGGTTATTTTTATCCTTTCATTACAGAGAAAATTGTTTTTGCTATTGGAAATCTTATTCTTTATATTTATTCTTAATATAGACTACTCTAAAAGTATCTAATTTTGCCTTGGCACATTTATCAAAGAGTTAAGTTAGCTAATATCTGTTTTTACAATTTAGATCTCGTACATGGGATTAAATCTTATGCGTAAGGTTGCTTTCCTGTAAGATAATGTTACTCTTAAACTCCAGTGTGACTAGCAGCTCACCAGCCTTGCTGAATTGATGGCTAAATTATTTCTGAATTAAATTACATTTGAAAGTGTCAAAAGTCACAAAGTCTCAAAGAAACAAATACTTCTTTCATACTTGACATAATTTTGTTTCCTTGTGTGAGAGAATTAATCTATATTAGAACATATTTTAAGCAAAATATTTAACACCCTTATTAAGGATGTTCTGCCGTGCTTGGAAGGATCATGTTGATTTTAAAGATTTTGATTAAAAATCTTGTGGACAAGCTCCCAGCTGCAATTTAAGACTTATCTTATTGCTGAATTATTATTATCTACTGTTTTTTCCCTTGTTTAGGGGAGCCAAGCCCCCCTTCAATTCATGGACAACCAGGAAGTGGCAAGAGTTTTAAACTTAGCATAACTAAACAAGATGATGGAGGTGCCCCCATTTTGGAATATATTGTCAAATACAGAAGTGTAAGTATTTCAGTTAATCAAAATAGGTTGGTTTTGCTTAGTAATATCTGCTTTTAATGTAGAGAAGAGTGTTGATATGATTTGAAATGTAACAAAATGGTTTGCATACTACAAAAAGAAAAAAAGGTTTAGTATAATATGTTTTCTCGTGTGACTATGTAGCTAATGCCGGATTATTAAAAAAAAAAAAAAAAGAAAGAAAGAAAGGAAGGCACCCTGCTCTTCCTAAATGCATAACTGAAAGTTCATTCTAACAAGAAAACTATATTCTCTGATTTTTTACATGGTAAATGAAGAACATTCATGTTCAGCTCTCAAAAGTGCAGTAAATTAGCAGACATTAAAGTTACATAATTAAGGGTTGTTTGAACAGAAAATTATTAACCTGTTACAAATGCATCTGTATAGATAGATAGCATCCTGGAGATAGAAAGCTATATTCCAGTGCTCCATGTTAATTTTAAATGAGATTAATTATCTGATCATATTTCATATTTTCTATCTTCCTAGATTCCAAGGGTCATCTTAAAAAAGCCAAATAATTGACAAATTGTTAGGACTTCCATGAGTGTCAGTGTACATATCAGTTCTTTAACAACCATCGTGCAGAGTTTATTGGTCTTCTGTCAGCTAGAGTCTGATTTGGTGTTCTCACCAAATCTGGCAAGCTTAAAAAACAGGCTCTTCTGCAATGTGTAATTTCTTTTTCTATGAAAAAAAATTGTGGGTTTTTTTTTAATTATTAAAGTAGCTAAAATATCCTTTCTTTCCTGATATACTATGTTTAGAAATGATTGGGTTGAAGAAGTAACTATACAGCTGTCGAGAGCAATGAATTTAATTAAAACGTGTGCATTTTCTAATAACTTCTTTGTATTCTTTTAGGAAGTTTATACTACTTTTATCTGACTAGACCCGGTAAAAAGACATTTTACCAGAGTGCAATAGCAGATTTTCATGTCCATTTCGACAGTCTAAAAGAGATTGGGAATGTAACACCAGATATTTAGACATGTTAAACGGAAGATAGTGAGGACTGTATTTAACAGAAATAAACAATATTTGAGAAATTAAATGCAGAACCTGTTTTAGTGTTCCCAAAAAAGAAAAGCCAATTCCTTATTTTGTCACATTTCCTGCTGTTTCCTACAATGTAACTTTTTGATGATATTTCTGGGATTATCCAAGTGCTAAACCTGGCATGTAAAATGATTTTCCTAAGCTAAGTATGACCAAAGAAGATTGGTAGCTCCAAATCAATTGAGAAAACTTTGGTAGAGTTTTTAAGAGTAGCCTGAGGGAATAACCAGCAATTATTCTGATATCACTGATCCCTAAATCTTAATTGACCTTCTTAAATGACTTTCAGTCCAGTGAGTACAGTTGGCATAAAAGAAAAGTAATTGTAAAGAAGAGAGAGGGTAGTAAAATATGCACTACAAGATACAATGCAGTTTCGTGGGATTGACCTTCCTAGTTAGATTACAATGCCTCTAAGTATTTATAATTGAGAAGATAAGAAAATAAACCATTTGGATATAACATATGCATGCAGTATATGGAATTTAATCTGTTTCTGTGATTTAAGCAAGCTAAATGATTTTGGATCTATCCTGAGTATTTTTGGAAACCTGATTTTGATCTAACAATGCAGTTTCGTGGGATTGACCTTCCTAGTTAGATTACAATGCCTCTAAGTATTTATAATTGAGAAGATAAGAAAATAAACCATTTGGATATAACATATGCATGCAGTATATGGAATTTAATCTGTTTCTGTGATTTAAGCAAGCTAAATGATTTTGGATCTATCCTGAGTATTTTTGGAAACCTGATTTTGATCTATAGTTTTGACTAAGGTACAATATTATAGTATAAAAGATCACTTTTCATTTGTATTGTTGAAAGATAAATGTACAGTTTAAGCAGGAACTGGAAACTTAATAGGTTACTGAAGAAGATAGCTTTTACTTGGACCTCAAATCCATAACTCCTTAAGCTTCAAATTGAAAAAGCAATTTGACTAAATTAAAGGCCTTCCTACAGCAAAAAAGCACAATAATTTTTTGGTGTTTTAATCAGAATGAATGGATGCTATTTAAAGTTCTTAATTATCTGTTGACTGCTTCTCTTCTATCATCTTCCCCATTGGTCATATTTAATTAGCTTTCCTATAACTCTTGCCAGCCTCATTATTAGCACCTGGACCAATGTATTTGCTTGCACGTTTAAAGAGCATATTAGATAACAAGCTATACATTAGTGGCTTTTTCTTTGTGTTTCATAGCAGCTTATGTCTTATTAAGAGTCAGTTCCCTCATATTTAAGTGTTATACAGGTTTTTTTGTTTGTTTGTTTTTTTAAACTGGGAGAAGGACAGCCTTTAACATATTATAGCAATATTATAGCCTGGTTTAGGGCAATTGGTAAGTTTTGTTTTTCTGTGTTTCATTCTGTCATATATTGCTTTCCTAACATCAGTTTATTCATATTATGGGCAGGACTTACTAACTATAATCAGATAATAAGAAGCTTCACATTTTGTTCTGTATTCCAGAGAAGTAGGTACTGTGCAATTTTTATGAGTAGCAGCCTCAAATTGATTCATGCTGTTGCACAAAGTCAAGAGAGGCTTACAAAGCTTCACTGATGGAGTCTGAAGCTGATGGCATACCTTGACTTCAAAGTTACCTTAGGAAAGAATAGGAGGAGAGAGAGAAAGAGAAGGGAAAACTGCTCCCCGGTAGCCAGCTGGGAAGAGCGGTGATGGGGATTCCCTAGACAAGCATCCTGTCCGATGCAGGAGGTGAGCCCCCAACCACATTTCTCATAGTAACTGTGTAATTTTAGTGGGGACTGACTCAAGCTCCCCTTTGGTTGTTCCTGCTTATGGCGCTATTAATGTTGGTTGGGGCACACATGATGATGTTCTGGTGTTGCACAATGGATATTAAGCTTCATGCATGCAAATTACTGGGGAGGTGTGTACTGCATTTGTAAATGGCTATTATCTGCAGTGTCATTTACCAAGTACTATAATAATAAACTAAAAGCTAGAGGGGAGGGTTGAAGAGGTTGTACAGACTAAGGGGAAGGTGAGGAGATAAGGAAGGCCAGGAGGAAAGAGCACTTGGGGTACAGGGGAGAGACTGCCACAGCAGCTCAGGGCAGGTGGGTGGCCAGGCACAGACCTGCAAGAGAAAGGCAGGCTACGAAGCAGCATTTGGAAGGTATTACACAGGTTAAGCTTAGCACCAGCAACAGCATGCAAACAAAGTGTGATCACCACACAGGAATAATCACTCACGCGTGACTCATATAGACACAAGCAAAAGTTTGTGCTTACTGTTCAAGTGCATTCTGACTGTGATGGATATTCTGTAGCTGCGTGTGTTACAATTGTGAATTTGTGCTTGGTGCATAATGTTGCCCACTGTTCCCTGCAAATACATATCACTCTATTATCTTGACGAGATTTGTTCCCAGCCTTCAGTTATGATTTTGGTACCATATCCTGATTTACTTCATAATGCTTAAAAACCAAGTATTGAAATAGGCTTCTTAGTGATTGGAAAAGGGAATTCTGTTTCTATACTTTCAGGTCACAGAATGCCAACAGTAAGCTAGAAAAACAAAAAGGGGAGGGGGTTGTTTTCGTTTTTCCCTGGCATGCCAAGTTTCAGTAAAAATTTGGAATTAGAATGAAATCATAGAAGTATCCATTTTTTATGGTTATAAACTTTTAGGTAGAAGCAAGAAAAGTTGATTAAAATTCTATTTTGAAAAACAATAACAGCATTTAATTTATTTTTTCCTTTTACATCGATAATGATGTTTGGAGAAAATGTTAGCGGAGCGACTAGTTTTCACAGGCCTAAAAGTTGTTCACCATGTTGAGCTGTGACAGTATTACTATTAAAGCTCTGAATTTTGGCAGTGACAAGTGTTTGATTGATGTTATGTG
This sequence comes from Aptenodytes forsteri, assembly GCF_000699145.1. NCBI lineage: Eukaryota > Metazoa > Chordata > Aves > Sphenisciformes > Spheniscidae > Aptenodytes > Aptenodytes forsteri. Next base: position 2,671,762 of record NW_008795695.1, read on the forward strand.
CTTCACTCTTGTTTGGCTATGTTGATGGAGGACTGTGTTCATTTTGTTGCTTTATGTAGGTTCTAGAACAAACTTCTGTAAATACGAATCATTTAAAAAGAGATAATTTCTCGTTTACTCCCGCTCTGAGATACCTACCATAAAACAGTTAAATGTTTTTGCGTCTCTAAGTTCCACTTTACCTGCCAGATCCTTGGACTTTCTGTGCATTTTAACACTATGTACGTTATCAGCCATTTTGTGCTTTGTTCAATGTTTGTCCTGTATTACAAAGCACGGTCCTAATGTAATGGATTCTTGTGAAGTCACTGCTTTAAATTATCAGATTGTCTTCCCTGAGGATTTCTTGATATTTTTTCCTGCCAGCTTCCAAGATAGTGTGGCATCTCCTGCCCTTTTTTTATCACAGGGACCACCATAATAACAAGTCAGAGCGGAACTTTCAGTCCAACAATTTAGGGAGGATGGAGAATAAGGGAAAGGGTTGAAGGGGGTTAATCACTTTTGCTCACTTTTTATGAGTTCCCAGAGAATGTGATCTTGGGTACAATGTAAAATGACCATTAGAGAGAGAGATGTTGTTTTCTAGACTAGTAAATGGTTAGGTGCCTAAACAGTGGATTGGCTTTACTTCTACTGTTGTCAGATGTGCCCTCAGTTTTGAGAAGCAGCCAAGTCATGGTAGGCTGGAGTTTCACACTGCTTTGTTTACTCTTTTTTTTTTCAGGGTATTTAGGTGCTTAGGTTACTTTCAGCTGTTTTACAAATCTAGCTCTTAGACACTTCTGAGACAAATTTGGCTAATGCTTATATTTAAAGCCAAAATACACACAATTAAGAAATAATAATTTGTGGGGTTTTTTTAGTCTGTGGCATTGTGGCAGGTTTGTTTCAACCAAAGTCTTATATTGGGAAGATGACAGTGTGAATCTAAGACTTAAGAGTAATGGAAATGGGCAGTAAGATCCCCAGAAATTTCCAGTCATTGGTTAGGCTCACAGCATCAGTGACCTTCTGTAAAGGAGTATTTCCCCATTATATGAAACAAAATGAAATGGAAATAAAGGACCAATTTCATCTGTGAGGTTGCAGATCTGATTGCAGTTTCTGAAAATGTGCATTTGTTGGTGGATATTAATGATATAACTGCTAATAATAAATGATTATTGAAGATATTTATATTAACTCACCCCTCAAATTAGGCTGTAGATTGTGATTTAGAAGTTTCTTTCATTTGTTGTAGAACACTGTGCATATGTAGAGCTTTCTATAAATTTTAAGCAATATTTATAATAGAACAGCCTAATAAGGTGTGAAGTGTTCTCTTGTAGTTCTGTTTTCTGCTCCTTAAGCTACCAATTAAAGGGTCTTAGCATAAACAGGAAGATTTGTAGGAAGATTTAACTGGCAGACTCTTGTTTTGTATTCTTGTTCCCCTCTTTCCATTTCTACACTAATAGTAAAATAAATCTGGACACATTACTGAACTCTACTTAGCAAAAAGTACTTGAAAATGCATGTGAAATAACAGCTATAATGAAGGACATTGCTGTTCTGTTCTTTTTTTCTTTAAGATGCCAAAAGCAGATTGTATTCTGGAAGACTTCATCCGTTTGTCTTTAGAAGAAGACAACTTGCTTTCCAGATACTTTTTTTATTCTTCTTCCTTCTAACTTGTGTTTGTCACTCTTTGTAAAACATTTTGTTGTCTTTTAGCTCAGGGCTTGGGCTTTGTTTCATTTATCTCAATGCACCCAGTTGGCTTCACTTTCAACTAAACTTAGGGTGTCACTTCTCTGGCATAGCGTGCAGGTATCCTGTTACATTTCAGCTTTCATTATTCTTCACCTGACCAAACTGTGGAACAACTGCCTTTTCACTTATTCTTATGTCTGCAGAAGAGCAGCCTCATACAGAAATCTGTATAGTTTTCCTTCCAAATCTTAAGCTCATTCTATTCATCACATATAATTCTACACTTTGTTTTCAAAATATAGTCATATATCTGTTTGCAATGCTGTTTTTTCCACCTGCAGGAACCATATTAGACTGAATCTTTGTTTTCCAATTCAGTATATTTTTTCTCCTTCTGTGATTCTGAACCTCTTTGGAATTCCCCAGTATATTCACACGGTTGTATGTGCACACACCAAGATCATGTACGGATCTTCTGACTTCTCTCATGTTGGTATTCTTTGGAATCTAGGTGTATCCTCCCAAACCTCACCAACTTAAACAGCCATTAAAATATGGTGGTATGTAACATTGCTATTCCTGATATTACTAAGGAGTATTTGCATATGAATATTGCAATCAGTATCAATTCTTTTTTTTTTGGCAGTGCTATACAAAACTATATTTTGTAAAAGTAGTTTGATATAGTGATAATATAAGTGGATTCACTCAGTGGAATGTAAATATAGGTGGATTCACTCAGTGGCACGTCAGATGATTGCGACAGAAATTATCCATGAGGATAGGGGAAAATATCCTTGATAGAAAATAGCAGTTTCGCTGTATGATGAGTAAACTATTTTTACTCCAGTGTATTTAGTTTTTTTCATGATAAATGTAACTACCGTTCTGATGTTTTTCATTGGTCTACTGCTGCACCAAGTAGGCACTTTCACCTTGCTGCAAATGTTCCTGAAAAGGTGTTTTACTGTATTTTAGTCATTCCCAGGACTATCATGTGTCAGTACCAATGCCAGAAGAAGCAAGAAAGAGTTTAAGAAAAGGTGAAGTCAGTGTGGAAAAAACATCACGCTCAGCGCTGGTAGAAAATAAATTATTGCAGCAGTGCATATAAGGGAGTTTAGTGTGTCACTCTACTTTCTGAAGGCTGGGGACAAAAAAAACCCCAGGCATAAGGAGCATGATTGGGCCCTGAACTGTCTAATTTAGATGCTATTTTCTTTGACACTTGTATCAGTCAAGAGCAAGATGCTTCAGCGAAGAGCCTAAATATAAGCTGCTGAGAAGCATAGTAGTCTGCAGCAAAAAGTTATATTTCCCTGTATTTGAAGGTTTGTTGTTTGGGGTTTTTTTTCCCAGAAAGTTTATATCCACTGACTGGGTCTGTGTTGCTGTATGGGTTGGATGGCAAGGATTTGGCTCTCAGCCACAGTTTTTGCCACTGCAATGTACCTCAGTGTTTAGTAAGAATAGGACTGCATGGATTCATACTGGCTGTTATTGATACTCCTTTGAACAAGATGGCTTTTGTGTTTGACAGTATATATTGTTTTATCCTTTTACCTATTAGTTATTTTGTAATTCTCATTTGTATGATTAAATATATTATGCACTAAAAGGAGTGATTGCAAAGGTAAGCACTCCAAATCTATGAAATGCCAGAATTAAGATTGCAACTGAAGTCCTCGTTTGTTCCCTTTGTATAGGTGTCTTAGATAATTACCTGAATTATGAGAAACTTTTTTTTCTCTAGAACACCATCTAAATGATTTACCTGTATCCTTTCACCAGTGTAGACACAGGACTGCATACTTTCTCAAAGGTGTTTATATTGTTGCATACAACCTGGTTTGCAAAATGTTACTATAGTACCACATATTGCTACAGTTAGTGTACGTTTTCATTATATAACTAATGTATGATACAAGGACAGCTTGCATTCATGAACAGTTCAAGTTTGGGTTTAATGGCAAGTTTCTTTTAAAGAACATTGATCAAAATGTAATTGAAACATCTATATAAAATAAACCTTTTCCAGAATTTATTCTTAGCAGCATTTGCAAATAATTATCCTGCTGTTCCCCAAGATAAACATTAGTATTTGAGCAAAGTATAAATCGAAGCCAAAAGGTTAAAAGTGATTGCCTGCAAAATCGCTAAATCTGCATTGTGGAAACATGATTAGGAGTGGTCAAAATTACAAAAAGCCCGAGTACTCAGAACTCCAAAATTAGATTAGTTGAATGTTCATAACCTCTGTAAATGATACTCCATATTTTTTGTGCATCATGTAGACACACAGTTTAGACAAATAATACAAGAGGTTTTGAGAATTTAAACTAAAATTTGCATCTTTGCAGAAAGATAAGGAAGACCAGTGGCTAGAGAAAAAAGTGCAGGGTAGTAAAGACCACATCATCTTAGAGCATCTTCAATGGACCATGGGTTACGAAGTACAAATTACAGCTGCCAACAGACTGGGTTATTCTGAACCAACATTGTATGAATTCAGCATGCCACCAAAGCCCAACATTATTACAGGTAAGTTAATTTTAGAGTGTTTTCTCTCTATGAATTGTTTGCTACTTATAGTACACTAATGCGTGTAGTTGAACATAAGGTAATTGAAGTCTTTAACTGACAAAGCCTGAGACCCCATACTCTATTATCAGAAAAGACTTGATTCAAACCCCTAAATGGGACCCCGTTTCCTACTTTTCTCTTAGTAATAGTCATTTGTAAGTACACAACAAACATTGAATCTTCAACCCAGATGATGACAGTTAACAAGAAATATAGTATTTAAGATACACCTGCTATACATTTTTAAGTTGCCTTGTACTGCCTATTTGTCTGTTGTAAGCAACTTAGAATTCTTGATTTCAGTCCAACTCAAAGTATCTGTACATGTGCTTCAAGATACACATGCAATAAAGGTATTTATTTTAGTGTCTGATGAGGTTAAGACTTCCAATAGTCTTGTTTAGATACCATCTTACTGGTTCACCCTAACATGGTGAGCATACAGCCTTCTATTAGGCCTATTTACAAGCTTTGAAATCTATAGAAATGTTGTTCATATTTTTAAGTGTGTAAATAGGAAGGTTTGGAATTTTTTTAAGGAAAACTGTATAGTATTTAAGAGTGAGTGTGTTTCAGTAACTAATTTATCAAATTTTAATGCTTTCCAGCGTAAAGTTATATTTTGGTGCAACAATGCAAAATTATTTCGTTCAGAATAAACCAAAAATATGATGGTAATTTCTGATATATTATGGGCAATTTTAATTTTTATAAAGCAAATGCTATGAGGAAGAGATTTTGAACTTTTTATCTAAATTATGATCTGTTATCTTTAATAATAAATTCCAAATCAGATCAGTGTCATCATTACCATTTTAAAATCAGGTGCTAAATCCTCTAACATAGTATTTTCTGTATGCCATATATTAAACAATTAGAGTATTAGAATCAAATTAAAATCTTGCCAAATAAATATAATGGCCAATATATTAAAATGTAAACCATATCAATACCTGTGTTTCAGTCTGAGCATCTGACTAGCATTGGTGAAGAGGCAATGAGTTTGAATGAGTCAGACTACTGTGTTATTGGAAAAGTTTGAAATAACTGACTAATTATTTTTCTGTCTATTGAAAGTTTTCTTCAAATATATTTTCAGGGAAGTTATCTCAAGATGTCTGCAACATTTTTTAATATTCCAGAGTGATTTCTTGATATCAGAAGTATCGTTACTTGCATTTATAGAAAGGAATAGGCATTTCTAATTCATTAATAGGTTCAGATCCAGTTCTAGTACAAATATTTGTTTTATGCACTTGAATTGCATTAGTGAGAGTTGATTTGCGTCTTGATTGAAATTCAGGGCCTCAGTAGGTCCTGTGTACTTCTTTTTAAACAGATAGTGCCTTGTGATTGCCATCATTCAGAAATAAAATTTCACTACATGATCAAAAAAGAAAAGGGAAAAAGAAATGTAGGAAAGCTTATTGTCCAAGGAAATAAAAATATTTATCAAGTAGAAAAATAAATAAAACCTTATTTAGGTAAATCGAAGGGATAAGCCATTTTTCAATTTTGTATATTTGAAACACAAATCTTACTTATTTTTCAATGCAATCTAACTTTAACCTATTATAATTATTTAAAGTATTCCATATTATTCCCACAGCTGCTGTAACTCAGAGAAACACGATATACCTGCATAAATGAAAATGTAGGTGGTCTCTAGACATTCAAGTAAAAAGCAACTTAGTTAATTTGGTTTCAGAAGATAGATAGAACATTTTTCTCTGAACACAGTTTTATAGGTATTTAGGGGCTTTTTCCTTTCAGTGCTCTCCCATAACCTCTAAGTAGTTGTAAGAAGTCTGTTACACTATTTAACATCAGGTCTTCTTTATATGAATCATTATTGCAATTATGATTGTGGAACTAATTAGTTTCCTTGACAACTGTTTTTGCAATGCCTGAAAGGAGTGTGAAATTCCCATCATAAGAACATTCTGTAGGCGATTTTTAAAAGTATGTCAAAAGACACTTACAGTCAGTGGAACATTAATGTTCATATTCATGAGTCAGTACGGTTATCTTGTTTTGAAATGGCATAATATTATTATTTCAATATAATTTATATATATGTAACATTGTTGCAAAAGTATGAACCTACTCTTTTAAAACTTGATAGATAATATGTATAAAGTGCTTAACTTCGAGCAGAATAATTCTTTCTGATACCAGTTAATCAACTCGGATAATGCACTATTTGTCTGCTTTGAGGCTTAGGTATTTGCAGCTAGGCATCTACAGGTAGGTCCAAAGAAGGGCATAGGCAACAAGAATGAAATTAGACAGGCATTTGAATGAAATCTGCATCACCTGTCCTGTGCTCACTTAGCTGCTTCTGACGACTGATATTCCCTTCCTGATTATTCATGTAATTATTAGAAAAGTTTCTAAGACTCCTGAATGTTTTCATCTGTATGTGCCCAGATCTATGTCACTTTAGCTGAACTGTGTGTTTCTGTCTTGCTCTAAATGTAATTAAAACCCAAGATATCTGTAGATCCTATGCGTGCAATCTCATGGATATTATTTATCCCAAGAGAATTTTGGGATCCCCTAAGTATCATGATGGTTAACTACACCTCACATACTATTCTAGTGAAAATGTGTGCAAGCCAATGCAATTAATCAGAGAACTGGAGAGAGAGGGAGGCAAGGGTACATTTGTTGTCCTTCAATGGGAGCTTACCAGAGAAATGGGAGCTGTCACAAGAAATAAAACTTTGATTCAGATTCCTGCAGAAGGAGCTTGCTTACACTTGCTCTGACTAGGTGTCACTGGGAACAGCCGAACTCCATCAGCTTCCAGAGCCGACACCACAGCCCATTTGTATGGGTCCATTTACTCTTTCTCGGCAGGACAGAGGTAGAGATCCTGTCTTTGTACTGTGCAGCTGGTACAAAAGTGTCCAAATCAGCTGTCATTCTGAACCATTACTATCGCAACCTAAAAACACATCTACAGTTTTACATTAAATGAATCTTAAAAGAAGATTAAATGGAAGGTGTTAAAAGAGGATACTTTATGCAAGTGTTAGATATATTTTCAGAAATTAGTGGCAGAAGATCTATGCAGTTGCTGTCTTCCAAAGGCTTTTATCCAGTCAGTGCTGTTTCTCTGGAAGGCCAGTAGATATATGAAAAATGGCTGCAAGTTGTGTATTATCATAAGTTTTTTCTTCTTCATTATAAATTAATAACTTGGCGTAATAGTGGGAAAATGAGAAAAGCATTTGGGGATAATAAGAAGTCCTTAGACCTATTTTTCTCACTGTGTGATGTGGTTGTTTTGGGTTTTTTTAACTTCCAATACTGCATGAACTGTTGGAATATTTTTTTATTAACATTCCTGGAAAAGTTTTAATCTCTTGTGCATCTCATTTACTTTTTTTTCAATGCATGTCTGTCACCAGTGCTTAAAATCATATAGTGATAGGCAAAGCGGGACGATCTAATATGTGGTATTTTCTCTCGTCATCACTAGTAGCAAAGATGATAATTTTCATGCCAAACATGATTTTTATCAGTAGTTTTTACAAAAATGCAGCTTTAGGATCTCCAGTGGTGTCAAAGTGAATGAAAAATAAAAATAGCTCCTATCAATGCTACAAGTATGTGTACATTTAAATATATTTGAATTTATGTATGTATGTTTTATGATGTCTTACATAAACAAAATAGGGCTTTTGAACTATATAAACAGTGTTTTATTAGAATAGAAGCTAGGATAATGAACTTTTTAATCCAGAGACTGAAAATGACTAAGTACAGAAAAATAGAAATAAGTCTCTCTGATGCCCACAGTTTTCTCTCAGGGTGAGTCCTTTTCTTTAATTTTGCTCTCAGTCAAGCAATCCATTGCCTTTTTTGGGGTAGAAATAAATTCTATATGAGCCTATCTGTGTAGCTGTGGTAGGTGTTTGTTCCTGTCATGTCTTGCTGCCAAACAGCAGACTCTCTTGCTGCAGGTGCTCTCCTTGACTCCCACATCCTTTCAACCCTGACTCATGGGCTGCAAAAGACTCCCTGGGGCACAGTCTGCCTTGCTCTGATGGGAGGCATAACCTCCCTTTTCTCCAGAAGGGTTGACTTGACCCTGACCATGCACCAGCTAACAGAAGCCAAAAAGCAGCCTCCTTCATTCTTGTTCTGTACCCCACCACAAAAGTACATAACATTTGTTGACTTACCATAACTATGGTATGTGTCCTTTGAAGCATTTTCCTTAGATTTCAAACAATTTCAGATATGTTTGAAATTAGATTTTACCTGATTACCACCAAGCCTCAAGGTCAGGGTATCACATAAGATCATGCTTGTGCGACCAAGGCCTCTGCTGTCATTACCATTAGCCTTCCTTGCCGCAAGAGCACATTGCTGGCTTATGTTCAACTCAGTGTCCACCAGGACCCCGACTCCAGCTGGGTGGCTCCCAGCCATATACTGGTGACTAGGGTTGTTCCTCCCCAGGGGCAAGACTTTGCACATCCCCTTGTTGAACTTCATGAGGTTCCTATCAGCCCATTTATCCAGCCCGTCGAGATCCCCCTGGATGGCAGCACGACCATCTGGTGTATCAGCCACTCCTCTGAGATTTGTGTCATCAGCAAAGTTGCTGAGGGTGTGCTCTGCCCCATCATCCAAATCATTGATGATGTTGAACAGGATTGGACCCAGTATTGACCCCTGGGGTGCACCGCTAGTCAGTGACCTCCAACTAGACTTCATGCCATTGATCAGCACTCTCTGGGTCCAGACATTCAGCCAGTTTTCAATTCCACCTCACTGCCTGCTTATCCAGCCCATATATCGACAACTTCTCTATGAGGATCTTACTCCCTCTTATGGGAGACAGTGTTGAAAGCCTTACTGAAGTCAACGTAGACAATATCCACAGCTCTCCCCTCAACTACCAAGCCAATCATTTCATCATAGAAGGTTACCAGGTTGGTCAAGCATGACCTTTGCCTGACTGCTTCTGATGGAATAGTTCTTCATGTGCCTGGAAACAGTTTCCAGGATTAGTTTCTCCATCACCTTCCCAGGGATTGACGTGAGGCTGACTGACCTGTAGATCCCCAAGCCTTCTTCCTGCCCCTTCTAAAGACAGAAGTGACATTTGCTTCCCCCCATCCTCAGGCACCTCTCCCAATCTGCATGATAATTCAAAGATTATTGAGAATGGCCTCGCAATGACAGGTCCCTCAGTGCTCGTGGGCACATCCCATCAGAGCCCATGGACTTATGTATGTCCAGTTTTCTTAAGTATTCCCTAACCTGATCCTTGCTCCAGAATTTCCTCATGTGTCTGGGTCCTTAGATTTCCAAAGGCAATGATATCTCTGTTATGTTTATTTTCTAGGTTTCTATTTACAGCTCTTCTTCCCATAAAACCAAGCCAAATTTCTTCCTTCATCACTTTCACTTCAGTAGCAACAACAGCATTCTTCAGACCAGGCTGGCTTTCAGTTATATTTGTGGTATTTTTTGTCTCAGTACACAATCAGTAACCCATGTGCTTTTGCAGATATAAACTGTCTGGTTTTTTAACTTCAGTCAACAATTCTGTAGGTAATGAACAAGGAAAAGACTGTAGATATTCCCTCTTGAGCATTTTGCAGAACTGCTGGTAACCAAAATTAGTCATTAGTGATCATATGTAGCTCAGTTGAAGAGAAGCCCTTTCCAGGTACAATGTGTTATTTCGGAACAGGGCCACATTCTGAGGCAGAGTTAGCTATGGGCTAATGTCAACAGTTGGCTTCTGGTACTTAGTTCTAGGAGAAGTTATGTTGCATTATTAGAAGTTAAATTAGGAGAATTGCAGGGATTTGTAGTCATCTTCTTTTGTAGTATCTTTCCATAGAAAAAGCTAGAAAGGCTGCCAGTAGCTCCTTGAGCCAGGACTAAAAGTCATTGCTTGTGGCTTTTAAATTGCTTGTTTAAATCTCCAGAAAAAGACTGTAGAATTATATTGTGTACTGATTCTTCAGGAATAACATTTTGGCCTGATTTTCAACCTATGGCTTGTGACCACACTGCCTGTCCATGTATGTGTGTATGTATACCTGCACAAACATCCATCAATTTCTGTCTTGTGATAACTTTTGAATGCAGTTGACAATTTCACTAAATTTGCCAGAGAACAGAGGCTTCAAAACTAATACATTCCTGTAAACTTTTTTAAAATAGGTATCTGAGGATAGAAATAAATTTTTTTGTAGCTCAGTAAGAAAAATACTGAAAAATTTACCCACTTTTAACAATTAGAATTATTTGGGAAAGAATAGTTGTAACTTTCTGACCCTTGATCCTTGCACCAGCTTGGATAGCAACAATAAATTTAAACCAAGAAAGAAAAAGAAAAGCACAGGAGTTTGAAGATATTTCCAAAGGCAAAATTTCCATTCCAAGGATCAGAAATTTTAAGACCATAATGGGTACCTCTTTTGTACAACGTTGTGCATTACAAGATTCCTCAGTCTATCTCTACAGCTTTGACTAGATAGGTTTTTAGTTAAATCTAAAATGAAGAACAAAATGCAGTAGTCAAAAAGGAAAGCCGTGAGGATGTTACTCTCCTAGCAGCTCTGATCGTATTCCCAAGGCAAGGAAGAGCTGCAGCATTACCCTTGTGAAGTTACCTGTATCATTTTCTCATAGGCTGAAGGATATTATTCCAAAATCAGAACTTGAAAATGAAGACTTTCATGTGAATTTTGTTCAGATCATAATTCTGAGCTAAAAGTGTAAAGCAAAGTCTTCAGCATGTATTGCTGTATTGGAAGAAGAAATTTTTTTTATTATTTTCTGAAGTTCTGAAGAGGGTAGAGAGAAGAGATTAAATGTGTCTTTCAGATCTTATGCTTTGAGAATAGGTGTTGGTAGGAATCACACTAATCAGATAAATTAATATCCAAAACTTCAGAAAGATGATAGCCCCCACAAAACTTATTTGCTTTTGTTTTGCAAACTAGTACTAGAATTTGCTGAGTAAGAGCCATTTCTCATCAAATCCTGGAGATGAACATTGTTGTAAGTGATAGGGCATGTTTTTGCTGAAGGCTAAAACCAGCTGTGTTTGCTCCATTCCCTGCAGAGACTAACGGTTTTTACATGAAAAGGGGTAGAAATCACTTATTAAAATTGATAGAACTTATCTGATATGAATCAGAAAGAAAGAGAAAAAGTCTTACACTATCAGTACCATCAGAGATGTTCATAGGCAATAAAAAAAAAAAAAAGAATTAAAAAATGTACAACTTGTAATTCTTACAGTACAGCTATCACAGAAATTAACTACCACTGAATACTAGAAAAACAGTAGAATGCTAGAAAAAACAAATAATAGTCAAAGAACTACTCTATATTCACAGAACTTCTGTTTCAAAAGGGATTTATTTTTTTTTTTTTACCTTGTGAATTTAAGTTTGCTTATCTTCTTGAATGCTATGAGAAAAAAAGAAAATCATCACAGATGTTGAATGTTGAAGTGCTAGGCCTCACTTTGGAAGTATGATACTCTTATTCACCAAGAATATTTGTTATAAGTAATTGCTAACATTATGTTGCTTTATAATTAAAAAAACCCTAAGTGCCAATTAAAAAGATTAAATTGTTAGAGATATTCTCTAAAAATATTTAAAAGCTGTGTTATTAAAATACTTGTGGAAATTCAATGTGTCAAAGATTTTTTTGCTATTAATATAAGGACCAAACTATTTAAGTCTTAATAAAAAGAACTGGTTGTGAATTTTGAACAGCTTGAACAGTCATAATTAAAAATGTGTATCATTGAAAACACCACAGTAGAAATATGTGTGAGGATGGGGTAAAGTCCATAATAGCTCTTAGTTTATTTATATTGCTGTCTTTTCTACTTAATACTTTTCTACTTAATAGTTACCTACACTCAGGTGCATATTTGTGTAAGAACAGGGACATTTGTGTTATAAGAGGATAATGCATTGCTTAAACATTATGCATCCATTTCCCGAAGGCAAGTTTCCCACCAGAACATATTTACATAACAACAGCTCTGTGATTTAAGCTAAATTTGAGATGCGTTGCAAAAAACCCTAAAAGATTCAAATCCTAGAACCTAAAAATCCTTTGATTTTGGGTAGCGCTTAAATTCTACATGTCTTTATCATATATTTGTGGAAAGAGATAATGATTTATCCACCACTTGCCTTTCTCTTCAGACTGTGAGCTCTCTCGAGTAAGAGACATACCCCAATACATTTGTGCTAAGATGTCACAAATCGTCCTCTACACTGATTTTAATTCAAATCCTAAAACCTAAAAATCCTTTGATTTTGGGTAGCGCTTAAATTCTACATGTCTTTATCATATATTTGTGGAAAGAGATAATGATTTATCCACCACTTGCCTTTCTCTTCAGACTGTGAGCTCTCTCGAGTAAGAGACATACCCCAATACATTTGTGCTAAGATGTCACAAATCGTCCTCTACACTGATTTTAACTTTAAATAAATTCTTTTAAAGCTTAAATAATTATAATAAGGGACTGATATAATGTAGTTTAAATGAAAGATGGGGGTCTTAACAGTTTTCATCTACTTCCATTACAATTTCTTAAAATTCACTTTTTAAAGTAAGTAAATTGTAACCAAGGTTATTCTTCATACTACACAAGATTTTCTACATTTCAGTTTCTTTTGAAGTCTCTTTTGAAACAGTAGCCTAACACTGATATTAGTCACTATCCGTATAATTACTGTGTCACCGTAGCTGAAAAAAAATATATTAATATCCAGTCAAGGAGATTAAGATGTTTAAAGATACACTATATTGCATAAACTTGACTGTATTATCTGCCAAAAAGTGAACTTCCAATATAAATATTAGTAGAAAATATATATGCAAACTTCATATATTGCACTGGATTGCATGCAGACATACTGTGAGGACTTGAATGTCTAAGAAGTTGCATGTTTTGAAAAGCAACTTTGTTTTGTTCCCACCCTAATATTAAAGTCAATGTCTAATTACCCAACTGCCTGTGCTAATTACATTGGTCATTCATATTTCAAGTGGACTTATGTCAGTATTATTGATGCCAGTTTTGACAGTCGTCCATTCTGGACTCCTACAATAATTCAGGAGCAAGATAAACTTATTAACAAGAAGAAACAACTAAACAAGTTTCTCTCTTCTTTATCCCTATACATGATCAGAATCTTCTTTTTATGTAATTATTCACTTTTTTAAGAGTTTCTTCTTTCAGCCTATGGGCTGGTGTTTGTTGTTGCTTCAACAAATAATATATTCAACAAAGAAATATTCACTATTTCTGATAAATGTTGTGTTGTAGTTTCCTGAGTTCCAAGTACCTCCAGCATGAAAGACACATGAAAGATTGTATTTAGGTTGGGCTTGGCTGAATAGTTTTGAATCTTGAGGAGAAACAAGAGAGTCGGTCGCGTGCTCCAGGTTAAGTGCTTAAATAATTTGTTTTAAAGTTAGACCAAAGTGTTTACCACTTTGGCTGCTGTGGAGAACCACATGTTGCTGCTATTAAGGTACACCTTTTCTATGGTTTGAGTACTTTATTTTCCAGATTTGTCCAGAGCACTTCAATGGTTACCATTTCATCCACACTTTAATCATAATTTGATGTTTCTATTAGAGTAATGTCTTTCAAGTGATTGTCTTTGGCACAATGTAAATATTAAATTTATTATTTTTTCTCTTTTTTCTTTCCCACTATCACTTCTTTCCTTTTGATACTTTACTTTTCATGTTTTATCAACTTTTTCACTTTTTTCTCCAATTTACTTCTTTTTCACAATCTTGATTTTCTGTAACGATTCTTATCCACACAGATAGATGCTGTGAAGCTACTAGACATGAAAATGGAGGCCAGTCCCTGCAGCTGAATGCTGCTGGTTTCTCTTTCATTGTAGTCATAAGTTTCTGGTGCATGTTTTGATGCTGTTGATAAGGCAAGCTATATGTTTTCTTCCTTTCCCTCTTAATTTTATATTTACAGGAAAATAAACACAGACCTGTCTCAAAAATTGTACTTTTCTATAGCTCTTCTAAAGTTTCCATTCATAGTTAAGATCCTAAATAGTGTAATTACTTCAGTCTGTGCATGCAAAATTCTTCTTCTGACTTTTTGGAAACCTTGTAAGTTCTGTGACAAATTCAACAGATGATGCTTGGCTCTTCTGTCTGACAGAACTTGGAGAATGTGACTTATTGAATTTGATCAATGTGATTTGATTCTATTTTCTCAACTATATCTTGATTATAAGAAATCTATGCATAGACCTTACCATTGTGAGTCGCATGGCTTTGCAGGTACACCATCAATTGGTCTTTCATGAGAGCATTTTGATTCTGTATTAATCCTTTTCACAAAGTTGTGCTTATACTAGCTTCTTCCATGACGTACTTAAAACTTTATGCTTAATACAGAGATGTTTTGTACTTTCTAGTGGATTTTAACAAACATTTCTTCCCTCATTTATAATCTATGAATTGTTTTAGTTCATAATATTTAATTTCATGTACTTTTCCTGTGCCTCTCTGCAGCCATGCCTCAGCACATAAAATAGGTCCCTGCCACCAGCCTCATTTCTTGTGACTGTAATGGTGCCACATTCCATTTCATGGCATTTGTTGGACTTGAAGCTCCAGGGGGCTCAATTTTGACCTTTATTAAAGAACAGGAAAAGTAGTTTTCCCTATTTTACACGTTGAAAGAATGGCTTCCAAACTGCAACTAGAACAATGTATACAAAAAAAAGCTCAATGAGTATGAGTCCACGTAGACATTTTACTGCATATATTTGATTTTAGAATTTATGTACTTGACTAAGTTTATGGTTCATTCCTCTGTTGCATACAGAATAATGCAAGAAAGCAATGCGCTTTAGAGCTAAGGCAGAATTAAATATGTATTTTAAGATACTTCCCTTCAAATTGTTACTAAACTTAACAAAGATAATAAATTAATAGTATATGTTGATTCCCCCCCCCCCTTTATAATTAATTTCTTTTGGGGTTTAATACCATTATCTTATAACTGTGAAATTAGTTGGTGAAATTTAAGGTTTTATGTATCTTCACCCATGTAAGGAATATTCTTATTTCTTAGAAATAATGATTATGGTCAGTTTTGCCAGTACCAATTTATTCTTAGAAGTCTTTACTTTAAAACATCATTAATAAAACCTCTTGTCATCTAAAACAACTAACAATCATTTTAGAAAACTGGCCTATGTCACAAGTAAGATGTCTTCAGAATGCATGTGTGTAAATCTGAAGACTTAATTTATTGACAGAAATACTTTTTTAAAAAAATTATGTATTTAATATAATGCAGTAGCTGGAATTCAAGCAAATGCTATTCTAAAAATGTTGGCTTCCTTCTGATCTGTAGAAAATCTCTCACTGTGTTAAGTGGGGCCACTATTTCATCCATGGCCCTTGCCACTATGTTCTATCACTTTAACCTAATGCCGTGCTATTCATTTGAAATGAATTACATTGACATGTGCCTGGCATAGTATGGTGAAGAAATAGAATTTCTATTCTAATTTTGTAAGAGTCAAAACTTTGGGTTCCCACAGTCAGTTCAGTGAAAGCCTATTTTTCCATGCACAAACAATGTGAATATATGCATTGACTTTGTTATTTAGTTTTATAAGTGTTATTCTTATAACAAAAACTATTTGTTTAATGCTTAAGTGCTTATTGAACCTACAGTCAGTAATTAATGAAGGATAAGGATCTTAACATTAAGCTATCATTTTTAATGAAACTTTTCTCTTTAACTGTGATACAAAGGATTTGGAATTGCTAGTTATCAAAAACTTTCAGATGTGAGAACACATTTTCAATTGAGTATAACTCTGACAAGTGCTATTGCTTATGCTAAATATTTTCTAGGGGAAGAATAACCTTGGGCAGGAAATTTTGCAAGAGGCTTTATTTTTTTTCTAACCATTTCTAAAATCCAGACAGTGAAAATGTTTGTTGTTGTTATTATTGTCACTTTTTTTCCTGTGGTAACAAAACAAAACAAAACAAAAAAACTGCAAGTACATCTCTACTTACAATCAGAGAACTAACATTTGGCAAATATGTAGTAAGTAGATGCTGCTTGTATTCTTGAGGGGGGAAAAAAAAAACCTGCCCAAGTCTGGCCTCATTAGAAGCCTCTGAAAATCTCAGTTCACAACTGATCAACAGCAAATAGTTTGATCTCCACTGAGTGTGCTTCAGCACAAGCACGCTGTGATCCGCTCCCGGGAGCTCTTTCTCAGTTTGCAGGAGCACAGTGGTGCACAAACACCAGAGGTCCTTGTTGGACCAGGGGAGCATCAAATTCTTTCGAGAGGCTGTTGTCTGCAGGCACATCCCTTCTGCATTCTGATCCCATTGTAAGATTGGGACTGGATGCA
Source organism: Aptenodytes forsteri (assembly GCF_000699145.1). Lineage (NCBI taxonomy): Eukaryota > Metazoa > Chordata > Aves > Sphenisciformes > Spheniscidae > Aptenodytes > Aptenodytes forsteri. The sequence goes on from NW_008795695.1 coordinate 2,688,480, forward strand.
TATAAGGAAACAGAATTTTCTGTTGTGGACACAACAGAGAGAGAGTGCTGTTCTGAATAATAAAGAAAACCAAATTGCAGATGCAATCACAACGAGTGAGCACCTGACACTGGAGCCCCCCTTATAATTAATTTCTTTTGGGGTTTAATACCATTATCTTATAACTGTGAAATTAGTTGGTGAAATTTAAGGTTTTATGTATCTTCACCCATGTAAGGAATATTCTTATTTCTTAGAAATAGTGATTATGGTCAGTTTTGCCAGTACCAATTTATTCTTAGAAGTCTTTACTTTAAAACATCATTAATAAAACCTCTTGTCATCTAAAACAACTAACAATCATTTTAGAAAACTGGCCTATGTCACAAGTAAGATGTCTTCAGAATGCATGTGTGTAAATCTGAAGACTTAATTTATTGACAGAAATACTTTTTTAAAAAAATTATGTATTTAATATAATGCAGTAGCTGGAATTCAAGCAAATGCTATTCTAAAAATGTTGGCTTCCTTCTGATCTGTAGAAAATCTCTCACTGTGTTAAGTGGGGCCACTATTTCATCCATGGCCCTTGCCACTATGTTCTATCACTTTAACCTAATGCCGTGCTATTCATTTGAAATGAATTACATTGACATGTGCCTGGCATAGTATGGTGAAGAAATAGAATTTCTATTCTAATTTTGTAAGAGTCAAAACTTTGGGTTCCCACAGTCAGTTCAGTGAAAGCCTATTTTTCCATGCACAAACAATGTGAATATATGCATTGACTTTGTTATTTAGTTTTATAAGTGTTATTCTTATAACAAAAACTATTTGTTTAATGCTTAAGTGCTTATTGAACCTACAGTCAGTAATTAATGAAGGATAAGGATCTTAACATTAAGCTATCATTTTTAATGAAACTTTTCTCTTTAACTGTGATACAAAGGATTTGGAATTGCTAGTTATCAAAAACTTTCAGATGTGAGAACACATTTTCAATTGAGTATAACTCTGACAAGTGCTATTGCTTATGCTAAATATTTTCTAGGGGAAGAATAACCTTGGGCAGGAAATTTTGCAAGAGGCTTTATTTTTTTTCTAACCATTTCTAAAATCCAGACAGTGAAAATGTTTGTTGTTGTTATTATTGTCACTTTTTTTCCTGTGGTAACAAAACAAAACAAAACAAAAAAACTGCAAGTACATCTCTACTTACAATCAGAGAACTAACATTTGGCAAATATGTAGTAAGTAGATGCTGCTTGTATTCTTGAGGGGGGAAAAAAAAAACCTGCCCAAGTCTGGCCTCATTAGAAGCCTCTGAAAATCTCAGTTCACAACTGATCAACAGCAAATAGTTTGATCTCCACTGAGTGTGCTTCAGCACAAGCACGCTGTGATCCGCTCCCGGGAGCTCTTTCTCAGTTTGCAGGAGCACAGTGGTGCACAAACACCAGAGGTCCTTGTTGGACCAGGGGAGCATCAAATTCTTTCGAGAGGCTGTTGTCTGCAGGCACATCCCTTCTGCATTCTGATCCCATTGTAAGATTGGGACTGGATGCATATAAGGAAACAGAATTTTCTGTTGTGGACACAACAGAGAGAGAGTGCTGTTCTGAATAATAAAGAAAACCAAATTGCAGATGCAATCACAACGAGTGAGCACCTGCCACTGGATTAAAAGGTCTTGAGTAAAACTTAGGTGGTCTCATAGAATGAAACATAAAATAAGGTCTCATTAAGGTTACACAGACAGTCCGATACTGGTATTTCCTTATTTTTCAGCATTTTCCTAATTTCCTAAAATTTGAAACCTTAAAGCTGTTCTACTAAACATTTTCGTACATATTTTACCTGTCATATACTTGTCTCTGTTCTTACTTTTTTAATAAAGCAAGAGAGGAGACTACTACAGGTATGTATAAAAGTAGAAAAATGAAAATTTCTAAATCATTTTCCTACTCTGGTTAGACATTTGAAGTACTCTTTACCAGTTATAAATTTATTATCTAAGCAAGTAATTCTTACAGTGCAGGTAAGTATATAAGAAGATGAGATAGGAATTAGGGCACAGAGAGTGATTGACTGTGAACTCTCGAAACATATTGTAAAAGAGCTAATGAAAAGCCTTGAGAAATTTTAGAAGCTAAATATACATTATAAATGACAAGTTGGCTTTTATCCTCAGTGTCACAATGCCAGTGGGATAAAGAGACAAATTTGGATCACTTATCTTTTTTCCAACTGACAGTAGCTTTGGCTGGAAACTACATAAGTTTCCCCTGTTAAATGAGAAAAATTTTAGGTCTTCTCCAATTTATATTCTTCTGCATTATGCATTTTGAGGTTATCAGGTACTTTGAATATGATGCTTTTCTTTTGGCCGTACTCTTCCCATCAAAGTCCAAAGAGGATGAGTTAAGCCAATATTATAGGGATTCTGTGACAGCAGAGCCAGACAATTCTGGGCAGTGTCCCAAAACCTCTGTAATGAGAAAGAAAAAGAGGAAGAGAATAATGTCCTTGGGTTGTCATGTATCTCCTGAGACGAGTAACTAATACAGTTTTGTTTGTATTTCTCTTTAAGAATGTTTCATAATTCTGTCTTTAAAAACAATGAGAGCAAGATTATTTTACAATATTTTGTACAATCTGTGGGAAGATACAGAAGATTTTAAAATCTTGTCTTCCTACAGACAAGAATGAGGAAAAAGTGAAAAGAGACATTTGCAAATTAAATTATAATTGGTAGGTATAGACTGAACAGCTTTAAAATTGTAGTTTAAACTGTATTAAAATGATAAATATGTCTTCACAAATTGAATTTCATATTCTGCTGTCATTAGTACTCAAATGTTAGATAAGTAAATTTGTTCCTTTAAATGTAGTAATTGTAAAAGGGATTTTAGGTCTTATGATTGACAGTGTAAAATGTTACCATTTTTCCAACATTGTCACATATTTTGAAATGCTAATATTCAACGGTATGTAAGACTGAAATACTAAAATATTCTACGCTGAACTTATGCCTTAAATCCAAATTGGTGGCACAGAAACTTAAAAAGGGTAATGATTATTCTGTGATATAGCAGTATATCTCTAAGGAACAGTATTTTTAAAATGTTTGGATTTACAACCTTTTGAGTCTAAGGCTGGCTTCTTTCCTAATCCGATTTTACTTGTTGTCTTTCTTGCTTCCAGAGTTTTGACAAGTTCCTAACATTTACAAATTATTCATGAATCCAAGTATTTACATAGTACAACTTCAGATGTGATCCTTCATTTATTACAGTAGGGTTATTAGAATATAAATTGCTGTCGAGCTAAATAGGAAAAATATGGTCCAGAAAAAGACACATATACTGCATACATTGGGAATAAAATATATCCGTCTGTGTGGTTTTATGAGGTGTACAAAACACACTATTATCAAGCAACAAAATAACATTCCACTTAATTTTGTGATGGAAGTATAAGGCCAAGCACTGATGTAAAAAATATAATGCGCATATGAAAAAATAGATATTTTAAAGATAAACAGATATAGTGGTTTCATTACTTAAGTAACCATATGACCAATACTCAGTTACATTCCTGGGCCTTACTATGTATTATCTTTCCAGCATGCAAACCTCATTCACTAAATTCAATAGCTCCACTCACATGTATATGCAAATGTGAAGTTAACTAATTAAGCCTAACAAAACAATTTTATTTTTTTAAAAGAGGTAATGGAGACTCATACACAATTTGTGATTGTGCTAATAGTCTCCAATCTTCAATCCAATGTCCAGTATGTTGATGAATTCTAATTGCTCATTTTTTCAGGAATTTTAAGAGAAAAGGAAAAAAACTCTTAGGAAGTAGTTTGAACAATATCAGGACAAGTGTAGCTTCTGAGGTCTATAATGACATCACTGAAATCTTTGCTACATCTAGAGCTCATTGGAGCTTATCACATTATACTTCATCCATCCCATTTCTCCAGGCATGTAAGGAATCTTCAGTTTTCCTTTGGTACACGTTTATCAGGCTTAATGTATAAGTGATGGAAACTCACAGGGAAAATGCTATTCCTTGCAATGCCAATGACAACTTCCTAATAAAGCCAATGGTGTCAAATATGAAGCGTAGAGAATCTACCAACTTTGCCCGTTTAGAAACAGTAGCTGTATGGAAGCTGTATGCTTGAGAGCTATGTTAAGTTTAGATGTTTTACAAGAACTAGGTCAAGCAACTGAGGTAGGAATGTCCATTTTTGTTCATTTTTATATGTTCTAAAGTCCTGAGAAACTGTAGTAGTCATTCTTGCCACCATAGTCCCATTATGTTGTATGATATTCTTATTAATAGTTCTGTATATTTATTTTACATGTTTAACATTTTTGTAGAGGCAATTTCTAGTGAATATTCTATTTTCATATCATTTTAATTAGAATATATGTTAAGTGAGCTCTAATACAAGCAAAGTAAATCTTACTGAGTATACGTTTCCAACAGAATTACATTTGAAAATATATACAATGTACTAAAAACTATTTCTGTGAAAAATATTGCAAGCACTGCAGTTTCTTTATGTTACTGTTTTCAAAAACAGTATGAAAGGCAAGAAAACAATCTGGATTTAAAGTAGTTTATTTTAATTTGTGAAACAATGGCATTTTTTTTTTCATCTCATTCATGTTTCACTACCATTTTGCTCCACTGATTTCTTTTATGCATGCAGTACTTGCTGTCATCTCTCTGCTTTCTCCCTGAAGAATGTGTGCATAGTGTAAATGTAATGTCCGTCAACATCTTTCCAAACATAGTGTCAAGAAATGTATGTAACTTTGTGCGTCTTTCATCTGTTATTCAAAGTTCATTTTAGTTTATGCAACTTCTGTCTTCATTTTTGTAATAAAGACAACTGACTTAAAGCATTTCTATCTGTATTTTCTTTATTACTGATAAATGCTGTTTTTCTTGTATTATCTACATTATGTACTTTGTGACTGAAGAGATTTTTTAATACTGTATCAATATTTTTGTTTCAACAGTAAACCTCAGTGTTTTATCCAATAGTGAATATTTAAAAAACCACAAAAAAAACCAAACAACAACAACAACAAATCATTAAAACTAGGATTCCTCAGTTTTTAGTTTGGTTCATATTAGGTGGCCGCCATGCTACTCCACTAATGGAGCAAGTGTCTGAAATGTCTGTATAAATACGCAGCCTGAGCACTTGATCCATACTGATTTAATCTGCCTGCTTGAAACAGTTGTATCCCAAAAGGCAGATGTTTTAATACTGGGAGAATCCATATTGGTACATGACACACTTATACCAAGTACAACTCTGCTGACACTTTCAGTTGTACCAGTGTAACTACTTAAAGTAAAAACATGCACCATATACTGGCAGCATTCATAATATTAAACTTCTTTTTTTGTAGCTAATGCTAGAGAATAATTATACATTTAAAATATTATTCCAAGTAATACTTCTCAAAACTGTTGTGTTTGCATTTATGTGTGTCTTAAAGAGCTAAAAGAAAGTGCTGTCAAACCTGAAATATTTTATCAATTCAAATACAATCCCAACATAGTTCGACTTTTTTTCAGGTCTCCTGACTACAGCACTCTGGTTACAGCTGTCATCCAGTATAAAGATGCAAAAATCTCTCAGGTCTCTGTGGTATGTGCACAGTGTGATTTTGAATTCTCCTAAATAATGCAATTAAAATAATTTATCCTTTTATGTAATAGCAGTACTGAAACCACACATAAGTGTATGTTTTCAATACCCATGTCAATCTTAATTAATCTGCACAGGTTCTTAGATATTCCTCCAAGAGACATGTTCAGTAAATCTGCTGTCAGTTTGAATGGAGGAAACTGGGACACAGAAACTTACTCATTTCCCCAAGGCCTTCTAAAACCTGGGTGCAGAGCTGATGCCACAAACTCCACAAAGCTGTCGTCGTTGCACAACCTCTCCCCGCTCAATGCACAGGAGGGCTGGGATCTCTCTGCCCGCTTTTCTCTGGGGCTTCCCGTAGAAGTAGGCAATGGTAAAAAAATACTCTACTACAGTGACTCAGTAAGCACATGAAAGAAGGGGTATGTAGCTACCTGATAACTCTTTAGGCACGTTAGAAATGCTTCTGAAGGCTGCTTAGGGATAGTTTGATGATGCCAGGAATAATTTTTAAAAACTTTGCTTAAAAAATAATAAACCACAACTCCAAAGAATATTTTCACAACTCAGCACACTTTTTCTAGTTAACACGGCCTTCTTTCCTTTCCCTTCTTATCCCTCAGTGGACATGGACAAGACATTGTTGACAGGAACACTCGAGCTGCTATTTACATTACAACATTTGTTTTATTTAGCTATTTCATTTATGTCTTGTTTAAGACACATTCATATGAAAAATGCTGTAAAGGGCCATTAGAGTAAATGAAAACTCAAGTCCTGCTCACTCAGTACCAGAAAAAGTCATAATAAAAGAAATTTTCCTATAAAATTTAGAGGAAAAAAGTCATTTCAGAAAACTTGTTGGCAAGAGGATCTCTGCCATAATAAAGAAAAGCTCCCTCACTCAAATAAGTATCAGAAAAGCATAACATTGCTGATAGACACCATTTTAGACATGCTCATTTCAGTAGCTCAGTCTCCATAACTGAGATTAATGCTCCAACTAATGCTGGTGGCACCACAGGCTCCCTTGACTGTGAATGCCCATCCCTTCTGTGTGTCGTTGTCTGTGGTATACAGCCTTTTCTTTATGGCTCCTCTTGCTGCCAGTGAAACCATTGAAACTCCACTGCAATCGGGCTCAGATTTCATTAGAGATAGTAGACAATGAAGATATGACATTTATGGGTAGAAGAGAGTAGAGGAAACCTTCTCTTTAGCTAGTTAGTTACATCAGGATCAATAATACCATCCCTCTATTTTTCAAAGCTGTATGTCAAGCATATCTGTCAGAACTTATTACTCAGTCGTGCAGTGCAGAGCACAGATCCTCATGTGCTTGTACACTGCCCTTCAGCAGTATCTGTCCTAGCAGAAAGTTATAGGAAAAATCACTGAGAAAGAAAAAACATTAAAATTAATGTCGATTACAGCCTTGTTAGCATCTTTTTGTATTAAGGAATGGGATAGAAAAGAATATTACTTACTGTCATGGTCTCTTTTGCATCATACATTCCCCCAGTAAATGTTGCACAGAATCGTAATAATTTTTTAAAAGATGATCCTGCAACAGTATTGATTTAGTAATGGATTGCTTAGTAATGGAAAGCTCTTGTACAAAGCTAAGAAATGGTTCCTCTTCTAATTAATATAGTCTTCCAGCATCATACCATTCTCACTAAAAAAGCTGGGTACATGCTACCTTCACATGCTACCCAAGATAGAGTTCATTCTGGGTACCTGTAACTTGTAAAATTTGGTGGGTGTCACACAGTCCTTGCATCCTGATCACCCACAGCAAAGGAGCTTGAGCACACAACAGCTCCATTTAAACCCCTCTTGGACTTTTCCCGTTGGAAAATGAAGGAGGAAGATGTTTTGACAGGCAGTGAGCAAAGTTATGCGAGTCCCACAATTTAGATATATCCATTTTCAATACAAGAAAATGCAAAGCATTAAAAGGCAGTGAAATACAGATATCAGACATAATTATTTTTAAAAGAGGAATGACCTTTTTAGCTGCTATCAAGAAATTATTTCCACTTATTATGTATGAATTTGAATGTACTTATATCCCCAGAGTAAAAAAAAAAAGGAAGCATTTCACAGCATCTGGAAACAAATGAGTAATTACAATGAATAAAATGAAGAACCATCCTTTGAGTATTTGCAATACCCTGCCTCCAACACCCTCCTCACAGTATTTGTGGGGATGGTGTATTATAGATGCATGTTACCTGTCTGGAATTCTATAACATTTCCGGTAAATCCTTTTGGTTTTGCCATTGTTGTTTTTCTCATTATATGTTTGTTGTTTGGATGTGTATCCTTTTTTTTTCCCTCTCCAGATCTTTAGCTTGCCAGTGCTTGTTCTAGCAATGGTCTTGGCCTTCCACCATTATAGTATTAAGTGGTAGAAAAACCTTGTACAGCTGTTTAACTTTTTGGTACTACATTATGATTGTTTGGATGCTCATCAGTGGATACTAATTTTTAAGATCTATGTTTTCTATCTTTTTAGAGGTTTTGAATAAGTATATACATCTTGTAAGCCTTTCATTCTAAGAAAAGTTCCAGATCAGATATAAAATCAAAGACAACATTCATAGGCAGTGCAGAAATAACCGTCATGGTTGGACAGCCTTTTTAAGGGTCAGTACAACAGGGCAGTTCAAGAAGACCATAAACAAGATTATGCTTTTTTTCTGCCACTACCCAGTGCAGTATTTTCATAATCATCCTCTAGCTCATAGTTTTCAACTACTTTAGCTTGAGAGCAGTTCCTACTTTAGCTTCAGACTAACCTGAAAGAAAGGACAAACTTATGCATAATATCCCTGCACACTCATTTGCAACGATTCAAATGTAGCTGCCAGGTGCTACCCTATGAGCGTAGGAAAGTGATTTGTATCATTGCTTTTTTTCCTTAAAAATGTAAATGACTGTAAAAGGTTAAGAGCTGTGTAGAATCATCTGCCTTTCATCTTTCCTTTAATCCATGCCTGCTAAAGAGGAGGGGAAGGAAAGAAAGGCACAAAAGGTGCTAACTTGCTTTTTTTTCCCAACAAAACTTAGAATCACTGAATGGTTGAGGTTGGAATGGACCTCTGGAGGTCATTTTGTCAAAACCCCCTGCTCAAGCGGAGTACTTATTATAAAGCTTGAAATTATTATTTTATTGTGCCAACAATTGAATATATACAATGTGATTCTGTAAGAGTACAGAGAAATTCTGTCACATCGAAGCACATACATTCGTGTAACGTCAGTCCGGATATATGAATGTTGCATATTAAGTTCCCGTCTCTTTGTGCAGAAGCAATAGCTTTAGTTTTCCATGTACAAAGGGTACCTGTACGCTCTGTGTACATATTTAGATGGTGGCTCTCTCTTTAGACCTGCTTCCCTTTAGAGTATCGGATATAGACTCCTTAAAGGGTTTCACTCTGAATTTACACTTGAGGGTCCAGAAAATTTATTTTTCCAGTTAGTTCTCTTCACTGGGAAATTCTGTTTTACTTGCCACAGCTCTTCATTGCTCTTTCCCATTCAAATAATGATTTGTGCAAAAATGTTCAATTATTTTATTAGAAGTTAGAAATACAACTTATTGAATAAATGAGAACTTGAAATTTGCCAATATTTTCCATTACATTTATAGAAACTTGCCTCAATTTTTTTTTAAATTTCATTTCTGAAAGTTTTGTAATCTTATTTCCATAAGTATTCACTGGCAAGCACTTATTTGAAGAAGTGGGTGAATGAAGTGACTTTGTTTAAAGTTGGCAGTTTCCTTCATTATCATGGCAAGGTGTATTATATTATTTATGCCACATTCTATACAACAAAAACCATATTATTCTAATTTTAGCATATTTTTGACAAATTATAATTAAAACTCATTCAGAAATATGGAACTTACTTACACTTATTTTTTTTCAAGTAGTGTTTTAAAAGGCTCCATTATGATTAGATTACTAAGTCAGGTATACAATAAACCTTTTCACAAAATTGTTAAGAACTGATTCTCTCACATTAACATTGAGTTTTTATGATTTAAAATAAGTGTGTTTTTAACTAGAAAAAAAAGTTATATAATGTATAAATACCTTATTGTTGTAGAGCACAAAGTGGAACTAGTATTTTGAGTCCATTTGGTACATACTAGAACACTGTAAAAAAACCATTTAAAATCATTGCTGCTTATAATGTATTTTTTTTACTGTTTAAGAGTTGTCACAGTAAAGCTAATCCCAATTTAATTTAGGGCAAAACTTTTTGATAACAAAGGTGTTTTTCAAAGTTGGTTGAAAGGCTATATGTTGAATGACATTAACATTTCATCCAGTCACAGAATTAGTACTTCTGTTGACGTCATAAGATATTAAGACAAAATTTCACATTGCTTTGATAGCATAGATATATTAGGATATGATTTTTGAAAGCAGTCAAGAAAGGCCTAAGTCTGCTTTAATAGTAATTGGCATTAGTTTTACAAGTGCCTTTTGCGGGAGCAGATAGACCAGTACAAAGTCCCAGCAATTTAAGAAAGAACAGAATTAAGCCAAAGATTGACTTATTAAAAATTAATTTTATATATTTTCATTAATATTAAAAATAAACCGTAACACATACTTTTAAAACACAAGATAGTCCAATTTCTGCCTGTCTTCAGAAGAAGAAAGTACATAAAGAGCCTAAGACAGGTGAGAAGGCTGATGACAGCCATGGTCCTCGCCCCACTGCAGAATGTGGCCGCGTTCCTGCCACTCTTCGGGGTGTGGGAGATAAAGGAGAGAAATGTTGGAAAAGTATTGGCAGTCATAAGAAATCAGACTTTCAAATATTGTGAAACAGAAACCTGTATGAACAAATGGGTTGCAAGTGGGAAAAATAGGACTTGGGACATGTAGGGCAATAGTAAAGATGAGGAATGCTGAATGAAAAGGAAATTATCAATCTTAAAGAGATAGAAAAATATGTAACAGTCAAATACTTAGGTCTCAGATGTCTCACCAATACCAAGAAGATTAAAAATTAAAAACAAAGTCTTCCCCACAACTATGGCAAATGAATATCAATATCATTGTACAAAGGAGCAATATTGTTACTATAAACACTACCTTCACTTGCCAGTGAAAATATTGTGTAGGCTTTTCTGTCACTGAATCATTTGGGGTGGGAAGCTTGCCACATCAGAATGTTCCAGTGACACTGGAAATGCTGTTTACATCAGTGAAAAATGTATCTTCGCATGGTAAAGACTTCTTAACACCGCATTAAAAAAAGAAAAAAAATCCTAAAAATACAAGAGCAATAAAACAACTCGGAATCCCTTTAAAAATATGGATTACAAGACCCTAATTTTTCTCCTCCACATTCTATTTAGTGGTTAAGAAGGTATAGAGAGGAAAACTTCACTGTATAAGGTTTCTAGAACTGGACTCTATAGAATTTACTGGTATTATACCTGCCGAAACATATAAGCTTTTCAATAAACTGGAATTAAATATCTATTTATATCTTCCTGGCAATTCAGACTAGTAAACACAAATGACTGATGTTTACAAAGGGAGTCATCAAATAGATGGGTGGATGTACAGATAAAGTAAGTTTTGGAAGATATATCAGAAATTATAATATTTAACTAGGAATGTTAATGTTAAAAAAAAAGAAAGAAAATGAATTCATGTGAAATGTTAACTTCCACCATTGCTGACGGGGCAATGTATAAATGGTACATCATTTCATTGCTCTGCCATTATTTTTGTTATTTATGTAGTGTTTTGTAAGTCTTTCTGAAGAAAGGAAAATAACTTTGAAGTAATATCTGTCTGTTTATCTGCCTATCCATGCATGTAAATATATACATTGAATTCTGGCTTATTGCATAATAACATTCTGAAGAACAATTCTGTAATAAAACAACCCAAACAACAGACAATGAAACCAATTGCATAAGAAGTAAAATGTTCCCCTTCTTTTGAAAAAGGTTCTTACTTTTCCATTTAAGAGTTCTATCACAGACTAACAAAGCATATATTTCTGTTAGTATGTATTGATTTAGAAGTCCTCAAGAAAATAAGTTTCAAATTATATTTGAAAGGGTAAATAGGTATTTTCTTAAAAATTAGTTGAGCAGAAATAAGAAAGCTTAAATGATAGTCTTAATCTGAAAACAGTCCACAATGTATCAGGGAGGTGGAACAGAAAGAAGAGGAAGATGATGGCAGTAGCCCCATTAAAACATTTATATTATATTATGTTACATTATATTATGTTTTGGTGTCTGTTACAACAGTATTCGAGTAATCTCCTGTCAGAAAAATCTTGCTCTTATTTTGGCAACAGGCATAGATACAGCTGCAAATGGAAACGTACCACTGCACTGCTGAATCATGCATCACTCCAAGGCATGGTAACACTGAGTAAGCAATGCTGATGTGCAACACCAACGTGCAAAAATCCCAGTTCCACTCCCCTGTGGGGTTTGCTCAGGACATAGCATCACACAAGGCAATTGTCACTAGCCAAATTTCTGAGCTAGGCTGACACCTTGATTTAGCTGGGTGCATGAACCATTACGGAGGTGGCTTTTTCTTTTTTCCCCTAGTTTATTGATCAAAGTCCTCTCCTTTATAAGGGCCGTCTGAGTTCACAAACACAGTAGTTGTTCTTCTGAGAATCACACTATTCAAAACAGTCAGTATCATTACTGTCTGTTATGGAAATGTCAACTGAGTCAAAACATTAAAATATTTTTTCTGAGTTTGGTAATGAAGTAAAATTAGCTAAGCATCAGCTTTGATAATACAAATACAGAAAGCAACATCAGGTGTGTAATATGTTTATTTTGAAGTGTGTGAACGCATTTTCAAGGTACAAGACTATACAAAATTAGGTCCTAACCCTATAATCATTTAATAATATGCATAGTTTTTCTCATACTAATTTATTTAAGACTAAGTGTGTGCAACTGTTTGCAGATTAAATAGCTTGAATTAACTTCTTTGAAGACTTTTTCATTCTACTTTAATTCAAAAAATGACCTTTACGAGCATAAATACTGTTTTGGCACTCTCTTAAACCTTTCAGTAATTCTGCATAGCACCGCTGCTAATTAATTATATTTGAAATGTGGAAAATGGCAATTTATATCAATGACAATTTATAGCAACTATTATTATGTTGAACATTTTAAGTGTTTTTCTTAGGCTGCATACTGATACTCTCAGTCTTGGAATGTTAAGATGTGATGTTATTTGTTATTAAATACTGTCATTTATGCTCTGTGACCATATTGGAATTTTGGCAATGGGAAAATATTATGTAGAAAAGATGGGGGTTTTATTTTTTAATCAGGTTGTATACATGCTTAATCTTCAGGACTGTTTATTTCCATTAATTTCTGAATGGTTCATTTCTAAACATCCTTTAGCCTCCTGGCCTACAGCTTAAAAGCTTTAGAAAATGCTATTCTCTGGGATGAATTTTATTAATAAGTTTTAATTTTCTTTCCTTCAAGACACTCTTTTTAATGGTCTCGGACTTGGTGCTGTCATTGGCCTGGGAGTGGCAGCCCTTTTGTTAATCCTGGTTGTGACTGATGTTAGCTGCTTCTTTGTACGACAATGTGGATTGCTAATGTGCATCACCAGGAGGATCTGTGGGAAAAAGAGTGGTTCAAGTGGAAAAAGTAAAGAACTGGAAGAAGGAAAGGCCGCTTACTTGTGAGTATTAATCACATATTTTGGAAACTTCATTACAAGAAAAAGTTGGCTGTCTAATTTATATTAACTTTATGGCCATTTTGTGGTGTGGCAAAGGGAATGAATAAAATGTTTCTATTACTTGGAAAAGTGTTCCTCTGAAATGTATAGAATTGTTCGTGGTCAAATGTTGCCTTAAAAGAAAAATGGACACAAAAAAGGCATTTACCATACCTCACTTTAAGACGGCCTTTTTGTGCAGCTTGACACAAAGGAAATCAGTCGTAATTCAGTAATAGTTATAGGCACATCTTTGGTCCCTGAGGAACAGGTAACAGATCATTGTAACTCCATTTCTACAAATCCATCTTTTTGCTGCTAATACCCAAAAACTCAGCTTATGGTTGTGGCAGTGCCAGTAAATCTGGGAGTGAAGGACACAGTATTATAGAAAATCCATGAAAAAGTTTTTCTTCTCAGATATAGCACTTGATGGAAAATCTTGTTTCTTGCCCGTAGACTTTAGGAATAAAAAAACTGTTGATTTTTAAAAATAGGAGTGCTGAGTTGGATGTGGGTGAAATGCTGGTGAGCGTGATTGTTCTTCATAGCAACAGTCAGTGACTGCTAAACATAAGTGGGGAATAAACAATCCTGATTCTCACAAATACCTTTGTGTGGTGGCTACTTCATCAGACAAATGCGAATGAACCAATCATTTATGTGCAAATATGTTCCCTTAAATGATAAGAGTGGATAGTAAGATCTCTGGCAAAACAGTTCAAGCACTGATTGCATAAAATAATAGTACTTTAAAGACCCAGCGTTTACAGAGTTTTCAAAGGGTAAGCTGGAGAGAGGACTACTTACGGTCCCTCATTTTAGGCAGTTCCATTTTTTTGCTAAAAAAAATGCTTAATTTCCTCATTGTGTTCATCTGATAGACTTCTTATGCATACACTGTAATATCTGTGAGAATGCTGTCTTTATGTCATTTAAATAACATTTACTGGTCCAATTCCTGTGTTCTGTAGCTCTCACAGTAGTTAGGCCTTGCAGTTCATTCACCTGCAGGTTCCCAGATCCTGTCCTTCTCCAGATGCCTGTAGAGTAGATCAGATTTTGCAGCCCTCATTATTCATAGCTGTATTGGGCTTCTTTGTCGTCGGTAGTGAAGGTGTAAGTGTCTTTTTTGGTTTTAGTTCTGGCTATTGGGATCCAGAGACTGTGTCTTTCTTAGGTAACTTTATTACATTTCTTGGTTGGGTTCTCAAGTCTTTTGGAAACAGCTCCATAGAACAAAACCAGTCATAAGCAGGCACAGAGTATTTACATCAAATAATGCTTCTGAAGAGAAGTTATGCCATAAAATAGCTTTTTCCTAATTCTCCACAGCTCACAGTGAGCGAAGAAATAACAGCATTTTTTCTGTTGTGTGAAGCCAACATGTCCAGGTCAATAGAATCAAGATGTGAAGTTTCTGGCTCTGACTCAGCTGTCCTTTCCTATTGAGCACAGCACTTCAGTTTATGCTTTCATTTCCCATTCAAGAAGTGACCAAGTACGAATTGGTGTACAGACCCTCCTGAATGGAAAAGACCTTAGGGAGCTAAAGTGGCAAATGTCGCTTGACAGCAGTTTATATCTTGCTATCAACATTTCATACCCAAATGCCATTCCATGCTGTCCCAGAAAAGCATAAAGTTGGTCACTTAATATTAATTCCTCCATGTCACTTCTTTTACAAGCACAACTATCTTATTTAATTATATTTCTTTCCTTGTTGGTGTGATCTTCAGTCAGTCAGATCTTAAAATATTCGGGACTGTTCTTATTTTAGCCTGTTCTCTGCATAAATAAACTGTCAGGCTAAAATTTCAAGACAGGCTTGAAGAGTCAAAATTTGAATTTATTTCATGCCAACTGCCATTCCCTAAAAGACACTGACATTTCCCTGTTTTAAATACATCAGTTTGCATTCTGGATTTTTGAGTGGGTTTATGGTATGGTTCTTTGTTACATTTTGATTGTAGGATATATATAGTCATTAATTATGTTCCATATGTAATGAATGTAGATGATACAATGCATGTAACATACACACAGCCACCTGGAACAGAAATGGCATAATGCATTTCCTACAAATCACTTTCCCTTCTGTGGAATTTTTAATTGTTACACAGTTTGTACTTTCTGTACTGATCAATTCCTCAATCCTGTGTGAATGCTGTTCACGAATAATGCCTTTTTTAGGCTTTTGGTCATGGAATAATTTACGTTTGTCCGTAAGACTGTAGATGTACAGTAGACCAAACCAAGTAGAACTTACTATTCCCTCCACCAGTCCTACTACGATCCATAATCTTTTCACAGATAAGAAGTAGCCATGACAGTTCAGTGCATCATCTACAGAAATGAGCATTGCATCTGTGTATCTTAAAGTAGAATTTCACTTGCAGTGGTGAATAAGCACATGCAAGGTTTTTTTTAAAAATAACCAGAATCTTTTAGACTTCTACCCGTTAGTTCTTCCCTAGTCAACTTCTTGGCTACATATTTATCTGTGCTACACTGCAAAGATTTTCCTTGAGGATACCTACCAGAGGATGGTTTTCCAGGTGCTTCTGAATAGATGGATTATTGTAGTTGTAACAGCCTGTTTAACAGTTATTTTCTCAGGAACAATATGAAAATGTGAGATATGAATTGGACAAGGATTTAACTAGGTCTTTACTATGGCACATAGCAGTCTGACTGCTCTCTAGAATATCACAGGTCCAGAAAATAGTCTGTTAAATATAAAAGTGATTGTTCCTCTGTAACTCGGTTACCCTGTGTTTCCAGACTGCAGCTAATGAAGTTCCAGGATACAATTCCTGATCTGATGACAGGAATAGGGATGAAATATTTGCATGGAAAGAGGTTTTGTTTTGGAAATATCAAATATATCTTGGGTATCCTTTGATCTGCCTTCTGAGAATAAAATTATATGCAAGTTAATTAGTACTTATATTGTTAATACTTCTGTAGCAGTGAGCAGCTATTTCCATATCATGGTCATATTGTTGAGAGCAGCACTGTGGAGAAGGACTTGGGGGTACTGGTGGATGAAAAGCTGGACATGAGCCAGCAATGTGCGCTCGCAGCCCAGAAGGCCAATCGTATCCTGGGCTGCATCCAAAGCAGCGTGGCCAGCAGGTCGAGGGAGGTGATTCTGCCCCTCTACTCTGCTCTGGTGAGACTCCACCTGGAGTACTGCGTCCAGCTCTGGAGCCCTCAGCATAAGAAAGACATGGAGCTGTTGGAGCGGGTCCAGAGGAGGGCCATGAAAATGATCAGGGGGATGGAACACCTCTCCTATGAAGAAAGGCTGAAGGAGTTGAGCTTGTTCAGCCTGGAGAAGAGAAGGCTCCGGGGAGACCTTAGTGCAGCCTTTCAGTACTTAAAGGGGGCTTAGTAGATTTAGACTAGATATAAGGAAGAAATTTTTTACGCTGAGGGTGGTGAAGCACTGGCACAGGTTGCCCGGAGAAGTGGTGGATGCCCCATCCCTGGAAACATTCCAGGTCAGGTTGGACGGGGCTCTGAGCAACCTGATCTCGTTTGAAGATGTCCTGCCCATGTCAGGGGTGTTGGACTAGATGACCTTTAGAGGTCCCTTCCAACCCAAACTATTCTATGATTCTATGATTATCAACAAAAGCATAATGACAATACTCAGTGCTCCATCTTCCTTACAATTCATTATCCAATTAGCACAAAGTTTATTCATTTACTTACATGTGGGAGGCTAGCATTTGTTCCTAACATGGGGGAAATATGACACAGAAACAGTGAGTTTCTTCTACCAGTGTGAGCAGAAAGGGCCAGATTCTTATCACATAAGGGCTTTTTACACCGTTCTGGCAGCTGGGATTGTCACAATCTCAGGAGATTAAAGTACACTTCTGCAATGTGTATACTAACATAAAGGCTCTTTACACTGCCAGAAAACTTCAAGCATAACTGGGTGTCAAGTCAGATATTTATTATACTGGGTTAGGAAAGTTTACATCTATTCCCATGAAGAGGCCGTTGTCTTATTATTTAGTCATAAACAAAATGCTCTTTTGAGATGCTAATCCATGATGTTTGCAGAGTTAGGTAAGTAACCATGGATACAGGATGCTTTGAAGACTTCAAGGAATTGGGAACACGCTGTTAAATGTGTCTCGGTGGTGTTAGTCACTGATAATTAGTTCTGCCTTTTCTTTGCTGACTTTTGAGAGAATGGATCATGGTAATTAGTTATGTGCAATGTATGTTGTTAATATGATGAGACTAAGACTCTTGATAATTTTTAGGAAAGATGGATCAAAAGAGCCAATAGTGGAAATGAGAACAGAGGATGAAAGAATTACCAATCATGAAGATGGGAGTCCAGTAAATGAGCCAAATGAGACAACTCCCCTCACAGAACCAGAGTAAGTAGCCTGACATTCCCCAGAGTTTCACACAAGCTCCTCCTGGCTGTGAGGATGGACTGGGCTTCCCGCGCTCTGAGAGGGAGATACACAGCATCACCAGAATTGTGTGCTGCGGCAATGCAGTGTATGACTGTGATTTTTTTTTTTTTTTTTTTAAATAATTGATCCAATGGTACCCCACATACAACAGCTGCGGTTATCACTAGATATTTTTCTCTTCTTTCTGTGACCCAGAGTACAACCACATCTGGGTGTTATCCAGCCCTTGGATGGCAACACCGCGATAGCGGCAATCCTGCAGCATATCTTTACACCACCACCTGTTTGGAGGTTAGCAAGTATCCAGGGAAATTTTCTGGCCCTCCCCACTGCCCTGGCTCCTGAGGAGCTTCTCCTGTGCTCTTGGTGAAAACAGACCTCGTGTCAGGGCGGGGGGGCCTGCCATGCCCTGGCCTGCCCTGGCCCTGCCTAGGGACCAGGAGCCCCACATCAGCTTCAGGCTTGTCAGCAGCCTGTGCCCAGCCCTGGCCCCGGTGGGACACAGACCGACACTCTGCTGCTGCCCCCAGCTCTGCCCGCTGCATTCAGGGGCTGGAGGGTGAGGGCAAGGCTCTGCCTGCGCTCTGTGGCTCTCAGGCTGCACCTGAGCTTGCCCCTGCTGCTCCCCTGCTGCTCGCAGCTAACCTCCAAACCCCATGGAGAACCATGGCCAGCAGAGGCAGGTCACAGCCCTGCCACCTTCTCTCTCAGCCCCGGCACCCGCAGACACCTCACCCCCCCCAGCTCTCCTGACCCTGCAGTGGTGGCTGAGCAGGAGTACAAGGATTTTTTAAGTCGGGTGCAGCTGATCTTTACCACCTACTCAGCATTTATTAACCACTCTACGGGAATAATCTCCTGACTCTCAGGAATGGCCTTAGTCACACACACATCCCCACACACCCCCTGTATGTAGGGCACAATGATCCCATGCTCCAGAAATCCAGCTCCTCACAGGGTGGTCCGTTCCTGCTTTCATTCACGAAACTGAGAGCTTAGCTCAGTATTTAAGTCCACGTGGTATAATTGGATTAATAGCACTGAAGGGCAGCCACTTTGCTCCGTTCCCTCATGCCCCCTTCCCGTCCCTGTAAGCTGCTCTCAGCACAGAAACTGCAGTGGTTCTCGCCCAGGCTTGCAGGCTCCGACTGCCTCCTGAGTCACGGGGACCAGCCTTGGGCTTGGGGATCCCGGGCACTGGCAGTCACGTCTTCTCCTCCGTTTTGCTGCTGCAGCCCCTAGAACAGTTTAAACTGGGTAAAGTGCCTGGTGTTTGTACCTGAATAGCACTTTTCAAAACCTGTGTGGAGGATAAAGTAACATTTGTGATAGGGCACAAGCAAGCTCGTATTTTGCTAAGCTTATTATTACAATGAGAGCTTCTGATGTTTTTTTTTTTTTCTTCTGAAAATTTAGTTTGAAGAGAAACTAATATTTCAACAAAGGTGATGACAGTACCATTCCTTCTATTGAGAGCCCACCTAGTGGTGTTAAAGGACATGAACTGATTGCTCAAGAGTTTCATTTCTGAGCCTCAAAAGTTGATTGATGTGAAATTACTAAAGAAAGCTCCAAGTTTCTTTGGTTTGAGCCCAAAGCTTTTTATGTGTTGTGAAAATCTCCTACCTCATGAGATCTTAAAGCTGTCAGGGCTACGAAGACAATTCTGTAGTAAATATAGAAACTCACCTGTTGGTTATTTGATGGAATCACAGTTGTTTTTTAAAAGGAGAGGATGTTCTTATAAAACAGTCTTTTTCTCTTTCTGAAAATTGCCTTCCTTGCCATTATCTAGAACTGCAAAAGCCAGAACCTTTAATAAGAAAAAAGCCTGTGTTATTGGCTGTCTTTGGCATTTGTAGTAAATGGGGTGTGTGTTAAGTAACTGTACATTAAGCTATACACTTCTTTGAAGAACCTGTACCTGAAGACTTCAAACTTGTGGTAAATAAATAATTATGAAATTTGTTGAATGACTAGTGATATGTTTGCTCTTCATATTAGACTTTATAATGAGGGGCACTGTAGAGAGCCCACAGTTATCTAAGGAGTCAGGGGAATGTAGTTGTAAACATTGTACAAGTCCAGTGGGCCTTGGATATGTTAGTGGGTGAGGCACCAGGGCCACATTTTTTCATACTTCAAGACTATTTGTAGCACCAGATCTTGCAAATACAAATGAGATGCACCTAGCAAGGGACATGATACCAGGAAAGATTAAGTTCAGTTCTTCCTGCTTGTCCCAGTCATTAGAGCAGCTGACAGGAGTGAAATATGAGAAAGTTAAAAT
The DNA here is from genome assembly GCF_000699145.1 of Aptenodytes forsteri. Taxonomy (NCBI): domain Eukaryota; kingdom Metazoa; phylum Chordata; class Aves; order Sphenisciformes; family Spheniscidae; genus Aptenodytes; species Aptenodytes forsteri. The sequence goes on from NW_008795695.1 coordinate 2,708,649, forward strand.
AAAAAATGTTTTATTATCTTAGGGAAGGGGGAAAGAATCAGTCACTGGTAGCACGAAAAAATAACTAAATCATAGGGACAACTGATAAGGAGTTTGATGGGTATTATGTCCTTGGGAGAATAGGACTGCTAAGAGATATTAATAATGATGAGAGTTTCCTTTTCGGTAATTTCTTCTCCCACAACCAATGGCAAAAGGTAGCAGTCCAAGGTACAGCTGGACAGAGGTCAGCTAAAGATTTGGCACAGTGTCACTTAGGAAACCAAAGATGAATAGAGCATCATGCAATCAGGACATCTGAAGGGACACTGGTGCCAAGGGAACATGGAAAGACCTTCTGCTCAGACACAGGTCATAACTGATGAAACAGAGAAGCAATATAAAGTATGGGTGGGATGCCACTAAAGGAAAGGAGGACGCAATAGGGTAGAAGTAAGTCTCTCAGTAGGAATAACACGAAAATGCATTGTCAACAACAGGTGCTATCAGCCATAAAGGCACACGCTGGGCAGGGCGAGGATGACCAACAGGGATCTTGGAGGGAAGAGCTTAGCTTGCAGGAAGGAAAAGTTTCAAGGACATTCCAGGCAGGCAATGTTCATACAAGGTTGGATTCATTCTGACTAATTATGGCTGTCTTCAATGTATACAAGATAAGCCTTCAGTTTAAATTAGATGAAATATTTGAATAATTAGTTGAAATATTTTGAATAATACCAAATTATACTCAGAACTTTAAATGCAATTTAAGCATTTGTGGGAAATAATTAATAAAGAGATTACTTCCTCTTACAATAATAGAGTATTTTCATTATATTGCTCAACATATTATTCGGCAGTCTATGTTTTACCTTGCCTCAGATGATTCTTGTCAAAGCCGGGTTTGGGATCCATGTGTGACAGATGAGCACAGAGCACTTTTACCTGCAAGTCAACAAGTTTTAATAATGCTGGCAGGAAATCAATTTAAGCTGTGCATTTCATATTACATTTCTGTAATATGATTAAAATACCACACGCAATGTGGTACTATAATTACATCCCTAGTCTGACATTATTGTGTTTCGAGTATTGGTTGAGTTTTTCTCAGTATTAATGAAGCTGGGTGAATTCCAGTATCAAAATGGCTAGCAGCCATTTTCCTATAAAACAGGAAAGTAAATATTCTAGTTAAAGTTTTGTATGGGTAATATCTGCAGACTATTGCAGTTAGGCCACATGCAGTGCTAGAAGAAGTCAATATTATTAATGATTGATAACAGACAGCATCTGCTTAAAGCAAAAGAACCTTTTAGAGTTCTCTAGTGTTTTAGGTTTTTTTCTAAAAAGCTTTTATTATAAAATGCTTTAAGATTTGAAAGGATTAGTCTGTCCAGCTGAAAAATATAAAATTATTTCAAATAGATGTAGCTAAAGACAAAATAGGTGTAGGAAAATTGGTGTAATTAGAACATTTAAACTTGATTTAGTTAATTAAAAGAGGAAAATGATTGAACCTGTTAATAGAGATTAAATATTAATTAATATTTGAAACAAATGGAGAGGAAAATTCCAAAATAACAAAAATGTTTTCATAGTCAAAGAGGATACTGTCTAACAATAACTGAACTGATAACTTCACATCATATAAAAAAAAAAAACAACAAAAAACCACAAGTTTTTAAAGACAATAAGGGCAAAGAATGGTGGATGGACTTTTTGATGAGGAACACTTGTAAAACATTTTATTTGTTTGTAGTTCTTTTTTTTTTTTCCTTGCTTGCATTGAAAGCAAGGCTAATTTTATCACACTGTTTGCATGAACATGGATTTCAGTAATATCTAGTATCTTTCAACAGGGTTCTAGCAAATCTTCCTATCTCAAATAATTTGAAATTATTTGTAACATGCTCTTAATCTACTTCTTCAAAACCAATTTATTTAAATTTCCACACACTATATTCTGTCAATTACCCAGTTTTTACTTTGACTAAATATTTCCTCCCTTTCAGCACCATCTTTTTAGAATTTACTCTGCCTTTATATAAAACTAGATTAAATTAGGTCTTTCTTTTAATACTAGTTTAAGTGCTTTGCATTATCAGGCCTTTAACACAGGTGCCTGCATACCTAAAATGCATCTCATGAGCTGCGCTTCCTCTGCCCCAGTGTTTTATCCTGCTTTAAAAATAGATTTCTGTTGATTCTGCTGTTTCCATTCTTTCAGGCGTCATGTTGTGGGCTGAAATCTGTTTCCTTTGGGTGTGCCTTGTGAAACAGACAATTACTAGGGACCTCCCTCTGTGCTCAAAGCCAGACAGCTGATATATATCCCACATATTTTACTGTAATAGAACAACTTAGTCTTCTCTTTGATTTCTCTCAGATATAGGTTGCGCTCATTGTTTAACCTCTAGATAAACAGCAACTTTAATAGTTCGTTTCAGACAGCCTAAATTTCCTAAGACTGGGAATTTGGGTATTGCTTTGTTTTATTTGTTGTTATTAAACACTGTTATTACAAGACATTCCTAAGGGATTCCTCAGGCAGGTTTTGAACAGTATATTGCTCTTTGGGACATCAAAGTAATCACAGTGGAAGTTTACTGAAACATTTAACAGTTATTATTTATATATTTGACATTTAAATACTGGCAGTAGGGAATCAATGATTTTCAAGACCTTTTTGAATGAAATCAGTGTTTTGTCTTTCCTGTAAAGTAAGGGTGGGGACTCTCTTTCCATCGGAATTAAGGATTATAAAACTCTTCAGAGTTTTCACTACGTTAGTCTTAAAAGACCTATAAGTTATTAATGCAGCTAGATTGTGTGATCTAGCAAAAATAAATTGTAGAAGTTTCTAAATAATAAAATAACTTCCATTACCTCCTTGTGCTATAAGAAGTTCTTTCCTTTACCTATGTCTTGGCATAACCTCCAACGATAGATGTCGTCTCTCGTATACAATTGAATTTACATTTAGAAACAGACATAAAAAAAGAGTATAATCTAGATTCATCAAAAGACTTGACTGTAAGTGTTTCGCGGTATCCTAGGGTACACATACCTCTGTACTGTCTTGGGTCAAGTTATTTGGCATTCTATTGTTTCTGTTGTCTTATGGAAGAAACTGCATTTTGGGCAGCAGCAAAGTTCTTATCATGTGCCATTTAGCTTTTTCTGGCTTTATAGAAATAGAAGGAGTTAATATGAATTTCTTTAAAAGCAAAGAACCTCAGTGCTCATAATAAAATAATTATACATTATTGTCAATAAATTATGTTTTTAGAAACACTGTGAACTGTATAAGCAATACATACGTTGTTGACTTAAATTCCAGATTATGTGTTATTTATGTGTTACCATGATTCCTCTTTTCTTCTGATAGGAAGCTGCCACTAAAGGAGGAAAATGGGAAAGAAGCTTTAAATCCAGAAACCATAGAAATCAAAGTTGCTAATGACATCATCCAGTCAAAAGAAGATGATAGCAAAGCATAATAAGATAAACTACAGCTGTCTGGATAATGCATTTGGATTGAAGTCACCCCGTGACCAAAACTTTACAGCTGACCATAATTTCTCGGGAAACTTAAGCTTGGAATAGTTAGTACATGTGTACATATGATGAAACAATTTCTGTCTACAGTTCCTTTCTATTTTTTTGTTAATGGTTTTAGTATGTAGTTTTGCTGACACCAAGTCCCATGATATAAATTTGAAAAATCTGCAGAATAAGAACTGTAATTTATTATATGACAAAGTATGTCTATTTAGAAGAATAGTTACAAAGCACCCCTAACCACAAACAACACATCAGGTCTCTCCAGATCTTACAGTGCAAGCTACATACATAAAGTGCCATATACTACTGTATTTGTCTCCATTTATAATAAAAGTTTAGGTTGCCTTTAAAAAAAAAGAAAACCAGTCTCAGTATCATGTTTAAGACCTAGCACTGGCAGACACTCAGTAGTCATTCCAGCTGTGCTTATCACTTGAAGCAAACAAAAAAAAAGACACTCTTCAACATAGAGCCAGCTCCACCTGCAGTTTCACCTGGGTTCTTTGGTAAAATAAAAAGTTGATAACCACAATGTACAGATTTAAATAAAATTAGCTAAATATTTTGTAGCAGTATATTGGCCTCATCCTAACTACATAAGTGGGACTCTGAAAGGCTCCAGGATTTTCAGTGCTTCAGGTTTTCTGTACTAAAGTTTTGGAGGTCGCATGTGAACTAAGATGCAGCAAAGGTGTGAAAAGAAAACTCTTTTTTGATCATAATCTTGGCTTCAAGTGAAACCTTACAATAAACACAAACTCAAATTATTGGTCCCAACATATTTATACATATACAGTATTTTTTCTTCTTTTAGTTCTAACCATTTAGTCAAGGGATAGAACTGCATTTTGGTGTAGTAGATACATTTTCTCCCCAAATCAGTATATGAAATATTAAAAGTTGGCCTTATTAAAGTAGCACCTGTTCCTTTATGATTTCATACCCTTTGTCTTAACAAAAAAACCCTAAAAACAGATGGAAAGGAGGACTTTAGCTAAACAGTTAGGAACAGTTTTAAATTATTAATTAATAGCATCTTGTATAAATACATTTTTTCCTGTCAAGCATTCCTTAAGATAATCTTTTTTATTATTCTAGTTAACATGCACCACTCTGAAATTTGACTGATTTATCTGATGCAAAATTCATTCGTATTTATTATCATTGATTTAATGGTGCCACTAGTTGGAACAATACGTTTTGTTTCCTTTCCAGCAAAGTATATCCACACCCACCAAACTCTTCAAAGTTTTGCTTTGGAAGAAGTAGATAAACCATATAGAAAACTAGATTGAAAAATTCTACTTATCAGGATTAAGTTGTAGAGTACCTTGTACATTTTCCACATCTACATCATACCTGAGGTTTAAGTGTACCTTTACTCAGCAAATTACATCCTCTCCATGCTATATCTAAATTTTGCTCGTATTTCAAGTGCTTACACTTCCCAATTTCCCACAGGATGTCATCAACCCCTAGCTGATATTTTGTAGTCATGGCAAAGTGGTTGACTTTTGTGCAGTAAAGCTGAAAGTGAAATGTAAGAGTGTTCTTAAATTTGAGGAAAATGGGTTAACCTTGTTCACCCAAGCTTTAGTGCATTTGAAAGAGCTGAGGAGGATATATTTAATTCATAGATCTTTCTTATTTTTCAAACCCAAGTCATTTTATGGGTTTTTTTACAACTTTTCCTCACTTTGGGAAATACCTACAATGAACCAAGTAGTTGAGGGCAGAGGCATACCACTGGTGTGGCTAGGATAAGAGGCCAAGTTCCCACAAAACCAGTACCAAAGTGAAAAGAATGGGTAAGAGGAGATAGCAATGTGGGATGAAAGTCATGAAAGAGAATAATTTAAAACTGCTGCAAAGAAGTTTCTTTAAATGCTGAGGCACTACTTCTGGGTGAAGGAAAGATGAAGGCATTCCTTTATGACCTCTCACTGTTGCTCCACATACTGGGCAGGCAGTACTACCAAATAGCTGCTTGTCTATTAAATTTCTGTCCTGTTTCTTTCCGAGTAAATACACAGTGAGCAGGACTGTCCCCTAACCTATAATTAAAAGAACCAGATGTCTCATTTATATGTATGAATATATATTCTTTCTACAAAGTATGTATTTGCAGCTGGGCTTTCTCCCTTTATCGAAATGCAAGGAAGGGACCTGGAAAATTCCAGCAGTTGAGAATAATGTGGTTGGTGTGGCTTGAACATCTGCAACCCACATCATCTCATGCAGTAGTTTTACCAGGATGAGGATGAAGGTAGGAAACATCCTTTCCTCTGCTACCTGCCATCACAAAGTTAGGTGGTGCCATGCATATTCACATAAGTCAAGCTTCTCTAGGCAAATGGTGCTTTTTCTGAAGCCAGCATGATCATTTGCACAACAAGGTTCCTATTCAATGTGGGCAGAGCTAACAGTGTCTTGGCTCAACTGTAGATGCATTTCAAATTTTAGTACTTCTTATTGAGACTTACACAAAAAACCTTCATGGCCTAACAGTGATATACTGGGGGTTTTGGGTTTGTTTTTTTCTTTTTTTTTTTTCCCCTAATATGGCCTCTAATTACAATGTGAAGGGATTAGAGAATTTAAGAGGTCATGTCAGCACATTTATTATTAATATGCTTGTGCTACTCTTTACAAGTAAAATATACTGTAAAATTATTTCAATATTGGAAGCAAAAGCATTTCCCACTATATTGGATTACAAATCAAAAGCTATTTCTAGGAGTATTTATTTTCTTCCTGCTGTTAAGTCTCTTGCCAGTTGGGCTATGTGAGGGCTGAGAATTAAACAGTTCTAAATTACTGATGGGCTGTTCCAAGCATACCTTTTGGTCTGTGGATTAATAGGTTATCTCTTGTGCTTTGACTCTATGCTGTGCAGGAAAAAGCCAAACTATAACCACAAAAAAATGCTTAAAAACTAACCACAAAAGAATGCTTAAAAACACTGGTATTTGCAAATATTTCCAAATGAGGGACAGCGCATAGTAATTTGTAAGATATGTGTAGAACTGGAATAACTTCATTTCTTTATTTTCTTTTCCTATTCTAAACTAAAAAGAAAAAAAAAAAACAGGTATCTGTATAAATGTCACTTTTACTGTCTAAAAGTAATTTTAAGTGTTAGTATGAAATGTCGGAAGAGTTGACAAAATATAACTATTTGTAAAAGTAATCTGAATTGTTACACTAACATACTCCAGGGATGAGGATGGGAGGGAGCCATTGAAATTATTAATGGTGCGGAATGTGGCAGTGACAATCTCTCTTCAACAAAAAATAAGGATGAAAACTAAGTAAAATGACTTAGAGCTTCTTGTTGTTATTTCTGTAGTAGACCTGCATTCTGATTTACCACAACAGTAACAAAAGTTTTAATTAATGTTTTACAATTTAGTATACAAATGTACTCTGGAGAGTTTTTTTCTGGTTTTGTTTGTTTATTTGTTTTTTTCGACTTCTAAGATTTTTTTGTGGTTGCAGAAATATTTACTATTCTGGTGATGCTAATGCCTAATGTGACAAAGATTAATTTATTTAGGCCTCAGTCTTGCAAGAAATTTTGTGTGGCTGAAACCACCCCTCATATGGCACCCCTCTGACATGAGTGGGGTCGATGTGAGCCGGAGGATGGATGTACCTTCATAGGAGAGCTTGCAGGATTGGGCCTACTTTCTATCTCTTCATAGATATATACAATGTAGTTACACAGTGACAGTCATCTACAAAGGCTGTTTGACAACAGTCCCTGGTATGGAAAATTCCACCTGCTGTCTTCAGCCTCTGTATTGATGTTCATCCAAATAAGTGGCTTTCTTTTTATGATGGTTATGTACTTTGATTATTTATTTAAGTGCCAATCATCAAACTGTAGTATAATAATCATGCCATTTTTCTGTTTCCTAGACCGGATAATGGAAATGTATTTGTGCCTTTTGATAGCATGCCACTCTGCTTTATTAAAGAAAAATCTTCAATAATTTGTCTACAAAGCCTGTTTAAAATATTTGAAAGCTTTACCATGACATACTTTTCTGCTCAAATATGCTCAAATATACTCATCTAAGGTAAACTGGAGATAGTATTCTCAAGTCACGTAAATATTTTAAACACAAAATTTGCAAAAATCTATTGAGATCACAATTGTAGTGAGGGTATAGTGGTTGATTTAGTGCTGAAAAGATTCAAATAGATGGAGCACATGGGAGGTGTGAGGTGTGTAGGGGTGTTTTGACCAATTTATCAAGTTGAAGAGTCAGATAGAAAGTCTCCTTAGTTCTGTTTAGGTACTTAGACCTAGAACATTAAAATCTGTTCTCAAATCTGAAAGATAATGTGGAGCATCTTCCCACCATTTTACCTCTGGAGTAAAACTGCAGTGAATATTTGTTTTGCAGTCACTTGTGGCCTCACCATCTCTGTGTAAGCTGTCATAGGAAGTAATATCTTTGTAGAGTAATTGTTGTGTCTGTTGGGTGACATTCACTTCTGATTAAAGGGCCTCCAAAAAGACCATTTACTGAAAAAGCTCAAGACCCCTATTACAAACTGAACTATGCTGAGAGCACTGCAAGAAGCGCCACAGTGGAATCCAGGTCTCACTGGGCTTTAAGACACAATCTGACTTCAGAAGGGCCTGACTTTCATCCATCCATCTCAGCAAGGCTTTGAATGTCCTCTGCCGATCGAGTTGCCTTTGTGAATTCGACTTCTAGGTGTAAGTGGAACTTAAATGTCCTGCCAGGCTCCTGCTAACATTTTGCACAGAGGAGGTTTTCCTGTCAGGAGTTTGTACTGATCAGGAAACGTTGATAAAAATATCTGATCACAGTTCTATCCCATACATTACTATACGCCCAGAAATAAAAGAAATAGAACATCCCTCTAAATAATTCATTGTGATTGCGATACTTCTTTAGGTGAAGATGAAAACATTCTAAGAATTGATGTTTCTTCTTAAATCCCTTTGTTTAACTTCAGATACTTGTGCTGATCAATGCAAAGCTACCATGGTTAAATAAATCTTTTTTTAAAAAGGTTCCACCCCCTTTTTCAGATTTTTTCATATCATTTCCTGGAGTACCCAATCCACTTGACAGCAGTTGTGTAGTGGTTGGGGGAAACCACTTGCTAAGTTTTAAGTGATCTTCAGTATTTCCACTGCGCATATAAATGTGTTCTTACTTTATTTTATTTGAACCTAAGCCAAAAAGAAGCCTTTTTATTACAAATTTGGTTTTGGATCAGGTTCTGAGAAATCACAGTTTACCAGTCTATCTTTCCTCTTAACAGGCATTGTGAGCCTCATGATGTTTGACTTACAAACTTGAATATTGGCCATTTTTAGCCCAGAGAAATTAAATAAATATTTACTGCCAAATTTGTATTGGCAGCTTTTAAGTCACAGGTGAGATTGGGAGCGGGCGAGATGACCAGATGCAGTGCCAACAGAATTCAGGAAAGCCACTACCAGAGAGAACAGGTGCCAAAGAGTGAGCTGAGAGAGAGCTCGGATACTGGGAGCATCTTGCGTTAGCAGTGACAAGGGAAATGGGGAGCTACTGAAAGAAGAGAGGCTGCTGGAGGGCATTGCCAAAAGGCAGGGTACTGTGGGCTGTGAAAACCAGAGGAGGGGGAACATTAGCCCTGCTGTATCCTTTAACTCTACCGTGTAAGTAGGCTACATTTTTATACCTAAAATGCAGGGTTGGGGGAGGGGAAAACAAACCCTCAGAGTCTCTATAGATCAGTAACAAATATATAAAGCAATCAGACCCCCCAGGAAGATAATTTCGTTGCTCATGGTGTAGAGTTCTCACTAAGAATTTTGAACTACTTAGACAAGGTTTAAAAAAAAAAAAAAAAGCTTTCCTGCTACAATGAGCACTCAGTATGTATTTGTATGCTGTGTACAGTATAAGCTAAAGCATACCATATATTGTTTTTGTTATTCCACACATTGTCAACAGCCCACTTGCGATATATACCACCTGAATTATATATTGATAAGTTAGCTACCACTGGAGCTAGTTTGCTTATTGTTTCAAAATCTTATGTCCCTATGAAATGCTGTGTATATATATATATCTCTATACTGTAAAAAGAAGTAATATCGCAGATGCTGGTTTTGTATTTATGAAAGACATTGAAAGTATGGCTTAAAGTATATCAATTATTTGTCACTCTTCACCATTTGTATATTAATAGTAAAGATACTTTTACTTTAATGAAGTGGTGTAGTTACATTTATTTTTACTAAGTGTCTTTCTGTCAAGGTGTCTGATTCATTATGTGTCTTATTGCCAAAAAGAAACACATCAATTATTTTTCCCCCATTATAGAAGCACTGAATAATGCTCAAGCAGCCCTGCAATTTATTATTCTCTTTTCTGTCAAAATACATCACTGCTATTGAAAACTACTATTTTAGCATCCTGAGTCTCCAGCTGAGCTTGAGGCCCATTATGATCCTAAATGTTAGTGTTGAAAGATAATTTTTTTTCCGAAGAATATGAGCACAACATTTTGAAGGTATTTAGTATATGCCAGCAAAAGATATTATCAGCAGAAGCTAGCTTGTTTTGCCAAACTTTAAGCCTTCCAAAAGTCTTGTAACTGTGTTGTTAGCACCACCAGGAACTGGTGATAACAGGTTGGGCACAGTCTGCAATGAAATGGGCGTTTACTGCAGTGCTGGTTTGTACTCCACTAAGATGGAGGATGGGCGAAGCACACCCCAGACAATACAGCTCAGCCACTTCCCTGAAATGGCAGAGGAACATCTATGACCTCTGTTTTACCACCAATAAAATGAAACCTCCTAAGAGACTGCATTCCTGTGGAAACTTGCTAGATTGTGTATTCATGCCTAAGCATCAGCTTTCTGAGTGCCACCTAAGCTCTAACAACACCAGCCAAAGAATGGAGGGGCCATACATAGGAAAAAAAAAAATGTTTTGCCCATCAAAGTTTCACAGCTGTATCTTCTTCCTTCTACAGATCCTTAAGCTCTGACCCTGCAGATGTCTTAGGCATGTGCTTCCCTAAAAGTCAGTGGCAGCATCAACAATTAGCGAAAAGGACTCCTTTTATTGAAAAACTGAACTGGTTCAGTGTCCTGCTAACATCAGAGCGCCACTGAAAGTTTTTCATATAGTCATGTGCCTTGGTCGGAAAAAGCCTGACTTTATCAAATGATGCATAAATTTAGTTCAGATATCTCGAGAGTCAACCAGTTCAGTGCACTGGCCGCAAGATAGGGCCCCCTTTAATTTACAGGTGACCAGTAAATACAACTATTGGAAATTACTGATAATGCAAAGATAACGTATGACATCTTCAGAAACAGACTCAACTTTTTAAAATTCAGCCTTGCCACTATATATCATGCTCTGATGTATTTCAGACATGTTACTCAAAATACAAGAAAAAATATTTAAAAGTATATTCAGGTATCTTGATAAGGACAATTTATTTACCCATGACATTGCTAAATTAGACACAGATAACACTGCACCAAAAAAATAAACAAATGGAAAAAAAATGGGTCACTTACTTACACTTTGCATTCTTGGCAAAAGATAACTTTCTCATTTGAGCCCTAGCAGATCCTGAAAAACAAATTATATTAGTAAGCTCATTCTTATGTGGAAAATGCATATGTCTGGGCATATGGTTAAAACTTCATTGGTGATTTATTAAACACTTACTAAAAAAAAAAAAAACCCTCTAAATTGAGCTTAGTGCCATACTTAGATTTCTGTAAAAATCCTTTATGTAGCAAAAAAGATGAAACTATCTTTCAGTCAGATTAAACAAAACAAAGCAATGAAACACATCCACAGTCAGTACCAATATAAAGCATTGTCTATGGTGTTGCTGAAAAGGCAGAATGAACCACATCTGGCAGCGGGGTGATCAGGTCAGGAAACAAATTTCTATAATTCATTCAGGCACTCTGATGATAAGGTGAACAAAAAAGTTTTGAATTAGAAAGAAAAGCTTTTTCTACTAAGCAAATGCCATCTTTTGGGACTAAACTAGTGAGGGAGAAATTATATGTTACTATTTTCAAATTAAAAAAGGAGTTTCATTGTCTTAGTTCATGACATGATGAACGAATTTTACTTTGGCACTTATTTTTATCACAGAGTGAGGAAAAAAGTAATCATTTACTTGTTTCCTAATGACTAAATCATCTTTAACCACAAAAAATAAGAAGTATGTACTGCTGTGACACTTTCCAGAGCAATAAAAAATAAACATTATGTTTTTTTTAAATAATTGCTTTCAAATGGATTTGTGAACTACAGATATCTTTAAAAATAAAAGAATTTGGAGAATGTAATGACTCCTTGCGCTTAGTGTACTGCAAGTTTAATTGACAGGGTGCTTGCAATGAAATTCAAACTACTGTGTGATAAGTAGGGCAGAATGAAAGTGGTGATGTATATTAGAGGTTTCCTATGCAAAGCTTTTCATTATAGACAAGTTTTGTAATGAGGCCATTCCCTAATGGGATGCAAGTATTAATTGTTGCACTGGAGTAATGGTTCTGCCCTTCTTGGTATTCATGACATGCCCGGCTGCAGCATTTTGTCCTATCCTTCTCTCTGTAAAGTATATATTCAGTAGAAAGTAGTATCTTTTGAAAAATTAAAGGTATTTACTCTGTAAAATACGATTTTTCTTCTGTGAGTAAAGGAAAACAAATAAACACCACTTGCACAACCTGGTGATATACACAGCTATAGTATCACTGCCATGTACACTGTCACTTGTATTCTTCACCAAGACAACATAAACTCCTTAAGTTGAAACATCCTATGGCCATCTGAAGGATCCATGTTTTTGTCTTATGCTGAAGGATGGGGACCTGAACGTGCTGCCTATGTGACCAAGGAAAGTGATTACTTTCTGTGAGGTTGATTCCAGCATCAGTCCAGGATTTCTGAAGCTACCGCTCTCTATCTGCTGGATACAGGCATGAGAGGGAAGCACTAATGCAGAGGCATAAAAGTAATTGAAGCCACTCTATCTATTACTGAGGAATTTACTGCTAACTCCACTAAGTAAAAAAAAAACCCTCAAATACACCAAAGCAACTAGAAGTTAGTATTCCATTTCTCTGATGCTATTGAAAGATAGCCAGCGTCAAGGTGTCATGAGGGCTGGCAGCTCCCTGGCGCCGGGGCGCTGGGGGACCCATGTAGGGCCTGGGAGGGTTTGGCAGCCAGGGTCTCTCCCACCACACCCAGGCCGGGAGCAGGGCGGCCAAGGGGGCAGCTGGGGCAGCCCCAGCCCCAGTGAGCCCGTAGGGCTGATGCAGGGCCAAAGCGAAGCCAGGAAGTCAGGATCAACCTGGTCTGTGGGTGCAGCTAAGATGGGCACAGGCTCATCTAAGGTGCTGCTGGGGCAGGGGCTGACAGCCCCCGGGAGGCTGACATGGGGTCCTGGGTCATGGGCGGGGGGGCGCTCCAGGGGTGGGCAGGGACAGTCAGGGCTGCCAGGGCCTGGAAAGTCAGAGAGAAAATTCACAGAGAGATAAGAAGTTTATACATTCTCAGACTTGGGTTAAAGGCTTAGAAGGAAAAAAAAAGGGGTTGGAGATGGGAATTGGGTAAGTGTCCATTGCCAACATGTTAAAGCAATAAGATGTTGATCATTCAGCTGATTCAGGTTAAGCACGTTTCTCAGCTGAGAAAAATATAGTGCTACAAGTAGGTTAATTGTACTCTTTGCAAATTGATTTTGTTGTATTTTGTATGAGATCCTTGGGAGATAAGCTCCTTGTAGTTCATAATTTGTCTTAAGTGGGAGAGCAGAAGACTGACAGAAAGAAGGGCTGAAGTGCTGGATTAGGGGTCAGAGGATCCAATTTCCACTTTGGGTGCCGGTTGCTTGGATTGAGCAAATCAATTGCCAGGAGAGAGTAATGTTTCTTTTCCTCTCCTTGTCTATTTTATGCTAAAGATTTATGGACCCATTTATCTTACTGATTTCAGTGAGACTACTCGCAATAAATGAAAGAACAAGCATAAAGTGTTTGCAAGGTTTAAACCTTAGATTAAAAGTGGGTTTTGTTGGGTCTTGTGGCAGAGAACCTTTTTGCTGCCACTTTATGAAGTGTTAGTATGCTTGTGTTTTAATGTATGAGAGCATTCAGTTCTTGCAATACAAATATTACTGATCACATGTTTAGTAGTTGAACTGTTACCTCTGTCTGAGCATGAGGGCAATAGCCAAATCCTGGGCAGAGGTTGCGTTCTCTGTATGACGTTTAAGTGGCAAGCTAGACAAAGCAGACCTATTATCAATAATAGTGATATTGTTAACTTTACCCCAAAGAATTCTGAATTCTTTATCAAATTATGAGAAACAGAATGTCTATGCTTAGCTTCAAAAAACCTATGTTGTCTTGACAGATTATGCTGTCTGTTGACACATACTGCTCTGAAGTGCTGCCAGTTACTTCTATGTGAAAGGGCAACCATGAATTAGCTTATTGTTCAGAAAATAGAGACAATTTCTTCCCTGTACCAGACCACCCAAATTTCCGTAGAAATGCTTAAGTAACATAACAGACAACAAAGGAAACACTAACTTAGTAGCAGTATTCCCCAAAACATCTTTTTGAGAACATCCTTAACTATCTGTAACTGCAGAATTAACCTCTTCTAGGATTTTTTTTTCCTTACTAGGCCTTTCTGAAGGCAGCACTATAACTTCAAAGGTGTTAAACAAGTGCAGGTGAGGTGTGACCGTTTTGCAAATGGCTGGTGCTTGCAACTTCACTCTTTCCCAGAGGTAAGTATGTTTAGGTGTTGTTATAACTTTCTTGTTTCTAAGAAAATGAGTTATTGGTAGAGGGACTGTAACAGGCAAGCTTTTTGTTAAACAACAAGCTTTTTTGTTTGGATACTGCAGCTTGTTTTGCTGGAGTATCTAAAAGCCCTGAGGAGGCTGAGGAAACAGAATTACAGTCACAAAAAGTCAAGAGTCAAAAAAGAAAAAGTAGAGGAGGGGAGAGGAGGTAAAGCTGACATAATAAATCATCAGGAAATCTGTACTGGGGGCAAGAATTATGGGTTTGATAATTTTTAATCACATTTTATTCTGAAAAGGAGTGGGAAGAGTGAGGGAATTAGCAGAAGGCCTTTAGTAAAATAGTGTAGAGTTAGGCAAAAGATGTATTAGAAGGTTAGTGAGAGAAATAAGAATAAAAGAGAGTAGGAGAAGTTTAAGTGAAACCAAAAAAAAGTAATTTGCTGGCAGAAAATAGTTTTTTTTTTTTAAAACAATGAAAAGCAAGTGAGAGAGAGATCTATCATGCTGACCTGGAGAAGAGTGAAATGTTAGATAGATACCATAGGAAACCTTAACTTTCTGTGCTGCTGCGTTGGGGGAGTGGGCAGATATCTGTGTAAATGATTATTTTTGGAGGGTGTGTAGACTTCCTGATCTGATACTTTTCACTGATAACCCCAGTTAGTGATTAGGAGAAGTTTACCCTAATTCTTCATAACTTTCTGGATATATCTTGTCACTCTATTCCTAATTTTGAGTGGGAACAGGAGGAAATACAGTGGCTGGGGTTTTTGCTTAGCTGTTACGGTCTTCCTGAGTGTGCACATTGATGGTAGCTGTCTCAAATTCTCAGTGAAGTCCTGGTCCTGCCTTACCTTGGTGTGCTGGTGAAAACTGATGGGCCTGCAATGTGATTTATTAAAAACGGATTTCAGAAAGGAAGCAGAGGAGGGTAAACCCTGTGTTCTCACCTTTTCCATTCTTCAGCCTTGATTAACGGTGAAGCCACTGAAAGGTATAATTGACAAATTGTACTAAACCAAGCTGTTCTTTGTGGAGTTTTTTGGTTTCAGTGGGGTTTTTGTTTGTTTTGTTTTTCCCAAATATTCCTTTGGAATTCTGACCTGCACAGTGTGGGCCTATTCTTATAGTACTGAAGACAAAGCTGTCACTGAAAATTCTTCATATTTCTGGATATATCTTGTCACTCTATTCCTAATTTTGAGTGGGAACAGGAGGAAATACAGAGGCTGGATTTCCTGCTTAGCTGTTACGGTCTTCCTGAGTGTGCACATTGATGGTAGCTGTCTCAAATTCTCAGTGAAGTCCTGGTCCTGCCTTACCTTGGTGTGCTGGTGAAAACTGATGGGCCTGCAATGTGATTTATTAAAAACGGATTTCAGAAAGGAAGCAGAGGAGGGTAAACCCTGTGTTCTCACCTTTTCCATTCTTCAGCCTTGATTAACGGTGAAGCCACTGACCTGAGTGTGCACATTGATGGTAGCTGTCTCAAATTCTCAGTGAAGTCCTGGTCCTGCCTTACCTTGGTGTGCTGGTGAAAACTGATGGGCCTGCAATGTGATTTATTAAAAACGGATTTCAGAAAGGAAGCAGAGGAGGGTAAACCCTGTGTTCTCACCTTTTCCATTCTTCAGCCTTGATTAACGGTGAAGCCACTGAAAGGTATAATTGACAAATTGTACTAAACCAAGCTGTTCTTTGTGGAGTTTTTTGGTTTCAGTGGGGTTTTTGTTTGTTTTGTTTTTCCCAAATATTCCTTTGGAATTCTGACCTGCACAGTGTGGGCCTATTCTTATAGTACTGAAGACAAAGCTGTCACTGAAACATTTTCTTTTTTCTGCAAGCAATTAATTTCCTTCCTCTCAGGCTCTATTTCACTAATTTTACCGACAACCATGTAGCATCTAGGTGTGCTGCAAAGCCCTGCCTGAAGTGGAATTTTTGCAGAGTTCAAATAAATTATATTCCCTGCATCTTGTCTTTTTATGGATTTTTTTAGAGTAGCCTTATAGATGGATTAAGCTCAATTTATGTAATTGGATATTTATTCCACTATGTAAGTTTTTCTCTGTCAAACCTGCATGATGAAAAAGACAAACATGAGAAGAATACTGCTTCTTCTTTTTTCCTCTATGTGCAGACCCTTTCTTGGGGCCTTGGACCATTCATGGACCTATTCATTCATGACCCTATTGCATGACTTCCAGTTCTTACCATACTTGTGGTCATAACAACCCTATGGCTTTGACTTCAAAAGTGTGTCAGGCAGACAGGTTGTGTTTGAATTTGTATGTTTTACTTCAGTCATTTAGCAGATCATAGCAGTGTGCTGGACAAGAGTGTATGCATCATCAGAATATTTTGGCGGTACTTGAGTTCTTCTGAGCAACTGCTGCCTCAGGCAGATGTGCCCTCTTAGTTGGGTGGACTGGAAGAGTATGCGATGGTGGGCTGCCAGGCTTTGTAAATGTATACTCAATTTGAATTTTTATGGAAGCAGTTTAAGACTACAATAAGTATATATACAGGTTGTCTGAGGGTACGGGCACAGTGCCTCTCTGTGATAAGGTAGGCGAAGAGTCTCTCATACCCCCTCTATTGGCAATTAATCTTGGCTGGGTGGAACTGTGCTGTATGGCGGTTAGTCAGCAGTGATTGTGCAAGCTAGCTGAGCACTATTTTGAGTTTCTCCAATAATATGGATTAGGCCTCTAGTACACAGTGGGCTACTACTGTGATTGCAGGAAGCCATAATAAAGAGGTTAAACTATTTAATTTGACTTACAATTTCTATTGGAACAAACTTATCTATTGGAATAGGGTTGATTTATTTTTAAATTGATTTCCGTTTAATTGGTTCTTGCTAGACCTGCTTACAGAATGACCATGTAATATGCGTGTCTTAACAATCTCTTTACTACAGTAAAATCACAGGTCCCTATTTAAAAAATGGCTAATTTGTGGACCTTTGATTATTTGTACACTTTCTTTTGTTAACCCTCACTCATATCACTTCAAGTGAGTTCAAATCAGGCTGTGATTTTCTAGAAGTAAAATGCACTGTGAATATCTCTCAATACCCTGAAAACATTGCAGTAGGTAATACTATTAAGATAGTAATGGAAGTTGCTGTCTCCTTGTAGCCAAGGGTGTTTAGAAAAAAATCCAGTGTATTTAGTAATACCAAATACTCTCTAAAAATTAGTTACAACTCACATTAAATATAATTTCTGTCCTGTGTCATCTTCATAGCCAAATTGATCACTGTTTATTTGCCTCTTACTAGGAGTCTGTTAAGAAAAGATTGTCAATCCCATGGGTGGGTGCTAGGATGTGCTAATCAGGAATATATTAGAATATAACAGAAACTTGCAATGACAGTTACAGTCTCTTCTCCTTGCCACCTTTGTGCCACTGCACTAGTACACAAGCTGCCATCACATCATGCTGCATTTAGAACTGCAAGGAATTATAATTGCCTTTAAAAGAAATTTCGGCTTGTAAATGAAGATATATCATATATCTGGATTTCATAGGTTATTTTGGTTAAGGTTAAAATACAATAGCAGTATAATTTAAGGTTTTATTAGATCTGAGTTGGGATGAATGTACACTACTTACATATAGCCTCTAGGTGCAGCTTCTCTTCTGTATTTTTATATTCCACTACATGTTACTCTGTCATAGTATGAAGAGACAGCATTTTCCCAAAGCAAAGGTTTTCTTACATGTTACTCTGTCATAGTATGAAAAGACAGCATTTTCCCAAAGCAAAGGTTTTCAGCTTGTTAGTTACAGACAGATAGATATGGATGGTTTGTTTTGTTTTTTTTTCTTAACAGTTTAATTTCTTCAGTGAGAAAAATCTGTACTTGCACATGGATTAAGATAGATTCATCGCTCACTACAAAATATTTCAGAAATAAATATCATAATTGCTTCCTTGTACCAGCTTGACTTCTTTTGCCAGCCAACCTCCTCAGACCATCCAGAACTGCCAAAACATCTGAGATAATACACATTCAATTACAGTATTATAAAGATGAACCATCTGTGCTAAGGTTTCCAGTGTTGCATGAGAATGAAAATAGGAATTTGCAAAATCCCAGATAGGTTGTTAGACGTCCCAACATGACATAAGTGAATTGAGTTAAGTCAGTCCCTAGCATTGTTAAATAGCCATCACAGATTTTACCACCTACAATTACAACCAAAATTAGAAAGACCATGTCGGATATGCTGTGGAATCCACTGAGAGTGAAGGGAAGTAAATTGCTTCAGTGCGTTCAAGGACTAGTAGCAATTTTATCAAAGCTTTGCTTTTCTAATGGAACCAAATTGAATCCACATTTAAGGAGTCCGGAAGCAGGTTTTCTTTCTGTTTCCACAGGCATGGAAAGGATAATGGACACTCTTCACTATTAATACTTATTCACCATACATATTTTCTCTTATGTCTTGCACTTAACTTCAGTAGATCTGTCTTTATACAGGTATAACCTATTCCTTATACTGCAATCTCTCTGAGGTTCCTCTTGCATTGATAGGAATAAAACTGTGTGCAGAAGATGAAGTGCTGTATGCCCCACAGTTGGTGCTTTATGTTCATTGATGGCTTATAAATACATTTACCTCTCAGTGAAGCTCTTGCCTAAGATTTTTATGTACATATATTTTGAACAGACCGTGCTATATTTGCTAAGCTAAAATAAATTTACTAGTATGCAAGAGTTGACATAGGATGCTAATTTAAACCCATTTAGTTTTTTTAATGTTCACTAGAATGATTTTTACCTTTTGTTAAAGATAATTCACATCCTCCACTTGTGCAGCAGCATGGGGGGGGGAGGGGGCTGAATAGAAGGAGAAGAAAAGTTTTCACTGCCTAGTTAGTTATTATCTTAATGACTAAATTTACTAGTATGCAAGAGTTGACATAGGATGCTAATTTAAACCCATTTAGTTTTTTTAATGTTCACTAGAATGATTTTTACCTTTTGTTAAAGATAATTCACATCCTCCACTTGTGCAGCAGCATGGGGGGGGGAGGGGGCTGAATAGAAGGAGAAGAAAAGTTTTCACTGCCTAGTTAGTTATTATCTTAATGACGTTCCCAATTACTTAAATAGAAATGCAGTGTATACAAAATGTTAGCTAGAGATACAAAACAATTTCTGTTACATGCATACTGTGTTATGTAAAAAATGGAGCAGGAAAAAAATGGAGCAGGAAGGCAGAAAGAAAAGTTGCATAGTGAGCTGCTGGAAAGAGAGTTGTTCCATAAGAAAGAAGTTTTGGGTGGTTTTTTTTCCTTTCTTTTTCCAGTCAGAAAATAACCTCTTCTTCTGTGATCCAACATTAGGCCATGTCAGGGTCTGTTCACTTGGTGTGTGATTTCCTGTTAGTGAAGAGAGAATGATGAGATGGCACAGCCATTAGATCCATCCCTCTTTGTATGGATAAGAGGACTCTAGATACAGAGTGGGGGTGTCCCAGCCGCTCTCACTGACCCTTGGGTTTAGTTGGGAGCACGACTGACCATCTCTAGCTCTGTCAGAACTCATTGGCTACAAGGTAATCAACAGGAATTCCCTCTTTTCTCACCCATTTCTTCAGCACAGCTGCTGCAGGAACTCTGGAGAGTACCAAGGTAAGTTCTTTACACTCGCTCACATTGCAGGGAAGGTGGATATTAATAGCTTCACACTGTCCTGTGATACCACCTCTGAGCAGGAAAGACCCAGTCTCTGAAAAGACTGCGCTGCTCAGAATAGTATGGGCTGAAATTGAAACAGCCGCTTCCCAACGTGCTGGGCATTTAAGGTGCATGTTCCTCTTTACACTGGGTACATTTAAAGCTGGAGCACTGTGAACCCTGTGTCCCAGGTGTTTGTTCTCAGCCTGTCTCAAGGCAAGGCTTTCCTCCATCCTTATTTGTGATTTCAGCCCCTGAAAGGACACCTAAATGTGTAGGGTAAAGAGGTCTGTTTTGTGCCCTAACCAGATGATCAAGCTGCTGGTGTGTGCTGATACAGTCCCACCCAAGTCAAACTAGATCCAGCTGACTGCCTCGAAAGGGTCACGCCTTTGCAAGTCTTAATAGAGGCCTTCTGCTCCTCTACCACAAAATTTCATACCTAACTTAGTCTCTTTCTCTATTGCGGAGAACATAATTTGAGTTTTTCATAGCTGACAAGCTGTCACGTATGAAAAGCTAGTTATGGTGATGAAGCACAAACTTCTTAAACTGACCTTATATTTGAAAAGGCCAGTTAATAATACCTTATATTTAATAAGGATTAAAAGATACAGGAGACAAAGCATCAAACTAGCTTCTCAGCAAGTAGATGTTGACTGTATCATGTTAAAGCACAAGGATTTTGAATCATTTTTTAATTTCTCACTGCTGTGAGACTGGAGGTGACAACACAGGCATAGCTCTGGATAAGGACTTAGAACCTTTACTTCTGTTTTATTCTATAATTCTTTTTTTTTTTTTTTTTTGCTATAAGGCAGTTCATTTAATCTCTTTTTTCCTCAGTTCGCTAAATGTTTGTTTTCTTAATGTCTTATCCTGTCCCTTGCCTATCGTATCTAATAAGATAGAAACTTTGGACTTCCAGCTCTTCTGATGTCTATGCGCAGAACCTAACACAATGGGACATGCAGTTCATTTGAGCTATTGTTCAATAAAATAAACCAAGATGTACATAGTTACAAATTATTATTATAGACAAGAAAGAATACACCATACGCGGCAGAGGGAGAAACAAGAATTTATTGTTAACGTAACAAAAAATCATAAGACCTAATCAAGACCTGACAATATGACAGTTGTTACTAGTCCAGCAATACAAACACAGTCCAAAGTAGTACAAAAAAGCATTAATAATAATGCCATTAAAATTGTTAAATAAGATAACTTTTTTTGTGTGTTATGCCTCCCCATCCAATAACTCTCTAGGTCTGATGGTCAAGTGTTTGAGCCTTCCCCAAGCAAAGAGGTGGGGGCTGTCACAGCCACTCATCAGTGTCTTTGCCAGGATGAATGTGATCTTCATGGTCCCCTCCTCCTCAGTGCTGGAGTACACTTGGATTTCTTTTTATGTGTTTTCCCATCCCCACCTGTTACCAGGGAAGGGGTGAAAGCTTCCCTGCAGCCTCCCAATATCCTCAGGGCTGTTTGTCCGGCTGTCAGCCCCTTCCCCGGCGGCACTCACAGCGCTGGAGCTCAGACAGGCTGGGCAATGGGCACTCGGCCACGGGGCGCCTGGTAAACCCAGCTCAGCCCCGCTCAGGCCAAGGGCAGCCCAGACATCCCCTGAGATCTGGTCTATGATCAAGTGAACACAAAGCCTGTGGAATTTCACAACTACTGACAAAATTATATTTATTTGGCTTAGATGTGAAGAAGAATGCTCCTGTCTGAGTTTGAGGAGGGTATAACCATTATTACTGCTGTTTTTAAATTGAATTGACTGACCCTTCTCTCCCATTTACTAAAATATTTTTGTAACAGGCACACCCTCGCGCTGCTGCTGACTTAGGAAGCTTTCAGAATGAGACAGTGAACCTGAATATAAAGATATTTTGAAAGGTGATTGAATCAGCAGTATGACCCTGAGATTTTCAGAGGCATACATCAACATGCAATGGTTAATACTAGTCTCTGAATCTGCATGCAAATCAAACATTGACTGATAGTTCAGGAAAATCATCTGCATTTATTACATTTAGATGTATATTCTTTGCTGAAACGAGGTCGACTGCTGAACAAAAGCCTCAGCATTGTAAAATTCACACATATTATGGTGTGATAGTAAATGCTGAGCTGAGCTGGTTACAGAGTTACTGTTTATTTAATGGAGCATTTAGGGAGGTGGAAGCTGATACTCCATCAGATCATACCAGTTCTTTTTAGGACTAATCAAGTAGCGCTAATATAATGAGTGTTAACTGTAAGAGTTTTTCTCAAGCAGTGTTTTGTTTTGCTTCTGTACTCCTATTTATGTTTAAATATTGCTAATCTTTTTTTTTGTGTCTGTTAACATACAAAAATTATTTTAAATTCTTTTTATTATTGTGCTGTTCCATAATTAATGATCTTGCTAAGATACTAGGACTGTACTGTCATCCACTTATAAAATACAGGGTATCTTACTAATATCATCTGAAACAGAAACCTAAAGTATATATTTTTTTAAGGTTTTCCATAGTAACCCTAGTTGGGTTGGAGGCATTGGACCCTTTTGTGCTGGTTTTGGCTGGGATGCAGTTAATTTTCTTCATAGTAGCTAGCATGGGGTTATGTTTTGGATTTGTGCTGAAAACAGTGTTGATAACACAGGGGTGTTTTAGCTATTGCTGAGCAGGGCTTACACAGAGTCAAGGCCTTTTCTGCTTCTCACATTTGCTTTGCTTTGCTTTGCTTGCATGCGCAGCTTTTACTTTACCTATTAAACTGTCTTTATCTCAACCCACGAGTTTTCTCACTTTTACCCTTCTGATTTTCTCCCCCATCCCCCTGAGGGGAGTGAACAAGCGGCTGTGTGGTGCTTAGTTGCTGGCTGGGGTTAAACCATGACACCTCTCCATTTTCTTCTGTGTGAATAACTAATATTTTGTATTTGTTGCAGTGCAAACTGTGGTACAGAAGAAATAACAGTAAATAATTGCAGTGACTTGGTTCTGTTCATTAACCAGATGAATGAATTTCAAGTCTTTTTCCAATTGCAAAAGAAACTCCATGCTAAACTCGCTCTTGTTTATGCTTCTGTCTTGGAACTGATTAACTCCTGAGATACTAAGTCAACCTGAACTAAAATATTTGAGCATGGAAGGGTATTTCTGTGTACTTTTGGGTATGCAATTTCTGGGTATGTTTCTATGCATCTTTTTCACACGTCAGAAAAACAAGTTTCTTCTTCTCCTGAACATCCTTTTCATTTCTTCCCCTCATGAAGAAAAGTGAGAGGTAAAAGGACTGCCTCTGCATGGTTCCCCCACAGTGGTGAGGTACTACAGAGAGGTACAAGGAAGGAGCAGGCAAGAGTGCTGCTAGGGGAAGAGGCAGGCGTGTAAGCCAGTGCTGCCATTGTGAGAAGCAGTTGTGGACCCATATACCCAGACGTCATCAGGATCCTTACTTTTCAAAGAGAAAATTCTCAATGGGCAGCCTAAAGCTTAATGCCTAATGCTTTAAGCATTTCCAGAAATATTTCCATTCTGGAGAAATCTTTCGTGTATACATACTTATATAAACACATGCCAAGTGCCTGTACTCGCTGACCATTCTGACTTTCTGATGGGGCCCTTAGTTAAGATGACGTGGATCCTGGTTCATCAAGGTGGAGAAGAGAATGACAGAAGAATCTACAGGGATTTTATTGTATTTCTTTTACCCTCATGGCATAAATATTCTATTTTCCAGCTAGCACTCTCTCTGAAAATTAGTTCATCTTCATACACTTCAAGAAAAACAGTATTTTCAAAGTTAACAATCTCTAAAATTCAGTGCAAACTCAACTCTACAGAAATGTTTCCATACATTTTTTTTAAAGATGAGATGAGCAGGCTTCATGTTGTAAGCATATTTTCTCATATGAAAATCATGTTAATGGCAACCCTATAATTGTAGTGCATCCAAGAAAAACTTCCCTGGCCTCCAAGGGAAAGAAAGAGAATCTAATGACTTTTTAAAAAATCTGTGTATGTCCACTGGGACTCTGTGAAATCCTAAAGTGTAAACATCTGATAAAATACAAGTAGGGAGAGAAAAACATTAAAAAAACCCCCAACAAGCAGCCTGAATTCAGGAACATCAAACTATTTTCTCTTCAGGTAGAGAGATCCATAAAAAGAATTAAGTGTTTTACCCCATATGGAGGTGGATGGTTTTTCTATGAGGTGGTTTTGGGCTACTGGAAGAAAATGAATTCTCCAAGAATACAAGGAAATGAAATGTATTAATAATTCATACTGCATGTTGACAGGACTGTATTGTCAATTAAAATTTCTAGATTTTGCATTTGTGCTGTGAACTCCTCCAATAAAATAATTTTGAAATTGGCTTACATTTAATGTTTTACTTATGTAAAGTATTATTTCCTTTCTTTGGTTTGAAATTTTTTGTTGATTTCTGTCTTATTTAGTATTATTTGGGCCTACTGTGCACTTGCTCCAGCAGGCAGTCAGTGCTGACCATATAACCTGCTGTTAGGTTTGCTTTTTTTTCCCTCAGCTGAGTGGTAGTTCATCAGGAAGAAAGACTTGAGAAACTGTGTGTACACAGGTGTATATATACACACGCACATGCGTGTGTGTATGGATGTACATATATACGTGTATATGTCTACATATATACAATTATATATTTTTTCTGTTTGCTCTCACTTAAAAGTCCGATCAGTAGTCACACCACAGAGGTCACACAACAACCATTTCACACAGTCTAAGAGTTTACTGGCTACTAATGAACTTCTATAAATTTTAATCTGCAGTATGAGGAAGATTAAATGAAAATATGTATTTGTAGAGCAGTTTAATGGTGAAGTTTTCCTCTCTAGGTTTGGTTTAAGATCATTCTAGAATATTTAATATATAGTCTGAAATTCAGTGCAAATGCTATTCACAGTCTAGATCTTCTATCCCATTTTCCAAATGGCATATTCAAATGTCATTGAAATAAAAGAATGCAGAAAGGAGCTTTTGTGTGTCTTGCTCTCCCTCTCTATTTTTTTTAACAGGATAATTTAGCCAATGGTAACTTCCAGAAAGAAAAATACTAGAATGAAGACTATGTTATAAGGGAAATATACATGTATGTAAGTAACCCTAAGCCAAGTGTCTCCAGCTATGTGAATTAAAGTTCCCCATCAATTTGTAAAATACATAAACTCATCTTTTGATGTCAAGAGTTTCCAGAGGCACTTTCAAAGTTTCAATGCACTTACAAACTAGCCATAAATGTATATATAGGCCCTCTACTCTTAGAACTTGGTGACTAATTTCTAATGAATAATTTATTTGATGAATGTTTTCCTTTTTGTCTTTTGAATTGATCAGGGGTGCAATATAAAAGAACATCTATTTATTGTTCAAAAATATCAGATTAATAGTTTGTGCTAATATACCTTGCTCTGAAATGAAGTGTTTGCAAACAGCTTACAGGAATTTGGTGAGCTGGG
>NW_008795695.1:2734298-2736407 GCF_000699145.1 Aptenodytes forsteri
TTTTAACCAATAGACATTTTGCAAAACGTCTTCTAAAATAATAAGCAGAAAAAATGAATTTGAATGGCTTTTTTTAACTGTGGGGTTTTTTTTCTTCCTTTCAAGATAAGAGCAGGTTGTTTTTATTGTTTTTTCTTTCTTTAATTAGCAAGAACAGCTTTTCAGGGAGCTTTTCAGGGAGAAAAATACACCACCACAGGAGATTATTTTAAATATCTCTTTCCAAATGATTTTTGTATTTCAAAACCACCTTTGTTTTAACTGCTGGGTTTCTTATTAGGTTGCTAAATTGCAACAAATAGTTGTTATACGGGTTTTTTTTCCCTTAATTTCCAAAATGCTTGTTTTGATGAAGCAGCTGCTGCTAACTACACCAAATCTCTCAGGAGCAGTTAACATGTAACACTTCTCCTGTATCCTCAGTTCCTGAATTCAGTTACATATTTTCATATATATGTCACAGAGATACAGTACTTCTTTCCTCCAAATGTGGATGATGTTGTTCTTTAATGGAATAGTGATAACCTGGGCTTATTTGCCAACCTTTAACATGTATAATTCAAAATGTGCCTTTTATTCTCAGAAATTTACAGGTTTTTTCAGTCTTCCAAGCTGCCAATAAATGCAATAGAATTTACCAATAGCATATTGGTGTCATCCCGCCCCCTGGCCCCACCGAGTCATTCACCTAGGCCTTTTTAGGAGCTGTGCATCTGCTCATAGTTTGGCTATAAAGATTAAATCTAAAAAGTAGTCACATATACATACAGCTGCTTAGACCAAAAAAAGTATAGACAAGTATACGATTGCAGTGATAACATATTCTGATGGTTTTCAAGGTCTCAACTTTCCATATGGCCATAGTGACTAGAGTAACTATAAGAAATGACTCTTAATGATAGTTGTGTTACTGAGTCAATATCCTTATAGATTTGACTTTCACGTAATATTTAATTCATATACTAAGACAGAGATGCTTTACTCAGTT
Source organism: Aptenodytes forsteri (assembly GCF_000699145.1). Lineage (NCBI taxonomy): Eukaryota > Metazoa > Chordata > Aves > Sphenisciformes > Spheniscidae > Aptenodytes > Aptenodytes forsteri. Next base: position 2,735,287 of record NW_008795695.1, read on the forward strand.
TATACACAAGTTGCCTGTGTTATTCTATGCTATAGTTTTTATTTTCAGCTCTTACTTTCTCATGTTCTTTCCTCTACCTGTAGCTTATTTCAATTAACCAGTTTCTTTTTCATCTTAAATCTTATTCCAAGTCTGTCATGTGAACAACTTTTGCCAAATTCCAGCTGGAGCCTCTGTTGTTATTGTGTAATTAAAAGTAATATACTACTGGAATTTCTATCGTTTACTTGCCTCTCATGTATTCAGACTAAAATGTGGGAACATTGTTATTTTGCCTCGGCATTCAATATCCCTTTTCTATATTTTTAATCCATTTTATTAATTTGTTTATTTTTAACAGTGGTGGAGTAGATATACATTGTTGAGGTCATGCCTATGTGGCACAACAGATACTCATGTTAGCTTTGAATGAAGCATGATTTCTCTGAATCCTTAAATTTACTCTGTCCACAGGTAGAAATGATATAGGTGGCGGAAATGTGATACTTTGGTGTTTACAATTCAAAACACCCGGTTGGAAAGCTGTCTGGAATCTGTCCTTAAAAGCAGGCAAGGAAGGGGATCTGAAAAAGTCTTTGTCTTCTCCATGTCAATTTGCAGTTCTACATTAACTGAAGTGTGTTATTTGACACAGTAACCTTGAGTCGCTTGTAAGATTTTATTGACAACTGCAGCCCTTTGCCAAATCTCTTTTTATTTTTACACAACTTCTGGCTGTCCTTGTTAGGATACATTTGTGTCAAACTGAGGAATGCTGATTAGGGAAGACAAGTCATGTACCATACACAGGCTCACTACCGCAGTCCCATTTAAATGAGGGTATAATGTCTTTCGGCTCTGTGGAGCAGATAAAATTTTAGATGTCTTCTTCTCCCTTCCTTCGCTCTTCCCCCCACCCTATTCTTTGATAAGCAATAGTTTGTTCAACAAAAGGTAACGGTGAAAATAAAATATCTGCCAAGGTTAAAAATAAGCAAGTCTGCACAACTAGGCTTGGACTGTTGGTCGAGTGTTTATGGGTAAGGATGAGGGGGAAGGCCAACGAGGCAGATATCCTGCCGGGATTCTGTTATGGACCACCCAACCAGGATGAAGAGGCGGATGAAGCATTCTACAAGCGG
>NW_008795695.1:2739083-2748811 GCF_000699145.1 Aptenodytes forsteri
TCCCAAGTAACTAGCGATAGGACGAGAGGAAATGGCCTCAAGTTGCGCCAGGGGAGGTTTAGATTGGACATGAGGAAAAATTTCTTTACTGAAGGAGTGGTTAAACATTGGAACAGGCTGCCTAGGGGAGTGGTTGAGTCCCCATCCCTGGAAGTATTTAAAAGACGTATAGATGTGGTGCTTAGGGACATGGTTTAGTGGGCATGGTGGTGTTGGGTTGACGGTTGGACTCGATGATCTTAAAGGTCTTTTCCAACCTTAATGATTCTATGATTCTATGACTCAAAGCAGGACAGCAGAGAGGAATAGACATCTTTTGGAAATGTGCAGTGACTGAGTCTCAGACCTCTGTGAATCATTCTTAAAGGAGATGAATTAAAAGCTTGTACCTGAGCAAAAGCCTAAGCCTGAAGGTCAGGAGAGATGTACCTGAAACGCTTCTCCATGGAACAGTCCTCTAGTTGTGGGACTTCAGATTTTACTCAGGGATCAGTAGTTGCTCTCTATTTTAGCACATTACTAAGAGAGTTCTACAAAGCATGTTGGTTGGAACATGTGTGTTTGTGTGTTCATATATGTGTATGTACATACATACACATATATACATTTGATTGCCCAGTATCCCTAATCCTAGGATAGCAATATGTTAGGACTGAAAAACAAAAAAAAACATTTTGATTAACAAGACCTAGAATAACAGAACAATTACATTCTTATGCTGTCTGTCACACAGTTTTATTACATTTTGCTGCTAGATAATACAAATTATACTGTCGTTAAAGATGAGTGTGGATATTCTTGTTTCCATAACGTATAATGTACAACATCTCAAGGTGAATGACCAATAATGAAAACCTTTAGAAATTTGTGTATCTGAAGCTTGCTTTATGGGTAAGTATCTTGTACTCTGAATGTTGAAGGAAAGAATAGCTTGTCATACAAACTGTCTTAGATGAAACTTGTACAATTATGGACAATTTCCTGAGTGAAAGGGGAATTAAAACAAAACAAACAAAAAACCATGCAATATATGGAAACAATAATTTCCACTACATTTATCAGGGGGAAGGTGTAAAGCTAGTGATATTATGCTAAATAGGTGGAATAGGCAGAAAAAGATTAGAGGCACCACATTAATGATAATTTTGTTAGAATCCTGGACTATAAGTAGGAATTGTAGGAATGTTCATTCCTTCCCATTTGTTGCTCTGTGGAGACTTCATTGAGGGTTATATGAATGCTGGCAGAAGTGGACATACATAATCACAGTATTGGAAGTGGACTAGTTATTGCAGTGCAGTCGAAATGTCGGTAAGTGATTTTCCAGAATCCAATGTTAGTTTGAGGATAGGTTGTAAAAGGATGCTGCCAGAAAAGTATCAGGAAAAAAGCAAAAGTATTCATTCCTTATGTATGAGGAAAAGCTTGTAGTGGCAAAAATCCATAATTTTATAATAAAAATACTCTGTTTAAAAAGTTTGGTAGAATAACAGGAATTCAAATTTGTGGATGTCATCAAACTAATGCTAGTATATGCAACTTCTTTCTCCTGTCCTGCAAAAGCTTATGACAGTAAATTTTCTTAGGCTGAAAACCTCAAAAAGTGGATTTTGCAGTTCATTGTGTTTTGTGAAGGAATTCCATTTAGTTCCTTTCACAGTCATGTTTTCTTTTTCCTTTTATAAATACACCTGTTGGAATGATTTATCTCATGTGTTTGGCTGATATTAGTAATAAGTTAAGCATACATACCAAGTCATCAGCTCCTTCTATTGTTGATGGAATTCTGAAGTTTGGAGGCCTTTCAGTGGTTTATAGTTTTGTGTCGTTCTACTGTATAAAATAGCTTAGCATAGAAACTGTGCTTCTGAACAACCCATCTGCAGGTATTGATGTAGCTTTTTAACTTTTCACTTTTTTTTTTTTTTTTAATATTATTCTAAGAAGATACAGGCTGCCATTGAAAAATCATACATCTGTAAATGATTGAGCATTATCTATAAAATAGTAAAAAGCCCATTTACAGAATCGCAGAACGGTTGAGGTTGAAAGGCACCTCTGGAAGACATCTGATCCAACCCCCCTGCTCAAGCAGGGCCACCTAGAGCCACCATGCCCAAAACCATGTCCAGACAGCTTTTGAATGTCTTCAAGGAGGGAGACTCCACAATATCTCTGGGCAACCTGTGTCAATGCTTCATCCCCCTCACAGTGAAGAAAGTGTTTCCCTATGTTCAGACAGAGCCTCCTGTGTTTCAGTTTCTGTCCATTGACTCTTGTCCTGTCACTGAGCACCACTGAAAAGAGCCTGGCTCCATCCTCTTTGCAGCCTTCCTTTAGGTATTTATATACATTGATAAGATCCATCTGAGCCTTCTCTTCTCCAGGCTGAACATTCCCAGATCTCACTTAATCATCTTTGTGGCCCTTCATTGGACTTTTTCTAGTATGTCCATGTCTCTCTTGCAGTGGAGAGCCCAGAACTGAACACAGAACTCCAGGTGTGGCCTCACCAGTGCTGAGTAGAGGGGAAGGAACACCTCCTTCCACCTGCTGGCAATGCTTTGCCTACTGCAGCCCAGGATACCATTCACCTTCTTTGCTGCAAGGGGACATTTCTGGCTCATGTAAATGCCTTCACATGCCTTCTTGCTAGCTGCATTTTCCACTTATTTCTTTTTCCTATCTACACAGTTGGAAAAAAAATCTGCTGATTTTCTTACTTCTGAAGAATCAAAAGATATCTGAAAAATGATGAAGCTTAAACCCTTACTCAGACAAGACAGAAGTCAAAGATAAAATTTTGAAGAGGTTTGTTTCACTTTCTTTTCCATGAATAGAAGGTATATTATTACAAATACAGTTATAAGAAGCCAATGCAAAATGTTCAAGTTACAAGAAACTTTCCTGTGGTTTTAAAACAAAACTAGAGATGACATAGCCAGACCTCAAAAGTATTCTGAGAAATTGGTTCAGAAAAGCATCTGTTTTTGTAGCTGTACTTTTGAAAATTCCGAAATTTAAATGTAATTGAGCTATTGTAACATTTGCCAGAAAGTTAAATGGGGGAACAAGAAAATAAAATTGCACTAACCTAATGGCAAAGTGAACAGTACTCACCTTCTGAATCAGTCTGTGCCAATGACATCTCAGTGCTGAACTTCCCAGAATAATTCAGACATAGCTTTCCAGGACCATCTCAGTTGTAGATGAGATGATTTATTGCAACAATGCTTCTGCAGATAATACAGACAACCGCAGAAAACAGTACTTCAGTGCTCATGGCTTTGGTCCTGCTACTGTTTACATTGGTTTTGACAGAGATGAGTTGCAAATGTGTTTGTTACTCAAGCAATTTATTAGTTAAGTGTCAAAATATAAAAACATCTGCACATACTTGAAAATATATAGAAGACTTCCTTCTTTGCTGACAATATTTAGAACTCTAAATTGGCGACTGTCTACAGGTTGAGGCATAAATTAAAAAACTGACTAAGAATTATATCTGTCAGTATTCATTGGCATGAATAAGCAAAAATAAATTTGGACTTTTCCTGGCAGGATTTAGCTTTCCTTTTCAACAAAAACTGAGATGTATATTAGTTTAGAAGAGTTCTTGTCTTCCTTCTTGTGCTTATGGTGGTAGTTTCAAACTCATTGTTGCTTCTTGGATTCAGTATTTAGAGTCTAAGTCTTTAAAGGAGAAAGATTTTGATGCCACAGTCAAAAATGAATAACTTTTACTATTGTCATATGTTTATGCTCTGGTAGTGCATGGAGGCTAGGTAAGCTATATTACAGGGCCCCATTGTATTAGATACTATTTACACATGCCTCAAAAAAAAGGTCCACTTATTAAGAGCTTGGTCCAGTTTTGACAAGGTGTAACTGTGCATTTAGTTTATTGATATGTCTTCATTCATACATTATTATTCATTGGGATTCAAGTTCAAAAATCTGTGAACTGGCTACTTTGGAAATTTTAAATTGTACATGGTTTTACATGAAAAATAATTCATGCCCTTTTTTGTCCCTAACGAAGTTGTTGATACAAATCCTGATACTAGTGAGGCATCCCAGCAGAAATTTTATTAGAAATTATGGTAATTTGATGGTGCAATGTAACAAGTACTATTGTTGTCATGTTATATCCTGATAAATATATATAGTTAATTGTGTCACTACAGTAAATACGCTTCATCAGACCTGGTGTGAAGGAGAGAGATTATCTGTTGTTGTTGCTCTTCTGATTATTTGCATCTTAAAAATCTCATTTGTGTAAATTTCTGCTTAAGTAAATTTAAAAAATAGTTCTTATTTTCAAATTGCATCTTCAGTCATTTTTTTTGTAAGACACAAATGAAAAAGAAAAAAAATCTTTGCTCCTGCAGATCATATGCTGCTCAGCAGTCTTAACAAAGGAGATTGTTGTGTAAAAGGAGATTTTTGCAGAACAAAGAGCTACTCCCTAACTAACATGCGTCAGAGGCCCTTCCAGCCTTGTATCTTGTTTTCTTTGAAACTAGCTAGTTTGTATTCCTCGATCTCAAATGCGGCAGTATCTCTGAAACAGGTAAATGAACTCTCAGGTTATTGGATTCCAAATCATCATATTATTACTTCGAGTGACTGCTAGCTTATATTTATTGAAGCAAGTCCTTCTGGCGTTACGTCCAGTTTGGGACTTTATCTCCACCTAGGAAACTGTTCAAGCCACTATTCAGAAAGGCACCTAAAATATGACTAAGAATACTCTTGTACCCTTTCCTGTGTTGGAATGTTTCTGTGTTACCTAATAAACAGATAATTAATAGAATATCATATATAAACCTATTGGAAACTTAAGCTTACATGCAGTGACATCAGTGATATGTTTTGAGCTGATGTCCAGTAGGAGTTGAGCATTCATACTAACAAACAAAGCAGGAGGAAGTATGGATGCCCAGAAGCCTGTTGATCAGTCCTTGTCCCCATATAGTGACTCTAAAATGAAGGCATTTCAAGTGAGCAAGCATTTTAAAACTTTGATCATCAGGGCCATGACAAATACTGAGTGAATTGCATTTTTCTCCCCCTATACACGACTTTAATTAAAAATAGATATTTCTATAGTGCTGCAGTTCTTCAAAGTTTTGATAACTTTGAGCTGACTTTCATCTCTCTTCAAGTAAGTTCATCACGGTAATAACATTTTATAGTCTTTCCAAGTTTTCATTTTCACCTATTTTATGAACACCTTCATAACAACGTAAAGGGCTCTTCTTCTATGCCAAAATGCTAATCAAAAACCTCTTCTATTACTAATAAAAATGTAGGATTTTTTCCCCTTTAACTGAAGATTCTGTGTATATATAACACATTTCCTGATGAGACTATCAGGAGAAGAGATAAAAGGATTCACAAATCCTTCTACTAGCTTGTTAATTTAATATTTCAAAGAATATGAAATCCATGCAGTAAAGCACGTAGCATGTGAGTTTAAGCATGTGCTTATGTTCCTTTCTATTCAGCACAGTACTAAAATAATGAATTTAAAACTAAATATATGTTTAAGAGTTTAAGTAAGTGCTTAATCACTGTTCCCATTAGGGATACTACTTTGACAGGCAGGCTCTAATGCTTGAACACCTTGCTGAATTAGTCTTAAGCATCTGCCTAATTTAAGCAGTAAATACTATTGAAGCCAATGGGACTTATCCTGATTAAGTCTCTTAGTGAATGAGGGTGAAAGTGAGAGACTGATAATCCTGAGCAACCTTAAAGTCTGGCAAGCAGGCACTGAAACTAGTTCAGACAGTGAAATATGAATTACAGCTCCCCAGCTAGTCATGTCTATAAGCAGAAATTTCAAATGGTGCCAATCATCTCTTTATTTAGCAGATGAATCATACCAGAGGATAGCTCTAGAATAAATCTATTAAAGCAGGTACCTACGTGTAATCAAAAGAGCAAAAACATGTTAAATTGATTTTATTCAGTACCTCTGTTCCATGCTTTCTTCTCCTGTGCTCTGGAGTTTGTCAGGATTCTGCTTATGTGTTTCTTTTCCCAGTCTTCTTTCCTTCTGCCTTTCAACATTGTCACAAAATAATCCAGAGAAAATGAACCAATGAACAAAAGATAATACTATGTATGTTTCCTGCCACATGAAATGGTATGAATCTCTCTAATGCCAGACAAAATTCTCTTCCCTGATATCCTGCACCCAAAGAACAGAAGGTTAGTGGCCTTATACAGGTAGGTAGAGGCAATATGACCAAAATTATTCCATCCCAACATAGGTGGAGCTTCAGGAGACTCATGTTCTACAACCCAGTAAATATGGTATTGCCACTGCTTGGGGCAAATATCAGGCTGTGGCAGGTCCCAGGGGGTGTCTGGGCTGCCCTTGGCCTGAGCGGGGCTGAGCTGGGTTTACCAGGCGCCCCGTGGCTGAGTGCCCATTGCCCAGCCTGTCTGAGCTCCAGCGCTGTGAGTGCCGCTGGGGAAGGGGCTGACAGCCCCAGGCGGTCCCTGCTGGACAAACGGCCCCCAGGGATATTGGGAGGCTGCAGGGAAGATTTTACCCCTTCCCTGGGAGCAGGGGGAAAGGAGTAGGCCATAGTATGCAAATGTATGCAAAGAAATCTGAGTGGACCCTGGCACTGAAAAGGAAGGGACCCCACCACCAGCATCACACCCCTCCCTGTGAGAGCTGAGGACATTGATGAGTGTCTGTGGCACCCCTCACCCCTCTGCTTGGGGAACACTGAAACTGTTGACTGTCAGACCCAGATGGGCTTTAGGAGCATGGGCATAACATAGGAAGGAAGGACTAGGAAGGTATTTTTTAATATAAGCATACATAAATATATGTATAACAATTTTAATCATTACGACTTTTCTGTATTAGATAATTTGGACTAATAGAATGCCAAAACATTAACTAGACTGATAATAAATTCTCAGTTCCGCATATATGGTGTGCTCATTTTTACCTATAATGGGATTTTGAGTATAATATTCCCTCTCAGCAGGTGTTAGAAATGCACATTTAATTTTTTGCAGTCATGTATGAAAAGCACCTTATTCCCAATTCACAGGGAAAGTGGGGAGAAACCCTGCAAATGCACTTTAAAGAAGTTAAAACTGAGAAGGTTGTCCCATTGCCTGATTTTGGATCTTTTTGGAGTTTAGGCTTCTTTTTTATTTGGTAAAGAGGAGTACGCTTCAGCTGAAAGCTGTCAGGACTCTAACTACCATCTGGAATAACACTTTCCATAGATGTTTTGTTGTCTATTTAGAGTTCCTAGGGATCTTAAGATGTAATTACAAGATACATGTTTTTGGCAGCAATTGCTCTTGTTCTTCTGTTCTGTTCTCAGAATGACATTGACTGCTGCAATGTTGGTTTTTTTTGTTTTGTGTTTTTTTTTTTTAAAAAAAAACACAACTGGTTTTGAGGGTGGATATGGTGGTGTTTGTATTTGTAAAGTATCTGTGGGTGCTGTTCAGAGACCACTCTCACTTAAATGATCTGGTTTGAGAGTTTTCAACGCTTTTATACCTCCCCCCATCACAGGAAATAGTGTCTGTTGGTCATGGAGATTATTTTAACCTAGATCTTTTTAATGATCTACTCAATAGTTCAGTCCCAGAAGGAGCTGCGTTGTTAGGAGCTTTCTCTATAACAATGCAGATGGAGCTGTGGTCTTTTTTGGACTGCATATTTATTTTTGCTCCTGTAATCTATAGTATACGGAAATTGCTAAAAACCTTTAAAAACTGTCCCTTAGGATTTCTTTTGTTCCATCAAGAGAAGCAAAGGTCTCTCATCATCCAGACAGTTGCTTTCAGAGAGATCACCACCTGTCCAATTTTCCTGCCTTGGTGTGTGATGCTTAATTGAACACCTGGAGGGACGGCATGTCCTTTCTCTCAGGTTCAGGTCGAGAACTCTTGGCTTGCTCCAACAAAAAACTTGAGTTTCAAGTGTGTGTACTCGCATGAGTTCTCCCCCATTCCCCTGACAATTGATTGTTCCTGTGTTTTAATTTTAATTAATTCCATGTTTCCCATCAGGCAAATTTAAGAGTAGGCCTGTTTCTATTTAAAGTTCTGTATGGGTATTAAGAGACGGGAGGAAAACATACAAACAAACAAAAAGCACAGAAAAAAATCATTACATCTTTTGAGGAACAGTGAGGGATGAATATCCTGGTAAAAGCTTATTTCTGTGTGCTCCCAATAGGGCTCTTGGTGTAACAGAAATATCCTCCAAACCGTTCAGGCCTGCAAAAGTTTCTTATATAAGCTTGTTTTGGAATTTTATCACGGCTGAATACTTTACCTTTTCATTTTATATATGGCACCAAACTGTGGAGCTGATTTAGTAATTGTTTCATTTTTGGCATGACAGAGTACAGCTGGAAGGTGGGGGAAAAACATTGGTTCCAAATTAGAGAATTTTTTTTTTTTCTTTCATAATTGGATATTGCAAGAGGCTCAAGGCTAACTGAATTTAGGAAAAATAAGACCAAAAATACCACCAACTTCTCGGGTCAGATGTAAACGTATCACTTCAATAGTTAGCTGTTCGTTTGCCTTTCTTCAAAAACTGAAATTCAGACATGTTGGTATGCTTGTTTCCCACCTTGCAACCTGTTCTGTAGGAAAAAGAAAAATTCCTGAACTCAGCTCTTATTGGAGGCTTGCATTTTGATGTCTCACACTGCCCTTGTTTTCTTTGTGTCCCATGAAATCAAATACTATTTCCCAATTATGACAGAAAGAGAACAGCTGAGCTACTGCAGGCTTTTTCTCTTGTTGGATTTAGTAAACAAGGTACTCGATGATTGTAGCAGATGTCTCTGATTTGAGCCTTTTACCTCTTTCCACAGAGCAAATGCTAGGGATGATCAAAACCTGGATACAAGCCCACAGATACCAGGAATGATGCATTAGCATGGCCAGCAGCCCTAGGAATTCAGCCATTATTCCCAGCAGCTTAATTTTCTGATCAATCATGCGTGTTCTTTTTTTTTAATAGCGTATTCTGCCATTCTCCCTCCCAGCCCGCTGCTCTCCCCTCTCCAGAAATTTATTCATTTATATTTGAACGCACCTTTCCCTCAGTCCCCGGGGGACTCGCCTGTACCCTCATGATCTTTGCTGGGGACATGGACAGTGGGATTGAGTGCACCTTCTGCAAGTTTGCAGATGACACCAAGCTGAGTGGTGTGGCTGATACTCTAGAGGGAAGGGATGCCATCCAGAGGGACCTTGGCAGGCTTGAGGAGTGGGCCTATGTGAACCTCATGAGGTTCAACAAGGCCAAGTGCAAGGTCCTGCACCTGGCTTGGGGCAATCCCCAGTATCAACACTGACTGGGAGAAGGAAGGATTAAGCACAGCCCTGCCGAGAAGGACTTGGGGATACTGGTGGACAAAAAATTGGACATGTGCCAGTAATGTGTGCTTGCAGCCCAGAGAACCAATCGTATCCTGGGCTGCATCCAAAGAAGCGTCGCCAGCAGGTGGAGGGAGTTGATTCTCCCCCTCTACTCTTATGACACCCCACCTCGAGTACTGCGTCCAGCTCTGGGGCCCCCAGCATAAGAAAGATATGGACCTGTTGGAGTGGGTCCAGAGAAGGGCTACGAAAATGATCAGAGGGATGGAACTCATCTCCTGTGAGGACAGGCTGAGCGAGTTGGGGTTGTTCAGCCTGGAGAAGAGAAGGCTCCGGGG
>NW_008795695.1:2748911-2749546 GCF_000699145.1 Aptenodytes forsteri
AAATACCCCTAGTGACCCTGTGTGCTGAACTCATTCTAGTTGCCCAGAGAAGCTGTGGATGCCCCCTCCCTGTAAGTGTTCAAGACCAGGTTGGATGGGGCTTTGAGCAACCTGATCTAGTAGAAGATGTCCCTGCTCATGGCAGGGGGGTTGAAACTAGATGATCTTTAAGGTCCCTTCCAACCCAAACCATTCTATGACTCTATGACCCTGGTGCCTCTCTCACTAACTCCACAGCACGGGTGCCTGCTCCTCCTGCCAGAATGCCCTGTCGCGGCCAGTTGAATAAGTCGCGCCTTATTGTGCCTCAGGATCAGTTTTGGGGTGGAGGGGAGGGGAGGTTTTGGGCCAGCCAGCCCGGTGCCAAGCGTGGGTGTGCTCATGCTGTTCATGGGCACCTGTTTCTTCTGCTGCTGGTGTGGTGAGAGGAAGCGCGGCTCGTACTCAGTGCCTCATCGCCCTGCGAGGGAGGTGTGTGTGGGGGGAAGCGGGCCCAATGTGCTTGACTGTGAATTGTATGGGGTGCGTTTGCTCTCGGCTTGGTGTCTTTTGCAAAAAGAAAGAAAAAAAAAAAAGAGGGGAAAGGTTACACTTGTTACTAGTGAGATTTGCCTCAGCCTTGTTTCTGCCCCGCC
>NW_008795695.1:2751737-2756135 GCF_000699145.1 Aptenodytes forsteri
AAATACCCCTAGTGACCCTGTGTGCTGAACTCATTCTAGTTGCCCAGAGAAGCTGTGGATGCCCCCTCCCTGTAAGTGTTCAAGGCCAGGTTGGATGGGGCTTTGAGCAACCTGATCTAGTAGAAGATGTCCCTGCTCATGGCAGGGGGGTTGAAACTAGATGATCTTTAAGGTCCCTTCCAACCCAAACCATTCTATGACTCTATGACCCTGGTGCCTCTCTCACTAACTCCACAGCACGGGTGCCTGCTCCTCCTGCCAGAATGCCCTGTCGCGGCCAGTTGAATAAGTCGCGCCTTATTGTGCCTCAGGATCAGTTTTGGGGTGGAGGGGAGGGGAGGTTTTGGGCCAGCCAGCCCGGTGCCAAGCGTGGGTGTGCTCATGCTGTTCATGGGCACCTGTTTCTTCTGCTGCTGGTGTGGTGAGAGGAAGCGCGGCTCGTACTCAGTGCCTCATCGCCCTGCGAGGGAGGTGTGTGTGGGGGGAAGCGGGCCCAATGTGCTTGACTGTGAATTGTATGGGGTGCGTTTGCTCTCGGCTTGGTGTCTTTTGCAAAAAGAAAGAAAAAAAAAAAAGAGGGGAAAGGTTACACTTGTTACTAGTGAGATTTGCCTCAACCTTGTTTCTGCCCCACCCTCCTTCCCCCTCTGCCCCAAAATCCACTGATTTGGCAGCTTTCCTGGTGTCAGGGTTCTCTGTTCTGAGTGACAGCTGTGAGATGGTAGGGCTTGTAGGGCTTAAGCAGTGTGGTGTTTGTGTTGTGGAGGTGGTGTGGTTTGGGTTTTTTTTTTGTTTTTCCTTTTGTAGATGTTGCACTTGGTCTAAGCTTTGGTGAGGTTGCTGTGCTGGCGGGGTGGTGAGCTGAATGTGGTGAACCCCCAGATGTTGTAGCTGCTCAGTACTTTACTTGTGAGGCCTGGACTTCTGTTCAGATAGAGGTATTGGTGGAGGAGAGGGAACACGGGACTGGGTAGATGGGGAAGAAGACAAGAAAGTGCAAGTATGCGTGTGTGGAATATATGAAAGTGAGAGGATGAAAGCATGACATGCAAGGTCAGTAAGTAGTCATGATGGGAATCGAGGTGGAAGGGCCAGATTTGCTGATTGAATTCAGTTTGATTGTGAGGAATTTGTGTTTTATGGTGAAAATTGGAAAGCATAAGTGCAAAACCAGAATTTATATAAAGTGGCTAGGGGTGAAAGAAGCCAGTCATTGGAGGACAGACACCAGTTTACATTCTCTAAACCTTTCTTACTGGGCCATAGGAATCTAATCACAACCTATATCTGCTGTCTTTATTGATATTTCGGTAGTAACTGTTCTGGGAGCATGAAAGCAGAGCAGATATACTCTTAATAAATTTGTGACAACTTTGAAATTTTTCTCCCCCACTGTTGCGGTTCAAACATAGAATGGTGAGGAGATATGGACTCAGCCTTACCTTAAGCTACTAGCAGTTTTGCCCATTGGGCCAAAAGAAAATGGCTTTTGGTTTTTTTAACATCCACTTGGTGAATTTTAGCCTTTCAAAACAGGGAAACAAGCTTCCGTCTTTATGGCTGATAATTGAACTTGGGCTAAAGTTGACTCATGCTTCTGGTTAGGCTGCTGGCTTTTGTGAGTGAAATGCTGCACCCCCTGCAAAAGAAAGCAGAGACAGAGGCTATAGCAACTACCAGTTGGCTAACATAGCTCCAGAAGTGTGTGGTACTGGCAGGGCTGGGGATGTTTCGTATGACTGATTGACTGGGATGATTAAGGCTGCCATTGAATAATTGTACAGAGTGATCTTCAGCAAAGACATTAAAGGCTTTTTTCTCCTAGTAGAGCCTTCAGGAAATGTGGCAATATATATGTCTTAGTACCACTGTTTACAAATTAATACACAATGTAAGCATACTAAGTTCTGGCAAGGCAACTCATCAAGTAGCACAAAGAGTCAGCTGCAGGGTTTTGGCTTTGTCATGAGCTCGCACTGACTGCAGCCAGTTCACTGTTGATCTTCTGCTGGCCTTGGCAAGCTGGGATAGATGGAATATGAGACTCAACTACGTAAAGCGCTAAGTACTGTTTTGCAGTAAACATTCTTTTCAGGTCTCCATTTGTTTATTAATGACATCTGACTGGATGAAATTAAAAATCTTGTTCCAGGTTATTGTTCTTAAGAGTATAACAGCCATTCCCCAAGTTGGTGTGCCTCTAGAGGAATGGTAAATATACCACAGAAAGCTCACATGGGGCACACTTTTATATTTACAATACTGTATAAAGACATGTATGCTCATTTGAAGATTGCTTTGAATTTGGAACTTTCTGGCTTCTCTGTATGATCTGAGCAATATATTCTTTTTTTCTGATCATCAGGCTTTTGAAGCATCAGATTTCCCAGTGAGTAGTTATCAGTTGCCTTGAAGGATTTAGAGAGAAAAAAATTCTGTCACGTTCATAAACTTCTGTGGCTCCTTGGAGGGTAGGTATTGGGCAAAAATAATCTAAAAGTGTATTACTCCTTCAAGGAGCAAAAATAATGAAAACATACCTTTCTTTTTTCTTCATGAATATCTTAATTTGGTTTTGTCCTCTTCCAGTTTATGTGCTCCTTGTTGACTTGTTAGTATTACTGTAGATCACTTTCAAACAGATAAGTGGGGGATATAAGAGACAAAGAGGAAATGATACTACTTATAAAAATAAAGCAGAGAATTGAATTGTAGCTCCTTTAAAGGGAATGTTTCTTTTAAGGTTGTTAGAAATAGGATCATATGTGTGCTGCTAAGTATGACTAAAATAGGGCAATGAAATATCCCAGTGCTTGCTGCCCAAACTCTTTTCTTATTCCTTTTTTTTTTTTTTTATTTTTCTTATGTTTTGGGTTTTTTTTTCTGTTTTAGGATTCATGTTTTCTAGGTAAATCACGTATGCTTAATGAAGTCCATAATGGAATCCTGGAGTCTTGTATCTTTTCCATTTCCTAAATTTTGCTTTGCGTTTGTTCCTATATGTATAAGGGGTGACTGTGGTGGTTGTACTGCATGTCTTAATTCAGTGATCATTCTAAAGCTTATTCTCAGTAGCACATACATCCATAAGAAAGCTTTTGCATTCTTAGCCTGCTTTTAAGATTTATGTTGTGGAAGAACTAACAGCATATTGGAATGGGAATGACCAGTGATACTGAATATGCTCTTTAACTGGAGAAAACCTTGTACTAAACATGGCTAGAAGATGTCAGAGGGATTAGATGAAATAGCTGCCTGGTCTAGTGTGCAACTATAGCGTACTTTTAAGTTATGTGGCCCCTATACTATTGCTATTTTTTCCCCTCCAACCAGCAGGTTAATCTGGAGATGCATTAGCTACTTTGCATAGAGCTTTTTTTAGGTAAAAAGGCAGGTGTTCCTAACAAGCTGAGGTTTGAGATGGCAATATTTTTTTCCACTGATATTATTAGACTGCTGAGGATAAATGCTGAGCTAATTAGTGCTGTGAGGTTTCCCAAGCCTTTCTTTACAGAAAGTGACAGGTAGTGCCAACCCATTAGGCATTGAGCGGATGGAATGTGGCACGTCATCTAGAACGTTTCCTTCTTTCCTCTTGAATCAGATTGAGTCTGTCCAGAGATTGTATGGGCTGAATTCATTCAGGAATTACTACAGTTTGGAAAATAATAAGGAATGTAGTTGGAAAGCATCATGTAATTGGCAGTAAAGAATGTGTTCTCATTACTTCCCTCATTGGTCTGTGTGATGTTGAAGGTAAAGGGGAAGTAAAACGTGTTTGAGTGACTCTTTGGAACAGTAATCTGGAGAAAAAGGGGAGGTTATAAATAGCAACTCACAGGGCTGCTTAGGTAAAAGAACATGGCAGTTGCTTGCTTTTCTTTGCCATGCTCATGAGCTATGCATATGTGCAAATGCTATCTTGTCTCACATGGGTGGTGTTTGGAAATTGTGTCCGTAGATACAGTTTCCAGGAAAAAAAAATTGTGCTGTCTCAGCTATCTCCTCTGTGTTTTTTGAGTTTTGATGTAGTTATCACCAACTTGTAAAGTTATTCTTCAGAAAACAAAACCATTAATATTTTAAAGTATGCAAGGAACTGAAAGATTCCTTTTCTTGGTGTGGTTTTTTTTTTTTGTGAATGTATAGTTACTGTGTTCTCAGATATTTTGCTTATGTTAAGTATTGCATGGAGACACTTAGAGACACTGACATCTGAGTGGATGTGTGGTTTCTGAGGATGGGATGAGACTTACGGATAACATTATGCAGAGAGATCAGCAAGTTTATTTGTCCAAACTTGGTTTTAATGAATTCCCTTTGGTCAACTTTTTGTCCTACTTCTATATGCTGAGAGGGGAGACATATATATATATATATATAATCATAGAATCATAG
>NW_008795695.1:2756505-2787961 GCF_000699145.1 Aptenodytes forsteri
CCAAGAAGCGAGAATTCTATCATTTCATGGTCGCTAAGCCCAAGACGGCCTCCGACCACCACATCTCCCACCAGTCCTTCTCTGTTTGTAAGCAGCAGGTCGAGCAAGGCACCTCCCCTGGTAGGCTCACTTACCAGCTGTGTCAGGAAGTTGTTTTCCACACACTCCAGGAACCTCCTAGACTGCTTCCTCTCTGCCGTGTTGTATTTCCAGCAGACGTCCGGGAAGTTGAAGTCCCCCATGAGAACAAGGGCTAGCGATTATGACTGTGTGTTCTGCTCATCAGCTGTTCTTGAAACCACGGTTCAGTTTGAACCAAATTTAATGGACGGCTTTAGACACAAAGGTAAGAAAATCTTGGAGGGAAACTAAAACTGAGGATTTAACTGCTGGAAGGGCAATTACCAGTTGGGTCCTGCCTAGGAGTAAAAGCCAACTGGCTGACAAGGGCATGTGTCTTGACCAGCCAGTCAGCATACACAGAGCTCGGTGTTGTGCCTGCCTGCAACTGCCCAAACTTGTCCCAGCATGCAAGGACTTATGGCTGAGTTGGCAATACTGTGAAGGACTGAGGGAAGCACTAGTTGATATGAATCCATAAGAACAGTCTTGATTAATTTTGCATCATACAAATGTCTTGCTTTATTGATGTTTGTTAGTGCAGAGATAGGTGGATCTATTTGGTAGATAATGACTTGAATATTTCTTATGGCTTCTGTGATCATTTTACCTGAAGAGGGGATGATAGGAGGTCTAGAAACGTTATTTTCTTAACCTTGAACATTTCTGTTGGACCTCTTACAAAAAGTTTAATTTTGTTATTCCAACATCATGACTTCCATTAGTTATGAGTGCAAAGATGAAAAATTTTAAAAATGAATCAATTTCATAAATCCATGGCATGTAATGAAAGGAGCTTCTTGTGCCGTAAGTGAAACACAAATTGATGTTGGGAATATAATTCTATGGAAATGAATAATTCAGGGTATGTTGTGAAGGATGAAGATAGTTCTACAACTTTCAAATGTAATGTTGGAACCCCAAAAATTTGGAACGTGGTGAAAATGTACCATTTTTAAGAGAAAATTAATTAGGCCTTCTCTAACCCTGACATGTTTGAAAAGGACAAAATAGAAACAGCAAATGAAATACTAGGGGTTGACATAAAAATGACTGATAGTGAAACTTTATTTGGTAGTAAAACTTTTTTCTTCTGAAATGACAGGTTAATATCATTTGCAATAAAATGCATGTTTTCTCAGAAATTTTAGAGGTTTCTGTTTCAAAGCCAAAATAGAGGTGTTTAGAATTACTTAGCTTTGTGAGAAAAATTGCACTCTTTCAGATGTCTTCACAACTGTGTGCTGCAATATGAGATGTTGGTCTAGCATATATTTATAAAATGAAAACTTAATACGATTGTGATGCTTCTCTTGTTTCCTCAAATCTTTGGTTGAAAAACAGAACTATATTATGGAGAAAAAAAATATTTGTTGACAAGGAGCTTTGTGGGGAAGAGGAGCGGATTATAGCAAAGATGAAAATCGAAGAATAGAACTGTCTGTAATACTTTGAGGGGAAATTGGGTGTGTTTGTGTATGTGTTCATAACTGAAAGAATAAAAAGTACAGTGAGAAAAGCAGGGGAGGGGCGAAGAGGTTAACATATGAAAGGAAAGAAAGCGTTAAGTTTCATGACTGACTCACTTATTGTCTGTTAGAAATACTTCAAGCAAAGAATGAATATCTTCAAAGGGAATTTTAGCTCCCATTGGCAGTGAATTTTTGTGAAGAGGCTTCTTATTTTCCCTGTGGAAACATATCTAATTTTAATCACTCTGGTAAGCAATTGATTCCTTTTATGGGCTTTAATTCAGCATGCTTTATGAGTCCAAACCTTTCTTCCTCATGTGAGTTTTGGCTGGGTGAGGTGAGAGGAATTAGGCCTAAAATACCATGCTACTTATTTTAAGGGGGTTCTAAATCATACAATAAATGCATTTAGAGGTTCATGCTCTCCATGGCACGCATATGTAATTCCTGTAGACATTAATGGAAATTCTTACCATTACTTTCAAGGTCAGGGTTGTATTAAATGCTGAATTGGAGCCCTTGGAGTGTCTTTGCACTTCAGTGGTATCTCTGTGACTTAGGTCAAAGGCAGTTGCTGGTAGCTTTTTACCTGTGAAGGACAGAAGGTGTAAATTATAAGGGTCAGCTTGAGTGCTGTTGAATTAGGCTGTGTGTAGATTTTGCTCTTAGGCAGAGACCTTTCAGTCACTACTCTCTATAGGAAAGCGAGAAGAGCTTATGACCATTCCCAGTGATATTCCTTTATTTATGAGGTTGTTGGAGCTTCTAGGCAGCCTGTCTTTATGTAAGATAAGCTGCTCTTGTAGACCTTTCTGATACCAGATGAATCTGCCTCTTAATTTCTGGGAATGAATTCAGTGCTCAGCTAGATCAAGGGTAAAAATTTGATGGTTATAAGCATTACGCTTGTGAAGAGAAAAAAATCCAGGAGCTGGTGCAGTGAAAATCTTTGGTAAAAACAGAACTATATTATGGAGAAAAAAAATATTTGTTGACAAGGAGCTTTGTGGGGAAGAGGAGCGGATTATAGCAAAGATGAAAATCGAAGAATAGAACTGTCTGTAATACTTTGAGGGGAAATTGGGTGTGTTTGTGTATGTGTTCATAACTGAAAGAATAAAAAGTACAGTGAGAAAAGCAGGGGAGGGGCGAAGAGGTTAACATATGAAAGGAAAGAAAGCGTTAAGTTTCATGACTGACTCACTTATTGTCTGTTAGAAATACTTCAAGCAAAGAATGAATATCTTCAAAGGGAATTTTAGCTCCCATTGGCAGTGAATTTTTGTGAAGAGGCTTCTTATTTTCCCTGTGGAAACATATCTAATTTTAATCACTCTGGTAAGCAATTGATTCCTTTTATGGGCTTTAATTCAGCATGCTTTATGAGTCCAAACCTTTCTTCCTCATGTGAGTTTTGGCTGGGTGAGGTGAGAGGAATTAGGCCTAAAATACCATGCTACTTATTTTAAGGGGGTTCTAAATCATACAATAAATGCATTTAGAGGTTCATGCTCTCCATGGCACGCATATGTAATTCCTGTAGACATTAATGGAAATTCTTACCATTACTTTCAAGGTCAGGGTTGTATTAAATGCTGAATTGGAGCCCTTGGAGTGTCTTTGCACTTCAGTGGTATCTCTGTGACTTAGGTCAAAGGCAGTTGCTGGTAGCTTTTTACCTGTGAAGGACAGAAGGTGTAAATTATAAGGGTCAGCTTGAGTGCTGTTGAATTAGGCTGTGTGTAGATTTTGCTCTTAGGCAGAGACCTTTCAGTCACTACTCTCTATAGGAAAGCGAGAAGAGCTTATGACCATTCCCAGTGATATTCCTTTATTTATGAGGTTGTTGGAGCTTCTAGGCAGCCTGTCTTTATGTAAGATAAGCTGCTCTTGTAGACCTTTCTGATACCAGATGAATCTGCCTCTTAATTTCTGGGAATGAATTCAGTGCTCAGCTAGATCAAGGGTAAAAATTTGATGGTTATAAGCATTACGCTTGTGAAGAGAAAAAAATCCAGGAGCTGGTGCAGTGAAAGCATTTATTGGGGACTTTTATCTTGTGTGTTTTAGGGGAGAAACATGCAGTGCTGTCAAGACCAGTGCTCTCAACCAAAACCATAAACCATTTATCCCACGTTTCTGGGATAAAAAAGCAATGTGGGATATCTGCAGTTGTTGGCATTCAGGGTGAATTTATTTATGCTACCTAAATACATTTTCAAAATGTATTGCTTACTGTTGGCTGGCATTACTAATTATACCTATACTGCTGAAGATGGCTTTTATTATGTAACAAAAAACTATTGTACCTTGCATTGTTTCCCTTGGGCTCCTGAGACTAATACCATAATTCATAATGGAATGCAGAGAATATACTTATGCAGTCAAAGCACTTTGGTTAGAGGCACAGAATGAAAAGCATTTTGGTGACAATGCTTCAATTTAACACTGGTGTTTCTGCAAAATGTCATGTGTGTCCCCATCACCCCCAACCTTCCGTCAAAAATAAATCCTAACAAAATCAAAACTGCATATCATAGTTTATTTCCATATTTTTTATTGCACTTCAGCAGTTTGAGTAAAGGAGAAATAAGCTTATTTTGGCAATAAACTGAGTGCCTCCCAGTAGCCAGTTGGGAAACCTAGGCACAACACTATGGTTAGTTGTATGTATAATTCATCATAACACAATACTTGGGCTGGAAGATAAACCTGTAGAACTAAAAATAATTTTTCAGTATCTAGTATACTTAAGAAGGAATTAAGACACTTCATATGCCTTTGGCAAAAATGAGCAACAGTGTGTAATTATGAAAATTTTCTTAAAAAAATAAAATACATGAACCCAATCTCCCCGCCCCCTCACATTATAGCATCTTCACAGTAATTGTCAAAAGGATTCTAAAGAAAAGTTCAGGCATGAGGTGGGATGAAGGAATAAATGTTTGATTTATCAGGAAGTATCTAATTATACATGCTGCTGGTGAAGAGCTTGATGCTGAAGACTGTACAGACAGTATCACCACTGAAGTTATTGGGCGGTTTGTCTGTGTAAGATCAGGAGAAATCTGTATCTTGATTTTTAAATCCTGTCTGTTGGAGTTAAGCCACTGCCATCAATGGCAGCATGAAAGTTGCACTGTACGTTCAGGAAGATGCAATGTTCTTAATTCAATCTAGTTATTGGAAGTTGACAATATTTCACACTTCAACTCAGATCTATAATCAAGTACAGGAGCCGGAAACATGTTTGGCTTGCACTTCTATGCTACCCACAGGGGAGCCTGAATGTTTTTCAGATTTTGTGTAGAGCAGGGGGGATTATTTCTGTTAACAGTTTCAAACAGCAGCAAACAAGTCTAACCCTTGCATTTCTCTTAGAGAATAGTTAAGCATGTTTTGAAATATCCCATCTCAGTGATTCACATGCAGTGTAGATGACATAGATAAGATTAGTTAGTATTGGATAAGGTCCTGAAACATGACAGATTCTGTGTGAATATGTGCAATGTGATTTTTCATTTTTAAGCACTTACTCTGTATGCCAGATTCAGCTACTTGCATTGCTTTTGTGCTGGGCACATAGTTTAAAGCCTTGATTACATACAGGAAACCTAGCAAATAAAATGTTCTCCCATTCAGCTACAGCAGAAGCAGCAGTACACTGCCTCTGTACCGGGGCTGTTGACTCCTCACAATGCTTTTAAGTGCCAAGTCACCAAAATGTTCTTCTGAGCAGGATAAATGCAGATTGGGCAGGATAAATTATATGATACAGTGCTTTAAATGTCAGTTGAAGAAAGCATTGCATATACCTTTTGGTTTGTAATGTTCTTGTGACAATCTGGGAGAAGTATTTATGTACAGTATATGAATTTTGCCTGGTGTTATGGATTCTGTGTATCGGTGTCAGACTGCAAACTCCATTTTGAGTGTGCGTTTTGTTTCCTGCCACGTCTGTCTTCTGTTTTCATACTGAGCTAAACTCACAGGAGGTGGCAGAACAAAATCTTGTACCTGGCATGGAGCTGACAATAGGGGATAGTCTAATTTTAACAGTCTATTCAAATGAAATATGTTTTGGAGAAAAAGATGGCTATTGCCCTTCCTAGTTCCTGCATAAGGTAAAATTTCAGGCCTGAACTTGAAAATAAATGTAAGCAAACAGTGTATCACCTGGCAGGAAGCTGTAATCTCTCTTGTCTAGAGAATTTCTGATCAGCTTTGACAGGTCAACTGGAAAGTTTTCACAGCCAGGTTTTAATAGGAAATGAAGATGTGGTTAGATGTATATGCATTCTATCTTTAGCTTAGTTTGATTAGTGTAGGTAACAGTTACATTGGATATTACTGGCAGACTTCAGTTTGTGCTAGTGGTCAGAATTCATTGCATAATCACTGGAGAGCTGCTGCTGTGTACTGGTGAATGGTAAGACATCTTGTGACATTTCCTGTTTTATATTGACAGTGCTATTGTGTGCTAATCTATCCTTCAGGTACCCTTTTATTTCTCTTCATTGTTGTGGCTACAGAGATTACCTAAATTCCCTTATAGGAGAGAGATCCAGTGCTTTGTGGAGTAAACTTTGCACAGGGTCAAGGGCTCTGAATTAAAAAGACTAGCACTCAGAGGATGATCAGAAGTAGTACGTGAACTGAGGCAAGGAAATGCATTTGTATTTTTGCAAATCTTCTGACCCAAAGTTGTTTTGGGATTTGTTGCAGACTTCTGTGCTTATTTGCTTTCATTGATGCATACGTCCAAAATGTTTGTTAAGAGAAAACTTTGTTAAGTGCCTGAGCAGTGAAGATGGTTGGGTCTTGTCATTCTTGTGGATCTTTGACAGGTGGAGAGCCTGTGCCTAGGAAGGCACCTGGGAATCAAAGACAGCAGAGTGGTTGCAGCCTGCTGAGATTGATGGAAACTAATCACACATGAGTCTCTGAAGGAATTGTAGTAACACTGGCAATGCTCACCACAAATACATTTGCAAGCATCCTGGTGTGGTTTTGGGAGGAGAAAACTCATTGTGCTCTGACAGATTTTTGTTCTTGTCTTTTTTAAACAAAGGTCAAACAGTCTGAAAATACTCCCTCAATGTTCAGAGAAGTGCAAAAGCATGTTAAAGTGAAACTGTAGGAAAGGATTTTAAAAAGAAATCACTGAATGCCCTGAGTTTTCTGGTTATAGAAATCCCTGGGTGGGGGTGGGGGGAAGAGAACATCAAATGGACTAAATTATCCAGTCCTTTGATATACATGGAAGAAAACTCAAATATTCTGGTTGTTTTAGATTCCTGTCATTGTTCCCTTTTAAGGTATTGATTAGATGAAAATATCTGTGGTTGTTATGTAAAAGAGCTGGGGAAGCTGTCTGTCAGGGGACATGCTGTTGAACAACAGAAGTGGTCTGACTAATGAATAATTGAAATGCATACTCCTGACTGTTGTAGAATGACCTTTGATTGGAGGCCTGACAAAAACTCTAAATGACAAAATTCCTTATGTTCTTATAAAATAATATCGTTCTTATGTCATCTGGCTTGCCTGTGACTGTTGTTGCCATGTTTATTTTAAGATGTGCTCATAGTGATGTGATTGTGGGCTCTCAGTTTTGCTTTTGAATTTTATCCCCTTCAGCTTTTATGCTGACTGCTGATCCATAAGCAGGCACTGTTTGAGCTTCCTGGCTCTTCTAAAGAGGAAGCTTAGGCAGGTGGGCATCGCCTGGATCACTAATAAGACTCAGAAGGATCCAGCTAGACTTCGTTTTTTCTCACTGCTGGTCCCATGCCCTCCCCGCCCCCCAAAGGAGGATGTCTCCTCCTTTTAGCTTCCCATTTGAAAAAGCTATTGTGTATTTAGCTAAGCAGTCATCTGATTTCTTGTGCAACTAATCCATCTTTAGGTGTTCAGAGAGGAGCTATGTGTAGCAGTGAGAAAAATGTAGGTCTGTCTATCATCTGACTAGGGCATGTGCAACTTTGCTGACTGGTTTAAACAGGCAAATGGTGTAAATTTTTGTAAGGGACGAGGCCCACGTGTCTGTGCTGTAAGCACAGACAATGCCCCAGGGAAAGCTCCAGAAGCCAGCCACGGGGAGGGGCCCGGTGTCACTCTCCTTGACTGACTAATGTCTCAACCACTCCTGGAGCTGGGGTGAGAGAAGACTCTAGAAACCTTGGGCTGGAGCCAATAAATAGGGGCACACGTGAGCCCCCGGGGGCACTCTCTCTCTCCGCACCGACCCCTCCCGTTGGCAGGTCCGACGCTGGATCCAGGACTGGTGATTTCTTTGTCTCTCTCTCTCTACTTCTTTCCTGCTGCTCAGCTCTCTCTCTTTCTTGTTTTCCTTCTCCTTCTTGCTCTCCGTTTTTGATGTTGTTAAGTAATACAAGGCCTACCTCAACTCACCACAAAGCCGCTTAGCTTGTGTTATATATTAAGACATAGAGGGTTGATGCTTATAGAAGTGTTTGTGCCATTAAAGTTGGAGTTTGTTTTTTGGACCTTGAGTGCTATTTCACCTTAATCCACACCGAGGGGATTTGCGGATCTTAGTCACTCTCCCCTTCCCGCAGGTGGGGTGTGACAATTTTGAAATGGGGAAATAATCCAACAGAAAAGTGTTTACACCTCAGGTTTTGGCTGGCCTTTTAGGGCGGCATACCAAACCTACCCATGTGTAAAGACCTTCAGGGTCTGTTTTAAATACATCCAAGACCTGAGAGTGTTGTATGCTGCTGGAGTTGTGTCTCAGAGGCTCCTTCTGAGTCCAGTGAGCCTTGGGAACGAGGGTAACCTTTTGCGTGGTGGGATTCCAGAGCCCATACTCAACATCTGCAGTGATTAGGGAAAGCATCAACACAAAGTGCACAACCTTCCTAAAAGCCTTAGATGGATCATCTGTTGGATCAGAAACATTGTCCAGTGAGTTATGCATGTGTGTACTCATACTAGTTGTGGGGGAGGGGAAGCTGAGGAGACTGTTTCAAACATCCTGCTAATTTCTGGTACTTGAAAGGCTAGAGAAGGCCTGTTTTCCAGAACATAACATCTTTCAGTGATCAGAACCTTATATTAGTTGAGTCTTCTGGTCCCCCACCTTCTTCCAACCTGGGACATGCTGGGGAAGGTGGCGTCCCTGGCAGTCTGTGGGAGTGTTCTGTGCTCTGATTGGATGGCAGAAGTGGTCAGGTACAATGGGCAGGAATTTCTGCTTGGTAATTACAATTACTAACAACATACATGATCACAACTGAGCAATAATCTTCTAAGATAATGTGGTAAGACATGGTATCCTTTACAATTTTTTTCATATTAGACCAATCTATTGCTTCATTCTTCTTCTACTCAATTATGTATTGATCCTGAGTAATTCTCTAAAGAGACACCAACCTACCTACATTTTCATAGCGGACTTGTCTTTTAATGTATTCTGAATCTTTCATCTTTAAGCAACAGTGGTATTCAGTGGACATGTAAGAAATAT
The DNA here is from genome assembly GCF_000699145.1 of Aptenodytes forsteri. Lineage (NCBI taxonomy): Eukaryota > Metazoa > Chordata > Aves > Sphenisciformes > Spheniscidae > Aptenodytes > Aptenodytes forsteri. The sequence continues at coordinate 2,765,590 of NW_008795695.1, forward strand.
GCATTTACTCTGAGTGGATAAATTTCCTTTCTTCAGTAAAACAGTATATTTCAAATATCAGCTACTATGCTTAAGATCAGTATGTCTTGAGGACATACGTAAAGTTAAGTAGTCTCATGCATCAGAGTGAAACAAGCTCTACATGTTTCAGAATTTTCAAAGGCATCATCAGTTCTGTGACAAGAAAGTGGTTTTTCATAACAAAAGTATATTTACTGAGGGAGGTGGGGGTGGGGATTCTCTAGGGGGAGAACTTGAATTTTTATTAATTTGAGGTAAACTGTTTTCAATTCCTTTGTATTTGCTATAGCAGCTGAAGAATGACAGTATATATTTTATGTATATAAAATGTAGGTATATGCCTGTGCACTTGTCCGTGTATTTTGAAAGACTGACTAAAAATTAGGAAGGATAAGCACATGAAAAAGTGAGGGAAGCAAGATTTCTTTATTTATCTTGCAGTAAAATTGTCACTGTCCTCCATAGGTTGTGAGTGTGTTTAAAGTGTGTATTTCAGAGCTGCCTTCCTGGAAGGAGAAAAGAGCATAATACATTTCAGTTACCCGACATATTTTTAAATGATGTTTCCAGATTAGCTAATCATGTAGGCTCTGAATGATCAGTGGAGAGTAAAAGAAACCTCCAATTGAAGGTGATTCATTCCGTTCTTTGATAGGTAGTTAAAGATAGGTAAGTTAGGTGAGATGAAATCTGCCCAAATAGTAGAAGCGATCAAATAAGATCTATGGGCAGTAATATTTGTTTAGTCCTTTATAAAGACTGCTTTTTACTCTTACACCTGTAGTATGTCACTGGAGTTGGAAGCTGTGGGAAAACAGAAATGGTGACTTTGTGTTTGAAATAAAATAATATGATATGGGTTAGCCCTGAGCTAGTATTTTAAATAAACCAGGATGCTGAGTAAATTTCAGACCTATTGTGTTGTGCTGTTTAAGACATGCAGTAAAAATATTTAAGTATTGCACTGGCACAGACACTGGGATGCTTAGAGACCTTTTTCTATAGAAATGTGTCTATTTTTATGTGTCAAAATGGTTACCCCTTTTTCTTTTAAGACTTGTTCTTTACCTGTCTTTTTGCATGTATTTGGGAAATGTTTTGATGTTGTGATTTAGTAAAATACCTGATATCGTCATGTCTCATGTATGTGATGTCACACTGATAATACTGGCTATAAATTTTACACTTCCTTTCTAAGTAGAAATGAGTACCTCTGTAAGTCTAGAAATGCCTGTAATGCTACAAAATGAAGGAATTACTCTGCATTCAAGCCCCTCTTGCATTGAGGTAGAGATAGTATTCAGACTTTCCTGTCAGAAAAGGACAGGTGAAAATTCTCTTACCATCCTTGGCAGGCTCATACCAAGAGCACCGTGCCTTGCCATTTTCCTCTGTTTGTCTGCAATGTTGGGAGGGATGCTGGAGGTTGAAGGAAGCAAGCCCAGTGCATACTATCTTCCAGCTTTCTTGGGCTGTCTTACTGTCTCCTGGGGGAAATAAGTCAGCTTCGCTTATAGCACAAGATGGGCTACTTTGAATTGCGTCAGCATCAGAGTTTCTTGAATGTTTTCTGACAGTGCAAACCTGCTTTACAGACACTGTTCAGGTAGTCTGATCTTTAAATACTTAAATAAAAAGAGAAATGTTTTGTCACCAGTGAGATGGACGTAGTCATCACTGACCTGCCAAAGACTGATGGAAGACTGTAGGATTTCTGTGTATTTTGTATTTCTGTGTATTCTGTATTTTCTGTGTTCTCAAAGGGCATTTGTTCTCACTCCATAGTTAAAGGTGAGGGGTTTTTTATATGAATATAGGACAGGGAGACTTATGACAGATGCAGGGCATTTACAGCATGTTTAGAAGTGAATTGTCAAATTTCAAACTGTTTCAAATGTTATTTTATGGTAGAGGTTTTTTTACTGATGAGTAGTTTCTGGATTACTTAAATTCTTAATCAGTTGCATACATTACACCTTTAGCTATTTTAACTTACTACTTTTTAGTTGTTGCTCATAATATTTTTTATTAATTGTAAATAGGTTTTTTATCACTAGTTTCTGAAAAACAGGGACGTCTGAGGTTTGAGAATCTGAAAAAAAAATGCCATTTTGTGTAGTATCCATAAGGAGGAGACTTCCTGGATAACATTAGGAAAGATGAATTTCATTGACTTAGCTCCCCCTAAATGCTATTTTAAAATGCAGTCTCCTGGTAAGGTAAGAGGCTCTGTTTCTTTCAGATAACCTGGCTTCACTGTTTGGGAGAGCTAGACATTAAGTCCATCTGTTCCATGAGATTCATCTTACTGATGTAGTGACCTTCATTTCATTGCTAAACTCTTAAATTGATGAGCTATTTGGAAGCCTGTACTTCTTGAACCTTTTCATAAGTAGCACAGGTATGCATTGTGCTTTCACATATGTGTTGTTACACAAATAATGACATCCCCTTCTCCTTTCTTATAAGCCCTGAATGCATCTCAGTTCACTGAAGATAGGGTGGAAAATAGTGGAGTATGTACAATCTTGTATTATGCTCTTGAGAATTTAGGAGAAATTAGTGAAGTAGATGTGCAATAAAATGCAGGAGACCACAACAAATCAGGCAGTATTAAGGATGGGGGGATGGGGGGGAATAGACTGTATACATCAAATTTGCAATGTCCTGAAAATGAGGAGCAACTTTAAACCAGTTTCAGAAGATAACATTCTCGAAGTTCTTCAGAAAAGTATAAAGCAGCTGAAGTGTTGATATAGGCTTAAAGAAAAGCTTAAATGAATAAAGAAAAATACATTTTGCTATCTTTGCCTGCATCACTGGCTATAATAGCTGCCTGCTGCGGCTCCTCAAGAGTTGATGCCAGTGTTGCTGCATTCAACTTGCTGCAGCACAGCTAAAACATGGGATTGTTTTGTGTGTAAGAATGTGCGAGCAAGCATAGTCCTGAGCACTCACAGAAGCCCCCCCCCCCGTGAAATAAAGTGTGCCCTCATGGGCCACATGCTGCTGGGGCATCCAAGCAGATTGCTTGCTTGCCACCTGTTGGATGAGGGAGCATGCCATGTTTGTAGCTACTGCAAAGGCTGCTCTAAGGAGCTGAGGAAGGAATGGTTTTTTAAGTGTTTCGCCCCCTCTCCTTTTCTATTGCTTTCATGGTATACTGGTCACATAACAGGCTAACATATGTATTTTGGCAGGGTAGCATACATATTTTGACGTATCTGACACTGTGCTTAGCCTCTTCAGTCACATTACTTGTCGGTATTTATTGCTACCTTCTTTCTTGTTAAATTTATTAGATCAATACATATTAAAAGCAATAACCAAGGTGCCAGTGAATAGCGCTGCATAAAAAAAGTGACCCAAAGCTGAGGTAAAACTTAATGAGCCTTTGTTGGTTCATTATCCTTGGATTGTTGTTTCTTATACCCCCTGCAATATATGAAAGACCAGTTCTAAGAGCTCAAAGGCTGACAATATGAATTTTGTCAATTACTTGATATTAAACATTATTTCAATGTCCTCCAGAGAACAAATTCTGAAAGGATTTTAGCAAACTATTTTTCTATCAGTACTTTTATGATTAGACTTTATTAATGAAAAAAAACTTTAAATTATTCCTGTTAGCTACAAAGGATCATCAGTGTGAACGGTTTGTTTCTGAGATGCATCTCAAGTGATAGACAAACTGTTGATTAACTTCTGTTATACGACTACCTATATTCAAATACCTTATTTCAACTATATGAGTTAATGAAACCTAGCAGTATACTTACTGGGGATGCTTTTATCACAGTAGTTAGTATATGAGCCTTTGATTAATAAACGAATTGTCCTTCTGCCTATTTCTGGAAAATGGGGGGAGAAGAGGGCAGAAAATTAAGGACAAAATCAGAAGTGTTCTGTGGAAAACAGATGCTTTAAGAAAATGTTCATTTGAAACCCAAACCAACAACATATTTGACCAGTGATCAGTGCAATACAGTTATCTAGTGAATAAAATGTATTTTCATATTTTTAGCTACTTGGAAAAGTCAGGATTGCATGAAGGAGGTCTTATTTTTGCTCTGTTTAACATCATGGTGGATCGATGTAGGTGTGAACAAAAGGATTCACTAGTGTGTCATTGGGCACGAGGTTTTCATGAAGATTTGCAGCCCAGTGAAACTCACTGTGGGATCCCAAATAGCATTTGGGTGGGATTGTAACAACTGTAAAGATTTTTATCATAATAATTAAAGCAAAGTATAGGCAAGGTAGAACTCTGTTCAAGTGTGTACAGAAACTGTTGTTCCTGTTGCTCAGATAAAATGTGCAATTTGACCTGGGTAATTGTTTACATGACTCAGAATGAAGAAAGCAGAATGCTACAGTAATACCTGCATTGATTGTTGTTTTGTGAGTCCTGATCTGGGTAAGCTCATACTTCTCTTATGCCCCCCGTGTGATACTTTCTTAAGATTAAGTGGCTATAAAAATAACACATACTGTGCTGTTTATCAGTTGTATTTAAAAAGAAAAAATAAGCAGGAGGACCTATTTCATCTGGATGATGAAGTACCCATCTGTGAATAAAAACAAAGTAAGCACTGATCACTCTCTTACAGAAGCTGTTCTGTACCTTTGTGCTGCAGTACCATGTATTGGGTTTTATATGGTTTGCTTTTCACATGCTACTCTTCCACCGCTACATGCAGTATCTTAGCTTTGCTGTTGTGAGTGGTTGTATAAGGGCGTGCTGAGCTCTTCCTTCTTGCCTTGATGTTTTCCTAGTTATTCAGTTTTTGCTTGTTACCTTTATTATTATTTACCTTTGCTTGTAACTCTTGTTCAACAAAACATTTTCATCAGCCAGATCAAGAGGTAAGTCTATATAGGGTATACCTGAAAGTTGGTAGCTACATAATAGAACCTGCAACCCAGACAACAGTCTCACATATATTCAAGAGCAGCTTTTTTACAAAATAAAGACAACTTGCAATGGTTTAGTCAGATCTTAGGTGGTTTTCCTAGTAACTCCTAAGTTCTTGGCAAGAAGTCTTGTAGGCAATTGTCTCCTTTCTGTGTGAGGGTGGTGTTTGTAGTGTCTATGTGCTGCTACTTGTGAGTGTGGTAATGTCAGACATTGAAAAACAGTGCTGTGTGCTACTGTCTGCAGTGCACTGTACTTCTTTCTAATTGTAAAGATAATTTCTCATTTGTGTATGCAGCCTTGATGTTCCTGAATATTTTCATTAGATTCCTGTGGCACTCTTGTACTGTGGAGTATCTTTTCAAACTGTCAATAGATACTAATAGATGTAAACAAAAGCCTGACATTTTGTATATCTATTTCAAGGCTTTATGAAAAATACCTGTTTCTACCATGTCCTGGATGCTATTTTGGACATCTCACTTCCTTCTACTTGGAAGCATTTACACTTGAATATCAGGAGCACCCATATCTGAATCCCAAAGCTTTGCATGAGCTGTTCTTTCCATTGTGTGTGGTATCAAGTTGTAGTCAAGCAGGATTTTGGTTGGTTTATCCATTTCTAGCTTTCTTTATTACACTGTGCATTGCATGAAACCCTGTGTGACAAGTAACTTCCCCAGGCATGTGTTTGGATACTCATTGAGACACAGCCTGTGAAGCAGGAACGTAGCTGAGTCCTGTGATTTAGAGTTCACAGAAGGATAGAATGGTTGAGGTTGGAAGAGACCTCTGGAGGTCATCTGGTCTGCTCAAGCAGGGCCACCTAGAGCCACCATGCCCAGGACCATGTCCAGATGGCTTTTAAATATCTCCAAGGTGGGAGAATCCACAGCCTCCCTGGGTCATCTGTGTCAGTGCTCAGTCACCCTCACAGTAAAAAAAGTGTTTCCTTATGTTCAGGTGGAAGCTCTTGTGTTTCAGTGTGCCCATTGCCTCTCGTCCTGTTACTGGGCACCACTGGGAAGAGCCTGGCTCTGTCATATTTATTACCCTTTCTACAGGTATTTGTGTCCATTGAGATTCCCCCTGAGCCTTTACTTCTCCAGGCTGAACAGTTCCAGCTCTCCCAGCCTTTCCCCATAGGAGAGATGCTCCAGTCCCTTAATCTTCTTAACGGCCCTTCACTGGACTCTCTCTAGTATGTCCATGTCTCTCTTGCAGTGGGGAGCCCAGGACTGGACCCAGTAGTCCAGATGTGGCCTTACCATAAGTGCTAAGTAGAGGGGAAGGACCACCTCCCTCGACCTGCTGGCAACACTCCCCGTAATGCAGCCCAGGATGTCATTAGCCTTCTTTGCTGCAAGGGCACATTTCTGGCTCATGTTCAACTTGGTGTCCACCAGGACCTCCAGGGCAAAGATGCTTTCCAGCTGGGTGACTGCCAGCCATATACTGGTGCCTGGGGTTGTCCCTCCCCAGGTGCAGGACTTTGCACTTGTCCTTGTTGAACTTCATGAGGTTCCTGTCAGCCCATTTCTCCAGCCGGTCAGGGTTTCTCTGGATGGCAGCACAACCATCTGGTGTATCAGCCACTCAAAGTGGGAATTGAGGAGACGCAAACCATTTTAGAACCTGAAGTGAAAACACGTAATGTCTTGCCCAGAAATCTGGTAACTGTCACAGCAGCTTGTCAGAGTGCATTGAGTAGACTTGGCTCAGAAAGAAATGGGTCCAGTCTTTCAAGTATAGATATCCAAATCCTTGGCTCCCAAATTAATCACTTATTTTCAAAAATCAAGGAATGCAGCCCCAATGATTTCTGAGATTTGCTGGTTTAAAACCACCAAAAAAAAAAAAATCCTTTGATTTATGTAATTTGGAACAGTTTTAGTTGTGTCAGGAAGCTAGGAAGTTTTGAAGTCCTATCCACAGAATGGAAGCAAAAAAATACCTGTCTGCTCATACTCAGTGTCATAATTCTGTTTGTGGGCAATTGTTACATATTATGAACACAGTTTTTGCTCTGATTTTATTTTTTGGATGATGCTGATAATTATTTACATGGCATTGTAATGTGTATGAGTCTTGAAAATAATTAAGAGTAGGAGACAGGAAGGAAAAAAGTAGAAAGTGCTTCAAGCAACTTACAGGTAACCCCAAAGCTCAAAAGAGTAGGAATAAGTTCAATAAAGAACAGATGCAGAAAGACTGTTAAGGCTGGATTGTTTGTTATAACAGATGGATTTTTAAGAGAGCAGGGAGTGTGGGGCTGCTGGCACATTTTCTTTGGCAGGCAATTTGGAATTAAGGCCTGGATGGTGTCTGGCCAGTACAAGATTGTCCAGGGACATTCACATGAATAAAAACCTTGTTTTCTTTTCTGGTTTATCCTGTGTGGTCAAGGGAGAAAAATTATTATAATCCATATGATTTGAGGTGTGGCAACATAAATTACTTATAGAAGAGACAAGAAAAGAAAGCAAAATAGCCTGGTCATGATTTTTTTACTCTTCAAGATCGCTGTATCAATGAGGGACCTCTTGCTGAGTACAGGAAACATGGGATTGAGTCAAGTAACTGACATGGTGCACTGTATACCTGAATGTAAAATACTCCAGCAGCAATTTGTGCCCTTGCTTGTTCAGATGCAAAGTTCAAGGTAGAAAGAATTGGTAGAAACATCTGTATACTGAAATTTAAAACTAAAGTTCTTTGAGTTCCATGTAAAGATAATTGGGTTACAGATTTGATTGTAGCAGTAAAGGGTAAAACTTTTAATTCACTTAAATCTACAAATATGCAAGAGTAGAAAAGATCAATTTTTTGCCTTGGATACATTAGTCTGTTGGAAATTTAATTGACAAGACACACCTGAGAGCAGGGTTTAATATACTTTGGAAAAAATGTTGACAGTGTGGTTTCATAAAATCAGATGTTAATTCTATTATTAAAGATATTAATGTATGTCTAAAGCTTTTAAAAATTCATGGAGACCAATTTAAATATTTAATTTAGTGACATTGACCCAACCATTATAAAAGTACACAAAGCTATTTAGTTCTTGTAAATAAGGAAGCTGTTCACACATAAGACTCTCAAGCTCACTATCTCTGAAGAAAGACAGATTGAATAGGATGTAAGGGTTAGAATGAAGTAAATAAAACAAATTACTGAACTTGTTGATCTAAATGCAGTGACTACTAAGTCTCTTAATGAATCATATTTTATCATTGTTTTGCCTCACTTTAGACAACCTTATCTTTGTCCTTAGATACATGTCATGCACACTTTATTTTTTAGCATGACTACTCTTTGTTAATCATACTAGTGCAGTATCTGGCAATCTACCACTGGGGTTGCTTCTTGCCATTTGCAAAAATTGCCTTTGTGTCTACAGCAGTGATTCAAGCTGATTCTTCCCCTTTTCTTGTTAATCAGAGAGTGAGCATGTAGTTAGAAATGGGAAAGATGGTACGTCCGGCAATACAATCCTTTGAAATTTATCTTTTTCAGGGAAAAGTACCTTCTTCCTCAGGCCCTTCTTGGAGGCATTGTCAGTCACTGTGAAGCTTTTCCCCAGCTGTATGCCTGGTCAGAATGGAGAGAAAGAGCTTGTTCCTCATTGCTTTTATTACTGGTGCCTAATCAGCTTCCTGTAAGGATTTTTTTCTTTATCTCTTAGGGCTGCTGCTGTTTGCTCTGGGCAATTCCAGGCTCCATGTGGGAATCTAGCGGTAGACTTTTCCATTAGCTCTTTGTGACTACAGAATATTGTCAAAAAGAGCTGTAGCTAGCAAGGCATGTATGCTATGTCCTCTCCTTGATGCACAGAGGGACAGTGATGTACTTCAGTCCTTGCAGCTAGGTTTCACCTTCTATCTTTCTCCTACCTAATGTAAGGAATCCTAGAAAGAGTGATGACTCTTTTCACTCAGCTGAACTCTGCTACACCTCAGAAATCTTCCTCTCCTGAGACTGCAGTTATTCCAGCCAGGCCAGCACACAGTTGTTACTGTCTCCTAGGCAAGACAGAACATTACTAGTTTTCTTTTTCATTGGCTACCTGCAAATGAATGGGTGTTTTCTTGGATTACCTGTGCTTTGGGAGCTCAGAATCGATATATTCTGGGAAAAAACCACACTGTATCTTGATTTTTCTCATCAAGAAAGTTGAATGCAGGGCCAGCAAATCTGTATTATGTCTAAAATTCTGCACACTTTAAATTGCAATATTGGTATAAATGGTATACGGCAATAGATTTTCTGGCCAGATCTGGTAGTGGTGGTGGGCAAGACCTATAGGTGACATTACATGGGTAACAGCATTACAAAAGGAACATAAATTATTGTCTTCAGTAAGGAAATCCAATTAAAAAACAATTGTGCAATAACAATTAAATGTAATAGCTCAAATTATCTACTGCCTAGAGAAAAACTTGCAATTTTGGTACCTTATTATACATAAGTCTTACTCTGTGTATTAACAGAAACTTTCTGTAGTCTGAAAGGAAAATACACAATACTTGAATTAGTTGTGGGTGCAGTGGTAGCAGAGTCTCTCATTAAGTGTTCATTTTTTCTGTTAGAAGATCAGCTTCTCAAGGGACCTACAACTTGTAAAAATTATTTCTAACTGAAACTTCATATGTAACCTATTAGCCTAGAAGCATGTGTAATAAGTTACGCTTCCATGAAAAAAAAAAGAAAAAAAGTAGAATATTCCTATTTTATGTTAATCTTTGCCTTCAAGTAAATCCCATACAACATCAATTTACAAATAGCTTTGTCTAATAGCTTTTGGCAGTTTTGTTGCATTGGGGTTTTTTTTTGAAAAGGGGAGAGGGGAGGCAGCAGATAATGTTTAACTGAGGAAATTCATAGTGACTTTTTTAATGATACTTCTCTGCAATTTGTAAATATGTGGTTTCCTGATAAAGTGTGTAATTACATTCTAACAGGTAATCAAGTAGTTCTTGTTAATGATGTATACACACAAATATATGTTTTATATATATTATATATGCTTTGTATATAGTTTATATACATACTATATACAGTTGAACTGCTGAACTGAAAGATTTCTGTATGTGTATATAAAACTATGTGTATGTGTATAAAACATGTAACATAAATATGTGCACAGTTAAGCCAATGTATGGAAAAACTACTATCAAAATGATATGTGTTTTTTAAATGGATTTTGATACAAATTGGCTTGAAACAGTTGCATAGAAATTAGATTCAGATACACAGTGCTCATCTGAGGATATAAATATACAAGCATTCATTTTGTAAATGCTTCAACTTTGTGTTTCCATATCAGTATTATTCTCATAGGAAGAGTATTCTAAGTTGCTATTCATAAACCATATAGACAGTCTTGACTCATCCAGTGTGCTGTATTTTTTGTTAGGCAGTAGGTTGAATATAGTTTTTTAACCCTCAATCCATTCTCTTTGGCTACTATATTGAAAATGATTTTTCAGCATTTTTCATCATTTATTGCTTTATCCTTTTATGTAGTGTTGTACATTGAATGCAAAAAATCTTCACGCACACATACACATTTGTCCTAATTACATGAATTAATGACCAAAGTTATGGTGTGGGGTTTTTTTTTTAATATTTAATGGCCTATGTAATCACTAGGGTACAATGTGGAGAGGCACTTCAGTTTGAAAGTAACTTAACTACTAACTCTGAAAGGGCTGATGGTCTTTGTTTTGTTTATTGTTGGCAAAGGTGTGTTTTGAACCATCCTGTTATCTGTTGGAGGGGACAGCACAGTGGGGCACAAGCTATGAAGGAGGTTTCTGGAGTGCATTGATGATAACTTCCTGACACTGGTGATGGAGAAACCAATGGGGGAAGATGCGCTGCTAGAGCTGGTACTTAAAACCAAGGAAGGACTGGTGGGGGATATAGAGGTTGGGAGCAGTCTTGCTGCTGTGATCATAAGATGGTGGAATTCAGGATCCTGAAGAGCAGTAGCAAGGGAAATCATGCCTGGTGAACCCAACAGATTTATACGATGAGGTGACCGAGTTGGTGGATGAGGGGACAGCTGTGGATGTTGCTGGTTTCAGCACTATCTCCTATCACATCATAATTGACAAACTGATAGAGTGTGGACTTAAGTAAATGGGCAGTGAAGTGGGACTGAAAGTTAACTAAACTGTTGTGCTGAAAGGGTTGTGATCAGTGGCAAAGTCCAGTCCCTAGCAGTGTCCTCCAGGGGTTGATTCTGGGTCTAATATTGCTTAATATCCTCATAACTGAGCTGGATGATGGGACAGAGTGCACCCTCAGCAAGCTTTGTAGGTGACTCCAAACTGGGATGATAGACTAACCAGATGGTTGTGCAGCCTTCCAGAGAAGCCTTGATGAGCTGGAGAAATGAGTGGAGGAGAATATTACGAAGTCCAACAACAGGAAACATGGAGCCCTGTCCTTGGGGAGGAATAACCTGGTGACCAAGTACAGGCTGGGTCTGGACAGTCTGGAAAGCAGTTTGGACAAGATGGTATGGGAGGGGCATGAGGTGGTGGTGGTGATATCCTGGTGGACCCCAAGTTGCCATGAGCAACCAATGCACCCGTGTGGCAAAGAGGGGTGGAGATGCTCACAATTTAACTGGTCGTTGTCCTGGGCACCCTGCCTTGTATGCCAGCTCTCTGAGGGATTGGACTAGGCAACCTCCAGAGACGCCTCCTAACCTCAGCCATTCTGTGAAGATCCTTACATCTACAGGCTACCAGCTGTATTTTGGTGATAAGCAGGTTCCTAAATGCTTTCTGATAACTAAAGCCTTTGTTGCTGTGCTTTCTTTGTCAAAGATTGGAATAATAATTTTTTTTTTTTTTAAAGTTTCCTCTGAGGACAGATACATTCACATCTTTAAGTATTCAGATGCAGTAGTAATGGTATCCATGGAAGTACTTTAAATACAATGGTGCTTTGTGCTCTATTTGATTACAAGTTCTGTCTTAATGTATCAAATGTCAACATAGATTTCAAGTATTTGAAGGAAGAATCTGTTATGAATTATTAGCATATGTAAAAATTTGCATATGTCAGTATAATTACATAATTGCTATACTATATTATTATTCTTGTCTTTGAATATTTCAAAACAATGCAATCAATAGCATTAATCATAAAGGTTGGTTTTGCTGTTATTTGTGTTGCAGTTGTGCTTAATAATCTGTGTCATGCATTGCCCTACTTGGTTTCTATGAATATTTTTTGTGTAACCAGGGGTAAACAATATATTGCTTCTTTGTCTCAGTTAAATCTTCTCTGCTGCATTTACTGGGAAGGGCAGAGCACTGCTTTTTTGTTTTGTTTAACAGAGAGAGATATTAGTGATTCTGTGTTTGTTAGTTTAGCTCTGTGACTTAGCAAAACTCCATGCGTGGATCATTGAGGAGCAAGGTGCAAAATCGCTGGGAGATGTAAATTTAGAGAGTAAATGGCTGATACATCTGTGTAAGTACAGAGTAGTGACATTTCAACTGCTGAAGCTACTAAGCTGCTCAGTATATTGGCGAAATGTTTTTGGAGGGATAAGTCTTCCTGTACACAGAACTGAGCTCATGCATAGTGTGATAGTGTTCTGTATTTCTATCCATGGTCTGTCAAAGAAGTAAGGGATAATAGTGACAAAATGCAGGGGTAGTCTCTGAAAGGGGTAATAAGACCTGTATGTTTTTGAGGCTCTGTGGAAGGAGGTGAGATTTGAAGAGGAAATTCTCACCTATTATTTCCAGCTTTACATTATTTTTAGTTTTAACATGTAGACATTAGATGGAGGAGGAACAGAAAGATTCCCAGTGTCAAAACAGACACCTGTAAGGCCTGTATCCTCCAAGAAGCCATGGTATATAATTAGTAGTCATCATTGTGAGGAACAGTAATGAGTTACTGTGTATAGAAGCACAAAGGAAAAGTATGTGATATACTTTTGATATTTTAGAGTGAGAAAAGCTTCTAGCACAATCTAAACTATTCCTTGTTTGATGATAATAATGGTAGCCTAGAAGATATTTATACTTTTATTTTAGAGATCAGTGAGACAAAAGGGCTAATAGCAAATATTTCCTAGGTGTTTCACTAACATCACAACTTTGTTTAGTTTGCTTTTACTAAATTCCAGAAAGCATCAGCAGAAGTCAGTTAACTCTAGTAAATTTTCAAACAGGGTTTTGTTTTTCTAATTGAGAATAATAGGTAGATATATTTATCTTCTCTGACATGTTCTGTCTGTCAAGTGTGAAGGTCTTTATCTGTGCATATAAATATTGCATGCATAAGTGAACATTTTCAGTAGGTGTTCAGTAATAAGCATTTTGACTGTAAATTGAAATAAGATACAATTCTTCCCAAAGTAATTTTAAATGGCCTTTTAAAAAATAAACTGAATGATGGTCTTACTAATTAGTCGCCAATAAAAGCAAATGAGCGACTATCTGCCTGTCAGTATTCCCCACAGTAATTAGTCTCCTTTGAAATACTGCATCTGAACCAAATACAAATTCCCAGGCACTATAAAATACCTTTTTTAGAAATATTTTATGTTGTAATCTCCTGTTTTTAAGTACTGCCTGAGTCATACTTTTGAAGAAGGATGGTTTGAGTTGTGTATGGACACATGAGAGTTTCGGAACCTTAGATGCAGTATTGTATACAATAATGTAAAACTTCTGTTCCCTGTGGGTACTGTGTTCAGGTTAGGTTTAAGATGGAGCAGCTATAGTGAATGAAATCAAAGGTCTAGGAAATCTGTTACCTTTGGAGTTGATCAGAATTGGCAGTCTTGAGGAGAATTGGTAGACCATCACCACGGGAGAATCCAGAGGTGAGTCACCAGGACACAACTGTGCCACTTAGTGACAGAGAATCCAAGATCTTCTCACTAAGTGGGATGAGCAAAGCAGATGGATAGCAATTTTTATTCTAGCACACTTCTCTCTTCCCCAGTAAAGGCTTCTGGTTCAGTTATAACCAGCAGCATGGACTCAGAGGAAGAGGATATTTACTTGATCTCAGTAAGCAGTCCAAATCTTGTCTGGTAGCCTGACTTGATGCTGCCCCCAGACATTCCCCCCATCCTGCTGAAATTAGCTGTTTTCATGCTTTGTGGCTTTCTAACTCAGATGGTTGACAAAAGCTGCCAAGTGCTTCATTGGTCGTTTGACTTTGACTTTGCACTCACTTGACTTTGTTAACTTGGTTTACCATCACCTTCAGGCTTCTGCCCAAAGTATGTCATAAGGTTGTAAAGTTGTAAAGAGTTAATCTTTGCTGTTTTGTTTCTTTTCATTGCCTACCTTGCATACCAAAAGCAGAGCATCCAACATGTCCCAATTTTACTAGAATTCCCTCCTTACTTTAATGTATACACAGGACCATCTGAAAACATAGATAAGCAAAGTTAAAATATTGTGATACTTTGTCATGTTAGCTGACATAGCAACGCTTAATACTGCTAGCTCTGTATTAAGTATACTTAACTCTGACTTCTGCAACTACTGGAGGATGAAAACCCCTTAAATTTAAAAATAAATGAAACCTCACCATAACAGTTATCTGTGCTTTGTGTATTTTCCCGGAGCATGCCAGAATGACCTACTGAGATAGAGCTATGATGGTGTATTGTCAAGGTCTCACTTAACTGAACAATACTTACAGGTAGCTATACAATTGTACTTTCCTGAGAATACTCTTTCCAACTTCCAGGAAGCTCTTGAAGGACTTTGAACCGTATTTTCAACTTAGCAAAATTTCAACACCGAAGTGAGGATGTAATTCATGTTCATAATCGAGTGTTACTAAAAGCTCATTAATTGTTCTCATTTCTAAAAAAGATTATGGGTTTGGGTTTTGCATTTGATGTGGAACCCTAATTTAGGGCTATGCAGTGCATGTACAAACGTACAGTACTACTAGAAATAAATACAGGTGTCTAGTCTATTTTATCCTAGATATTTATGTGGGACCTTGTTGGGATTTTATCATGTCAGAATTATGTAATTAATACAAAATAGGCAAGGATTTATGAAGTTGAAGGCAACGCTGAAAACAATTATATTTCATAAAATAAGCAACCTGTCTCCCCGAGTCAGAGTACTAAAGCTTTGTACCTGGAGTACTGCGTCCAGCTCTGGAGCCCTCAGCACAGGAAAGACATGGACCTGTTGGAGCGGGTCCAGAGGAGGGTCACAAAAATGATCAGAGGGATGGAACACCTCTCCTATGAAGAAAGGCTGAGAGAGTTGGGCTTGTTCAGCCTAGAGAAGAGAAGGCTTCGGGAAGACCTTATTGTGGCCTTTCAGTACTTAAAGGGGGCTTATAAGAAAGATGGGGACAAACTTTTTAGCAGGGCCTATTGTAACAGGACAAGGGATAATGGTTTTATACTAATAAAGGGTAGATTTAGACTAGATATAAGGAAGACATTTTTTTACGCTGAGGGTGGTGAAGCACTGGCACAGGTTGCCTGGAGAAGTGGTGGATGCCCCATCCCTGGAAACATTCCAGGTCAGGCTGGATGGGGCTCTGAGCAACCTGATCTTGTTGAAGATGTTCCTGTCCATAGCAGGGGGGTTGGACTAGATGACCTTTAGAGGTCCCTTCCAACCCAAACTATTCTATGATTCTGTGATTCTATGATTCTAAATCTGTTTGAATTCCAATTGAGAACAGGAGTGAGCCCTCTGAATGATTTCACAAAACAAGAAGATAATGGTATCCTGAAACTCTTTAATCAAAGCGACTCTTGGGAAGATTAGAGTACTTGGACGTGTTGCTCAATTTCTTGCAAATCTTTGCTCTAAAGAGAGGCTGGGTTTTCTGCATTTCTGGTTTGTACTTTACCAGAACCACTGAGCATTTTGAGTATGAAACTGAAAAGAGAACCTGTGGATGGGTGAGGTTTTTAATAATCAGTTCCATGCTGAACATTCTAAGCTGTTTTTTTAATGTACTCTTTTGCTGAGGCTGATTGGTTTTAATATATAAAGTACATTAAAATCCAAAGCACTGGTGTGGAGGAAAGGTTTTTTCAATGAAGCATGTTTCTCTGTTTTCCTGAGTATTAAAGTACTTCACTGTCTCTCATCAGAACTTGTCAATGAGACAAGGGCTAAGGAGAATCTCCATCCTTTCTTGGAGCAGGAGGAAACATAGTGACAAAGGATGAGGAAAAGATTAAGGTACTTAATGCCTTCTTTGCCTCCCTCTTTAATAGTATGACCAGTTGTTCTTGGGGTACCTGGCCCCCTGAGCTGGAAGACAGGGATGGGCAGCAGAACGAAGCCCCCATAATCGAAGGGGAAATGGTTAGTTACACCACTTAGACACATACAAGTCTATGGGGCCGGATGGGATCCACCCAAGGGTACTGAGGGAGCTGGTGGAAGTGCTCACCAAGCCACTTTCAGTCATTTATCAGCAGTCCCGGCTAACTGGGGAGGTTCCAGTTGACTGGTAGTTAGCAAATGTGATGCCCATCTATAAGAAGACCTGGAAGGAGGATCTGGGGAACTACAGGCCTGTTAGTCTGACCTTGGTGCCAGAGCAAGTTATGGAGCAGATCATCTTGAGTGCCGCCACACGGCACATACAGGACAACCAGGTGATCAGGCCCAGTCAGGACTTCAGCAAGGCCTTTGACGCTATTTCCCACAGCATTCTCCTGGAGAAACTGGCTGCCCATGGCTTGGATGGGCGTACGCTTCGCTGGGTAAAAAACTGGCCTGATGGCTGGGCCCAAAGAGGTGTGGGGAATGGAGTTCAGTCCAGTTGGGGACCGGTCAGAAGTGGTGTTCCCCAGGGCTCAGTACTGGGGCCAGTTCTGTTTAATATCTTTATCAATGATATGGACGAGGTGATTGAGTGCACCTTCAGTAAGTTTGCAGATGACACCAAGCTGGGCGGGAATGTTGATCTGCTTGAGGGTAGGAAGGCTCTGCAGAGGGATCTGGAGAGGCTGCAGTGAGCAAAGCAAAGAGGCTGCAGCGTTTATCTTTAAATTCAAGGGGTTTTCATTCTACAGTGGCTGCAGAAATCAGAATTAAGTATATTTAATATAGAGCTAGTAATATTATGTGTTGTTGTGTCAGCTAACATGACAAAAGTATCATAATATTTTAACTTTTCTTATTGATTTTTTCCAGATGGACCTATGTATACATTAAAGTAAGGAGTGAATTCTGGTAGAATTGGGACATGTTGGGTGTCAGTAAGCTATTGAGAACACTCGTGGTAGAATAGGTAAAGTTATGGTTAAAATCAAGCCAGCACTTTGGCAAGATTATTTTATCTTTTTAGTGTTTTGCTAATTAGCTAGAGATTTCAGAAAGGTGTGGAGCACTTAATAGTAATGTTATGTCTTCATCAATTTATTCTCTTCAGCCACAAGAAACCGATTGGACTTACATTGAAGGCTAAGGTCAAACTATTTGAAATTATTTTCAGGAGAGAGGCAGGGTAAGAGGGAGGGAAGCTTGCATTTCTATAATACCAGTATCACAAGTTCATCTTGCAGTTAATGCAGTTAATGTGTGCAGGGATGGGGTTTTTTGTAAGTGGCCTTCCAGCATCAGATCTAGCAGTGTATGCATTTCTGTGGCCTTTCCTGGTTTTGTATAGTTTCTTAAGGCTCCTTTTCACGTGTTCTTTTAATTGAGTATGAAGTGAGTTTCAGGTTGAAACATTTCAGGATTTCTCATGGTACAGCAGAATGTATGCTTCTATGTAGAAGGTGGCAGAGGAACTACTCATGAGTAGAGAAAATTGGAAGAAACTTATAATGGTTCATGTTAAAAAAAAAAAGTATTTCTGATGCTTTTTTTTGTGTTGTTCTTTATCAATGGAAGATTATCCTTTAAAAGCTATTGGCATATGAACTCCAGAACACCAAC
Source organism: Aptenodytes forsteri (assembly GCF_000699145.1). Taxonomy (NCBI): domain Eukaryota; kingdom Metazoa; phylum Chordata; class Aves; order Sphenisciformes; family Spheniscidae; genus Aptenodytes; species Aptenodytes forsteri. The sequence continues at coordinate 2,783,452 of NW_008795695.1, forward strand.
AGAATACTTTTTGACTCTTGGAGAAACATAACACGGGAAGAAAAAAGAAAAGATTCTGGAAAATAATCTGGAGGGGAAGGTGTGATCTGAAGAAAAGAGACGAGAAATACTGCAGGTGTTGACTGGAGAGACTGGAGGCAGAATGCACAAGCTCTTACTCTCTTTCTTTTTTAAACTCTTCTGTCGTCATTTCATCTTTACCTTCATCTTCAGTCAACTTCTTTTTTTATTTTGGTCCAGGCTACTAAAAAAAATATGCTATTGAAGGCTCCTGAATGAGAGTTAAACATTCATAAGGCTAACCACTTGTTGGGCAGGTAGGGTCAACCAGCAAGGCTCCCACAGAGAAGACGGTAGCTTCCAAGTGAGATTTGGGCACCTATGGTGCCCCAGTATTTCACTGCCACTTGGACTAATGCTCTAGGTAAATGAAATGTAGAAACTGAGTAGTATTGATATCCAGCCAATACCTGACCTTAAGGCACCTTGCACTTTGTGCAAAGTTGAAATAACTAATCAACTTTCCTGAATTATGTCAGCAAGTCTCTTTAAATGTGTACGTGCTCTGTCTTTCTCTCTTACTCATGAACAGATTTCTGGGAAAAGAGTCGTTTCTCATTCACAGCTTGTGGATGGAGATGGAGTATGTGTTAGCTCACATGCAGATCTGATGCCTATGTAATCCATACAGCACAAATTGTTTAGTATCATCCAATATGCTTACCTGAAATAGTTTTTACATATCTTTGAAGTCTGGCATGCTGGCATTAAATATAGGTTACGATGACTGCATTTTGTCACACATTTCAGCTTTTGAATCAAAATGATACTAAGGAAACCGATCCCAACAGTCTGGCTTTGTCAAAGCTGCATTGTTTTTAAGCATACCATGTAAAGTCAGTCATGTCTTGTTTTAGTTATTAGTCCCTAAGAATTATCATCATCTTACTCAAGAAGTTAGACTATTCTATACCTGTGCTAATCATGAAAGTCAGTCCTCTCTCCCACAGCATCTATTTTTTACCTTTTACTTTCAAAAAGATTTTCGGAAGGGTGCATGCATACACTGCTGGGATAGCTTAAATGGACATTTTGTGTTATCAGTGCCCATTTTTTAAGTGACTATTACTATAGAAAAAATTGTTTGTATCTTTATGCACTTCATTCACAGTAACATCAGACACAGCACTCTGAAGTGGTAGATATTGATGTATTTAAGAGTAGAGGACGGTATCACAGGCTTCATTAAATAAGTAGGAATAAAGGCAAGGTGTCCCAAAGTCATCTAGCAGGCTAGTAGACTCAGTGTGATAACTCCAGGAAAGGGAGAGCGTGATAGATCTGCCGTGTGGCCCATATTCCATTACTTTCTTTCCTCATTTCCTCATGGGCCTGTAATATTGTAAACCTAAGAAGTGTCATTGTTCAAGGGAGAAGAAAGATGAGGAGAAACAAAGGACAGTACTTCTGAGATTTTGTTGTTGCGTCTGAGAAATTTTCCTAATGCTTTTATTTTTCTTGGAAGTAGAGAAGGACTGGTCTCCATTTTCATGTATTTAATTATTCACGTATTTTACAAAACAGGAATTGAGACATAAAATAAAATGTGAGTGGACTAAGGGTGCTGGGAAGTTCATCCACAATTTCTTGCCCTTCCTTTGTAACTACGTAAGCTTGAGTAAGTCAAGGAAGGTCTTCTGTTACTTTAGTACTATTCTATACTACTATAATAAAAGAAAATGCTTAGAAATTAATCCAGGCTTGCAGGTTGTGTGATTACCCACATCAAAATGGACATGAATTGCAAAACTATTTTCAGACTGAGTGATTAGGTCTTGTATACCTTATCTCTGGAAAGTGATTCAATCTAGCAAAGATCATTGCATCCTCAGCTGTAAGGTATTAGCTTTTTTATTTTTTTTCAGGGAGAAATCAGTGGGAGCTATTGCTGATGGCAAGTTATTTTTTGTTGTTTTTTTCTCATGAACAGGACTTCTACTGTTGAATAAGTATTTCTGTCATTGTCTATACTGCTGGCATTTATTTATACCTACTATTCTCCTTGGAGTATGGCTTCAGCTACACAATTTTGATTCTGAGCCTCTAAAAAGGTATCAATATTATCTTTCATGATATGATTAAGACTACTTTCAGTGTATTGTGTACATGCTTGGAAAATACGATGAGAAAGATACAAACAACATGGAGGGCATAGTGGAAAGAGAAACAAAGTGCATAAATTACTGAAAAGACCTTATGAAACAGCTTCCAAAGAAAAGACGAAAATGAATGTGTACCCAACTTAGAAGTAATAACACTGGAAACCTTAGTGCTTATAGGTATAAATGCCATAAGAACAGGTTCTAGTCATCCTTCCTTTAATGTGATGCAATATGAAGAAATTTAGAGTGAGACTTTCCTAACAATACATTTCTGATAGAATTTAACAAAATAAAACAACCCCCCAGCTGCCTCTCATACATTTAGCAGAGTCTGTAAAATTAGCTTGGAGAAGTGGGCTGTAGGCGGCAGGGAGGAATGAACAGCTGTGAAGTAATAAACAGTTAAGGTACAGCCCTAAGAATCAGTTGGGTTTTTGTGGAGGGGGTTTTTTTTTTTTTTTTTTTTTTGCTATGTCAGGGTCACCAGTTATTAGAACAAAATTCCTAGAATGCAGAAGATGCTTGCTGGCCTTCTGCAAAGAGAAAAGCACAAACCCTAAGACAGCACTGGTATCTAGGTATTTGTTAAAGCAGGAAACAATTAATGAGTGTAGCACTTAAATAATAGGAATTTACTGTAAAAGGGTGAGGCTTGTTGAGAGTGCAACATGAGTGAGGGGATTGGAATTTCTAGAAACACTCCTCCTGTCCTAACTTTTTCCCTCAGAGTTAATTGGCTTTACTAGGAAGCTATGTACCTTCAAAACCACCATCCTTGAAATATGTAGTAAACATGTTTTGAGTAGCATTGTACAAAAAGTATTTTGATTCCCTATATAAGAAGCATTTCAAAATTAGGAAGTAAAATGTTGGTACCACAAACAAGTTGTATTTAACCTATTGAACTGAAGGATTTGAAGTTTAATATTTCAGATTCACATCTTTTCCTGAGAGGGTGTGATCCTGGAAACACACAAGCATGTGGGTTACCTTATGATAAAACAGTTTCAGATTTGAAGTCTTGGATTGTATGTTCTGTCCTGTGCTATAGGGTTCCTAGCAAAAGTTTTTTTCTTACATGTTCAAAGGCTGATTGACCTTTAGCAGACCTTCGCTATCATCTTTACTTCTTGGGCCCTGGGCTTGCAGCAAGAGCTATGACAGAATTTTGAAATTCCATGTCATAATGAGATACATATGTGACATTGTCCTTATCCTCATTTTTGGGCAGAAGTGCATGGTTGGGGAAAGATTTCTGATCACTTTTAATAGGCCCTCTGTTCATGGAGCACATACTGCAGAATGAGCCTTCACCAGCATTTACATATTAATCCCCCCAAGCTCTCAATAGTATTATTTATCACTGTTTACTGATGGTTGCTGCATTTCAGCATTCTCAAAGTAAGTGTTGCATTTAGGCTATTTAGAGACACGGGCTAGATTGAATAAAGAATCTGTAGAAATGAGCATTCTTTACAGCATTGCTGGCAAAAGTATATGGGAAATCATGCTAATTTTCTGTTAAGTAGATAGCTATTATCTTTATTTTATTGAAGAGCTTCCTGTAATTGAGTTAACTCTGTAATTCACATTTCACAGTCTCAGGATCTACTGTGGTAAAAAAAAAAAAAAAAAAAAAAAGATATTCAGGAAATCACACTAATAATGGTTGACAATTAGCTTATTTTTATGAAATATCCTCTGGCAGATCATGGATTCCATAAAGCTATTTGTTACTCAAACCTATTTGAGTATTTTTTTTTTGTGGTCTAATTGATATCTGTTTGTAGCAGTTCAGTTCTGCATTAGTTTGGGTGCATGTTCACTATGGTCATTGCCATGTCCATGGTTGAATTTTAGTCACTACAATCATGACCAAAAAGTACAAAGAAGTTTTGTACTCTGAAGTGGTACTTAGCACAGATAATATGCTATTGTGGCTGTTTTTCCTGGGACCTGAGTTAGCTTACTCAGAACTGCCTTGGTTTCTCTTTACTGTGCTACTTTGACAAATCCTCAAAATCAAAGTGGTTTTTGAAGTATGAAACTGGTTGTACTAGTTTTGGCTGGGATACAGTTAATTTTTTTCACAGTAGCTAGCATGGGGCTATGTTTTGGATTTGTGCTGAAAACAGTGTTGATAACACAGGGATGTTTTAGCTATTGCTGAGCAGGGCTTACACAGAGTCAAGGCCTTTTCTGCTTCTCACACCACCCTACCAGCGAGCAGGCTGGGGGTGCACAAGAAGCTGGGAGGGGACACAGCCGGGACAGCTGACCCCAACTGACCAAAGGGATATCCCACACCATATGACGTCATGCTCAGCATATAAAGCTGGGGGAAGAAG
>NW_008795695.1:2788336-2792508 GCF_000699145.1 Aptenodytes forsteri
GTGTCTGGTGCTCGTTAGTGGCTGCTTTTTGCTTATGCTGCTTGCTGTACTGCTGTACTGCTTATCATCTTAGTCTACTGTGCCTGGGAACATTTTGATAACAGCAATGGCGATGCGCCTGGGCTGGCAGATGGCTGGGACATCACTGCTGTTTCTGTGCTGCTGTACTGGACAGGCTGGAAATTCAGTGAGAACTTGAGCCGAAGGGACTGTGACCTATGGATGAGTCCACGTGGGAGCAGGACACCCCAAAGCATCTGTGGCCATCGATATGTCCGTGCTGCAGCAGGTGCACCTTGAAACATCTGTGGCTGTGCATAAGGCCCTGCTGGAACACCTTGAAGTGTCTGTGGCTGTGGATAAGTCCACAACATGGCAGGTACACCCTTGAAGGGACTGTCACCATGGGTAAGGCTGCACTGATGCAGGAGCACTTCAAAGGGACTGTGGCTGTGGATAAGTCTATGCCACAGCAGGTATACCCCTGAAGAGACTGTCGTTCATAGATAAGGCCACAATGGAACAGTGGCAAAGGGAGGAGTTCATTGCAATGTTAAACCTGATGGTCTGGTCCAAAAGGACCTGGAGTGGAGAGTGTAATGGATATGCCTTTAAACTGTTGAAACCCATGATTTGAGTTGTATGTTATAGGAAGTACTATAGCAGGAACCACCTGAACCAATGGAGGAGAAGCCTCACAAGAAGCAGTGCAAGTGCCGCAGTGACCTGACCTGAGCTGGCTTTGGTGCCCAGTAACTCCACGCAACACACTACCTCTCCTGGCCTGAGTGACCACCATCACAGATGGAGCCCAAAGTCATGGTCTAAATGAACTCAGTGGACCTTTTGTGGACATTTGTGGACATTTTACAGTCATTCTACAGGGGTGGTCCATAGACTGAGGGAATGATATCTGCACATTACATCAAAGAATGGGAAAGGGTGGTGGTGGTTATGAGGATTTATTGAGATAGTGTGTCACCTGAGCATGACATAAACTGTATGGAATAAGGGGTGGAGAATGTACTGGTTTTGGCTGGGATGCAGTTAATTTTCTCCATAGTAGCTTCTTTGGTGCTATGTCTTAGATTTGCGGTGAAACCAGTGATGATAACACGGGGATGTTTTAGCTACTGCTGAGCAGTACTTACAGAGTGTCAAGGTCTTTTCTGCTTCTCACACTGTCCTGCCAGCGAGAAGGCTGGGGGTGCACAAGAAGCTGGGAGGGGACACAGCTGAGACAGTTGACCCCAGCTGACCAAAGGGATATTCCATACTGTATGACATCATGCTCAGCAATAAAACTAGGGGGAAGAAGAAGGAAGGGGGGGACATTTGGAGTTATGTGGTCTCTGTCTTCCCAAGTAGCCATTATGCGTGATGGAGCCCTGCTTTCCTGGAGATGGCTGAACACCTGCCTGCCCATGGGAAGTAGTGAATGAATTCCTCTTTTGGCTTTACTTGCATGTGCAGCTTTTGCTTTACCTAATAAACTGTCTTCATCTCAAACCAGACTTTTTGGACTTTTATCCTTATTCTCTTCTCCATCTCACTGAGAGGGAGTGAGCGAGTGGCTGTGTGGTACTCTGCTGCCTACCAGGAATAAACCACAACACCAGAGATTTCTTTTTCTTTTAAAATATATGCAGAACTCAAAAATATTCTCTGGAGCATGCATATATTCCAAGGTGTTAAACACTTATCTTTGCATTAGGCTGAGTTACCTGACAGATGGCCGGTTCGTGCAGCGGCACGGCTATTTAAAATTTTCCTGCTCATCAGTTCAATGTTTCCCTTTTGTCAGAGGAGTTACCAGTCCCACTGTTCAACCAGTAGAGCCACTTCTCTGTGCGCTCTCTAATTTCTTTCAGGCAGGTTAGCTTAAATGGCTTAAACCAGTGATTCAAGGTAAACCAAAGTATTAAACCAAAGTATTTATCAGAAGTAGGATAGAGAACTCTCACGTGATTTCCTCTGTCATCAATGGAAGCATGTAGGTGGTGAGTGTGGTGCCATTAAGGTACAGAGGAATCTACTAATCTCTAAATCTTGTCTTAGGCCATATGGCTTTGGTCTATTTTTATGACAGTATGTTACTGGTTAAGAAGTGACACAGAAGGTTATTTTAAACAGATTTTTTTTTTTTTTGTCTTGGGGGGCTGGGAGGAATTATTACAAGCATAGTTATTTTACACTGAATGACTGTATCTAACATGGAATTTTATCTACCTTCTTATGATAAAACTAGTTACCCTGCAAATCACAAACATGCATGTCTGTCTGCATATGGGTGCTAATAATAAAGTTGATGTGATGTTATCACAGCCACAGCTTTATTTTTTTATTAAGATACACATCCTGTTTTATCAGAAGCTTTGCCTATACTAGAAAATGTGGTGGTGGTAGGGGGGTTGTTACTATCAGTTTATCATTGCAATGGATAATTGAACGGAAAAAAGGATTAAACATCTTCAGTTGTGATTATATATGTAAACTAGCAACTTTCTCCAAAGAGATTCTCTCCCTTACCCTACCTACCCAGCTTGGTCTGAAATGGTTCCTATACTGTCTCTTCTGTGCTGTGCTATTTTGGGAGTTTAGGTAGGAAAGTCAGGAGGGAATGAGTAAGCATGTGGAATAAAGAAAACACAATAATGCCATAACCACATTTTGCCTGTACCTTCACAACATGTTTCAGGTCCAGTAATGGAAAACTTTCAATAATTCAAGAAGCTGTTAGAAATCTGTTTTATTCACTTCAATTATTCCTTGTTACACTTATTGGAAGTTTTCTGTTATAACCCTTTAAGAAGTAGCTATCAAAGGTTAAGGCACCCAGATTCAGGAAAACTGTGGTCCTTTTATCTAGTCAGGAAGGAGGTGGGCAGTTCAGGGGAAACCTGTTTGCCTCTACAGTTTCTCTCAGTCTCAGTGAAAGAATGACTGTGAAAATTGTCCCTCATATCTTTGTTCTTGTGATACAAAACAAGTCCACGAAAGCGTTAAAAAAAAATGTTTCTTTTTTTGTACCTGAAGAAGTTTCTCATCTAGTTGTAGCTGGAATTAGTATAACTACTTTTGCTGCTTCATTTAATCTCCTCAAAAGGTTCTTGACTATAAAGACTCTAAGACTCATCGAAGCAGGTGTCAGACATCGAGTGCCCCCATGACAGTCATCATGGTTCTGATAACAGCATTTTTATGGGGAGGGTTCTTTGAATGTACAGAAACTGGTTTTCCACCTGATCTGTAATTCCTTTGGCATTGCTGCAAAGACACTTTTGCCATCAGTAACTGTCTTCATGAGCTATTGTGGGTTCTTGGGACAGATTTAGTATGCATTCACCAACCAGACAAGGTTTATTTGCTATAAATAATTCTTATGTTTCTTGAAAAAAAATCATAATAAAATGAAAAATGTATCAAACAACTAAATCTCTTACCTCTCATTGCATACATTGCTTTGGCTTCATTTATAAGATTTCCTAACACTGGAGGAGAGAGGAAAGCACCTATGGTTATAAGCAATTTCACTGTAGTGGTCCTGTCTCAAAAATCTTAATTTACCTCCTTTTTCTCAGTTAGTTGCACTTACTGCTTTCTGAGAACAAATGATGATGCCTTATTCCTTTTATGAGGAGAAAACCAATCCTGCATCCTGTTCTCTGAACAGTATGTTAAAGGACGTCTCCCATGTTTTCGGTCAGTACCAGAAACCTTGATGATCATCTTCTTCCTGGCTTGACTTAGCCATTCCATAAACACATTTGTGTCTTTTGAATCGTTTACTGCTCATCAGTTGTTACATTTATCTTGTATTTGATGTTATCAAACTACATTATAGTACTTTATGTAACATAAATCAGGTTTTTGAAGATGCATGTGGGTAGTAGAAGTTGAAATTAACTTTATTCTTTGTTTCTGCAAGACATTTGGGACTTTTAGACAGTGTTGAAGCTTTAGGTGCCTCCAAAAAAAAAAAAAAAAGACAAAGTTATTTAGAAATTGAAGAAAAGGGGAGAAAATATAAGAAAAAATAACATAGAACTGTAATTTTAATCACATGCAACACTTTATGCTTTGGGATATAGAATCATAGAATCACTGAGGTTGGAAAAGACCTTTAAGATCATCGAGTCCAACCGTCAACCCAACACCACCATGCCCACTAA
>NW_008795695.1:2795661-2843241 GCF_000699145.1 Aptenodytes forsteri
CAGTCATAATGCGTGGGGCTGACTGCCTCACCCTAGGCGACCCCCTGGATGGACCTTCATCTACATCCTCGTTTGCCTGGCCCTCAAGTTCGAGGGCCCCATATCTGTTGTGTAAAGGCAACCGGGAAGGTGAGGGAGGCCGGGCGGGGGTTCGCCTGGCACCCCGAGCAGGGACCTGTTTCCATTGCCCCCAGTTGCTTAGGTCCCCTCTTTCTACCTGGTGGCAAGAAGGCAGGGGATCCTCCGCTTCTCACGGAGCCTCCATCTGCTGCCTTTGCCTCAGGGATGGTAGGGTGTGGCTCCGCCATTCTATCTCCCTCTCATGCTCCCTGATACTCCTTAACCTTTCCAATTCCATATAATTGTCACGTATCACCTTAATTTGGAATAACAATGAAAAGTAATGCAAAAAAATGTGTTGTCTTGTATTTCTCAAGGGTTAGTGTGGATATAAACATTTCCTGCAGAAAGTAGATAATTTAAAAATGTTGACAGCTAGAAGTAATATTGTGTAAAGTAGAAATACAGTGGAATGAAGAATGGTGTTGCTACATAAAAGCTATATTTACTGTTTAAACTATTAGTCCTTTAACATGCCACTGAAAGGTCAGTCTTCAAGAGTAATGGAGAAACTATTGGAATGAAGGCTAGGAAATAAATTGCAAAGGATGTACTGTGAGTGCATTCCAGCTCTACGTTGTTCACAAAATGGTGATAAACTAGCAGCTAGATTTGTTCATTTTGTTTTTGTTTTTTTTGTTTTGTTTTGTTTTGTTTTGTTTTTTAATAATAAATAGGAAATAAGCATTTTCTAAAGGTGTAATTTTCTCCAAAACCACTGGTGAGTTTTGGGATTCCTACATGTTTTTATATGCTTTTAGTCAACATCTTCCTATATTTTCTAATTTGATTCCATTAGAAAAATACAGTAAGAATGGTTCTTTGCTTCATTTACCAACAGGGGACAGCATGGGTAACACCTGCTGAGTAGATGTTCCCAGTGCATGCCAGTACCAGAACTGAGAAATTTGGTCTTGGACAGGTGCTCAGCATAAAGCTGTGCCTTTCTGCTTAGGATTTCTGTTGCCAGTATACATTATATAAAGCCCACCCTACATGAATAGTTCTGATCTACTCATATGAAGACCTGTTGATTTTTCTTCTATTCATTAAGGTCAGTTATATTAGAGACTATTAAATGAGTTTGCAATTTTTCCACCAGATTTGATTGACCAAACCGTACATATAGCTTTATGGCTGTTGCTTATGTGGAGTGTCCAGCTTGTCAGCTTTAAGTAATTTGTATTAATGTCTCCAGAGATGTGGTAGGGACACCTCTGCATGAAACTTTGAAAACATGTTCCCTCTACTTATTCCCTAAGTGCACCAGTGTGCTCTGCGAGTGTTTTTTCCCCTCACCCTGTCTTAGGATTTGGCTGCTGGTGCTCAAGGTCAGCTCTGGTATACTGCAGCTGTGTGACACTGGATGTGAAAGATTTGTCAATGTGTGTGAACACCCGATGGGGTGGGGAGCAAGGCAACAAAGCCAGACTTTTGTCAGTGGTTCTGTGTGGCATGACAAGAGAAGAGGCAACGGGCTTGAAATGAAACAGAGGAAATTAAACAACAAACCCCTTTTTTACTGTGATGATGATTGAATAGCTGAACAGGCTGCCTTAAGGGGTATTTTCATCCTTGGAGATGGACACAATCTGACTGGCCGTTGTCCTGGGCATCCTGCCTTGTGTGCCTCTTCTCTGAGCAGGGGATTGGACCAGGTGATCTCCAGAGATGCCTTCCAGTTCTTAAATGTTCTGTGGTCTTGTATCTGTGGACACCAGGAAGTTGTCTGATCAATAGTTAGTGTATAGTGAAAACATGGCATAATAAATATGTTCGGTCAAAGCAAGTGACAAATACAAAGCATTTTTTTCCCTGTTAGCTTCCATTTAAACAAGAGAGGAGGTGATAGTTGGAAAATAAGATACACAGAAAATACATGCTTAGTTTGAACTTGCTCATTTTGTAGTAGTGGCAGGGACCACTTCTGGCTAGATGAAGACACATAAAACATGCAGCAGATGTTATGACAGGCTTTTTATTTTGCTGATGTCCAAAAGATGATTCCATAATACAGACCTGTGGCTGTAATTTTGTGGATGTTGAATTTATTTGCTTTCCACAGGTTCTCTGATGCTTTGTATTATTCCAGAAACTGCTTAGATAGAGGAATAAGAATTACTCGGAACAAATTTCACTGATGCTGGGCTTACAGTACAAAGAAATTAGCTATTACGCAATGCTCTGCCAGTAAGCCTTTAAATCATTGAAATACCTTCTAAAATGAACACCAATGTTTTTTCAAATCAGTCTGGGAAGCAGAGCATAACTCATATGTTCTTCAGTTGGTGAGGCATTTAGAGACTGGTGATATCCACCAAACAGGGATTTTTTTTTTCTTTTGGGTTCTGTTTTTTCTTTTTTTTTTTTTTTCCTTTCTTTGACATTGTTACTTTCTCGGCATATTTATAGATTTTTTTGGCTTGTTATTTTTGCTCAGAGAATTGTGGTGTAGATCTAGGACTAGAACTGACTTATGTAGTATATGATTTTGACTTTGTAATGTCCTTCACTTTTAAGGATGGAAGTCCATAGATCTATTGATGAATGTCTATTGCAATGTAACAAATTTCATTATACTGAGAAATGATGTAATGTTTTCAGAAATTGCAAAAATGGAGATTTCTTCATTGAAGTTCTTACTCTGGATATGGTACCAAAGTGCAGGGTCTTAGTTCCTAGTCTTCTTACTGATCTTTTAAGTGTCTGCTGAGTTACATGCATGACAAAAATCTGTTTTAACTGCAAGCTAAATATTTTAATTATGTTAAGTAACCTCAACATTACATTGCTAATACTGATGAACTGATGACTGGTCTTGGTAAAGGCTTCATCTGAAAAACAGGAACTCAATTAAGAGATTTTAGAAAACCTTGTTTCCAAATTCTGAAAATCTAAACATTTTAGCTGTATTTAAATGACTTCAGAAAATAGACAAGCAGAATAATCTTCTGAAGAACAAGCCTAAATCATAACATATCATAACACTACAAGCTTAACACTTTATATCATTACTCAAGTGGTCGATATGGCAGGAAAAAAGGAATTAATATAAGTTAAATATTTTAATGCCTTTGTTTCAGTCATAGAAACAAAAAGTTTTGATGGAGCAGAAATGTTTTTTAAGTTTTGAGATCTGTCACATTTAGTGGCTGAAACTGTTTCACAGGAATCAGGTTTCAGATTATAATCTCAGTAACTCTATTCTAGGTGTTTCTACACCAAAACTCCAGGGCCATGTGAGCTGACCTTGGGAAGCATAACTGGAGTCTGGAAGTACCCAGATACATTCAGTGTTGTTGCTCCAGAGCTAAGCAGTATTCAGTTAATGCATCTGTTGTTTCAAACTAGTAGGTGTCAGGAATCTTTGTACCCCACTGAACGCTTTAGTTAAAATTTCTTTAGCAACATTAGTGTATCAGCTGTCACATCTATCTCACTTTCTTGTTTATGGTGAAATAAAATCAAGTTTAACTTAACACAATGTGATCTTTGTTCCCTAAAGAGACCTTCTGCTACGGTATACTCTTGGAGTAAACATTTTGAACCTAAAATTTTCTGAAATGGCTCTCCCTACAATTCTGAAATGGCAGAAATAAGTCTGAAAGCTGCATCTTGGACCTGACAGAAGAAAAACAACTTAAATTCTGCATGAGAAGGAACTTTTCTATCTGTGAAACAGTGCAAGTCTGCTGACAGAAAAGAAAATACACCCTGCACCATATGTTAATCTCCTTTAAGGAATCAAACATAGTTTTAAACCATAAAGAAACACTGTATGTAGGGATATAATATATTTTCTTTGGATTCTAAGGTTCAAAACTTTATTGTTCAGCACTCTTCAGGAAACTTTCCCATTAGTTGAAAAAGCAGAAATATCATGAATATGAATATTCATTTTTTTAAAAAGTGTAAATTATACTAAATTTTGAAAATAAGGTCCTCCTTTACTTAATAAGAAAGCTTTCTGCTTTTTAAAATCAACCAAATAATTCAGCTGGGAAAAAAACCAAAACAAAACAAAAAACACCTGCATTGAGAAAAGTAGGGTTTGTGAGACAAATCAACAACAATCTATCTGTTGTTGCTAATGCTCTGAGGTCACATGTAATTTAAGTGTAAATTACCTGAAGACTGCTTAACCTTCATGTAGTTCCAATAGTTAACTGTTTCCCAGAGATTACAGGGGATGGATGTGTCTCTAGAGTCTGTTTTCTGACTTCCATCCTACACCTGAACACCAAATGCAGGAACCTTAGCGTATGTCCTGAAAAATAAATGTTGTAAGTCTGTTTTGGCAAGGATTAGGAGGTTTAGAGAATCTGCTCCAGGAAACAAAATGTTCATCAGTGAAACTTAATGATTTATAAAAGTTTAGCAGTATAAAAGCTGGTCATGGCAGTGTCATGTGCTTTATATATATATGTGCATTGAACTTATTCTTTGTATTTATTCTGCCCTAAATAATCAATGCAGGAAGAAGAGTAATTCTATATGTTTTGTTCCCATTGTTTCTAAAGTAATTTTCACTTAAAATAGGGGCTACAGGCTTCACCTTGTATTTATGGGTTGCATATTTATGGGTTGCATATTTAAAACCTGGGAAAAAGCTTGAGGCATTCTTTCTTGAAAATGGTAGTAAAAGTATCATGTTTCATTTAATGAATAGAGCAGTCTTATGTAACTGCTGTTGTCTTAAAAAATCATTAATGTGGATGCAGAGTGCATTGATGTAGATGGAGGGTGCTACAGCAGAACACACTCTTAAGGTTCAGAGCAGGGAAAGTATGTCAAGAGAATTGTTAAAAATCCTTATTGGAATCGTTTACATAGGTTTATTCAGATTAGAAAAATCTGGAAAAATGGTAATTCTTTTTTGGATGCAAAAGGAACTACTTTGGTAGGTAATCCTAAAAAGAAACTTACCTGTATTTCTGATGAGGCTTTGTGTATTGGAGGAAAAGAATATGACCATGTAAATGCAAATGCTTGCTCTTGAAAACAAGTGCAGGGTATGTTTCATTGAAAAGAAGATACTTAAGTTTCTTCCTAAGAAGCTTTATTTTTGAGAATCAAGACATCTTTCACTTCCTATAGCAGCGAGGTCTGCTAGACGTGATGCTATGGATCTGTGCATCTACTGTAAAGTGAAGCTCACAGACTATGACCTGTAGTCTCAGACTATGCCCAAACTGCAAGATGGCTGCTGAGCATGTGGTTTAGCCAGTACAAAAAACCCAAGATGTCTGTTATCTTTTTCAATACAGTATTTGCATGTTGAAGAACTGGATTTTACTTTCTAGGTAAAAAGAATTAAAAGTGGAATAGTATGATATATTGTGTAATTTTTTGTTCACGTACATATAGATATTTGAAGTCTTCAGACAGCAGAAAGATTATTTTAGTTTTTTTCATTTTAAATGTACATACAATACTGTCTGCTTTCTGCTGTCCTTCTCTGAATGATAGTGTTGATTAGTTCTTTATTCTCAAATGCTGGATAATACTTTGAATAATGCATTCTTTTAGTGTACAGTGCACCAGTAACAAGTAAATAAATAAATGAATAAAGAACACGTATGGGATTGTAAACACTAATACTATCAATAATGCTACATGTTGAATACATGTCATTTTCTTAAGCTGAAAATAGAATTATATTCTGTTTTCACCTGAGACTTTTCTGACTAAACTGGTTTGAAACTGTTCATTAAGCTTTCCAAGTACCTGACAGAAATATTTTAGAGATTAGTCTATATGTAGTATGTGAGGCTATGTGTCTCTGCAAGTCATGGTTAGTCTTTTATTCAGTGAAATTTTCTAGCAAAATTGGTAACAAACAGACTCAAACCTTCATAAAGTTTCATTCTTTCATTTAATTTCATTTAATTTCATTGTATTTTAAACACAGTTCAGCCTTTTTCCATCAAAGATTGTTCTGTTGCCTTAAATACAACTAATATGACTGAATTATAGAATGTACTCATTCATGTTAATGGACAACCTGAATTATAGATGTATTCATTCATGTTAATGGACAATTTTGCACTGTTGTTATACATCTGTCCTCAAAAAACTCCTAGCAGAATGTTACAGGTCAGACTCTGACCTACTTTTTATACAAAAAGCTGATTGCTAAAAATTACTGCCCCTAGTGGCAGTGGACAGTCTGTGTTTGTCAGATTGTGTCAGCACTACTGTCCTATCAAAAAACTTACGAAAACTCAAAACTTACAGCATGATAGACTTGATCATGAAGTGCATTTTCAGGCAGAATTCGAAATGACATTTGTCTTTTTGTTTTTACAATCTATGCTGTTCCCAAACTGATTTATTTGTACCTCCTTAGTTACTGTTCTTTAGCTTTTGTATAGTTTGAGTTAATTATGTATCATTCTGGAAAAAACAAAGCGGTGATCAGAAATTCACTTAATACTGCTTCTGCACAGAAATTAGTAGACAACCAGCTTGACAGGAAAAAAAGTAAATAAATGACTTAATGTTAGGGTTAGTATCATGCTACATGACATAGTACTTCATTTTCTATTAAAATTTCTCTTTTCATCAAAAGAATACGTATTTTTTTATTTTTAGCTCTTTTGAAGAACATGTAGCATCTAATGCTGGCATTTCTCTTATATATGCAGTAGTATTTGCATATTCAGAATATCTATATAAAGAACTGCCTTGTAACATTTCCTCGTGCTTTAAGCTCATTCTTAGAGAAAACTGCAGGCAATGAGTTGAGTTCTGACTCTGGTGTACGTGCCAATGTACTGTACGTTAAGGGAGGTGTAACTTGTGGACCTTCATTATAGAAGATTTACAGAGAAAAACTCTTAACCCCAACAATGTTAAAGGCTTACTTACATTTTGATTACACTAGTACCTGGTAGGATTTTGGGATTATGAATAACTTCACTACCAAATGGTATTTGGCTTTAGATTCTCATTCATCAACAGCAGTCAAATGCATTGAAAGAGTTTTTCCAGCTTGCCAATATGTTGTCTGGAAATAGTGAAAGGTAAAGCTTTTACCTGAAGCTGCTCCAGAAGGAAAATGTTCTTTCATTATCAGTGTGGCAATCTGTATGATGCAGTCCTTGTATTTGCTTACTGCTGTAAGATTACGCATACATCCCACTCTTAATGATGACCACATGTAATATATCAGATGTGTTTTACATGTGTGATTATAGCAATTGTAAGGTAGATCTAAAAAAAGGCCCTGGTATCCTATTGTATGATACTTGCTATAGAGCGATGCTAAACTTAAAGGCATATGGAGAGGGAAAACCTGTCAAGGAAAACAGATTTCTTTCTCATGAAATTATGTGGAGTAGAATGGTAATCTTTACAGTGGAAGGAATGCTAGGTAGGTGAGTAAAATTAGAAGGTGGAAACTTAGAGATGAGTCCAACTTCAGTTTGAATAGTTACTGATAAATCACTATTCATAACAGATTTCTGCTTAAACTAAAAATTGTGATCACTTCATTGAATTGTGATTAAAAACAAGATCAACAGAAAGTGGACGGTGGCATGCAGGGTGTCCCAGTTTTCAAGTCAGTGAGACTACCAAGTGTTGTATTTAATCTTTTTTAGAAGTTGCCTGGCTTCTCTCATATGCTGTAGTAGTGTGTTTGGGTTTGTTTGTGGGTTGGGTTTTGTTTTGTTTTTGTTTTTTGGGGTTTTTTTTTAGGAATGGGAACTTGTTTATGCTTGCATTTTCTAAAATAACAAATTCAGTGTACTTCAATGGTAACATAACAGGACCACAAATAGGGTAACATCCAAGCTTTTATTTATGAAAGGATGTGCTGAAGTCTGTTTTCCATGTACCTTAAGCAAATACTTATCTTTCACCTAATCTGTTTAAGTGTGTGCATAGGTGCACACAGTAACTTTTGAATATAGAGTGTGTTCATGGAGTACAACAGTAATGACTTGCTTGTTGTTGTTTATGTTCATCAGTATTCACTAAATCTTTTTGCAAAATGTGTGTGACTGAACAGCAGTCAAATAGTGATAATCTTAAATCTTACTTCTGTGGTTAGATTCAGACCAGTGAAGACTAAGGAGTTTCTGCAGTCAATTATTGATGATAAGATCTTTCATGGACATTGGGAATACCTTCTGTAATGCCTTCTTTTGTAAATGGATGCTTTTCTAATGCTCTCGGCTGTTGAAATAGCTTCCTGGAGTGAATTAGATTTTTATTTTTGCTTAAAAGGTTAAGGGTTAATTGATATTATGTTGTAAGCCTGTACTCCTTTCCTTTTATATAAAATCTTCATTTTTGTCCTGTTCAAGTATTTATAATTTTTTTGACTTGTCTGCATTTCAAAGGATGCATGCACAGTTTGATAGTCTGTAATTGCTCAAGGCCCAAAGGGTTTCTCATTACATAAATAGTATTTTGGTGAGCTTTTGCTCACCAAAATAACCTATTAGTAGGTTATTAGGTCATAATTTCTTTCATTATCCTGAAATGTTTTTGAAAGCATAATTTTGATTATCTGTGTGCTAGTTTTCTTTGCATCAGGACAGAATGTGATGGTGTAAAATAGAAATATTTCTTTGAAAAAGGTGTCTTAGGACATCAGCGTCATTGTTATGTCAAAAATTTCACTCTGGTACTGAAATTCAGTTCCCTTACATGATCTTTAATTATGTATGAAAATTATAAAGAGATGAAAGTTTAAGAAAACTTGCATCCTGAAATTTTACAGTTTTGTCATATAGAGCTACAGTTCAAATTGTGATAAGTTTCAAGCACCAGTTGGATTCCCTTATGAGTTTCCACTGCCTAGCTCCATGTCCTTTTTTGCAGTAGTAACAGTTGTCAGGATGCATTGTGGCAGATAAGGACAAGCACACATGAGACAAGAAAAGCTAAATTCTCCTGTTCCTTGTATTCTAACCATACCTATAGTGGTATGTTTGCCTTTTCAACAATAATAAAATACTCTTCTGGAGAGATTAGAAACATTTGACATACAAACATAATGTTATCAAGTCTTTCATCCCATTGAGAATTGCTTTTTTAAACAAACTATGCTTACAATAGGTGTTTTAGTCATTGCAAATTGCAATCCTCTACTTTCAAATGAGCTTTCTAAGTTTTCTAATGATGATTGTGATTTTTTTTAAGTATATTTTTTCCTGAATAAATTTGCAGCATCTGAGTTTGATAAATGTCACAAATTTTAGGAAAAAAAAAAGGTAATGATCTCATTTCTGAAAATTTCTGGAAACTAACTTACTTATATTTCTGGAATACTGTTCAGAACAGAAGGACACTGTGTGTGATCATGTTAACAGAAACGCATGTCAGTTGTAAGGGAAATTAGAAGTTACTGGAAAGAGTATGCAGAGGAAAATCTTTGTAAGAACTGATAGATTTGATTTTCTCATAATCCTGGATTCTTCAGTCTGCAGTTCTGATTAAGGCATCTAAGTAACTGGCCAGGCTTCAGAACAAACTTACTCTCTTGGTTTTTTTTACACTAGAGTTTGAATTTTACAATAATCATATTTAATGAGATGCTTTAATGGGATGTCTTAGCTTAATGGAAGCTAAAGTCCCTTCAGAGAGCTTAGCTGTAGAACATAATGGACTTTTCACAATAGTACTTAATAATAATTAAAAAAAAAAGTTTCTCTCATCTGTGAATATGTTTACAGGACTATACCTTAAGTCGCTAAATTTACTTCAGTACTCCTCTACCTCTAAATCATATGTTTCAGTCTGTGGTAAGAAATAGTCAATGTATTTCAGCAGCACACTCTGCTTTTTTTTGACAGCTCTTAATATAATGTAGCCCTAAAGCTAGCTAAGCCTATTAACCTTTTCTACAAAATGATCAGCATTTGGATGGAAACAGTTTTTGTAGATGCCTTTGTAAGGTCTATGACATATCTAGCAAAACTGTTCGCAGCTGTGGGGTGTTTCAAAAACTATTTGCAGCTATAGTAATGTTATCCCTAGAAATAATTATAATTAAATTTCCTTATTAGTTGTGGTTTACAAGCCATTACAGGTGACCGTTATTTAACATTTCTCTTATGCCTTCTCTGAATGCAAAATGGAGAACCCAAGAAAAAAGCACTGTGAATGAATGTACTTGAGGTATGTGGCCAGAGATGTGTTAGCATTCTGCTTTCTGAAGGGCCTTAACCAGCATTTTGGCTAAATCCTGCACCTTGTGGTAGTAGTCCCAGCACTTGCCGTTGGGTTCCCAAAGCACTATTTGAACCAAACTTTTGCACTGCCAAGATCCTTTATCTATAGGTATTAACAAGGTTGGTTACTCACCTCTGTTCTCAGTCTTCCTGTCCCTAATAATCAAGTCAGAAAAGATTTCACAAAAGTATTGGGCTGTTTTATTGCCAGCTTATGTTCATCTGAGTTTTATTTGCCAAAGACTATTGTGGCAGATGTTTCTCTGTAACTGTGCAGCATTTCTCCCTGAGATTAAGAGTTAAGGATGTTGAATTGACTTACTGACATCTTGTTGGTGCTATTTATAATAGTATTTAGAATACTAAATTAAATAAGTAATTTCATTGTAAGGAATCTTTACTGTTACCACTGTCACTTAGGATAGGATGTCTGTGGTCATTTAAAATACAAAGAGGGTATTTGGAAATTAATGTCATTGAAAGGTATTTAAGCATAGTGCAAATGGTCAAGAATGGTAATGGTTACTCCTGCTATTACCAACTGCCTGATTATTTTTTGACTCCTTGGCATACAGACTGTTTGTAAGTCTACATTTAACTTTAGTTGTTTTCATTCATATGGGACAAATGTTAGGCATGTCATTTAGTTGAGGAACCACCTGAAGTTGATTGAGGTCTTAGAGCAGCCTAGGTTCAGGAGGAGAGTACCAGGTTTTAAAACAAACAGGAAAAGCCTGAGAACATTGACCAGGTAAGTGTTCAGTAAAGTTCTGTGGTATAATATGGGAAAGAGAACAATGTAAAGGATTAAATTTATAAAAGTATTGCAGCCATAAAAAAAAAAAAATCCTGCTTTCTGTAGGCAAGTTGGATGTGTCTACCAGAACATCTGCTGAAAGAAGCCATGTGTTAAAATTTTGTTGTTAACTTGACGTATGCTCATGAACTGTTTGAACAAACTGATCTTTATCCAATTCCATGGATGGGCCTGTTTTTGTTACGAAGTTTTCTTTTTTTTTTTCCTCCCCACTCAATCTCAAGAGATAAGACTCCTATAAGTCTTTGTTTTTTTTTCCTTGTCCCTGACTGCTGAGTAGGCATTTTCAGCAATCAAGCTACTTGGTCTTCTATCTAGGAATTTAAATAATTTAAGTGCTTTTTTTGGTTTTTGAATAGTAACTTAATGTTTGATGCCAGGTTTAGATTGTTCAAGTCAGTGTTCCCTATGTAACAATAGCAGAGTCAGCATTTCTAGAAAAACTTGTCAAGAGAGGCAAGGTCTGTAAAAATACAGTGGATTTCAAAATTAATTTGATAATCTATAAACTTACTGCTAGAACTTGGGAGTAATGTAAACATGAACAATTTAAATGCTTCAGATTTTTTTTTTCCTTTTGTTTACAACCTTGCATTTGTCTACCCTGAAGCTCATCTGCCATCTGATGCTCACACACTCAGTTTAATGGGGTCCTTGCCATTGTTATGGCATCTGTCTACCTGGAAAAGCTTAGTATTGTCAGTAGTCTTGGAGATCTGACCGTGCACTTTCTTTTCTGTCATGGATGGTGAGTAAAATAAGTCAATCACAACACTGGTGCCTGGAGGGCCCTAGGGCTGATTCTTCTCTGCCCTGAAAAGGGAGCATTAAGCTCTTGCTTTGCTTCCTCTCTCTTAATCAGCTTTTTAGTTTATGAAAGGATCCCCAATCATACGGCAGCTCAGTTTCTGTAGCAATTTGTGTTATGAAACCTTGTTAAAGGCTTCTTGAAAATCCAGATACGTTATGTCTGCTGGATGTCCATGTGGTTATTGACCCCCTTCAAGAGCTCTGGCAGGCTGCTGGGCCAGGATTTCCCTTCAGAAAGCCAGACTGTCCCTTTCTAAACAGGCTCAGCGACTCTATGTCTTACTGTAGACTCTCCACTTTACCAGAGATGGAAATCATACTCGTCAGTCAATAGTTCCTGGAATCTCTTTTGGTAGACAAGGGTTACCCTGGCAGGCCTAGTAGTCCCCTGGCATGGCAATAGCTTACACACCTTAGTCTGATGTCCTGCAAATGCTGTGTGAGTTCCCTCAGAGCTCTTGTGTGAATGCTGCTATTCCACACCTAACTTATGCATCTGGTTTAATAATTCCTTTTCCTTATAGAAGGACTACAAACTTATATAGTTCCTCTGCTCTGACTTCCTCAATGAATGTATGGGGAACCTCCCCATCATCTTGCGCTGTTAGGAGTAATGTATAACTTGGCTTATGTCCTTAACATTCCTGAGTGCGCCTTCTATACTTTTGTCATAGGTAGTCCCAACAGATCCTGTCTGTCTGCTTTTAAGGTATTTAAAACATCTTAAAGTCACTTTTCAACTTTTCTGTTGCCATTTGTCGTGGTTTAACCTCAGTCAGCAAATGAGCACGACACAGCTGCTTGCTCCCCTCCGCCCCCCTCCTCGCAACAGTGGGATGGGGGAGAGAACTGGAAGAGTAGAAGTGAGAAAAACTCATGGGTTGAGATAAAAACAGTTTAATAATTGAAATAAAACAATAATAACAATAATAATGATGTAATAATAATAATATACAAAGCAAGTGATGCACAGTGCAGTTGCTCACCATCCACCAACCGATGCCCAGCCAGTCCCCGAGCAGCATCCCCCCCTAGTCAACTTGCCCCAGTTTATGTACTGAGCATGACGTCACATGGTATGGAATGTCCCTGTGGCCAGTTTGGGTCAGCTGTCCTGGCTGGGCCCCCTCCCAGCTTCTCGTGCACCTCCAGCCTTCTCCGTCGGTAGAACATGGGAAGCTGAAAACTCCTTGACTAGCGTAAGCACTACTCAGCAACAACTAAAACATCGGTGTGTTATCAACTTTGTTCTCATCCTAAATCCAAAACACAGCACTGTACCAGCTACTAGGAAGGAAATTAACTCCATCCCTGCCGAAACCAGGACACCATTACAAATTGGTCTATCTGTAGATTAAGTTGATGTTGTTTCATGCCCAAATCTTTGAGGCAAATGTTCATCTCAGTACAACTGAATGGAGTGAGGCCAAGACCATTAGATAGGTGTACGACTGCAAGTTTTGAAGCATCTGGAAGCTGATGGTCTAGAAAAAAACTAGTAAGCCTCTGGCATTTGTGTTTTTCTTCTCTAAGGTGGAAGCTTTGGAAGAGCTGAATGAGCACTATAAGGACCTTTAGATATAACAAACAGGACAGCTAGGAAAAACAGAAAATCATATATTACTGATGCAATTTCAGCTTAAAGGATGAAAAGAAGATAAGTCATTAAAACCAGTTGATGATATACAATCCTTGTCATATTTTTGCTGATTTTTATGGACAGCTTTTAACATACTTTATTTTGGGAAGCAATTTGGGGTTTATATTAACAAAACCTTAAACACATTTCTGCAGTTAAAGACTATAGCTTTCTTCTTCCAGTTCGCTTTTTTCCCTTCCGTAAAAGTTCTGATCAAGTGCCATTTAAGGGTAAATACAGAAAATTCAGATCAGTAATTCTCTGAACAAACATATGTCTTGAGCAGTATTTAGGATGTTTTATCTTCAGTGTTTTTCATGCAGCTTTGTGAGACAGATGTTGATTTTTAAGTCCTTTAACAAGTTGCTTCTATGCCTGAAGGAATTCAGACAGAGACCTTATGTTTGCTGGAAAATTGATGTTTCTGTTTCACAGCTCTGCTTCTAAATGCCACAAATACACATTCTACATAGAAATAGTGCAGAATCACAATATGAGCTATGAGCTCATATGAAACTTTCCAGAAATATAAATCCAATGGATCAATCTCAATTTCATCTTATACAAGTCATTTCATCAGTTCCTCATCTCAGCAGTGAGGGGGAAAATCCAGAGCAGTTTTCTAAAGAGCAACTGTTTAATCACAGTAAGACTTAAGACAGTGGAGTCTGAGAAACCTACATATATGTAGTCATAGTACAGTGCATCATTGTAGATGTATGGAAGTACTGTGTGAGACACTTGTGGAGATATGTTTATCTGTTTTCTTTTGGTGTACTCAGGATTTCTAACTTATACTAGCTGATATGTGATACCTTTCACCTGATAGTGAGAACATAGCTAGGTATCTACCTACTTGTCTGTGTCTCACCTTGTTGCAAAATTCAGGTAAATACTCTCTTGGAGCAGTTGCAAAAAAAATTTATTTAATCTTTCTTATATTTATTTTACTTAAAATTATCCTCTACTTTGTTATCTTTCAATTTTTTCATATTTAAAAATCCAGAAAGGAAAGCTTTTTTTTCTCTTTAGAAATTCTGTACAGCTAGAGAAATGCCAGCACACTAAATTTGAGCAGTGCGTCTCGTGTGGCAGTTGCACGCTCAAGCTGGAGTTACATACAAATGAACACAAGGAGAAAATAAAATTTACCCACATGAATTCTGATTTCTAGGAATCACTTCTACATTTGCTGAGCTGGCACCTGTCACAGGCAAACACTTCTTGGTTAATGTAGCTAACCAAATCAGGATCAAAGGGGTTTAATTAATTAGTGATTTATTAATGATGCATAATTAGTCAGCAATCAGTGAAATACACATTTGGGATCAATATGATTAATACAACAGATGAAACAGAATACTAAAGACTTCTAAAGTATTAATAAACTTTACACATTCAGAATACCCTTTTGCATCTAATCCTTGCAGTTACAGGCACCCCTGTCCCCTGGGCGGTGTCAGTTACAAGTGCACACACCCTTTCTGGAGCTGTGGTCACACACAGCTCTAGGAGGTGTGGGTGCTCCAGCCTTCTGTGTAGTTGTGCTGCTCCCTATCATCTGCTAAAAAAAAAAAAAAAAATTAAAAAAAGAAAATGGTGCATGATTTTGACACTATTAAGAGGGTGGATTGGAGAAATACCAGAACAAGATTCCCAGTTCTGCTCAGGATTTGGATGGATGGCTTTATAGAGATTGTAGAGTCTTGTCGAGAATAATAAAGGCTCCAAGCTTAGCTAAATCCTGCATCCTGAACAAGTTAAGGGAAAATGTTAGCTGTGACGGTGAGACGTTTGTTCTTAAACCATTCATTTCACAAACCCGTTTAAACTAATTGCAGAGTAATGTTCCAGAAAGCAGTGTCCAGCAGAATCTCATTCCGTGAAATGTACACTGACGTGGCTGTTGTTATGGTTAACCCACTTGTTTTTTGGCACTTCTTTTCCCCATCTCGATAGCAATTCTGTAATCTTGTCAGGAACCAAGAACATCTGTAAGTAGTTTCTGTAATTTAAGTATAGTCCAACTGAATAGCTGAACTGTAGACAAATAAGTAACTTTTATAGGTCAGCAGAACTTTTTTAATTTTAGCCTAATTCAGGCTGCTCAAAGTGCAAGTATACTGTTAAATAATCATTGTAAGTAGACATAATTATCTTTATAGACATTGTAAGTTAAACAAAATTACCTCAGTTTTTATAGTACCTAAAGTCTCAAGAACATCAGATTGCTTTATTTAAAGTATGTCTAGTGGTTCTGTACCTATAAAATGTACATTGCTTCGGTGTGCTGTGCTCGGTTATAACTAGCGGAGATATTTTAAATTTATTTCTACCCTTTCATCTGTAGTCTCCTGTTTTTATTATAATAACACATTAACACACATTTTCCTGCAATTACTACATTTAATTTTAAATATGCCTTCTGTCATTTTGCCTTCAATACAAAATAAAACCGCACTTTCTATTTGATTTGCTGATGTGAAGTACACAAAATATATTGAATTTTCTTATCTGAACTTTTTCATTTATTTGCACATCAAATAAAACACCTTAAAAATGTGACTAGAATAACCTTGTTTGCTGAAGTGGGCAACAAAAGCTTGAAGACATTTCATGGGAAGTGAAGAATTGCATATCAAATGTCTAATTTAAATATTTCTAATGCTGATATTTCTGCTATCCTGCTGCTTAAAAGTTATTAAATCTGTTATCCTTCATGGCCAAGATAACAGGAGACAAAATATGAAATGAAATGGAGTTTTCAGGATGCAATAGCATAGTTTTGGGTGCATTTTAAAAACAAGAACTGCAAAGTTGCTTTGGGGCCCTGAAGTAAAAATGATATAAACCCACAGATGACAGTTTAATGGGTTTAGGTAAGAGGATGAGGCTGTGGAAAATCAAGATAGATGGTACAGAAACCCACTGATGGATTCAGCTACTGACTCTAAAGATCAATAATGACAATCGTGATGGTGACTTACTGCTAGAGATACATATTTCAGTAGTATCTAGGGCTTGTATAACAATGAATAGTTAGAAGATAGATTTAATTCCCAGATGTGTTAGCCTACCAAGTCAAGTCATTATATTTATGTGAATAAAAGCTGTATTATCTTTCTTTTCCTTTCCTTCTGAACTACTTGTGGGGATCAGTGTTTGGTTAACTAAGACTCATAATGGAGCTTTTCATAAAACTTAGGTGAAAAACATCCAGAATATACATCTTCCAATCTGTGCATGCTGGGGCTCTGTAGGAGTGGAAGGAAAATGGTCTCGGCTTTGCTCAGACCACCGTGCCTGGGGTGAGTATGCAGAAGGAATTGCATCGTGCATAGTACTTTCGGCCACAAAATGGTGCGAGTCTCCTCTGTAGCCAGGAGCTAAGGGATGTGGGCTCAGTAAAGCCATGCTTTTTCACTTGTGACAAATTGGAAGGACATTTGTTTCCAAGATATTGATGTTTGTTTGTTGATGTTGATGTTTGTTTCACTGCTTCCTGAGACACAAGGGAAGGATTTTTAAAGGGTCATAGTCAAAATAGTACTAAGGATTGCAAGCAGTAATTTTTTAAAACATTTATTAAGAGACTCTTCAGTAATGTTAATGGTGTTGCTTGTCTTTGTTAGATATTTAATTGTAGCTTAATTTAACCCACTGAAGTACCCTCCCAGATTTGCTGTATCTGGAGTAAATCATGCCCTCTTTCAAGCCAGAGTTCTCTTCCTAACTTCAGTAGGACCAGATTTTCATCCTTGCAATTGAAAACAGAGTAGGATATTTGAAATTCTTCATAATACTGCGATTCTCTAATCTTTCAAGAAAGTTTTGGAAGACTTTTTTTTTTTAAGAAAAGGACATGAGGGTCTTAGGTTTTGGAATTAATTTTTATCTGCCTATTTTAACAAAATTACAATCTTTTATGTCATCTTCACATTTTATTAATTTGTCTGTTTCCAAGAAGATGGTTTTATTAATGGGTAAGATAAGGAAGAGTGTTACTCAGTGAATTAGATGTTAAAAATTAGTCCTTTTAAAGAAATTATGCAAGAGAATAAAAGGCAAATTATTTATGTTGGATTACAAGTCTCTCAATTAACTTCAGTGCTGGAAGAATGTGATGGACTGTTTCATCTGCTTTTGAGTTTCTCTTGAGGAAAAAAAAACCACAACCACACAACAAAAAATAAAAAAAGCCCTAACAACAAAAAACAACCCCAAACCAAACCAAGCCCACAGGAAAAAAAAAACCCACAGCTGAGTTAAAATTTGAAGCCACAGGTTGAGTAACCTGGCTTGCTGGGAGTTAGGGTACACATTTATGCTGTATCACATATGTCACTGTGTTAATAGTGTGTTTGAAATGAGGTATGATTAAACAAAGACACTTTAACAAGTGGCTCTGTGATGAGTTTATCTTTCTGAACTCCTAAAATATTCTGCATCCTAAAAAGTGAGAGTAATAACTTCTTAAAAGGGAATGTTAAATTTGATTGCTGATGTTGCAACTTTGTGAGGATAGGTAGCTAGATTTTACAAGTATTAGATCATGTGAAGATATTAAAAATAAAAAATGAATACCCTTTTCAGAAGGGCTTAGATTGTTGTTCTCCATTGAAATCAACAAGAATTAGGTGTCCAGACTCAAGTATCCTATACTGTTTACTGACCCATGCCCAGATATAGGAAAGAAAATGGTGCATCTGTGGTCGCTTTCAGCAGAACCATCTGACTATAAATAGCTGGAAAAAAAGTCTGCCTATCTTTCTGTACCCTCAGACACCAGTCCTTCTTCAACATCTTCATTTCCATTATGGCACGTACTCAGAAGCACCAGTGTTTGGGTAAAACACGTCGCTTTATTTAAAATGTGCATAATCAGGTTTTCTACAGCCAAGTCTCCCAAAAGATCAACTCTGACAGCTGTGTGGCTAGGCTAGACCTAAAATGAGGAAAAACTTTGGATTTACATCCCTTTTTCATAACTGGAGGTTTTGGGGTTTTTTTTCTTCTCATTTCTGGAAAACTACCCTTAACTCTCAGGTGTACAGCTGGAGGGGTGGCCCCTGATTAGTTTCTGAGCAGAGGGAATGAAGTATCATTCAAAACACCTGGGCTTCCATGGCTCTCCCAGTGGTGTTCGTGCCTATCTGGGCCCTGGGTCTCCTGCATGCCCGTCCTCTTGCTTCCTTCCCTTGCAGCACACAGTCTGTTCACAGCAATCACAGTGGCCATTTCAAAATGAACAAGACTTTGTGCAGTATAAAGCTATTAAGAAAAACAATGAGCAAAAAACCATTAATTAAATACATTTTTTAAATACGAGTGGGTTTTGGGTCAGCCATATCAGTAATCCTATTAAAAAAAAAAAAGAACTTGGTATATTTTTATAATGGTGAGATCAAGTCCCATATAATATTTCAGATAAATGGAGGAAAACAGAACATTGTTAAATCTGCTACTGATTTTGCTTTAGAAAAATCTGAAAATATTTTTTCCCCATGTTTGCTAATATGTGTTTATATAAATTCTCTCGGCCTCATGGGAATGTACCAGAATTAATCTCCTTTTAATGGTTGTTTCATAAGGCAAGCTAAACCAGCATGGTAAATGTAAGACTGTATACAAAGCAGTTGAACTAACTCTCATTAAGTAGTTATGTTGTAAGGGAATGTAATGATTGGGCTTTAAACCCAGCTAGTCCAAGTACAAACTGGCTATTTAGCATAAAGTCTGAGGATCACAGCTTATTTGGGGGTTGTAAATGATGATTGAATAAATTCCTTTAATTACAAGTAATTCTTGCAAAGGTGAGGAAATTGAATAAATGTATGTGTCAGTGTACTCCTTTGTTAGCATTCAGAGTTCTATAGGCAAACTTCTACAGAGCCCTCAAACCTTTGCAAACTATGCATTTTCTCCTGACTCATATGGTTTGCATTACTTTACTTTCATTGACATTACTTTCACACTCCAGTACTTTTTCTGAAGAGTTACCTAGAAACAAGATTGAAGAGCCTGGAGGGCTTTTAACTAAGACTACTGTTTGGTTATGAAATGTGTGAAAGTGGAAATGTATTGATACATTTGGGAGATAGAGCAGGTACTTCTAAAACAAGGCCAATTCAGTGCTTTCAGCTCATCAGCCTGTTCTCTGTGGATGAAGAGGGAAAGATACAAATATCAATTGCTTTCAAATTAGGGATAATAGCAGTATTTAGAGGATGCCAGATGTTTTTTCCTGAGTATCCAGAAAGGTACGGTGATGAGCAGTTTTGGTTTATTAACTGTTTTTCTTCATGATAATAGGTGTTCTAAACACTGTTGGAATTGTGGCCCAAACCCACTTGATATTTCAGTGTTGGTTTCACTTAGCGAGATTTCAAAAATATTAGTTTTACTTATTCAAACATTATAGTAGGCAGTTCTTCTTAGCAAGCTAAGTTCTGGTGATTTCTGACAATATTAATCAGTAAGCATTTAAAAAAAAATGCAATTTAAAGATTAAATGGGTACCATAGCTATGATATAGGGAATATGCAGTTTGGAAAGCAAGCAAACAACAGAAGGGCTATAAACATAGCTTTCTCATCAGCCAGAATTAGGAAAGAGTTGCAGCAAAACTCATGCAAATATTTATGCGAAAGTAATACAACTTCTGTGTGGTTCCCCTAATGAGGTCTGGAATCAAGCTGGCCAAATAATAATTCATTTGCTTTCATCATCAGTGATTAATTTCAAACATTCCTTCTTCCCTAAAAATGGCATTGTGTCTTAGTATAGTATTAAAGTACAAAATCTGTTTCAAGAAACAGAAAATTATCAGGAGGATTTTCTGCCCCTCACTCTAAGACAAATTCATATAGGTTTACTGGCACACTTGTTTCCCCAAGTCTATCAATTTATTTGGCTATCCAAATGGAATAATATTAAGTGTATATATATGTTTTAATAACAGGATTATGGAAAACTATTTACCATAGATGCTCAGATTAGGTGTCAGGAATGTAAAAGCTTGTCTCGTCCAAGGTGAAGATGGTGATGAGCAGTTTGCCATACAGTCGACTAGGACTGTGAAGTGCTGGTTTCCTCTTAACAGAGAGGAATAGCCACAAAGGTTAAGTTGCACCTATAGTGAGGAGTGACTCCATTACAGTCTGAAAATAGATGGAAGCCTCGAACAGTGTTCGAAGTACCGGTATTGGAAAAGGGAAGAGTTAACGCTATTAACTTAGGTTCTTCCAGTGCCTGGAGTTTTTGGGCTGTGGTTGTGTATAGTTTCAAGTACAGCAGTTTTGATGATTGCATTGTTCTTTACTAAAATCTTCCAAGGGGAAATTACTGGTCTACAGCTACTTGGGGGATTTTAACAACCCTATTAACAAGAAGTTATACACTTTGTACAATGTTCGTATCTCTGAAGTCATTAATGCTTGTTCAAACTAGCTTTAACTAGTTCTTCAACAGTACTTCAAAAGCTTCCTGATGCCTAGCCTAAATGAATCTATTTAAGTGTCGAGATTTTACTTCAACATAATTCAGATATAATTAAATTAAGTTTCTTTTAGTTATTTGCCAGAGCTATTTTATCTCTATTCAGGAAAAAATATGAATATGAAGGGTATTGTTTAGATGTACTTGTCAGTAAAGCATTACTGTCTCTTCTGGTTTCGTATTTTGATTTTAATGCAGTGCTAAATAGACCCAAGCACTTAAAGGTCCCATACAAATACTCCGTATTTATCTTAACTTCCAAAAAAGTATTTTCACCTTGTTGAAAGAAGTTATGTGCCTAAGGACCATATAGTCTAACATAGCAGCATTTATTTTAATTCTCTTTTCAAATTTCTACTGTTTCTGTAGCGGTCTTTTTCTTAAGGTTTTCAGGTGCCCAGGAGGGTAGTCTGTCACATGGTTCTGAGAATAGGTTCTACTGCAATGAGGACATTGTAAAGGTCTCTCTTATTCTGAACTGTTACTACAAAATGTAGCTACTTTGGTTGTTCAGAAGCACTGTAGAAAAGGAGTAAAGCTAAGTTACGAAGTAGGAGTACCTACTATTTTTTATTGTTTCTTAAGGTTTTCAGGTGCCCAGGAGGGTAGTCTGTCACATGGTTCTGAGAATAGGTTCTACTGCAATGAGGACATTGTAAAGGTCTCTCTTATTCTGAACTGTTACTACAAAATGTAGCTACTTTGGTTGTTCAGAAGCACTGTAGAAAAGGAGTAAAGCTAAGTTACGAAGTAGGAGTACCTACTATTTTTTATTGTGCATCTGAGCTACTTAAATTTCTGTGTGTAGCAGGACTCCTATAAAAATTGTGTCAGTTTATAGAGAATTTGAGAAAACAAAATCAAAGAAAAATAAGGTGAATTTTCCAAATGAGAAATCCTTATTAGTTCTAATTTAATTGACTTTTCTGCTTTAATAATGGGATTGGATAAATTACAGAGAGGTTTTACTTTCTTTGTCAGAGTATGTGATCTCCGAGAAAAGAATGCATGGGCTTTTACAGAAATTTTTGTGTGACTGAGGTTCCTCAGTTGGTTGAGTTGAGCAATAGTCTTGTAAGGCTGCTGGAATGAGAATTGTGGAAGCACTTAAAGCAAGTGAGGTAAACATTAATGAGTGTGTTTATTATAGTGTTTATTACTTAAAATGTAGTTAATAATTTAAGGAATGACAAATATTTTATTCTATTTGTTACCATTGACAAATAGCATTAGGAATTTTTACAGTGGATCGTACTGTAACCTATATTAACTGTGTGTGTAAGTGCTTCCTTAGGCCCAGTCACAAAACCTGTTTCATGTTAGTGGGTGACTTTACAAATTAATAAAGTTTTGTGCAGCAGTCCAAGTTCTATTGCATTTGGTAGGAGAGGGACCTTCATGCTGTATGTTCTTCTCTAAGTCTTATATCTGTGTTTATATAAATGTGTTTTATATCTGCATTCTCCCAATACTTGCAGCTGAGATGATCATAATATAGCTACACAGGGGCATGTGTGTTTTTAATAGTTTTTTGGGGAAGAAAACCTTAAATTAAAATGAGTCGAAGCATTAACCCACAAGTGAAAACTTACTTTTCTGATTACAATGCCAAGATGCTTATTGCTGTGGCTATTCAATGTGGCATCCTGTTTTGCCCCACAGATGCAGAAGGCCATTTGATAACTTGTTTTCAATGGTTCATGAAAAGTAGAATTATTCAGCCTGGCTAATTAAAATTTTGGTTATTGAAAACAAGGATTCAGAGAATGATACAGTTTAAGCTTTACATGGGAACCCTGAGAAAAGAGGGGAAAAAAACTCCAAACCCTAATTTCTATGGATATCTGTTATTTTGGTAAGAATATTTAAGGATGGTTTCCAGTTTGTACTTTGTCAATATATCAGCATTACATTGTCATGCAGTCTTATCAAGATCACTTTATTAAAAAAACCCCAAACATAAGAACTAGTCCTGTCCCCAAAAGTCATACAGAAAAATGGAATGCTAATAAAAGGGAGGAAGCTTCAGGTCTCGTACCTATGTGCAGAGTTTCTCAGTCTCAGCTTACAGCAATTCTAGGATATCGATGATGAATTTGTGCTCTAATTTGTGCTCACTCATTATCAGTGGACGAAAGCAAAACGTCTCCTTTATGGATGTATTGAGCTAGATTTTTTTTTTCCGCTTTTACTGCAGGTAATATATGACCTGAGGCCAGGAAAACATCTCTTACAGTGTATTATGCAATCATGAGCTACCATTATCATATTTTAGAAACATCATAACAGTAAAAGCCTTTACAAATGCCATACATCTATAGAGTTGTAACACTTGTATTTAGACTACTCTTGCTCTTTTCTGGTGACTTTCTTATTGATGGGGAGCATAAGTCAGATACAAATAGCATTTAGCCCATTTAATTGCTGTTATTAATGTATTTTGCTGTTCCATGAGGTATGCAGTAGTACTTTTATGGATGCTTAAAATCAGTTCTGGCATAAAAAAGTAAGTGCGTGCATCATCCACTCAGTGGTTTAAATTTGGTGGATAGGCTTCATCAAAACATTCAGATATCAAGAAAATTGAATAAGGTGTTGCTCTGGCAGCTGCTTTTTAGTACATTTATTCTTCTAGAGGAAGAAATGTGTCCAATTATGAAAATGTTTACTTTTCCTGGCATCTGAAGCCATGGAGTTTTTATTTTCATGAATGAGATACATGTAGCAAGTGCAAGGCTAGCAGAATTATTATCCAAGCTCCAAGTGCCAGCACAGTTTGTCTTCAGTGTTTTGTATCATTGGGGACAACAAGCGTATAATTCTTAGCACTGACTCTAGCAGGAGTCCTTTGTTTTCTCTGGTAAGACACGGTAACCTCATGCTTAGCCAGCTTCCTGAAACTGTAAATTCCTCTGTAGCCAACAACACAGGTGAAGAATTTGTTGATTGTTTTTGGTATAATTTTTATGAACATGAGAAAAGCCCTACATCTTTCTGAAATTTACCTAACAGAAAAACATGATGGTCTTTGGCTAAATTCAGAATTGTCACATCAACCTTAATCATGACTAATCAATTAAATCTTTGTGGGTCAGACACCATATCCAACTGGATTTTGAAGACTCCTTTGCAATTGGTCCATTTAACTGAGACCGATTAAGTATACATTGTCGGCCATTGAATTATTTTCCAATGTTCCAATTCTGTGCAAATTGATATCAAATGATACAGTTTTTGTAGTGAATTTAAGACTGTTTTCTTTTATGAAGCAATTTGACATTTCAAATCTGGGATTAACATACTAAATTCTAAAAAGGAGGAATTCTATCATTTTAGTTAAATAGATAAACCTGTGGCTTTGTGTTCTTCCACAATTTGCAATTTCTAGTGTTTAATACAAATATTTAATTATAGTAGGGTTTTTTTGTGTTTGTTTGGTTTTTTTTGTTTTTTTTGGTTTTGTTTGTTTGTTTGTTTTTCTGGGATCATACTGCAGATATCTTTAAAAAAATCTTTATAATCTACAAAGGTGTCTGGCTTTTTTTGTTCATGGATGTTTTGGCAGAATCAGTGATGTTCCCAGCCTGCTTACCCCTGAAGCAACTGTCATAGTCTCAGATTTGGCCTCTAAATGTAAGGGCTACCATGATTTCAAAATGAAATAAAAGCCTCTTGATTGATGATGTAGAGTCAGTCCAGGTCCACTTTTTACTTTGGGAGCTTGTAGGACTGAAGTTACAGGTTGCATTACTGGCAAGGATCCATATCTCTCGGCAGAAGTTGATGGAATTTAATGGAACTGATAATTAGGACATCTAACCCTGCCACTTGGAGTGCTGTAAGTAGCGTCTTGAGGCCAGCTCAAAATGTGAAGGAAGGCCCTGTACAAGCAGGGGAGTTGTCTTAGCATCAATCTCATCTACATAAATTTAAGGAGAAAAGAGAACACCTTTATATACTTGACATTGCAGTTTCATTGGTGATTAGTAGCCGTTTATTTGTACGTATAGGGATCACCCCACTTCCACAAATCTGAATGTTTTCCAAACAAAATTTTTAAACTCATCCAATAGATGTTTATTTCTCTATTTGCTTTTAAGCACTTTACCATCTCACACTACAAATAGAAACAGATATTCATTAAACTGGACACAGGAAAATGTGTAAAGAATTAAAAAATAAATAGTGAAGACCAAAACTATGGGTGTGCAAGAAAAATGCAATGGGATTAAACTATTGAAGATGTGACTGTCAAATGTATTCTGTATCAGAAGTTACCTACTTGGAGAATTTACCTTAAGGAAAAGGTTTTGCATTTGTGCTCTGCCTCTAGTAGTGTTCATCTCTGGCTCCATAGCAGAAGAACTTCACACACTTTATTGGTAGTGCCAGGCAGTATTTTAATGTAAATTAGTATTGAACTGAGGTATTTATCGTCGGATTTAGAACAACATATGTGGATTCCTCCATGAACTCTCCTTCTCTCTTTTTTGCAGGAGTCTTTCCCCTTTCTAGTCCTTGTAGATCAGAATTTCAGGTTTCTCTTCTGTCTACAGACAAAGTTGTGGATAATAACCCTCCTTCATCACATGTTACACTTTTTCAGGAACTGATTCATTGTGTGTAGTTTATATGAGAAAACAAAGAGATTAATGACTATAGATAAGAGGTAAATGTAACAGCATTCGCTTGATAATAAGAAAACGTATAATTGTATTTAAAATGAGCTAAGAGAAATGCAGTTTGGTTTAACTGAAGTCTAGATACAGCTTTCGTATCACATTAAATGCATTAGAAAACTGAAATGGGTTTATTTTTTAAATTAGTGATGGGAGTTCCTTAATGCTCCATTTTCAGTCTGTCATCAGTTAAAGACAGTTCAATCTATTTATCACTACATTAATCTCATGCTAATGAGGTTAACATAATGAGTAACCCAGCATTTCATTACATTACATTTATTTGAATGCCCAACTTAAGTACATCATATTTAATTGAAACACTAATTGGGGAAAGGTCATAGGTTAGAAATGAGACTGGAAAGGGATTACATGTGCAGTTCCTATTTTCAGTCATAGAAGAAAAAAGATTAATTCATCAGTTTAAATAGCTTTAATCTTAGTCTTAAAGATAAACAAACAAAAAAAAACCAAAACAGGTAATGGTGTACCTCTACTGAAGCAGACAATATGTCTGCATTGGTAAATGATTAGTTTTCCACCTTTGCAAGGAAAAAGAGGGTTTATGGTTCTGTAGTGAAAAGGATGGATATTTGGAAGTTGCTGGAGCAGCTGTATCTCAGACCTCAAGGTCCTACCTGCAACTCTTCTTCCTTAAGACCTTGCCTTCCTCACGTGATGACCTTGCAGCCCAAGCAACAAGTACCATGGTCTTCCAGAGAAGCAAGATCCTGCTACAGAGATGCCTGGGGTGCTTTGCACCCAATCCTGGATTGGCCATTTGCAGTGTCTGCAGTGGGAACCAGAAGTGCTGTGCTCATTTGTATATTTTGAATGCAGATGTCTGACTCAAGGACAGTGGTATGATGCTTTTTGAAGAAAACAGAAACAGAAAATGGAGATGTGATATTCTGCCTGAGATTGCCCTTTTGGGAGGCTTCAGCAACAAAAAACTCTACTCTGCATTCATTTTGAAGGCTAAACTTTTGCTTAATCTGGCAACGCATTTGACCCCACTAAATGAAAGTTGTATGACTGAGGGAAAACCCACACACCTCAAAAACCTGACTCTGCAACATCTTTGAACTATATAAACCACAGTATTAGTACATAGAACAAGTATGTTCAATTTGAAAACTACAACTTCTTGAGGATCCTATGTGCAAAACCCAAATAGCTGTTGGACTGGGGAATCAGTTGAGCTGAGAGCTGAAATACAAGGCTTTCACTTCTGTAGGTGGGCTTCTGCATTGTGGCAAGGCACAGTGATGGATTGCAGTAAAATGACTAACTGCAAAAATGAAGATGCACAGATATGTTGTGAGAAATGTAAGCATTTCTTGCATGAAATTTAAAATGAGGAATTTGTACTTAAGGATACTTACCTCCATCGCTGTCTTGCAGTAAATCCTACATGACCACAAGGATTTCTCTGCATAAAACTTATTGCAGAATTGAGATTTGACTGACCAAATTTGTTTGGTAAGCCCACAATATTTCAGAGTAGTTTTGTGTCATTTAATGAATTGATTGGAAGATATTTTGTGTCATATGACAGCTGTAATGACTGCCACTAAATTTTTCATATCACGTGTGCCTCACAGTGACATCTGTGCTTGCCAATAATACAGTTTTTCTGTGGTAAATAGCTTGTAATGGCCAGCAAATACTGATTCTTGATAGGTTCTTCTGCACACCAGGCTGTTAAGGAGCACAACAAAAATAACTAACTGTGCTTGTCAAACACTAATTAATTTTCACACCACCATATGAAGAAACTAAATTCCATGAGACTAATTTTACAAATGGGAAAGTGAGGAAACGAGTTTAAAAAATGGGCAAGAAACTGTCAAAGCATGTTGATAGCAGTGCCAGCAATAATGACCATGGTCTACATTTTCAGATCTAGATACTTATTAAAAAATTGTGGTGGTTCTGCTTTTTACAAAGTGTCTGCTCAACACTTTCTGGAGATTATGAAGTACCATGCCACCTAAGAAAATGGAACCACCTAAAGTCAAATCACACTAAAAAACAAAAAGTACGTCTCCCCCCAAGAACTGAGATATTCCAATTTGTTACTGTGTACTACAACTACAAAGGCATTTTGTCTTTTCAAAATACTTAACAAGATGCTACAGACTTTTAAGACTGCACTTAACTAGTTCTTTTAATAACAGAACTTTAAAATATAGTGCAATGAGAGTCACGGTGTTAATTTTTTATTTATTTCACAGTGCTCTTCATTTCTCCAATATTGACAATAGTGGTAGAGGGACAGCTTTCAAAAATAAGAAAAAGGTGCACATCAGAAAGTGGCAGGAGCAAAGGTTGATGTGGGAAGAATTATGACACCTAATTAGAAAGATACAGACACGAGCATTGCAGCATTCATTTTATTTCAGCTTATCATTTCATAGAAGACATGGGAGAGAGATGCTCTGAGTTGGTAGTCCTACTCCAGGTTTTTGGAAAGGAAACTTGTGGAAGGGAGACAGCTAAGGTGCATAAGCACTTCTGTTTAGTGAGTAGCTAAGCTTTGAATGTGAGAGTCCCTGTTCTGCAGTTTAAAGAAGGACATAATCATGAGAACTAAAGCAATTTGAGGTAGGCTATAGTGTTGCATATATAGCCACTAGAGGAGGAAAAATAACCCAAAAAAATTCAGAACTTGTTTGTATTACATTTTGTTTAGTATTTCTCCTTTTCCTTTGATAAGATAAGGCCAAGTTTAATGCAGAAGTAGAAAAGAAGGATTTGTTTGCTGTTTTTCAGTTGTGGGTAGAATATATTGCCACCCTTGGCTATAAACTCTTTTATACAAACCTGTCACCAGTGTCAGGCCCAGCCATGTCCTGCGATAGTGTGGAAGGATCCTTGGGTAACCAGTCTTCTGCCTGGGAACCAGTTCAAAGACACTGTTACCCCTCAGTTCTCTGAAATATGTGGTGTGTGTCCTGTCAGTGATACGAAGACGCTGAGTCATTTTCAAATGTTAGGTCAGGACTACCCTTGCTTTAGACAAGCATTTTGACTAAGTCTGGAATTCAGAAAATTTTTAGGGGAAAAAAACCCCATGCTGTTTTGGGAGTAATTGTTGCTACTTGTATTACAGTTGCTAGTTACATATAAGAAATATAAGCTATAGGTGTTTTGATTAACCACACTAGAGTATAAGTAAGACAGTTTTGTGGAACCTGTATGGCTAATAACTCATCTAATGATTTGTACTTTTGCTATCATTTAGACTGTTATGTGTTGTAAAATTGATTAAAACAGACGGAGTATGAATGAAGTGCTAGCTTCTGCATTTTTTGGTTCCCTCAATTTATCTCCGCTCCCTTGTTTAGCAGAGTAGAAGACTAAATGAGGATTGTGAAGTTGGAAGCAAACTTGGTGAAATCTCTGGTGCCTCTTCTACAGTTATATAATCAACTACTGTGGGCTGTAATTTGTGATAAAATGTGATGCTTTAATTTGAAAACCATAAAAACTCATTTACTTAAAGATTTCAGGAGAGATGTAGAAGGAGGTAAGCTAGTGGAAGAATAATTCTTGAGAGAACGTGAGCTTAAGGATGTAAGTGTCTTGAGACCTTAAGGTGATTAGTGCAGGAAAGTACAAGCTCCATCATCTCAAAAACCTACAGTTATGAAAAGATATTAATTTGTCAGCAGCTTCCCTTAACACTCAGTGCCTTTGCCAGGATTTGTAGCATACATTGGCACATGTGCATGTTGTCAGCTTTCCTTTGAGACAGATTTAAAAGCTGATTTCATCACAGTAATGGAAGAGCAGAGTCCTGAAGGGTCTGTGTCCTTAAAGGATGGCTGCTGATGTTTGTTCTTTCCATCACAACTGGTCATCCTCATATTTTATACATAAGGATGAGGGCATGCCATTGGGTGTTATTAACCTTTCTAAAAGTCAGCCTTCTACATTTAGCTCTGGGAAACAGAGAAACTTTCTTGTTTGAAATGTTTAAATACCCTACAGTGAGATGTTTTACAGTCAGCTTCTGCTTCTTTGCAGTTAGAGAAAATTTATCTTAAACCTTCATTTGCAAGATAGTACTGAAAGAATCCCTACCAATAATTTCCCTTTAAAATTACATTTATTAATTCAGGCTCTGAAATGAAAAAACTGTAAAGTTACATGCACACTTACATGTAACTAGCATCTTATTCTGAAGATTAGCATTTAGTTTATAGAAACCATATGAGATTCTTTAGCTGTGAATTTGGTAATGTATGGTCTGTAGAAGAGACTGGATTAATGTCATTATTGTTTTAGGCCTGTACATCATATTAATAACAGTTTGTCACTTCCATTTTTCTTTGTATTATTGATACACAGGTTGCTTGTGTTAAATTGAAATTGGAAGTTAATAGTGAATTAGATGCAGAAGACCAGTTCAAGACTCAGAGTTTTTGGTTTGGATTGTAAAAAACTTCATTAAATGCTTTAGGGATTTGAAAATGCTGTCTTAACATTTGTTTTATTGTCTTTATTTTCTCAGTTATGGGTATGGTAAGCAGAAGAGCCAATTCCTACAGCTAATGGTTGTTTCACTAGTTTAGTCAGTCTTACATGCTCTTGTATTCCAATATCTGCAAAATGTCAGTCTTCCTTCGGTGATTACATAGGCTTTGCCCTCACTGAATCAAATGCTACAGTTTTGAAGTTGAATTATTTGTATCACTGGATCACCTGGCTTTATATCGCTAGATCAGGATCCTCCCTGATCTCCACAGCCTTTGAAAGATGACAGAGTCACCTTGAGAGGACAATGGTGATTTCTCTAGCACCCTTGAATGCTGCGCATCTGATCTCACAGATTGGTATAAGTCAAACTTTCTCAAGTGATCCACAACTCAATCCCCATCCACTGCTGGTACTTTCCTTCCCTGAACTTTCAATAAACACAGAGGTCTGGGAGATCTTGTTGTTGAGGACTGAGGAAAAGAAAACATCGGGTACCTAATCCTCAATCTATCTGCTGTTAAATCACTTGCCCCGTGCAGTAATGAGCCCACACTTTCCTTGCTCAGCCTTTTAGTACTTGCATAGCGTAGATGCTCTTCTTGTTGCCCTTAAGGTCCATTGCGAGTCTCAGCTGCAGAAGAGCTTTAGTTCTGCTAACAGGATCACTAAATTCCTGAGCAGTATTTCTGAATTGCTTCTGTGTAGTTGCCCTTTTGCACTAGATGTCTGTCATGAGTTCCCTGCTTTAGCCATACTAGTCTTCTGATATGTCTGCTTGTTTTCTCCAGCATGAGGTTGAACTGTTCCTTTGCTTGGAGGTCTTTAAAGACCAGACAACTTGCTTGAGTTCCTTTGCTGTTCAAAGCTGCCCATGGGATCCCATTTACCAACTCTCTGAATAAAGTGATAACTGCTCTCTTGAAGTCGAGGTTCTGTGCTCTGCTACGTGCCTTCAGTTATGAGGATAGTTGCTAAGGGACTAACGAGATTACCACTGATTACCACATCCCCTACTAGTTTCTTTCTTGTTTAGTGAGTAGTAGATCCAGGTGTGTATCATCCTTGGCTGTTTCATCCAGTACATGTATCCCTGGGATATGACAATTATCCCCTGACATCCTCCAGAAATCTTTGTGATTTCTTGTGGCCTGTCATGTCGCATTCCCAGCAGATGATGGGGAGGTCAAAGCTGCCCATGTGAATGAGGGTCTGTGATACAGAGGCTTCCTCAAGTTCTTTACAGTTTTCATTAACTTCCTCACCTTGATCAGGTAGTCTGTAACAGATTCCCACCAGTATGTCACCCTTACTGGCCTCTTACCTGATCCTAACCCATGAGCTCTCAACAAGATTGTTTCCTATCCTATAGAAAAGCTCCCTGAATCTGAGCTGCTATTTTGCACAGAGGGCAACTCCCTTCCTTGGTCTTCCTAGCCTTTCCCTCCTGAAGAGCCGGAGTCTGTCCATTACAGCTTTCTAGTCATGCAAACTCTCCCAACAAATCTCAGTTATTCCCAGTCAGAATTTTGTGACCATAGTTGGAGCTCTAGTTCCTTCTGCTTTTTTCCCAGACTGTGGGCACTTGTTTACATAAGTTTGAGGAAGGCAGACTTTTGCCTTGTTTTATCATTTACTGAGGTCTTTCTTACATGCCTCACACCACTTACTTTCAACTGTTTAGCTCCATTGCCTCTCTTAATTGTGGGTTGTAATCTTCCTCTCCCTCTTGAGAATTCCTCCTTTTGAAATCCATCCACAGTGAAAGTCTTTTCTAGAATTAGATATGGTTTACAATTAGTAAAAAATAAAATTTGTTAAACCCAGTTGATTATTACTTAGATATTTGTAAGTTGGAAATAGAGCTCCAACTATGGTCACAAGCTCTTCATGAGTGAAGTTATTCTCTGCTGACCTTTATTTGCCTCAGGTTATAAAGTAATTACTCTCTGGACTGCTGATCCTTAATCCAGAGATTATGCACGTGGTACGATGTATTGGTCTTGTAGTTGAATAGATGTTAATTGTGATTACTCTAATGCTTTATAAAAATATGTATTAGGTTTGAAAACAGAATAGTTCTACAGTTGCTTTGATTTACTGAAGATATATACTACAGGTCTAGTAGTGGTCTTTTGTGATGTATAAATATTAATATTTGTACCATAGGCCCGTAAAATAAACATCACCTCTTGAATTAGACCCATAAGAGTCATTAATACAAAAACCTAAGTAGAATATTCCTTCATAATATATGGAAAATATATTTTCCTTAATTAAGAGTATTTTTAATTACTTTGATAATGTTTGCACTTCTTTTAAGAAACTCTTACAGCCTACAATGGACCCCTGCTGTTTTTCTTTGCTCCACCTGTTGCTGTTATCATGACAGTTGATAAGTGGTAGCTGCAATAGGAATACTGTTGTTGAGACACCACTAGTGGCTGCTCCAGGCAATGTAATGGTCAGGTTGTTAGGAAATCCACAACTCCCTGTGTGGATAAGAGCAAACTTACCCTGTAGGGGCACTCTTAACAGGTGCACTTTATTTTCAGAACAGTGTCTCTTCACTCTTTCTCCAGAGTGACTTAAATGTATTCAGCTGTTAAACAGCAAAATTGCAGAGGCTTTTTGTTGTGCAACAGCCTTTGAGGTCCAGCTAAACTGGCCAAGGAGAGTGATTCCTCTAAAACTTTTCAGCAGGTGGAAAGATCTGGGCTTGTCACAAATAGTGCCTTATGCTCTGCTGTGATGGAGAGAGGGAAGGGTTTGTGAAGAAGTATGTACAGCTGCTCAGGTCTTCAGTGATTGGTGTTAGGGTAGGAAAACCAGTCTCTGGGGGAACCATTTTTTTTTGAGTGATTAAATAAAAGTAGAACCATGGTAAAAAAATAACTAAAGCCAGAAATAGCTATTTGAATTTTAACAAAGACTTGCTTTAATTATTTATATAACTAATTATATAACTACATATGCAGGTCTGATTTAAATATGCAAGTAGTTTTGTTGATTATGTTGTAATTACTTGGGATGAAGTTGAATATATGTTAATATATCTGTTGATAGTAGAAGAAGAGTTATTTCTTCAAAAGAATTACAAGATCTTTTGTTAATTTCTTGTCCCAGGAATGCTTGTTTTAACGATCTGTTTTATTTTTTGCTTTCTTGATTATAGCCAATAAATAGAACATTACTGTAAATACATCTTTGTTTAGTAAAACATGGTAATTTAAGAGTGAATTATTAGACTGAAATGTTCTGTGCTCCATACTGTGTTATTTCCTGCAAAATCACAAGTTGATAACCGATGTGATTTTTCTAACTAAAGAGGGCTGATGAAGGCTATGGTGAGAATTCAAAATTCTGGAAAGCAAAGTTGAATTACCTGCATTGAATGTTTTCTAATCATCTGGCAAAATAAACATGAAATTGAGAATGAGGAGTTACTTTATTATAAACAGAGATTGCTGAGTAACCTTTGTTACATGAATAAGGATTATAAGATACTTTGCAATCTGCTTTACATCTCTGCCTGCCCCACTGTTTCCAATCTCTGCACAGAAAACAGTAACTTCTGTTTAGTAGCCAGTGTGTGACTATTATTTAGTTCTGTAGCTACAGAATTTTGATCATTTAAGGCAGTTCTCAAATGTGGATTTATTAGCATTGCTATGAAATGTGTGTATGAATGGGAGTTGTGTCAGGCGCTGTAAATGGCAGTTTGGTGTAACTTTGCGTAAACTCCATGGTATAACAGGGAAAGCAAGTCAAATGAATCTGTTGCAGGACATGAGTATGTCCATTCCTGCCGCTAGATGATTTTTTAGAATGTAAATCATATGTATTACTGAATTTGTTCTTAAAGGTTAATGTAAAAATTAGGGATACTTATTTGTTCAATTTGTTGTTGCTTATTTTTATCATTTATTCA
The DNA here is from genome assembly GCF_000699145.1 of Aptenodytes forsteri. Lineage (NCBI taxonomy): Eukaryota > Metazoa > Chordata > Aves > Sphenisciformes > Spheniscidae > Aptenodytes > Aptenodytes forsteri. The sequence goes on from NW_008795695.1 coordinate 2,829,821, forward strand.
ATGACAAAACCCAAACATCTGTATTTTGAGACAATACTGGATATTTAGTATCCACACTAGTGTTTGCATATTACCATGTCTACTCTGAGAGCTGCCTACTAATTTGAAGTTTAATTGGGCTGGGATTACATGGTAGGAAGGGATTTTCCAGGTCATCAAATGATGTTACTTCCTCTTGCAGCTACCATGTCATACAATCCCTTTCATAGAACTATGAGGCTCCAAATCCTGCACTGAAAAGAAAATATGCAGTTTTGTGTGCATTATCTTCTTAGTCTGTTGACATGCCTCTTTTTAAGGTGTATGTTCTTCTCAGGAGTGAAAATTCTAAAAAATGCTGGAAGTTTCTTCCTTGAGGCAAACCTATGTAAACAGAGATAACACCAGGCTGTGCTGAAAGACATGTTGCTGAGTAAGCATTGTTAGGTGTCTCAGGCCTATGACTTACTTATAGTCATGACTTATAACCTTCATGGGTGGAATTACTTATTTTCCCATATATTTCTGCCAGTGCACTTGGGACACTTCAGTCTGTGACAAACTTGTGCTTTGAGGTGTGTCCTCACCCGGACAACTGTGAGATGGATATGTGATGTGGGTAACTGAAGTTTAGGGTGAGACTCCCAAGTATCACTTGATTTCTCCTTACTATTGAAATAGAACATCAGTGTGCTATTAAAGACTAGCCGATTAAGTATGCAGGACGTTACCATGGGAGAATATGAAGGGGTCATCCATTCTTATTTGACCCAGGCTCTTTTAGGATTCCCTTGGTATTAGTTTGTTGTGGTTTTACAATATTATTTTGAATTTTATGCATTACACTTTTTGCATTACTTGAGTTATCATTAAAACTCCATATATTCTTTGGAAAAATCTTACCATATGTGGTCCTGCTACTACTGCTGCATCTCCGGGATAATGGATCAGTCTACTTGAATTTGGCTAAAGTTTAGTTTGTATATGTCTGTGTGCTCTATTCAAGTCAGAATCAATTACACAGTAAAAGTCAGCAGAGCTCCTGAGGGAATAAAGTACGAACTGCTTGAAGGAAAGAGAACTGTTTATAGGAAACCTACCTAATTTTCTCCCAGTCAGCTTGGAGGGGTGCTGGTAAATCCAGTGGCCCCTTCAGTGCTTGTGGTCCAGGCCATGCTAACTATCCTCAACCCCGGAAGAGCTTTCAAGCTTTCATCCTTGCAGAAGATGGGACAGTCTTCAGGAGTCAAGGCAAAAGCTTTGTGGGGAGAGGGGAGAAAAAATCTTCCCTGTGGGGGAAAAATATTTCAGCTTTTGTTCTGAGCCAAAGTGGAACAATCTCCAAATTTTTACTGTCCTATGGCATGAAACTTTCAATCTCCTAACCAGCTATATTATCACAGGAATGTGTACTTATTAAAAAACAGATCTTTAAATATTAGTGTAGCAAAACAAAAATTGCTGGGGGATGTTCATCTATGAGGACGAAAATATGGTACCTTCAGTGTCCTTAGTCTGTGTACTGCATTATCTTGGAAAAAATCCCAAGTGTCTTCTTTCATAAAGAGAAAAATAAATGTTTACTTTAATAAGAAGAAAACATATTCTCTGATTTATGCTGAGTGACACCAGCCCTCAAGGAAGCAGATGGTTAATTACAGGGTTGTTTGATGGGGGCTTACAGGAATAACTGTTATAACTTCAGTCAAGTTTTGAATAAACAGCTTGTGTTTTGAGGCATAAGTGCAGGATAGAAATAATTTGGAAGAGACAGAAGGGGGTAGAAAAGAAGATGACAAAGTGAGAAGGAATTATATGTCCCAGAGACTTTCAGTGGGAAATGAAATGAATTAAAGAGTATTTAGATGTTTATTTGCTCCCTGGTAATCTTATAATTGCTGAAAGGGTGGACATTTTTTAGCAACAGGTGTTTACAAGGGAGTTTAAGATTAAGCTGTATTCATCTGTATACAGATTTTTATATCTGCTTTTTTTCTCATTTGTTAAACTCAGCAGGGAGATGTGAGCTATAAGAACCAACAATTGTTTGATTACATGAAAATTATGTATGCATGTGTATATATGTTAGATTTTATAGTAAGTTAGCACTAAAGGGTAAATACACAAAATAACAGGTATATAAATGCATGCCACTTTCACTTTGGCCAAAATCATGATTTCCAGAACAAACAAAAATTATTCCAGCATCCTGTGTCCAGATAAAACTTTGAATGAAGATATCGGGAATCTGACTCTGTCTTGAAAAAAATTAGCTATTGTAGGTTGAACCCAGACAGCAACTAAGTAGTCATTAGTCTCTTGCTCATGCCACCACTGTCCCACAACGCCAGTGGCATGGGGAAGAAAGAAGTCCATGACTTGGGCTCTGTCTGTTGTAGTGGTGATTTGGGAGGGGAGACATGGTGTGTTGTGTTGAATTGTTGGGTGCAGAAGCCAGGTCAGGCTCATTTAACAGGTTACTTACAAGGCTCATCTTTTACTGGTTTGGATGGCTCCTGCTGTGGTACTTTTCAATTAAATACAGCTATGGTGACAACTTAAATCATGGGTTATTTTTCCTCCAAGGTTAGGTGTCCTGGAGGTATGCATCAGATTTCCCCATCCTCCTGCATTAACCACCAAATGCACCTGGGTCCTTGAGCAAAATCGATCCTGTGAATGGCTTTGCCTTTTCCCAAGGAAGGAATAACCCACGCTTTCTCAGCCAGTTGCCTCTGTGTGCCACAGGAGCTGTATCTCCTTCCACAGCATGTAGGGGTTTTGTTTGGGCAGGACCAGGTGTGTTAGCAGATCCTCTAGTGTTTACCAGACATGCGGCTTCTAGTAAATGTGCATCACAGTGCGTGAATGTCTGTGGCAGGTGCACCCCCCTGACTGGGGGCATTAAGACCACTGTGTCCCTACTTTTCGTGCCCTTATTTTTCGCACCTTTACAGTGGCGGGTGCTGACCATCATGTACACACCTTGGGCCAGTAATTATGGTCATATATACACCTTGGGCAAGGAGTAAGAAAGTTAAGGCCCTCAGCCAATTAGAATTGACCACAGATCAGACTCGACTAGGGTATAAATAGAGTCCCGCTGGAGGGCAAGTTGAGTCAGTCCTCCTCGGAGCAGTGGGTCTGCAGTCGGGGACTGTCCCCTTGGGTCAGGATGCCGCCCAAGGAAACTCCTTGAGGCTGAGAGCCCTCATCTTATAGGTGAGTGATTGTGCACATTTCTAAAGCTGGCTGTGCAGTAGTAATTCCTCGTACACCATCCTGAACCTGCGGTTTACTGATGTTGGAGTGTTGAAGCCTCATTTCTAGTTAGTTTTCTGCTAAACAATTTTGGTTTAAATAAAGTTTATTTTTGAATCTGTCACCTGTCTAATTTGATTTTGTGAGCCTCCACAACAATGTCCCAGTACCCATTGCTCTCAGCGTAGCCTTTAACAGTCCATTGCATCGTTCAGTCTTCCTGGCGGCTGGTGCATGATAGGGGATGTGATATACCCAGTCAATGCTGTGTTTCTTGGCCTGGATGTCTATGAAGTGGTTTCAGAAATGAGTCCCATTGTCTGATTCAGTTCTTTCTCGGGGTGTTATGTCATCATAAAACTTGTTTTTCAAAGATCAAGGTGTTTTGGGTGGTGATATTGGTTACAGGGTATGTTTCTAACCACCCAGTAGTCACCTCCACCACAGCAAATATGTGGTTTGCATTGGCATGTTCATGGTAGTGTGATATACTTGATCTGTCAGGCCTTCCTGTTTTGGTATCTCAGCCACTGTCCTCAGTGTCAGAGAGGTGTTGCCTGTTTGGCTTGCTTGCTTATGGTAACGTTTTGCATTCATAGATAACCTGTGTAATCAAGTCCACCCCTTGATCATGAAACCATCTGTATGTTTTGTCTCTTCCTAGACGTCCTGATGTTTTCTTGGGTCCACCAAGCTATGAGTAGCTCACCCTTACATTCCTAGTCCAGGTTCACATGAGCCAGTTCAATTCTAGCAGCTTGGTCTACCTGTTGCTTGTTCTGATGTTCAGCAGTGGTGTGGTTCTCAGGCACATGAGCACCTATGTGACAGACCTTTACAACAAGGTTCTCTACTCAGGCAGCAATGTCCTGCTACAACATAGCGGCCCACATATGTTTACCCCTGTGCTGCCAGTTGGATCCATGAGTCTGTGCAGAGGGAGAGCTCTGGCCACATTTCTCATTCAGTGATATCTAAAAGCAACTGGATAGCTTTCACCTCTGAAAATGGACTTGGTTTGTCTTTTCCTTTGGTTTCTGTACTTGTGTGGGACTCCATACAGCAGCTTTCTACTTCCAGTGGATTCCCACAATGTGACGGGACTCCTTGGTAAACAGAGCACATTGCTTCTCACCTTCTGGTAACATATTATATACTGGGACCTTTTCGATGTGAGTAACCTTCTTGGGCAATGCTCTGAAATCTCTGCCTGCTGGCCAGTTCATGATCTCTACCAGGATTCCTGGGTAGCTGGGGTTCTCCGTTGGAGCCCATTGCATGATCAATGCTACCCACTTACTCCATGTAGTGTCAGTTGCATGATGTGTAGAGTGGATGCTTCTTTTGAACATCCAGTACAGCACAGACATTTGTGATGCCAAGAAGAGCTGTATTTCTGTACCAACTACTTCTGAAGCAGCTTGAACCACTTCGTGTCCTACTAGTATCTCTTTTTCAGTTAGGGTGTAGTGGGCCTCAGATCCTCTGTACCCCGTCTTCAAATCCCTAGAGGCTGACGTTGAGTCTCTTCCGGTGCTTTCTGCCAGAGGCTCTAGTTGCAGCAATGTTTCCTAGCTGCAGTGTAGACCATGCTTCTTGCATCTGGTCCTGTCCAGCTGGCCTAAGGGCTACTGCACGAACTATCTCCTGTTTGATCTCTTTAAAGGTTTGTTGTTCCTCAGGGTCCTGGTTGAAATACTTATTTTGTATCACTCAGTGGAGAGAACTCCCAATCTGACTGTAACCAAAGATATGCATTACCCAGAAACCCACCATGCCTGTGTTTTCTTTCTGTTAGCTGGTGGGGACATGGCTGTTGCTGTATTAATCACATTCATTAGGATGTGGTGATATCTATATGCCATTTTATTTTCAAAAGCTAGATGTCTTGTGCAGGTCCTTTAACCTTGTTTTGTTTTGGCAAAATTAGCTTTTAGAGAAAATACTAATCCAAATAATTCTTTCTCAAACACTTCCCTTATTGTGTTGTCCCACATCATGATGTCATCAACATATTGCAAGTGTTGAGGGGCTTCACCCTGTTCCAGTGCAGTCTGTATCAATCTATGGCAAATGGTAGGGCTGTGCTTCCACTCATGGGGCAGCCAATTCCAGGTATTGGACATCCCTCCATGTGGAAGCAAACTGTGGTCTACAGTCTACTGCCAAAGGAATAGAGAAAAAAACACATCAGTTGTGGCATATCACCTGCCTGCCTTTGACTCCAGTTCGTATTGGAGTTCTAGTGTATTCGGTACAGCAGCACTCAGTGGTAGAGTGTTTTTGTTCAGGCCACGATAATTTACTCTTAGTCTCCACCCTCCATCAGACTTTTGCACTGGCTGTATGGGACTATTAAAGTCATCAGTCTTGCTGATGACTTCTTCATTCTCCAGTTAATGAATCAGCTCATGGATGGGAACCAGGGGGTCTTGGATGGTGCAGTATTGCCACCAGTGCACCATCATGGTAGCAGTTGGCACCTGCTGTTCTTTGACACACAGCAACCCCACAACAGAATGATCATCTGAGAGGCCAGGCAAGGTAAACAGCTGTTAAATCATCTCTGCATTCATGGTGGCTACACCAAAGGCCCACTGGTATCCTTTTGAGTCCTTGAAGTATCCTCTTCTGAGGTAGTTTATGCCAAGGATGCCCAGAGCATCTGGGCTGGTCCACAGTGGGGTGCTTCTGCCACTTGTTCCCAGTTAGGCTCACTTCAGTCTCCAACAAAGACACCAGTTGGGATCCCCTGTCACTCCAGAAATCCAGATGGGTTCTGTCTCCATGTACCCTGATGGCATTAGGTTGCACTGTGCACCAGTGTCCACCAAAGCATTATACTCCCATGGGTCTGATGTGCCAGGCAATCTGTTCCATACAGTCCAGTAAACCTAGTCGTCCCTTTCCTCTGCTTGGCTGGAGGCAGAGCTCCTCTATTGCTGGTCAGATCATTCATTACCTGACTCCTGTAACTGCAAACCAGAAGTCCTTTCATCAGGATCAGAAGTGGAAGTGTCCTCAGACCTTCTGCTGCCTCTCGGGGAGTAACCTTCCTGGATGTATGCTTTTTGGCCACTGCTTTTCCTCACAATTTACCTACCTCCAACCTAGAAGCCCATGTAGGTGCATCACCCCTCTTCCTCATGCCCTCCTAGTGGTCATGCAGATAGAACCACTGGGTGGCACATGACATGCACCCATGGTTCCCTTTGCCTTTGCCCTGACTCCATATGGCACTCGTGATAGTTGAGACACCAGCCTGTAGGGGAGAAGATGACTTGTTCTCTTTGAGTTGCTGGACTGATTGGGACACTTTCTCCACAGCCAAGACACAGGGAGATAGGGTTGGGGAGGAAAAGAGATTCTCTTCAATTTACCAGGGCTGGCTAGCTTATACACAGTTGTTGCCTCAATATCTGCCCAGTCCGTTATCATCAGGGTGCTGGCGTTGCCAGCAGCTCCACTGAGGACACCGGGGTTGCTGCTGGTGTGTAAAGGTTGTGTCTGCATTAGCAAGTAGTGTAGTACAGCAGGAGTGAACTTACAACAAAGCAGTTTGTGGTTAAAGACCTGAAATCTGCATGTTTATGTATTTATGCATGTTTCAAGGGATTTACCTCAGACTGGCTCTAAGCTGGTCCTGTCAACAGCCATTGAAGATTTAGATGCTTCTGAAGTACAATGTCAGTTTAACTTAATTTGAAAGGGATGCAATTTTGTCCTCTGAGACTATTCTGCAATGCAAACCAAGGCAGCGTGAAAGGTGATAAGCGAGGTTTGGTTCAAAAGTGTATTCCTGATCTAAACCGAAATGTTAATGCACTTAGTTAAGCATACAAACATACTCTATGGTAACTTGCGAGAACGCCTCTGAAAATGAGCTGAACTAAATGGCATCATGCATAACTTACTATTTTCCATATATTCCAACAGTAAATACTTCTACTGCTGAGCACACTGTGCCTGTGTTCCTATAGCTCCTGTCTGGTACAATTCATGTAAGCAGGTATAATATACTGTACTCCATCTTCATAAGATTATCTTTTAAACAACTCATGGGCTTGCATTTATACACATGAAGCTAAAATGAGATAAAAGAATGGAAATTAATATCCTTTTAAAATTGAGAGTATTTTGGGAAGCTTTTTGTTGCTTCTGAGATTCTTGTGTCTCATTTTTAAATATATGAACTTAAAAAGGGTTTCAAGAAAAATAATTTAGAATAAAGAAACTGTTGGTGAACAAAGTATATTTATATAATAGAAAACAAATAAAGCTTGTTGAGAGAAAGCAATGTTGAAGAGGTGTGGAACAATGCAAGGCTTCCATGGAAGATTCCTGTTAGAACCACGCATATGTTTTTGTTCATGTAAGACACTAGTGTACTACCTGGGTTACATTTAATAATTTCTGACCTTTGACTTCGATGAGTCTGTGTAAGAAAGCCAGACTTCCTCTTAAGCTACTGGGAATTCTGAGTTGAAGTTGATGAGATATAGCTGTTGTTGTAACAGCTTATTAAGAAGTCTGATTGCTTCATTGAGCATAGCTGATGTTGAACCCTAAATTTCCTTTTTTATCAAGTCACTAACATGAAAAATCTTTCATTCGTTAGTGTTATAAAAGTATAAAGATGTGAATATATTCCATAGGGGAAAACTAGAGTACTGTATACTATTGATAGTAATGCAAGAAAACTTACTGTGCTAAAACTACACTGGTATTTTTAGAAACCAACACTAATGGTCATGGTAAAAGATATACACATAACTAAAAGGTATCTTAATTTATTTTCTGTGTATTTAGCAGCAGAAAAATGCTTTATACTGCATTTTAATTTCATATAATATACATAGCTAAGAGCTGGAAGTAAATGTATTTGCATTAAGTTCTGCTTTACTGTCGATTGAAAGAAAATAACTTTGGGAGATATAAAACAGATAACTGGGCAATTGTTTGACTCTTGTAATTGAAATTTCAGAAAATTCTGTTTTAGTTTTTTTCTGACAAATTGTAGAAATCTTTCCACAGGAATTTTGGGTAGTGTTACCAAGATGCATATACTTATCCTTTTGTGGAAAATCTGAAATGACTTCCCATGGGCATTACCAAGGGCTGTAATTAGTGCTGTGTTGCTTCTGGGTTTTCAATGACAAAACTTGTAAGTACTGTTTCTGAAATATGAACAACAGTGAATTGTAGTATAATGATTTTCTATGACTAAATGTGTATTTTTAAACTATAATAAATATTTTATGGACCTTAGTCTTTGCTATGAGCTTTTAATAGGTCGCTTCTTATGTTAGTACAGGGAGGCAGAACTGTCCCACAAAAAACTGAATGCAGTTTATGAACTTTTTGTCCAGCTGTTGTGTGGACTGAGACATGTTCTGTACTTTAGCAGCTGTGCTAGAAGCTAAGTAGGTGTCTGATTTCCATGGATTTTAATAGGAGTTAGGCAGAATCTTGGAACCGCATTATCTTGCATTACAGACTTTTAGCTAGGTCAGCAGAGTATGAAGATTTTCCTTCTTTAACAAGATGCTTTATTGTTCAGTATCTGGGAAAAAAGTCTTATGTTCTGAACATTACTTCTTTTTCTACTCTAAGTTGGGGAAGAATCTACTTATCTTCTTGTGTTTTGCACTCCTTTTTAGCTCCTAAATGCTTAGTTTCAGATATTTAAGTATGGTTACTAATGTCTTCTGACATTATAGTCTGGGATGAATGTTCATTAAATAATAAATGTGCCTCTGGCTTTGTCTTACTGTCTGGACTAGAAACTGTAGAGCATGCTAGAAAAATAAATTTAATGCTTTCCCCAGAAAACTTTGGAGAAAAATAGGAATATAACACAGTTAAAAAATATGGTTAAAAACATAGTAGCTGTGTAGTACTACAGGAATATTTCATGTACATGTTAACACTTTACAGACAACCAGTGCAGATGCACTGTTTGCTTGTTTTTCACTTGTATTAATAAGCTGTGCTTATTTAACTATTTTCAAGATAGCTGTGCTTACACTGAGTGGAAAATTAAGATGTTTGAATCTCTGTTTCTGTATCAACAGAACTTAAGCAGAACAAAATTGAAATGCTTTAAGAAATGTGATGTTAACACTGTAGCATATGAGTTGATCGGTAAAGGGGAGAAGACTTTTTTAACAAACTTTAAAAAAACCAAGAAATCTGTCAATGGCTATAAGTGCATGAGAGATGAATAATCAGAACTCATCTGTGATGTTCTGTTTATTTCTGACAAGAGTAGATGTAAATTTTTGCTGCAGCTATTGAACTGTCTCCAATTAGGCTTCTCAGAGCTTTCCAGTGGGAGTCCATTTCTAGCTTGTATAAACTGTTTACTTTTATGTAGTTCTCAAACCATGGGCAAAGGCATGTTTTGTTGTGCTTCAGGGCTTCTGAGCATGTCCTGTAGCACTGATGCACACGTGTAATCTAACCTGCTCACTTAAAATTCTGTAGCTGTGCACAATTGATGGGTGTGAACAAGTTGATAAAATTACAGTCTGATAATATAGCAAGATGGAAGGTAACAGGTGTATGGCAAACAATGTGGTCAAAACAAAAGTTCAAGTTAAATAGAATAATTTTTGTAGCTTGATCACCAAAAATATATTAATGTAGTCTCTGATATCTTATAAATTCAAAATGTATGTTTAACTTAGTATATAGCAATATGATGTTCTTAGGGGAAGGTTCAGTTACTTTTCCAAAATATTTATTACTTTAGAAGTTGCTTCATAGAAATCAATGTTATCTGTGGAGTAAAGTAATGAGGGAAGAACCTGCCCATAGTTTTTTGTGCTAATTAATTTTGCACTGCCTTTTGAGACATTACACGATTGTTTCTTGGATTTTTTTTTTAGGTTAATAGCTTAAAAACGTTGGGTACATTTGATTTGAATAATTCTGTAACCCCATCAATACAATATTAGTCAATCTCCTTGCTCAAATACCAAACTGTTTTGAGAGAAAAAATGTATTTTATGGGTCTGCCCATTTTGTTCCCTCAATGAAAGAAAATTTTTATGGTAGTATCAGTAATAATTTCAAGCTTTTTCATAGGAGAAAGCACTCTTTGTGTTTGCATAATTTAAGATAGAGACGGCTAAATTTTATGCCTTTGCATATTGCAGTTTGAAAAAGAAAAATGTTTATAATTTATTTTTAAGTTACAGAAATATATTTTTAAAAGATTCATGGGCAACATGAGTTTTGGAGAAGTTCAGTCAAAACCCCCAAATAACTGCTTTTTACTTATGAAAACAAACATCTGCATGGCAGGGAAGTAATGCTGCCATGTTATCAAGTCTGTAGTACAATCAGCATTCTGGTAGAGACAATAAAACCATGCAGATTTTTGGGGCCTAGGCATTGTATCTTTTGTATTACTCTTTTTACATCTGTGTCTCTTCCTACTGGGGGGAAAAAAAAAAAAAATCTATCCAGGACATCCAGTAAGTCCTTATGTCTAATAATCATAAATGAATAATTACTAGATTTTTCTCTTTTAGGAATATCTTGAGTTCTTATGTTCCTGCTGTTCTTATGTCTACCAGATCAGGTTGATGCTTTTTCAGTTTCCATAATATTAAGTATATCTACTGTGATATATAAAAAATAAAAAAACACAAACCCAAATTACATAATACACTATATAGTTGTGCATAAAGATGTTATATAAGTAAAAGGTATTTCTGATAGTTGATTTCCTCTAAGGAAAAAGCAGCTTTTCAACATGATATTTTTTCATTTGCACTCCATGTTGATGCTTTTTCAGTTTCCATAATATTAAGTATATCTACTGGGTGATATGGTAGATATAAAAAAACAAACCCCAAATTCATATTGCTCTATATAGTTGTGCATAAAGATGTTATATAAGTAAAAGGTATTTCTGATAGTTGATTTCCTCTAAGGAAAAAGCAGCTTTTCAACATGATATTTTTTCATTTGCACTCACTTCCCGTGATTCCGGAATAACCTTACAAGTGGTACAAGTACTATTTCAGTTTTAGAGGGCCAATTTACAGAAATTTTCTAGACTTCTGAGATTGTCTTGTGAAGATGTTAAGTCTTGAGAGAAAAGAATGATAAATTACAGAAGATAAGGTAATCAGGCCTTTGACTTTTTAACAAAATGTTTCATAGTCCCACTAGATCTCTCATTTGTCACAGTTTTCAATATTGTGTTGATCTCAGAGGAAATAAATCATTGGCTTATCACACTACTTTTCCTCATCCACAGGTGCATCAGTATGCATTGCACATCTCAGTAAGCAAGCACACGAGGAATTCTCAATCAAGAAACTTAAGACGCAATGTTTTACTACCTAGCACTTTGATTGATGTTGCCAGGGGTAGCACAGACTTTGTGTTTTCTCTCATCAAGCTCAATAAATTTAGAGTAGGCAACTGCAGTTTAACTGAGAAGTCTCTTGCTACCAAAAGTATGTCTCTTTAAAAAAACCACCAAAACCCACAGAAAAACAAACAAAAGAACCCCTTGTTATTTTAGGTAAGCTGTTTTACCACACTGTTCCTTCCAAGATTTTTAAATGGATAGCTCAGGGTCCATTACACACTAAATTAGCAGTATGCTTCTTATTTTCTCTGGAGTAGGTGGTTAAAATTTGTCAAAACAAATGAAAAACAGATTCGGTTCTGTTTTGAAAGCTATCATCTATTGCTTTCAGTTCCTACAGCTCATTTCTTAAATTAAACTATATGCTCAAAAATGCATTTAGTTATGACTGAAGCTCTCAGAACCTGGAAAGATAAGAGCAAAGGATAAAATTTAGTTTAACCGTTTTCTTGATCAAGTGACTCTAACACTGCAGGTATGAGGGACTGTTATGTCTAAATGAAAAGAAAAGTTGTTCAGTGTAGTTCAGATCTGTTGTGCTGCTTTGAATGCAAAGAATCTTAATGCAGACAACCGTGTATGTCAGCTATTCTTCATTGTTTATATGAGCTTTCCCATTGGCATCATCAGGATCATTGTATGTCAGCTATTCTTCATTGTTTATGTGAGCTTTCCCATTGGCATCATCAGGATCAAGATTTTCATTCAGTTGTCTTGATTGTAATTTAAATAGTAATAATAACAGCAGCTATAATTAATTTTAAGCTTTAAAGATATAATGAGTGTGAATTTGGGTGAATTTGGATCAGATGCAGCAGATGGAATCCCTGTACTATGAACGTTTTTCCAATACGATTATACTTTTCAGTACAGGAGATCTTAGGAAAAGTGCTTTAAGGCATCAGGAAGCTGTCTTAGTATTTGCTTTCGACAGATTTGGAGTTCTTAGGATTTTGGGGGTGTATTATTTGAATTGTAGTTAATATTAAAAGATTAGAGATTGGAGTATCCATTTTACTAGCAAATTCTCAAAGATCTCTTTTGTTCTGAGATTGTATAATCTTAGGCCATGAGACAGGCAAATAGAGGATGAACTATGATTCTTATTTTATGCTTGGAAAATGGGCCCCTGGAGAAATTAAATGGACCTCCATTTAATACATGTGTGCTTACATATTGTTGTAACGTAAGTGAAGTGTGTCAGATTCAAGAGCTCAATCTAGACATTCTCAAATTCAATGCATTAGTTTAAATATGCTATCCTCTATTAATGTATCATATCAGCATGTAGTCTTCCAGTTTGGAAGGTCTTAGTTTAGATCTATTGGAAACGTAAAAGCATAAGTAGATTTTACCTTTGAAAGTATCTTGGTTTCAGCTGGGATAGAGTTAATTTCCTTCCTAGTAGCTGGTACAGTGCTGTGTTTTGGATTTAGGATGAGAATAATGTTGATAACACACCCATGTTTTAGCTGTTGCTAACTAGCGCTTACACGAAGTGAAGGACTTTTCAGCCTCTCATGCCCTGCCAGACAGCTGACAAACTGGCCAAAGGGGTATTCCATACCATATGACGTCATGCTCAGTATATAAACTAGGGGGGGCCCAGGACAGCTGACACAAACTGGCCAAAGGGGTATTCCATACCATATGACGTCATGCTCCGTTCCGTAACTAGGGGGAGTTAGCCGGGGGAGGGGTGACTGCTGCTCGGGGACTGGCTGGGCATCAGTCGGCGGGTGGTGAGCAATTGCACTGTGCATCACTTATTTTGTATATTCTTTTATAATTA
>NW_008795695.1:2849979-2851626 GCF_000699145.1 Aptenodytes forsteri
GTGCATCACTTGTTTTGTATATTCTTTTATCATTATTATTATTATTATTATTATATTTTCTTTTCTTTTTCTGTCCTATTAAGCTGTCTTTATCTCAACCCACAAATTTTACTTTTTTCTTTTTTCCGATTCTCTCCCACACACACCACAGCGGCTGTGTGGTGTTTAGCTGCCTGCCAGGTTAAACCACAACAGAGGGGAACTCCAGTTCATGAAAAGCTCCTGTGAGTTCTAATATTCTGTAGAAAGTATTTGCTTTGTCAGGCAAAAGGTTCAGAGAAATGGGCTATGGAGATTGTGCTACTGGAACTCCAGTTCATGAAAAGCTCCTGTGAGTTCTAATATTCTGTAGAAAGTATTTGCTTTGTCAGGCAAAAGGTTCAGAGAAATGGGCTATGGAGATTGTGCTACTGCAGAAGTTAAAACACTCCAGGTTCTTTATTTTTGTATCACATTTGCAATCATCAGCCACTTCAGTTTCAGCAAAATACTCAGTGAAATCTGTATTCTGGTGAAAATATTTCCATTACTGTTTTTCTAATTTGAAATCAGAGAAAATAAGCAAGAACATGGCTACCCACAATTGAAAACTGTGCGTATGCTGTGAAGCCACTCAGAGCTATATAGTTCAGATTGCAAGCTTTAAGGCAGCACAGTTTTATTGCTGAAAAATTAGGACAGCTTTAGCATATAAACTGAAGGTATCTAGAATGTCAAACAAGCATAACTCCCGTTTGTTTAATTCTTTCACCTTAAGCCATAAAATGTCAACTAAACCCAGAAACTCTTTTACTGTTGTCAAATATTCTTCATAGATGTAGGGCTCAATCTTGTACAGTACAGTGAGCTTTAAACATGAATTCATTTGTTGAAATTAACTCTGAAAAGCTAATGAAAAAAATGGTTATATTCACAAATGGTATATCACATCATTACAATTGCTGCCCGTAAATTATTCTGCAATGTTTTAATATGCTTCTGACTGGTTCTCTTTAGAAATTCCTTTAGCTCAATTTACTTCTAACATTTTAGAGTCAAAGCCCTTGGGAATGCAGAACTTAATTTCACAAATGGATTTGGGGTAGGTTTTGTATGCTGCCTTTGCATGGGTTCAGTGTGGTGTTGCATTAAGCAGACGGAGTAGTTATCCTGAGTCTTCTAGGCAGTCAACACAACACAGCGAGTCTGGGCATTCTGCATTTTTTAAGACGGAGGGACTGTTGAAATGCCTTTTAGTAAAGGTTGTGTCTATTCCTTGACTATAGAAGTAGCCTGGAGTACCAGCCTGGCTGGATACAGCTATAATGCGAAAAGAAGGCCGACAAAGATGTGCATCTCTCGTGATGGTTTCCTTTAGCAGTAAGAACATTTTACTCAGAACTTGGGTTTTCTAACTGTAAAAGCTTCACGAATTCTTTATGGCTTACATCCAGTAGTGTAAAGGAAGGAAGTGGCTGTCCTGGTTTCGGCAGGGATAGAGTTAATTTCCTTCCTAGTAGCTGGTACAGTGCTGTGGTTTGATTTTAGGATGAGAACAAAGTTGATAACGCACCAATGTTTTAGTTGTTGCTAGGTAATGCTTACACTAGCCAAGGACTTTTCAGCTTCCCATGCTCTACCGACTGAGAAGGCTGGAGGTGCACAAGA
>NW_008795695.1:2858247-2879108 GCF_000699145.1 Aptenodytes forsteri
GAGCGAGCGGCTGCATGGTGCTCAGTTGCCGACTGAGGTTAAACCACGACAGTGGCTAATGTAGTATAGTGTAGTTATAACTGTGAAATAAATGTGATTCCATGGATTTGGGAATACGGACTCTAGAAAGTAAAAGACCTGTTCCCCCACCTTCACCCTAAAATTTTGCCAATGGCATGCATCTGGCATACAGTTTTGTTTGCCTGTTGTAGTATAGTGTAGTTATAACTGTGAAATAAATGTGATTCCATGGATTTGGGAATACGGACTCTAGAAAGTAAAAGACCTGTTCCCCCACCTTCACCCTAAAATTTTGCCAATGGCATGCATCTGGCATACAGTTTTGTTTGCCTGTTGATATCAATAGAAATTAGTTCTCATCACAGGTCTTTCTTACGGACCTGATGCTGAAGTGAGGTAAAGCCTTGGTGCTGATTTTGGCTGGCACGAATTTGGTCCCCCCTCTCTTTGAGACAGATGTGGACTTCTTGGATTCCAGCGTACTTTAAATGTGGCAAACTGCTCTAGTTTATGTATTGATGATAAAAATGTAGTTGACATAAAATTAGTTCCAGCCATTCCTTTTTGAGTTCACCAGTAAATAATCTTGTGTTTACCTACTATATAGGTAATTACACTTGCCCTAATTTGCAGATATAAACCAGTGCAGAGGCAGATTTTAATCATAAATTGTTACTATAAGATCTCATTTTAAAAAATTTGTATTATCCCTTCATTATTCAGTAGTGGATTAAATAAGCTGTTGTATTTAAACCTGTGAATTATATTGACATCTTAGGATATATTTGCAGCACTGCATTTGTAGTTGCTAAAAATTTCAGTAGTAAGTTGCTATTTAAAGCTAAACCTTCAAGTCTTGTTACGGTTGAGGGGCTGTTTTCCTTTCAATGGCTCCCTTTCTCCCCGGGTAGCTTATTACTACAGATGAATGCTAATTAAATACCATTCCTACAAGTCATCCTCTTCTCCCACTGGTTTGTTCTGGAAGATATTTTACCTATATGATCTGCCTGCGCTATTGTAGTTTGTTGTTGAAATAATTGTGATCAGAAGGTCTTATGATTCAAAAGGATGAAAAGGACAGCTGTCAGAGCAAAGTAATGCCTTCTGCCAAGCACATGTAGCAGGGGATGATTTATCACAAAATTATTGAATAAGAATATATCCAGCAGCAAGGAGTTCAATTGTTGTTTTATAGAACATAGTCAACTTTTATTTGCTGATATTCAAAACTGCAGTATTCTTTGTAGTTTTACAACTTAATCTCTTTTAGATTGAATACTTGGTTACAATATTTAAAGAAACCACAAAGCAATCTTGAATTTCAGAATACTCTGTATGCTTCAAATTCCATTTATGATCAAATTGTAAAATTCCCAAGATATAAAATATTAAACCTGCACTGCATAATTTCTGTGATCGTTAATAGTTACATTCCTTTGTACAGTAAGGTGATTTTTATGGGTGATGTATTAGAATACTAAAAACTTGGAGAGTAGCTCTTGTTTAAAGACAGTTGTCATGCACATGATAAATCTTAGTTTTCATAAAGTTATACTTCACCTTTATTAATCTACAAAAGCCTGGAATGTAATTTCAGTCTTGTAAAAATGGACAAAAAAAATCTTAGAACATGTAATCAAAAGCACTTGTCACCTAATAAAACTGCAAATAGTTTGTTTACAGAATCAGCATTCTCTGATGCTGATGTATTGATTAAGCAGTAGATGTGTACAAATTTTGATTGTTGAGTTGTTTTAGAAAAGCCTTATTTTTAACGTGCATGAGCAGTTATTGTATACAGAAGGCTCTTAGCCTCCCTTGCATAATACAGAAGTATGAGGTACCACAGACGCGAACTGGATTAAAGGTTAAGGCTGCAGACTTTCTTGCAAGTACAATAGCTCAAACTGCAGGCAGTGTTATCCTGAATATAGTATTCTCTAACTATAGTTAACAATAATAAATACAAAGCCCTTATCATGTCTACTGAACTTCAAGGAAGAACTGCAGACGTAATGATAGCAAAGAGAAACAGATTTTTATAAGAGGTATTATGTCTTGTCATGATAATAAGTCGTTTGTTGCTATTATTTTAGCAACTTGAACTGAAATTTGAAAATAAGAAAAACAAAGCCAAAGCATTGGCGTTCTTTTTGAAGAGACTGATACCAAATTGTCTTATCTTTCCCAAAGCGAAACCAAAGGGAAACAGTTGCCACTTCACTAATCTGTAAGCTTCAGCCTCATAATAGGCAGATCAGTGTCTCTGTGTGCCAGCATCTTTCTGGTACTGTGGTCTAGGCTTAGGTAATGGTATGTGAATAGCGTTGAGATGACTCAGAAAGGCTGGTACCAGTTTTAGCTGGGAGAATAGCTGTCTGCTGGCTGAGAAAAACGTGTGGTTTAGATGTGCAAGTATGTGCTTCTCCTAAGGCTGGATCTGAGCCGGTCAGCAAGGTAATGGCATTACCATGAGTAAGCCTTTTCTATGCTTGTCACTGTACAGAACAAATAAATGAGATATTTAATATAGTTCAATATTTTTAATGTATTGCTTTTTAGGTAGTTTTTGGAGGATACTTTTCAGACCTCTGGATTTTTTTTAGAACTTCTGAGAGTGAGAAGATGGAGGAAGAATATGGTTTAACATGATGTTGTTGTAGGGAGCACCCTGTCAATGACTTGTTTGCCAGACCCCTTGATACCTACCATGGCTATATCTTTAGAAAACTGTGGCTATATCCGAAAAACTGTGTATACTGTGCACTTCATATTTTTTTAAAAAGTAGTAACTTTTCTTTAAAAAGAGAAGTTTGAGATTTTTCAGGGGGCTTTAAATCAACTGCAAAAATTCTGTGAAGCTGGGAGTAAAACCTTTATTTAGTGAATCAAGAATTACGTGTAAAAGTAATTCAGGGACTTAACAGGAAGATGAATAAAGTAAACCACCAGGTATGTGGATCAGTTAAGGGCAGAATTAATACTAAAGCAAATCGATTATACAGATACTAAATAGATGGAAGGATTTGAACAGTATCTGATAGAATTTGTGTAAGGTTTTCCTTTCCTATTTCATAACTAAATGTGGGCATCTACCTACGCATGAATGCACAAACACATTTGTATTTATATCTATATGAATTTTACAAGAGTTTATTGAAGATTTTGTGTGGGGAAAAAATGGATTGTTGAGATTGACTTTTTGCTGTCAATGCTGTGTGAGCACTTGCTTAATTCATGGTGTTTTGTTCCTAAATCAGAAAACTGAATCTCTGTAAGGGAGAACGAGTAATATACCAGCAATGTACATTTTAAATGGTTGCTCATTCCTGTAAAAAATGTCATTAATCATTAAGTGTTAATGAAACTGGAAGGTTGAAGTAAGTCATTGTCTTAATATATACAAAAATTGTAAGTAACTATGACCTGCAACAGAGCAGTTGAATTAACAATCCCATTGTTTCAGACTACTAATAATTTGAATAACTTCTTCCAGTTACTCTGAAATTTAAAGCTATGACAATGGAATCTGTTGATACAGATAAATTGTGGAAGGCTGTGGGTTAAAACTCTCACTGACAGAGAAAATGCTCAGGATATAGTCTATCCTTGTTTATGCTTCTGGGCAAATATAGCTTAAGAGTCAGTGTCAAGTCTGCAAAACCGTTCTGCTGTAAATTAATACTTGTATTATAAATGTATTTCAGCTACCCATATTTGACATGAACATTATTGTGAATGTATCCCAGGGATGGTACCTCATTAGCACTGTATTAATTTGAGCCATTCTGAGAACGGCTCATAACAGGCTGCTCGTCTGTCTCCTCCAGCCCCTGTTGTGAGAAGGTTCCACGTCTCACCCTGTGCTGAAGAGGAGCACTTCAGATGTATTATAAATGTATTTCAGCTACCCATATTTGACATGAACATTATTGTGAATGTATCCCAGGGATGGTACCTCATTAGCACTGTATTAATTTGAGCCATTCTGAGAACGGCTCATAACAGGCTGCTCGTCTGTCTCCTCCAGCCCCTGTTGTGAGAAGGTTCCACGTCTCACCCTGTGCTGAAGAGGAGCACTTCAGATCCTGCATTCTCACCTACGCTGCAGCGTGGGTTGTGTCTCATGCTTATACTGTCCAGGATATGTATAGAAAGAGGCTGAACAGAGTCAAGTGTGGAAATTTGAAATAAAAATCTATGCTTAGGAAGCATAAGTGGCTTCTGGTGCTCAAGAGGAATAATGTACCGGAGGAAACAGATCTTACTATGGATTGTCTGTAGACAGACCAAAGACTTCTGGTGAGGACAGTTAGCAGAGTGTGAGAAAGCAACAGGTCATGCAGATAATTATGGTAATAACCAGCTGTGATGCTACATGTTTAACTCCCAAATAGACTTTTTTTGAATTTTATGAAAAGCGCACCTCCGTTGCCGAGACAGGCTAACGGGAAAGGTCATAGCTGGTGCAAAGTGGGTTATCGGCGATATCTGTCATGGCTACTAGACTATGTCAGTTTGACACTAGAGGCTTAAGGCTGTGTAAGACAGAGGAGATCTGTGATAAATAATGGGTTCAGGGAATTACGATAATTTGTTAGACTCAACTGTTGTGCCTGAAGCAATAGCATGCTATAAAAGAATGGGTTTCAGAAGTGACACTGGAGGCAACTGATAATATACACTCAGAGATAATCCTCTCTTTCCAACAAAAAAAGCCATTTAAATTTGTGTCTTCAAAAATTTGCTTTGTCAGTGTTCATCCTGGCCAAGTGCAATGTTGTGTATTACATGAGGTATGTTAACTCATGAGGGATCTGGCACTTCCCTGTTGCACAGTGTCATTGCTCTCTAGAAATAAACGATTTTCAAATATCCATATATTTCAGCACTGCAAAGGTATAAAAAGAGTTGTCAGCAGGAGAATTGACCTGTCTAAGCCAAAAGGGTTGGGGATCTCATCGCTAAAATTTTATTCACCGTTTACATATGAAAGGGAGTTATCAACAGAGAAAGGTAAATGAGGGACAGTAAATCATCCCTTTCTTCTCCTTTGCTGATTTCTGTAATTTCAAGGTCAACATTGGGATGATCGAAGTGCAGCATGAAATTAGGAACCAAACTCAAGAAAACAACCCATTTACTCTATAAGCACATTAGGAGTAAGAAGACTAACCAGCAAGGATTAAGTGCTGCCACAGTGTGGGATTGCAGAACGTGACTTCTATTCATGGGTGATGGGGGGGAAGGCTGATGTGCTTAATGCTGTTCTGCTCCGGTCTTCACTAACGGGGTTGCTACTGGTGTCTAATAGAACAAATGCTGGCAACGAGCTCGTATCAATCTTAACTAAGGAAAAAGGATTTAGGGAATGCTTAGGTAAGATAGAGGTTTTCAAATTAGCTGAGCCTGTTGAACATCATCCCCAGACATTTAATTAACTTGTGAGATCTCAAAGGTGTTAGCAGTAGCGTTCAAGAATTTGCAAAAGACAAGTAAAATACGAAATGACTGAAGGGAAAATATTTTGCCTTTTTTTACACAGAGAAGAAATGGAAGAATGAGGGTGTTATAAATCCTTCTCTAAAATTTCCAGTAAAATACCAGAACAAAAAAATCACAAAATTGAGCTGTAGTCCTAGAATGTAGTGAGAAGAATAACAGACAACAGGATTTGTTGAATGTGGCCGTGATTCAGGCCATGTGGAAGCTTTGAAAACAAAAAAAAAACCTAGTATATGCCACATATGCAGAGTTTAGCATGACTTTCATGACCATACTCTATTTAAAACTCCTGCAAGATGAGAAAAAGAATACATAGAAAATTTGTTTGGAGTACTCACTCTCTGAAAGAGTATATCAAGTGAAGCTCTGTGAGGATCTTTGGTTCTGTTTTGTGTTATGTTAATTAGTGATCTGGATGATAATGTAGAGTGACTTACTACAGTTTCAGATGATACTGAGTGGGAGAACAGCAATATGGTGTATTTTCAATTTCTTTGTCACAAAAAGACTCTTGATCTTAAGCTACACCAGGCTGAGATGCTGTCACTGGTGTAACATCTAAACCCCAGAAATATATGATTAGTAAAATGTCCCAAATAATGGTAGCCTCCAATCAAGACTTTTTTCTTGTTAGGGATGAAGGAGTAAAATAAATTGCTGTTGGAGAAGACAACTGACATAACCTACTTGAAAAACAGCTCTATAAGATGCTTTGAAATAAGAGGAGGCCGTCGCTTGATTGCTGTATAACTTTCAAAATAAATCAGGCATGCTTCTACCAGAGCGAGGCTATCTAGTCATTGAAGGGTAGTTATTGTGTAGACAGTGTATCTGACTGCCCTGCTGGCATGGAGAAATGTGAACACAAACTATTTTCTCTAATGTATTTCTTCTGTAAGTAGAAGAAATGGAAGGAGGCCTGGCAGTTCTTGGTTCAGTAACTGGAGCTTGTGTGCGATAAAAGCTTTATCTGCTTCATGAACTGTGGTAATGTATAGTGAGGACATGGCTGTAGCATGGTGGCAGCTGTAGTGCTGAGCTACAGCTTGCTGTGTGTTCCCCTTCGTCCTGTACTCAGGGTGAGTCCAAAGCTACGGTTTTGCACTGTATGGGAACTTCTGAGAAAGGAAAGGTCCTGTCACAAGCTAGTGCCATAATATTAAATCTGGTACAGCGGGTTCGTTTATCCTTGCACTAATCAGGGTTAGGAGTTAATTGCATACTTTAAGCTAGCCTTCCTGTCAGTCAAACCCTATAGTGCTGTGGGCCAGAGTTTGTGTTTTCAATACTGCTTTAAGTGCAAATAATACTTCAGAATCTCATTTGAACGCTCCTGACATAAGGCGGTGCGTAACACAAATAGGGATGTCAGAACGCCTGCCTTTTCTCAAACTGTTCTTTTGTTATTCCAAGTGGCAAACGATGGGAAGCTTTGCTCTAAATCATTATAGTGCATATCTTCTCTTCATCTACATTCTTACATTAGCACATCCTCTGTCACAACAGATCTTGCATCTTTTGGTGAGCATGATAAGCTGTAGTAACCACTCCTGTCAAATTTCATTGAAATATGGACAGCGCTGACAAAATGAAGTACCTTGTTACTATGTCAGAACAAGAACATCAATAATTATTTTAAATTGCAATATGTCTCTATACTTTGTGGCTCTACAAATGTATTAAATAGGTGTTTCTGATGTCTGTCAGAAAAAAAAAAAACATTTACCAAGAATATTTATATCGAAGAAGATTATATTTTTTCCTGCATCATTCTGCTTTTCAGAGGAAACTAGAGAAATATTGGGCCTGATGGTCTTATTTATAGCAATTTCAGCAGAAAAACTGGTCTGATCACAGTTTATGAGTTGGTATAACTGGTAGTCTTCGTTTCTCATTCTGAAATGGGTAAGGGCACATGTGATCATGTTTTAAGTACAGCTTATTAAAGATAGTGTGTATTTAAAACATATGATTGATCACGTTTATAATATATTAATTGGTGATGGCTCAAAATATTTGAAAATGGAGCACTATCACTTTGCTCTGAGTTAGAAATTAAATATTCTTTTATTGGTGTTAGCTCCCATCCTACATTAGTCTGCTCTTCTCATTCACTTTTAGGAAGTTAACTGTAAAATATTAAAGGTAGTTAAGCCTACAGAGCACTCTGTGGGATCAGAAACAGAGGTGCTAGTGGATTAGGGCATGTTATTTGGAATCATGGTGGTACTTCAAGTGCCAGAAGCAAAGCTTAATATTTATGAATCCTTTTAGGTCAGCATTCATGCTGGTGAGCACTAACGGAGCTCCTTTCCTTTCTGAGTGCTTAAAAATAGCTAAGTATAAATAAGTATGTTTTTGATAAAAGTTTAAGAAGCCATCTGCATAACTTTGCAGATGGCCTGAAATGCTAGCTTTATAAGAAGTATGATTCAACTCCACCATTTGTTGTAAAATGTTTGCTCAGTATGCAGTCACTGAAGATAAATTAATAATTATTTTTATCAGATTGCTGATCAAAGCACCCAAAAAGGAAGAAATTATTTTAATAAAATCTACTGGGAGCAAAGTTTTGTTTTGCCCTCCTGGGTCAGTTCACTTTGGTTTATGGATTACATTTTTTTTTAAATTAGTTACTTTTCTGTGTTATTATTCACAAAGCTACTTTGTGTGGAGTTGCCCAAATATTTAGGAGAGGAAATAGAAATGTTGTGGTATCAAATGCACATGGAATGTGTTGTGAAGCTTAATCTAGCAGGAATGGCTACAGAAGTGATGATCCAGACTCTGCAGGGTTTCAGAGTCTCTACTCTAGCAACACTCCTGTGTGATCATCTACAGCCTGTAAATGCCTTAAGTTTGAATCATGGGACGACTGGGTTGTTGGGAGGTTCTCTTGTTCAATTACAGGTGCAGTTTGCCTGAACTATTCATTTCAAGCATGATATGTGGTGACTTTTTCTGTATTTTATTTCTATTCATTTTGACCAAATAGAATCAAAATGATTCTACTCAAATATGATTCTACTCTTGAATACACTTACTAGGCATATTTTTCAATACGTAAGACAAACAGAAGTAACTAGACATAAAACCAGAAAATCAGAATATAAATAGTTGTAAATCTGTAAATGAAATGTTACATGATGAGAGGAACTTGCATCTTGGCTTTATAAATTCGAAATCTGGTCAATTCATTAAAAATAACGTAGTGCTTGAATAAACATAATGCATAATTATAGGCCTTTGGAATTCTGAGGAGCTTTTGTGTTTCCATGTCAAGTTTCAGTTTTGAAGTTTGCTCAAAGTTCAACTTACTACATGAAGTTCTACCTGATACATGAAAATGTTTGCTTATTAGGCATCATAATTTATGGGAATACTGATGTACAATACAAAATTAAAGTGTAGCATGGACCCAAACAATATCAGTTACCATTTTTTTAACTGGCAACGATCAAAAGAGCCAAAGATACTGATAGTATTATTTTATTCTTAACAATGATACTTTTTTAAAAAAAGTACTAGAAGACTTGGAAGGATAAATCTTTGGAAACAAAGATTCAATAATTTATGTAGTCAGACTTCTCTGCTTTTTGACTTTATAAAAGGCCCTAAAAGTTGTAAATGTAAAGACTGGAAAAATTTGCACTCTGCAGCAGTAACTAGGTTTAATCCTTTGTTTTCTGTGCTGGCTTTTGCAGTAGAGCTAACAACGGTCATTGTAGGTTGCTAGTGTTAAATGTGGCACTTCCCAGGTTGTACCTCTACAGTTCACTGGGTTTGTTTTATCCTTTTTACCTTCCTGGCTTCCAATCACCAAAACTTGAAGTGTTTCTAAATAAGAAATTAGTAAAAATGTTTCAATTGTCTGGATCCGTCAGTCAGCCTTTGAGTGTCTCTCTGGATCCCACAGTCCATGCTGTTTTTAACATCTTCATGCAAGTACTTTCCTGTTTACCAATGAACCTCAAATCTCTTCTGGTCTATTTGCATTCAATAGACTACTAAATAGCTATTGTGAAATGGAAATATAGTAAATTATAATAAATTCCAAGCAAATGTATCAGATTGTTGAAGCTAAGCAAAAACCAGACAGAGGAAATGGTGTAACTGTTTTGAAGTAAGATTTTTGCATGCTTGTTTCGCATAGCAGGTGCTTGGGCAGGTTCGTTTTCCAGACTGTTCCAGTGAAGGATAAGGCATAACAGTGTCCTGTCTTCCTCCCTCCGCCATTTTTATATAGCCTTTTGGAAGGGCTGAAATCACAACTAGGGGAGTCAAGGCCATGTGGCAATGCTGACCTTTCTGTGAGTTCTCTAATGGCAGGTAAAAAGTATTCTGAAGGAACATAGGGAGAATCTGAGAAAGCATCTTGAAAAGATGCTGTTTTCTCATCCCCTCCTTTATGTCTTATCCAGAATGTGATTCCATGACTGTACCCTACACTGATGAAAAACAATTGCTTTGCTTTGAGCATATTGTCTCTGCTGGGAGTTTTATTATAAATTTTATAGCCCATATGTGAATCTTGATTTTTGATATTGAAGACAAAGTCTCTGCTAGGTAGCAGATTAATAGTTTTCCTATGTCTGTAGCTATATGCGCTGTTCCCTGCTAGCGCCAAACATGCTTCCCCCTGTATCAGAGCAGAAAAGGCTGGAAATACAACTTGAGTATTAATTTTTTAGCTAACTATTCTCTCAAGGGAAAGTAGTAACTCTGGTCACTGAAGCAGAACTGGCTACATCCTTAGTCAAGAAAAGTTTACTCAGACCGAGGAAAGGTATAGCAGTAAGGATTGTTAACCAAATGTTCAGTAAACACCCAGATAGTATGTTCCTAATACTGACAAAATGTTTTGTGTTACACAGATTTTTAAATGGATTACAGGACTTCAAGGCTTAATGCTTCTTTTTCATAAGCCTTGTTTGTCTGATACCAGGTTCTGGTATCTGATAGTCATTGAGTGTGACTTACACCAAAATAACTTCCAGTAGTACTTCAGGAGCCAACTTGATTTTTTTTGTAGCTTCACATGTAGGGAGAGCATAGAATATCTCCTGCCTTCTAATGCAGGTATTAGTGAAAAGTCCAGTATGAAAAATTATGAAGAGAATAAGATAATCAAAGCCAAGAAAAGCTAGAGAATAAAGGAGGGAGGGACGGAAGAAACAGAGGATTTTAAAAGATCAAAGGGGAGAAGAAAATGTAGGAGGGGGAGAAGATGACAGACAGATGAACTGAGAAAAGGCAGTGAAAAGAAAAAAAATGCTTAGCAGTAGGGGCTTTTTAAATAAAGGTGGCGTAATATTTTTTAAAGAACAATGTTAAAGCTCACTGGTAGAATATTTTCTGTGGCTGAAAATATTCTGCAGTTGTGATCAAGAAATCATTGGATTAAGAAATTTGCTATAACTAGGGTCAAGAATATGAGAGGATGAGGATGGTGGTCTCATCTTTTCCTTAAATATGTGATGCACAAATATATTACATCTGTGAACTAAAGATACTTTTGAATTTTCAAGTTACGTATTTTTTTATCTATTCCCGCTGGGAAAAAAAATCTACAACTCTTTATGTTAAAATTTGTTTCCAAATGAAAGAAAAAGTATTATTTGTGTTTAAGATACAATTTCAGAAAAAGTTGAGCTTTTAAATAATTTTTTTGTCAGGGTTAGTTGATATATCCTCAAAAATATGTTAATCAGTTTCCTTTGTCTCTAGACAAATTGCTTTATGTACACGATGTGACCTGGTTTTTACTCCTCATAAGTCATCAAATTGTGTTGTCCTTCCAGCTAAATTTTTGATCTTACACTCAAATGACTGTGTAAGAGAAGAGAGCGGTCAGAAAAGAGCAATTTCAATTAAGGAGACAGCCAAAACAGTATGTAGCTAAATATCTAAGCCATGTTACTGGGGAGGGGTGTTAATTATATACGTATATATTAATATATATACACATGCGCCTATATATGTGTAGGTATGCAGGTATATATAAAAATGAAGAATACAGAAATGAGAGGGAATGCCTGTTAGCTGTTCACTTACAATAGTTTCAGATGATCAGTTTCTTTGTCACTGTAAAGGGCATAAAGGAAATTTATTATTGCTAATGGAAACAAAATTGAAGAACCTCATGAGTCTTAATTCTTGGAATATCTCAGTTGTGAATTAAAAGCAAAGTAAGCACACCCTTTAGAAAAAGGGGTTTGCAGAAACCAGACCCTGCTACACATAATATTTTCCTTTACATCCAGTGTTGAAACATTCTTCCATATTTCTTATGAGTACAATTATGGGAAATCTATATTTTAGTTGTTGTATTGTAATTATTCTTATCGAATATAGCATTCTATTTTCCAAATATTTTTATTGCAGCTGTTTGGATTTTTTTCTCAACTGATAAATTTTGGGAAACTGAATTTATAATAAATGCATTTTCTTTTTTGATACATGATGTTTATCCAGTTTCCTCCTTATTTTTCTCAAAATGTCAATTTTATATTTATGCTTTTATTTTCCCTTCTTTCCACAAAAATGTAGTTGCCAGACCTAAAGTTCTTTTTAGTCAGAACACCAAATTGAACTTCAGATCAATTAGGCTTCTAATTCCATGCTGTGGAATGATTAGTATTTATTTTCATCATCTCTTATCTTTACTTGCTGTAGGAGATGGGAATTTGCTGGCTTCTGTGATCAGATAAATGGAAGAATCACTTTAAATTTTTGTGCCTTGGTTCTCATAAACTACTACGTGCTTCTCCCTATCTTGTTCCTTTCTCATCTATACGTTTTCTACATTTTTGGTAAAAAGAGTCTTGTTTTGAGAATCGACACATCAAAACGTGATAGAGTGTAAATTCCAGCAGTGGTCTCTGAGGCTCCTGTAATAAACAGAAACTACATAGGTGGTGGTTTTCCATACATTTTGCTGCAGAACATGTATTGCATCTTGGGAACATCTCCACCTTCTTCTAGCGGTAGCATTCCCACAAGAACATTGCAAAGCTCTAGCTGTTGTGGCAGCTGTGAGTTGTATGTGGTGTTATGCATGTAGTAGATCAAACTGACCAGTATTTCTTGGCCGCAGCATTGGGAGAAAAGTAGTTTATTTTGGGCTTTTGGGTGAATTTATTCTATGCATTAGGGTTTGACAGATTGGAATTACATACGTGGTGTTTAATAATAATGTCTGCAGAATGGTTTTTAGGCTGTGCTTTCTCCAGCTGCTTCCCCTAGAATCCCTTCTTTCTCAGGTCTCTGTTAGTCATCAATTCATCAGTCTTCTGAGATTTTTACTTGGCAAAAAAGTTAGTGGTCTGGAGACCATGCAGCTGTTTGGATTTTTTTCTCAACTGATAAATTTTGGGAAACTGAATTTATAATAAATGCATTTTCTTTTTTGATACATGATGTTTATCCAAATTCCTCCTTATTTTTCTCAAAATGTCAATTTTATATTTATGCTTTTATTTTCCCTTCTTTCCACAAAAATGTAGTTGCCAGACCTAAAGTTCTTTTTAGTCAGAACACCAAATTGAACTTCAGATCAATTAGGCTTCTAATTCCATGCTGTGGAATGATTAGTATTTATTTTCATCATCTCTTATCTTTACTTGCTGTAGGAGATGGGAATTTGCTGGCTTCTGTGATCAGATAAATGGAAGAATCACTTTAAATTTTTGTGCCTTGGTTCTCATAAACTACTACGTGCTTCTCCCTATCTTGTTCCTTTCTCATCTATACGTTTTCTACATTTTTGGTAAAAAGAGTCTTGTTTTGAGAATCGACACATCAAAACGTGATAGAGTGTAAATTCCAGCAGTGGTCTCTGAGGCTCCTGTAATAAACAGAAACTACATAGGTGGTGGTTTTCCATACATTTTGCTGCAGAACATGTATTGCATCTTGGGAACATCTCCACCTTCTTCTAGCGGTAGCATTCCCACAAGAACATTGCAAAGCTCTAGCTGTTGTGGCAGCTGTGAGTTGTATGTGGTGTTATGCATGTAGTAGATCAAACTGACCAGTATTTCTTGGCCGCAGCATTGGGAGAAAAGTAGTTTATTTTGGGCTTTTGGGTGAATTTATTCTATGCATTAGGGTTTGACAGATTGGAATTACATACGTGGTGTTTAATAATAATGTCTGCAGAATGGTTTTTAGGCTGTGCTTTCTCCAGCTGCTTCCCCTAGAATCCCTTCTTTCTCAGGTCTCTGTTAGTCATCAATTCATCAGTCTTCTGAGATTTTTACTTGGCAAAAAAGTTAGTGGTCTGGAGACCACACAGAGAAGTGGATTATCACCTGGAAAAATTTTAGTAGGATGGCAGTTCTAGACCTTCAGGTTTTTTCAGAAAGTGGTTCCAACATGACTCCTCAGAAGCATAGTCTTCCCTTTTTTCTAATTCTTGGGTATGTCTTCTCAGTTTCTTGTCTCCTGGATATAGTTGGGACATGCATACCATTTATTAAAGTTGTTTGTACTGCAGGAAGATATTGCCTTGACTTTGATTGTTTTAACTAAACTGAAGCTACTACAGATGTAAAAAAGTAGAAAAAGAACTGAAGTTGATACTAACCACATAGCACACTAATAAAATATACTTTTGAAGACAGATGTTGCATCTTGCTTTGTCCCTCAGCTAAAAGCTAGGAAAGTTTGTTATTTTTTTCATTTCCTTTGATTTTGTAGTATTTGCATACAGAAGTCTGTTTTGTCATTTTTCTCTATTGTTGAATCTACTCTTGAAGATACTGCACCTTGGTCCTTCAGTGGAAAGATTGACCTCTTTAATTAGTGAAGATTACACAGAAATTAAAGTACAGTGTTGATTAGCTGAAAGTCATGGGGGTCACTGCATAATTTCAGATGGTCAAGAGAGTTTTCCATACACTTAATAGACATTGTGACCCTGTATTTGTTGAAACAGTAGTTTGAACAAGGGAGCAAAGGGCACAGCTTTCCAATCTAGTTACATGAACCGTTGTGAAACACAGAGGCGTGTCCCCTTGAATGGAGAGGCATTATCTTAAAGAAATAGTTAATGCTTCCACTGTTAAATAAAAAGATTATCTAATGTGTCTTTGAACATTCTTCTAATCTATTTTGCAGGTCTAACATTCCACCAGTATAATCAGAGTATGGTGTGATTAGACGTATGGATCTAATGAGAATAGGGATGACTTTTGAAAACATAACCAAATTTTATTTTTTAATTAAATTTAAGTTTACCATTGTTACAGAAGCAGAGAATTGCCAATGCCAATTAATGCCATTGAGCTGATTCCTTATTAATTGGCCATTGCCAAATAATTAGTCATTGACTGGATGTATAGTTTAATCTTTTCAGTTAATGAAGGACTGATCATTTTCTGGAGGAAAAAGCTGGAAATACTAATTGCTTCTAAAACCCTGCAGTGCCCTGAAGTCTGTGTTAGGCTGAAAAACATCAGGAGAACTGTTACTTCTTGGAGAAAATATTAAAGAGCATTTTCCTTTTTTCATCTGTTACAAATGATGTATTTTGTCTTTAAATATGCTTTGTACTTGATTTAAAGTGTTTTGTGTTTTACAGGAGTAAAATTCAAGTTAAGATGAGATTTTGGAGTGCTTGTATTTCAGTTCTGAAATACATGTTGTTTTCATGATGTTCATAGGTCATACAGATATTAAAGGAAAAACTTCAAGCAAAAATCTCTTATGTCTCTTAAGTGGCAGATAACCAGCAGACCACCTTCTAAAGGCTATTTTGACTTTGTGAGCAAGAGGGCCCTTATGGAGTACCAGGCATCAGCTAAGATCCTTGAAGGGAAGCAGAATGTTGCCCAAGGAGCATTTCAAGGTCAATGATCTCTAATAAAGCAGCTACCATAGAAAGCAGGATGCTCCGTGAAAACCATGTTGCTCAAGTATATAGATTCTCTGTGTATAAGGTAAGAAAATGTTTAAACTTAATTGGCCCTAGGTATGGGTATCAAGGCTAAATAGAATGATATATCTTGGGGAGCATGTGAGGCAAAGAATAATGTAACCACTATGACCCAGATTGTTTTGGGACCGTTTTGGGGAGTAGGACCTTGAAAAGCAAACAGTGCCTAGGTAACTGTTAGGGGTCCTGAGGGTGCTAAGGGGGGATTTCTGGCCCTCAGCATTCTCCTCTGGGACCTCCACCAGTGCCGCCGTGGGCCCAGGAGTCCCACTTCAGCTTGACCTGGGGCCATCAGCCCACTGACACCAGAGGTGGGTCTGTTTGCAGCCCCATCACAGCTGTGCCTGTTGGCTGGCTGTGGACCTTGTTGTTTCTGACCTGTGGACTCTCTTCCCGGCTTGATGTTGGACCTGCCTTGTTGCTATTGACCTGCCTGGCAGTCACTGGACTGTCTGAATCCTGGTCTGATCCTGACTTCCCAGTTTGATTTCAGACCTGCCTCATCACTGACTCAGGGCTGGGCCTCCTCCACCCAACCTGCCCTGCTCCCTCCTTGGCATGTGGGATGGGCCCTAGATGGCAAGGCCCATGCTCTGGCCACCCAGGGATCCCCCTTGGCTCCCAACTTCCCCCCTGCTTAGGGAGCAGCTGGCCCCTTGCTATATCGTGAGAGTAACTATACCTGTATTTTCTATATATAAGTAACATCATATAAAACTGTGATTTACCAGATAATGACATAAGAAACACCAGATTTAGGTACAGATATAGAAAAACTGGAAAAAAACACTTAGGGCAGGTTGTGTATTTGTTAGGAGACATGGTGGTATGAGGAAGTCAAAAAGGAAGGTCCAGAACTGGGGCAAAAACAGAGAAGGAGGTATGAAGTCAGTTGATGAAGAACAGAAGGGGATGTTCTTCTAATGGTAGGAGTGCAGATTTTTGCAGAGGCTAACCTACAGATTCAAGCCCACCTGGAGGAACCCGCTCTTGGTCAACCTACTGGATTGTCAATCAGGTCTGCTTTCAAAAGACTTGGTGTGGGAGGCTAGAGCAAAGAGGGGTAGGCCTCCACCCTCATATGAGATAGATTTGTAGTTCAGTAGTGGTTGTGTGTGGTTCATAGGTTTTAAGATCGATAATAAGTAGCTTTGTAGTTGTGTGTGATAGTGTGTACAATGATGTAATTGCAAATTAAAAGTAGTGGTGTGTTTACTAGTTAATTAGGTTATTGGTTATTTTATTTATTAGTTTTGTAGTAATTTGTTGCTTAAGTAATGAACATCATGCTCTTCTGAACTGGTCTTCTCAAGCCTGCAGTCTAAAGGGGGAGAACTGGACCCCAACGTGACATTCTTAGACCTCTGTTGGAGAGAAGTTTCTCTCTGTTATTGGTGGCTACGTATTACAGTATAGCATGCAGGAAGGTCGTGAAGTATCAGACTTCTTTTCTTCCCAATTTCAATTTCTGATGGCATGTTCCAGGAGGAAGGGAAAAATTGAGTTTCTTTCTTTATTTCATGTCAAGCTCTTCTTCACAGTAGTTTCAAAGGAAGAGTTCAAATGTGACTCAGAACATCGTATCCTCCATTTACTGAGAAGTACAATTTTGTACTAAAACTATTTGTTAGCTTTAGAGATACCCTTTGACCTTTAGGATCTTGTACAGTTCCTGAACTTTTTTTTTTTTATTCCTTTGTCTTCCGTGGTTGTCCAGAGCATTTTACACTAAGCTTTCTAGATCCTCTAAACACTGCAGTTTGCTCTGTGCATATGTGTCTTCCATAGATTTAAATATATCAAGCAATTTGTATAGCCTTTCTTTTTTGGCTTTAAGGAAAAGAAGAGAGGGAGCTGAACTTGATACTCAGATTTTCAAGTTCATACATGTATTGCCAGCCTGATTTAATACATGAAAGAATAAGGGCACATGTGCTGCGTGTGTTTGGATTTGGCTGTTTAGTGATATGGTAATTGTTGTGAATGTCAAAATACCCATCAGAAATAAAATTGTGTCTTAAATTTATGTACATTTGGGGGAGGGAATCACAAACAATTAGTTTGAATGAAATTCAAAGATTTTAATTTTATCATAGACTTTTCAAATAATTTTTCAGTGTATATTTTATATATTTGGATTTCTTTACAGTTAATGCTTGTGACAGTGGAAAATGACAGTCTGATCAGTGTCTATTCAGATAAACTCTTGCCACAATTGACTCTAGATCTTACAGATTCTTTGTGAAGTTTCATTTTTTTTATTTTTTTTTTTTTTTATGAGTATTACTGCTCATGGTTGTTGAATAGTCAAAAGTAAAAAGAAGTGGTTTTAGTGTCTAGGAAACTAGGTTGTTGAGGAGTTGAAAATTTTTCTTAATCGATTTAAACATACAAAACCCATAAATGTTGAGTGGTGACGGTGGAGCATTTTTCACTGTTGTAAGAACAACATCAAAAAGAGAAATGAATTGCAATTTTGTTTTGCTTTTATTATTTACATAATTTAATAACTAATTCATTTTTCTCATAGTTTATCCTCACTAATAGTGTTGAATTGTTGAAGATTTTGATTAAGCCCATTATTAGTTCTTAACCATGAAGTAAGAACAAGACATATTAGAAAGAGGAATGGTAAACAGGTTGGAAACACACAGTCTATACATAATCTTGCCCAGTTGTTTAATGATTATTCAATATTGTTTTCTGTGCTGCTGTTCATACAATACATAAAAAATGAAGGAACCTTAATGTGAAGTTTTCAAGACTAGCAAAACTGCTGTTTTATGTGAATTCTAATAGCTTCCAGAATGTAGAAGACATTGAAAGTAATTTCTGAATTCAGTCTATACCCTCCAGGTATAGCTGTTTAATGCTACTTGTATACATAATTCCTTTATGCAAATATTTAAGGTTTGTATTATATCTTTCAAATATATTTTCAGCTCTGACAATTTTCTTCTTTGTTTAGTTGCATTTTGAATGTTAAATTTTATAGGTGTGGATAAAATTGAAAAAACGTCAAAAATTAGGAAATGTTTGGTTGCTTAGATAGTGTTGCTCTTGGAAATGTTGGCCTGGATGTGTGTCTTATTTTAGGAAATAGAAGAGTTTAAATAGATTTATGCTCAACAAAGCATTTAAAGACAGTAATTAACACTTTCACAAAAGCATAAGTTGCAACATTTTTTGTGCTAGTTTAATATAGAATTGTTAGTAGACTAATGAAGACGAGGTAACCTATTTTATTTCTCTGAAGAATTCTCCCTACTTTCAGCAAAAAGGCAAAGTAAATAAAACAGGAAAGTTATTCTGTTTTTCTGTGAACTTTAAAGTACTCGTGCATTAAATCTTTCTTCTCTCCACAGTTTCTCACTTCACTTACAGTTTTTGGGTAACAAATTCTCTTTGTTAAGACAATGAAGCTGTTCTTCTAAGATCTGGATGATAAATTATTTAAAAATTACCACAGCAGTCTCTGTATTTTACTCTATTTCAGCTTTCTGACAATATCAATTACCCCAAATTAGAGCATAAAATAAAAAATAGTGTTGACAGTATGTTTTTTATAAGGAACTCATCAATCAGTTTATATGGTTGTTTTGGGGGTTTTTTTTGTGCTGTTTATGCTGAGGAGCTGATAGTATGATGTACATAAGCTTCGCTATAATTCAAACAAAATGAAGTGCAGTTGAGAAATGTGTATAATCAGTTTAGTGAAGAGACTAACCAAGAATTAAAATATTGAGCACCTCCCCATATTCAACCTTCAGGTGCAGGAAGGCCCAAACAGACAAAAATGAATGATACTTCTTGCCCCATCTGTCAGATTTTTTTTTTGTCTTATGGTAACCCTTAATGCACTTTTGCAAAGGGGGTAGTAATCATTACAAACAAGGTAAAAATCCTTTCCAAAGAAATCCTATATGATTTTTAGGGATAATCTGAAACCTAGAAATAGTGTTTTTTGATAACAGCTTTAAGGGAAGACTAGTTCACCAAGGTGTAATTGCAAAGGTAAAGACTGATTCCTGTGAAGTGAAAAAGTTATGTATGATTAGACAATTGACAGTGTAGCCATAATCCCCTATTGACTGTCTTCTGCTTGGAAGGGTTCTGGTCACAGGTCCTTGTTGGATGGGGAGCTGTAGGACTTGGGTGGCTGAGATCATTTTAGACAGATGTCCTGTTTCTCACATCACCCTGGTGTCTTCTGTGATGTGTTTTCTCAGGCTTCCTGTACGAAAGGCGTTTGCTTCCTTCTCAGCTAGTCTCTGCTTGGAATTCAGGCTAGTCTCTGCTTGGAATTCAGGGAGGGTGTTTGGATTAGGAGTTCCTTTTTTTTTTTCCCCTTTTTGTCTCCAACCAGTGATCATAAACTAAAAGCAGGAAGAACAATAAAACAGCAAATCAATCTAAAACAGTGTCCATTTTCTACCACCCTCTTTATGATATGAGGCAAGAGATCTGTGCTTCATTGCCTACACAAGAGCTTAGTCCCCACTGGAAACTTTTCTAATGTTTCTCCAACATTAGGGACTTAACTACTGTTGATGATCTGAAAAGACATCTGACAAGAAAAATAATGGGGTAGTTACATCAGTAAAGTAACTCAACTGCTACAAACTGTCTTAGTTCTGCATTCATCTGGTTTTCTAACATTTATAAGCCAAATGCTATCAATGACTGAAATT
Organism: Aptenodytes forsteri; assembly: GCF_000699145.1. Taxonomy (NCBI): domain Eukaryota; kingdom Metazoa; phylum Chordata; class Aves; order Sphenisciformes; family Spheniscidae; genus Aptenodytes; species Aptenodytes forsteri. The sequence goes on from NW_008795695.1 coordinate 2,878,405, forward strand.
TTAAATTCTCTCTTCTAGAAAATCAAAAAAAAAACAAACCACCTGATACTGACTTTCAATCACAGTCCGCAGTTCTCAACATCCTCCTTTTCCTTCTAGGTGTCTCCAATTTTTTGACTGGAATGTTTTCTTATAGGCAGAGAAATGTCACCAGGAGAAACTGCAGTGACTCAGAAAGGCTGTCTATAATAAGCCAGCATTGGTTTGCTAGGATCGAGGTCCTGTTAGTACTTGTTTTTTACTCTCCATGGAATTATTTGTCTTCCCTTAAAAGGCTTCCCTTAAAATGCTGTCTTTGAAGGTAAGTCTAGATCTTGCAGTCATAAATGATTCTTGCCTTAAAATGCCCACTCTTTTTTCCAAGATGACTTCCTTCCAGATCCTTTGGAACTTTGTCAAATTTTGGTGCATAACCTCCTTCAAACAACCCCTTTACATGGGCTGTACTTAATATCACACCCTAGCTTTAGAAACATTTCAGTCTGTTTAAGCTCATTCTCTTTTATTGGGATCCTCCAGTTGTTTCTTCTGTTATGGCCATTGTTTTTGTTATTTAGAATCATAGAATCATAGAATCATTTAGGTTGAAAAAGACCTCTAAGATCATCGAGTCCAACTGTCAACCTAACTCTGCCAAGTCCACTGCTAAACCGTGTCCCTAAGTGCCACATCTACACGTCTTTTAAATACTTCCAGGGATGGGG
>NW_008795695.1:2879253-2882326 GCF_000699145.1 Aptenodytes forsteri
ACACCCACCTCGCTACAACCTCCTTTCAGGGAGTTGTAGAGAGCGATGAGGTCTCCCCTCAGCCTCCTTTTCTCCAGGCTAAACAACCCCAGTTCCCTCAGCTGCTCCTCATAAGACTTGTGCTCTAGAGCCTTCACCAGCTTTGTTGCCCTTCTTTGGATGTGCTCCATCACCTCGACGTCCTTCTTGTAGTGAGGGGCCCAAAACTGAACACAGTATTCGAGGTGTGGCCTCACCAGTGCTGAGCACAGGGGGAAGATGATCACTTCCCTACTCCTACTGGCCACACTGTTTCTGATACAAGCCAGGATGGTACTGGATAGTAATTGAAAAGTGCTCTCTTCTCTAAGGTCATAAGTTTCTGAAGGAATGAACGTATCACCTAGACACTTCATATTTCTTCACCTGGATACTTCAAATTTCTTTCCAGTTTGTCACCTATCTTGCAGTTGGTATTCTTTATCCAGCTACCTTTTCTTTGGTATTGAACTATACCTCAATACTGTTCAACAGGGTTTCTATCAAAATGACCTACGTCTACGCAGATCAAGCGGATTATATTTGTTGGTTCTCCACTCAGGCTGAGAATTGGAGAGAAGTTTTAACTGTGTTTTGAAATTTTGACTAAAAGGCTTTCCCTTTTTATTCACAAGTATTATTAGAAGTATTATTGCAGATCTTACTAGCTCGTTCACTTTGAATATAACATAAATTTTCTTTAACTTTCTACCATTCTTTATGGTAGTGGTCCACCAGGATATGCCTTTGTTAGGATCTCATTTGTTTTGACTGAATTACTCTAAGGTTTTTAAATTCCCATCATGTACCTTACTGTTTTCATCATCTTCCCATAAATGGCTGTCACAGGCTTCTGTTTCCTACCGATCGTCTTAGTTACCTTGGTCTCATCTAATAGTACTCTTTCTTTTTTAAATACTGTAGGTTTATTTTAGGGCTTATTTTACTTCTGCATGCAACTAAGTGTATTTCAGCACCTAATTTTAGATCTAGTTTTCTTTGCTGGTCTTTTTGTGAATCCCAAGTTTGTTCTCATCTACCTACTCCTGTAAAAAAGGCAAAGGCAGGAGTTCTGCTAGAATTCTCCTTCACTCTGTGTCCTCTCAGGTCCCTGACTTTCCTGCAGTGTACAACAGAATTAAGATATTAAATTTTACTCATTTTATTCTCATTGAGTTTTGCTCCTTTTTAAAATGTCAAATTGGCTAAATTCAGCTGCCTCATATCTTAGTGCAGCTTTTTGGGAAGGTGTTTTACCAGCTGTCCTATCCATAAGACGACACTGATGGAGCAGCTGGAGAATTGGTGGCATTAGGCTGCTTTGCTAAATGGCAAAACTAAAAGTATCCAAAAGTAGTAGAATAAATAAAAGAAAGATGCCTTTAAGCAGTGGAAAAGAATACAGGATAAACCTGGTAACTTCTGATTGTTTTTACAGTGTTTTTATATTTTATTTGGGGAAAAAAATTACATGTGCAATATAATGTAGATGAGGAGTGAATACTTTTTTGTGTTGTTTATGGTGGTGCTCTGTATGCCAGTACATTTGTGATTTAGAAGAAAAGTTTCTTGAAGATGAGTTGTTGCAATTTTGCTCCTGGAGAGTTAGCTAGTGCTTAAGTATATGTAAATTATCGCAATCAAAATGTACGATTACTGAGTCTTTGGAATAAGCAAGTAGAACCAAGGCTAAAATCCATTTTAACAAGGGAGGTATATATAGTGTAGGGATTTCGTGTCACATGTAATTCTTCTAGGTGAAGAAACACTATATATTTTAATATTTTCCTCTGTATAACAAATACAATGTACCATTAATGTCTAATTCAGTATTATAGAATATTTTCCTAGGTTTAAAATAGCCAAGATGTTAAGTGCTTCATGAATACCAAACACTATCTTTGCTTGATAGATCAGGATTTAATCAAATAGCCTAAGACCATCTATTTGTTCTTCAATGTGGATAAAGGTAATTGTATTGTTTTTCATATATAAGATATAAAGGAATGCTGGGATAAGGACATGGAACAATTATATGTTGCTTGTGAGACTTCTGAGGAATGTTCTGTGAGCAGCTCATAAAAGCGTATCAGACTTAATTTGCAAATATCCATAGAAGCAGTATCACCACTTCATGATGACTTGCCCCATCAAATACTCAAAGTTGTTAATTCTCCATTTTAAATTGCCTAATCATCATTTCCGGCCATCCGTTCTTGTTAGACTAGTTCTCTGTTAAACTGGAGTCCACTGTGTGAAGTCCATTTTCTCCCTGCAGAGGTGCTTCTGTGTTGTTATGGCTGTTTTGATGTTTAAGAACATGATACTTCATTATGCCCTGCCTGTGAGATTAAATCACCTTATTTTTCTTACTATTCTTACATCTACATCAAAGCACTCCCATCCTTTTTTTTTTTTTTTTAACTACAGCATCCCACTAAGAACTCATTGAATTACATGTTCATTTCAACCTTCAGAGACAGGATTTTCTGGAAAATGGTCCTCATTCTTTAATATTTCTATTAATTTGCTGTTTGTAGTATAGCGAAATTTAGCTGTGTTTAGGCAGATTTTATTTCAAATAACTCTCTATGAAAAGAAACAAAATTCTTCTGATCACTATAAAAAACCAAGCCATTTTCTATCGCTCACAAATCTTATAAGAAGTGTTTTGTTCTTTAATTTTCTTGCTGAGCTTTGATGAAACAGAGTTATCACCGAATTTAAAGCATGACACTTGTGATATGGTCCTGTTTTGCACCATGATAGAGGTACAAACTTGGGAATTCTGGTGCTTCATAGAATCACAGAATCATAGAATCATTAAGGTTGGAAAAGACCTCTAAGATCATCGAGTCCAACCACCATGCCCACTAAACCATGTCCCTAAGCGCCTCATCTACACATCTTTTAAATACCTCCAGGGATGGGGACTCAACCACTTCCCTGGGCAGCGTCTTCCAGTGTTTAACCACTCTTTCAGTAAAGAAATTTTTCCCCCCGTCCAATCGAAACCTCCCCTGGTGCAACTTGTGGCCATTTCCTCTTGGCCTAT
>NW_008795695.1:2884344-2888793 GCF_000699145.1 Aptenodytes forsteri
TATATATATACATGTGCATGTATGCATGCATTTATACCTATACATATAGATATCTATATGTCCACCTGTATATGAACATATGTGTATATATATGTAAAAACAATTGTGTATGTGTATATATAAAACCACACCTGTTTGCGGTTGCCTCTTCACTCTGAAATTATTGTTCAGAATGAAGCACTTAAATAATAGTCTGCTGTTTTAGATAAGTTAGCTCAATATAAATAGTATTGCTGCTTCTGTTCAGCATAAACAACTTTTAAGACTTGTAGGCACTTCCTTTTGGGTCTGTGCTTCCTTACTCTCAGGAAGCTTGACTGTGATCTGCAGCATGGGGAGGATGGAATGTACCTTTTAGTGGCTTTCCTGGACATCAGCAGTGTCAATCGCTTGTCTGATGCTGAGATCTAAACTGGTCCCAGCAGTCTTAAGTAGTGGGAAAATGTGCATGGAGTTCATATTTTCTTTTGTTGTTTTATGTAGCAGCAAATGCAATTTCTGGAAAGGTTCAGATTCAGATCACCCTCTTAATATACACGTTTTTACTTAAATGCGTTACTCAGTATGTGATGTTTGATTTACATGAAAATCAGGTCAAATCTCTGATTGGCAGCAGAAGCCTGTTGTTGGTATTACTCTGATGTTTTGCCATCGCTGATGTTGCTGCCTGACACTGAAAGGTCGTAGAAGTTTGAATTTGAATAAGGTATTCAGGCCTGGAAGGGAAAATTTCTCTTGGACTCTGGTCATCAAATCTTAGTGCTCATCTGTGTTAGACCTGTAGATATGAAATTATCTGCTGCCTTTGCCTCAGGGATGGTAGGGTGCGGCTCCACCAATCTATCTCCCTCTCATGCTCCCTGATACTCCTTAACGTTTCCACTTCCTCCTTCAGCTCTGCCACCAGGCCGAGCAGATATCATCCACCTGGTCACACCACACACAGGTGGTGTCTCTGCTGCCCTCTGTTACAAGTGACAGGCTCAGGCTCTCCCTGCAGCCAGAGACCTGGACAGGTGTATGCTTGTGTGAGGGCTCCACCTGGGTTGCCACGTTCCTTCTGGCGATGGTTTTCGGCCGAGTGGAAACCATAGCTGGGTCCTCTTCTGGGAGGGCGATTACTACTAGTTGAGTTTGCCTCTAGAGCCAGGAGGCGGACTGCACCCTGCCCGCTTGCCTGCCCAACCCCCCCTGCCTGCGCGAACTGCCACACCACACCCTTCTGATGCGTCACAAGACGTGTTGTGTATCATTACAAGAAGTTGTGTACTTACTTTGGGGGTTAAAAATAAAAATGTAGCACCTGTATCGTGGCCAGTCCTACTAAAGTAGCTGAACCATCTGTATGAGTTCTTTTGCTTCTATTTTTCCAGGACTACAGGCATGGGAAGTGGTAAACGTAGGGCATGGAAAGAGAGTTTACCATGGATGTGGGTTTCCTGAGGCTACAAGACGCCGGGGTGGTTAGTTTTCCAGTTTCTTTAACATGGACGTCTGTTACTTTCTGGGATTGTTGAATAGTAGATAAGGTATTAATTAAATGTAAAGGAAAAAATGTTTTTATGACAGCTGGATTACAGAAATAGCAGTGGCTTATACAAGGTCTTCAAAATCCCTGATTATGAAACCAACATAGGAAGATGTGTAATTTTTATGAGTAGAAGGACAAAACATCAATGACCATCAAATGGCTGATAGCCATTTGCTTAATTTCCTTCTGTTTCTGTTATGCCTTAAAGTTGCTGCACACTTGAGTGGCTGGGGGGGGGGGGGGGGGGGGGCCCCCTGGCTCTAAATCCCCCCACCACTCTTTCCCCTGCAACATAGCTGTAAAAAAATAATGTTTAAGACTGCTCAAACATCAGCTTTTCTAGGAATATTCAAGCACACAATGTTGAAATGAATTTGAAATTTCCATCACCATTATGACAATTATTAAACTGTTTTTATCTTGCCGTAGTTTAATATATTGAGGTAGACAGCTAATGGAGGAAGGTAGTAAGGGGTCATTATATCCTCTTTTTCCTCTGTGGACGTGGCTGAGCTTTTGGCTAACTCCAGCCGATTGTAATCCCTAATTGTGATTGAAACTACCCAGCAAATAAATTGGCTATCTCACGTTTTAAGGAATTAATTATAAAATCATCCAAAAATTTCATACTTGCCTAAAGAGACAATAAGAGTAGCATAAATGTGATGGTATGACAGACGTGCTTGAGTGAATTAAACCTACAGTAATTTATTGCTAGTCTCATACGTATTTGTATTGTGAACCAAACTCTGCGAGTGACACATAGACTGTATGATCAGACTGCGTAAACAAATTCTGATAGCAGCAGTTTTAGTCCTGCTGTGGCTTGCCTCTTTAGCCTTGTTGTTTGATTTTGGGTAATCAGATATGCTCTGGTGCATCTCTGTTCCATCCTCTGAGGTGAAATTAGTTAAAACTCAGCCTGATTCAATCTGATTATTTAAGTAAGCATTATGGCTACCAAAAATATTGCTACCTGGCAACACTTGAATCAGTTGAGTGAGTACATTTGGTTCAATATATGGGCACAGGATGGGGATTGTGGCCTGTGTGCACTAAAGTAGAAAGCTCCTGGCTGGTTGATAGCAGTGGAGAGGACTGCTGGTAGGTGACGGTGTAGCTGGGAAGTGCCTGCTGGTTAGTTCTGAACTAAGAAAGATCTGTATGCGCCTCCCAAATTTTACCTGCGAGGTTTCTTGTAACTATCCACTGATGATAGAGTTGTGATAGATCAGATTGTTTTTCCTATTTTCTTTCTACTGTTTTTATTTGCCGAGTTAGTAGTATCCTATTCCCAACTAAGTCAGTGTCAGTGCTCCCTTTGACTGCTTTAAGTCTTGATCAGTATGTTATGGTGAAATTAAATTTTGTGTAAGAAGTTTAAGTCTCAAAATTCTGGTTTTGCAGTGAGCTTGGAAGAAAGTATTGCAACATAAGGTGCAGGATATCCCTCACTGGGTAGAAACATCCAACTGTCCAACATTAAAGAACATTAAGATTTTTTTTAAACTTACAGTAGTTCCCACCTGAGGTACTGTGTTCAGTTCTGGGCTCCTCACTATAAGGGAGAGATGAACATACAGGAAAGAGTCCAGAAAAGGGCCATTAAGAAGATTAAGGGACTGGACCATCTTTCATATAGGGAAAGGTAGAGAGAGCTGGAACTGCTTAGCCTTGATAAGGCTCAGGGGGATCGTATTAATGTATATAAATACCTGAAGAGAAGGTGCAAAGAGGATGGAGCCAGGATGTTTTTAGTGGGGCCCAGTGGCAGGACAGGAGGCACTGTCTGAGCATAAGGAGAAATTTTTTACTGTGAGGGTGGCTGAACACTGGCACAGATTGCCCAGGGAAGTTGTGGAGTCTCCATCCTTGAAGATGTTCAAAAGCCATCTGGACGTGGCCCTGGGCCACTGGCTTTAGGTGGCCCTGCTTGAGCAGGGGGGTTGGACCAGAAGATCTCCAGGGGTCCTTTCCAACCTCAACCATTCTGTGCTTCCGTGTTTTGGTCTTCATCTGAAAAAAAAGTTGTAAGTTACTATTTCAGTATACAATGTCATATGGGAAAGTGCTGAAGTATGACTATATCTGAAAAAAAAAAAAAAAAAAAAAAGATTTTTACTTTAAATTCCATGAATTTCCTAAATTCTTGCCCCTCAATTCTGCTGTCAACCTGTGGAAGGTGACGTTCTGTGGTTGTTCTGTAAAGCAATTACCTGATCAGTCCTTTCTGTCAGTAGCATGAAGTAACTGACCCCAGTACCACTGACTAGTAAATGTAGCATATGCCTAACAAGTAGCAATCATGTACTCAGAACCAACGGTGATGTACGTGTTTAGTCTGCCTGTTTTCTTGGCAGGACGTGAACTGTCCCTTGATAAACAGTGAACTGAATCATCAACTGAAGTCTAACTACAGGGTATAAATGAACAGGTTTTTATTCAACACTGAACATCTGGGATGAGTGGAAAGCAGAAAACCTCTTTCTGGCAATAAATAAATGATGTGATGAGTATATATATGTGTGTATATAGCTGCTGAGTGTATCTGACAGTTCTACCACTTCTTGTGGTTTCCTGTCACTGTATCATAAACATATCCATTCATATACCTACCTCTGATCATCATCTCCTTCTTCTTTACAGGGGGATGGGTAGTGACTGCATATACCTTACAAAAATCAAATAATTCTATTGTCTGGTTTACGTTAAAACCAAAGTGAATGTGTGTTGTGGTTTAACCTCAGTCGACTAAGTACCACACAGCTGCTCGCTCACTCCTCCCCCCCGCCCCCGGTGGGATGGGGGAGAGAATTGGAAGAGTAAAAGTGAGAAAAACTCATGGGTTGAGATAAAAACAGTTTAATAATTGAAATAAAATAACATAACAATAATAATAATAATGTAATAATAATAAT
>NW_008795695.1:2895284-2929666 GCF_000699145.1 Aptenodytes forsteri
GCTTCTTGTGCACCTCCAGCCTTCTCAGTCGGTAGAGCATGGGAAACTGAAAACTCCTTGACTAGTGTAAGCATTACCTAGCAACAACTAAAACATTGGTGTGTTATCAACATTGTTCTCTTCCTAAATCCAAAACACAGCACTGTACCAGCTACTAAGAAGGAAATTAACTCTATCCCTGCCGAAACCAGGACAATGTGGTTGTCTGATGATCATGTAGCAGAAAGAACAGTGCATGATAGGTATTTATGCCAGCTGTGAACTGGTGGTGAATGTGATTTGTACTTTGCTTTACTGACAGCAAGTGTGTTCCCACTGGTTCAAAAGTGGTTGTGGTTCTGTCCAGGGCATGGCCAGAGGAAATATGTTCTTCTCCCCAGTTGCCAGTAGGTTAGTGAGACTTGCTTGGAATTAAATGAGATTTAACAATTCAACATGCTGAATTAAAATTGTGAAGTTATTTTACATCTAAAGAATCCTTTTGGTTTAAGAAAACTCTAATTCTTTTTACAGAAAAACTTTCCCTGGTGAGGTGGAGAAACTTTCATGCTAACCTTCATACTAATCCTTTGTGCTCCAACTGTATTTGCTACAACATATTCACTTTCTTAGTATCTTAAGTTTCACTCATGTTACGAGAGCATTACACTTTACTAATATTTTTACATCTAAAGAATCCTTTTGGTTTAAGAAAACTCTAATTCTTTTTACAGAAAAACTTTCCCTGGTGAGGTGGAGAAACTTTCATGCTAACCTTCATACTAATCCTTTGTGCTCCAACTGTATTTGCTACAACATATTCACTTTCTTAGTATCTTAAGTTTCACTCATGTTACGAGAGCATTACACTTTACTAATATTTGTTGTAGTTGTCTATATTCCCCATGATTTTCAGTATCTTGTTGTATATTTTATAACATGGCAAAACTTCATGGAGTTCTCTGGTTCCTCTGTTATTAATGCCCTTGGATTTTTGAACTCCTAGACAAACTAGTACACAGAAAACAAAGGAAACATCTGTTCTCCATGTGTGTTTGTAACTAGCAAGCAAGGTTGATTTCTTGTTTTTCCTTTCAGTCTGTCCCAAGATAGAATGGGTAGAATGTGTCCATATCTCCAGCACACGCTGATGACAAGCTATACGTAGGATTATTGCTGGAGACTGTCATTGATGTTTCACCTCCATATGCCTCAAAAACAATGCTGGAGGTAAATCTGCAGTTAGAAGTCATGGGAGAACCCCTGACCTGACTGTATGATTACAGTAGTAAGAATACAGAGCATTAGCTTAAATCAAATTTTAAACTCACATCGTCATTTAACTATATGTTTATATGTATTTAATTATATGTGTGTTTTCTTATCATTAGTAATTTTTCACCCTGTAAGCAATACATATTTAAACCCCAGTACAAAATAACTCCAAGCTTATTTTGCAGTTGGCTCTTAATGATTGACTAATCTTTCCTCAACCAATTTCAGCTGATGCTAGACTAAGGAGAATGATCTAGTAGTTTGCAAACTTGGGAGGAGACAGCTAGGAAATGCAGTATGTTTGCAAACACTAATGTTTCATACACACAAGGTAAGGTCATACTAGGAAAGCAAGAAATTTAGCACAGTTGCCTACCTATGTTATGAAAAGGAAGTGCAAATTCTAAGTTGTGTGACTAAACAAGCACATTTGCTGCCAAGGAAAGTGGAGGAGCATGCCATAAAAACCAAATTTGCTTCTCTTCCACTAGAAATAAGGAAGTGTAGCTTTCAATAGAAAAAAGATTCAGCTTTTATTTAAGGAAGGTTGAAAAGAGAAATGTAATTTTCAAGCATATCAAGGGAATTATAAAACTAATTATGTATGAAAATTAAAATAATTGAAAATAAATCAAAATTAATTGACAGCTGCCACTCTTCCTAATTTACTTTGTTGTGTCTGGCAATTGCAAGGACAGAAGGCAATGGGTAAAATGGCATGTCTGTTTCACAGCACTGCCTGGGCAGACTCCCACCAGAAAAATACAGCACAGCAGTCATGAATGCCTGTGTCAACTCATTCATGAGAGCACTTTCTGATTCACTGCACTTAAATTTTATGCAATATTTCCATTTTGCAAAGAATCGTTTCCCTAAACTCTTAAAGTTGCTGTGTCACTGTTTTCCAGTTGCAATCTTGCTGACCTGGAATGGAGCAAAAATGTAGAAATGACTTTCATGTCACTTAATTTGTATCATTAGCAATTTTTTCACCATGAAGGAAAAAGCAATAGCGGGTCTTGGAGAGTACAGTGCTCCTGGGAAGAGAGAAATCAATGTACAGTACTGTTTCTTTCTAGCAGGACCAATCAAGATTCAAACCACCTGACTATAAATAGTTGGTTTTGAAAAAGCAAATAATCTTTTGTTTTTGAGGGGAGGAGCTGATGCAGAACTGCATCTCACAGGACCCTAAATATAAGACTTGTCAGAAAAGTCAAAATGCACATTAAACTTATTCATGGTGAAAGCAGACAGGAACCAAATTTTTCTGAGCACTACCCAGAGCATGAGTCTTCTCAAGTGCCTAAGGAAAAAGCTTGTGGATAACTGTACTGCTTCAAAGTCAAGTGACAGGCCTTGAATGACTACCTAGAGTAAAAATGTTAGTTGCTTGGGAAAGCTCTTGGTTCTGAAATGACCCATGCAAATTTGAAACGGTCTGTTTTTATAATGCCAATGTACATTCTGCTGGAGTAGGGAATAATAAGCCAAGGGTATCAGCTCCTATTAACTTTGAAATTATTTTGAATATGAATATTTTAATGATTTGAGGCTGCTCTTATGGTGTGCATACTAATTTAAATATGACATTTCAGCAAGAGAAGTGCTAAACAAACTGAAGTTCACGAATTACAGAACTCTTTCCTCTGTAAAGGTCATTATTTAATGTGATAGATAAAAGGTGTCTGAAGGACATATACCTTCAGATAATGACACTGGAGAGAGTTTTGAGATCCTTTCTTGAAGAGCTGGATCACATTATCAGTGCTAATCAGGTTAGTTTAAAACACCAATGGGTGCTGGGTAATGTGATGCTCATTATACAGAAAAAGAAATTGAGCAACTGAAAAGTGGCTTAGCTAACTTGCATAACAAGTCTAGGATTGTGAGGAGGATGAAACTCAAAATTCGACTTGCCCTTAGAAATGGTGGCTTTGTTCAATCATCCTCTCTTTGCTCGTATGTATGGCAATGGCTTCCATGATGATCTGCTCCATAGTCTTCCCAGTACTGAGGTGAGCTGGACTGGCCTGTAACTTTCTTGACCCTCCCTCTTACTTTAGTGTGTAATGTTTACCTATTTCTAGTCATCAGGAACCTCCCACAGTCACCACAATCTGTCAGAGATGGTAGGATGACCTCAAGGTCAGTGACACCTCAACACCTTCAAATTTATTCTCTCTGGATCTTGGGACTTGTGTATGACCAGTTTACTTAAGTAGTCCTTAACTTGATTCTTTCCTACAATGGATAGTACTGCTCTTCCCTAAGTTTTGCCATCACCAAGGTCCTGGGAGACCTGAGAACAGACCCTGTTAGGAATGACTGAGGCATTGAGTATCTCAGCCTTTTCCATGTTCTCTGTCAGTTAGGTTACCTGCTTCATCCAGCAGCAGACCAACATGGTCTTAATTTTTGTGCTGATTTGTTTATAGAAGCTCTTATTCTCCTTCATGTCCCTCGCTAGTTTTAACTTGAGCTTCAGTTTGACTTTCCCCGTTCTGTTGTGGCATGCCTGGGTGATGCCTCTGTGTTCTTCCCAAGCAGCCTGTTCCCATTTTTTTTTTTTCTTTTTCATTTGAGCTTGGTTAGGAGTTTCTCATTTAGCCAAGCCATATCTGCTTGTTTTCTTGCGCATCAGAAGGGACTATTCTTGTCCTTGAAAAGGCTGCTGTTGGAGGTCAAACAACTGTTGCTGGCCCATTTGCCCTTCAGGATAACCTACCATGGCATCCCTCTGAATCAGTTCACTGAACAAGCCAAAGTCTGCTATCTTCAAGACCAAGGTCTTTATTTTGCTACATGTCTTCCTTTTATATCTTTAAACTCTACCATCTCATGGTCCTTACAGGCAAGCCTGCTGTTGGTTATCACATCACTAGTGACTGCTTGCTTATTTATGAGTAGCAGATCCAGCAGAGCATGTCCTTTAGTAGCTGCATCAAAAAATTGTCCCCAACACTCTCTAGAAATCTAGATTATTGGTATTTGCCAATAATCTGTGAATTTACCTGTCAATTGCCTTTCCAGAAGATGTTGGGATGTTAAATTCTCCCATGAGATCCAAGGCCTGCAACTGAGTCTTCCAATATTTTAAAGTTTGTTTTTTCACTTTCTCTTCCTGAGTTGTCTGTAACAGACATCCACCAGCATGTCCCTTCTTTTTGGCCTTCCTTCCAATCTCAGCCTGTGGTTTTGGCCAACCTTTTCTCTGTTGACTATGGATGACTGTTGTGGAGAGTCATCTGCATAGAGCACAATTTCCTCCTCTTCCTGTCTTTCCTGGAAAGTCTGTGCCTATCCATTGCAGCACTCCATTCACTTGAGCAATTCTGCTATGGCTCTATAATAATCCCAGTGACATTACAGCTCTGCAACAATGCATGAACTTGTAATTCCTCCTGTTTGTCACATGTTGTGTATCTTTGTGTATATTTGATACACATACACACCCCGGATATTCCTATAGATTTCTATTTCTGTGTTACCTTGAATCACAGTGACTCTAGGTCACCATCTTGAATCCCTGTTTTTAACAGACGTCTAAAGAATGCAGTGGACTGATGGGAAGAATGTCGATGGGAGAAAAAATATTCCTGCTTACTGTAAGAAATTGCGGATTGTGCTTATGGGAATGCTACAGAACTGAGCAGAATAAGGCCATGCCTTATTCTGTACCCTAAAGAGTGAGAAGCTTAGACTCCTCCTCTAGGGTTTTCAGTCCTTACGATACTGAAATGTGGGTGATAGCACCATCATGGACACATGAACTGAGATTCATCTGATTTATCTTACAACATTTCCATTTGAGCTGCAATTATTTTCCCTTTATATTAATGAGCAGAAAATGTACACTTTGAGGGTTGAGGGTACATTGAGTGTCTTGCACACTCACAATGCCCGTTTCTTTCTGTAGATTGCATGCAGAGCCTCTAGCAACATGCAGATTAGCTACCTCGGACACAGAGCTTTACATGTCAGTATCCAGAGTTTAGACAGGTGCAGCCTTCTTGGTGCTTTTCATAAATACTGAGCTTCTCAAATGAATGATAATGTAAAAGTCTTGATTTTTCTGGTGTTTTTTGCATTGAGTGGTAAATTCAAACTTCTGCCACTATGGCTGTATGGGTGTCGTGGTTTAACCCTAGTCGGCAACTAAGCACCACACAGCCGCTTTCGCTCACCCTCCCTCCCCACGGTGGGACAGGGGAGAGAATCAGAAGAGCAAAAGTAAGAGAACTAGTGGGTTGAGATAAGAACAGTTTAATACTTGAAATAATATAATAATAACAACAACAACAACAATAAATTGTAATAGAAAGTAAAACAACGAGAGAGAGAGGAACAAAACCCAGGAAGGAAAAAAAAAGCATGATGTCATATGGTATGGAATATCGCTTTGGCCAGTTTGGTTCAGCTGTCCTGGTTATGCTCCCTCTCAGCTTCTTGTGCACCTCTTTGCTGGCAGAGTATGAGAAGCTGAAAAGTCCTTGACTTAGTATAATCATTGCTTAGCAACAACTAAAACATCAGTGTGTTATCACATTATTCTCATGCTAAATCCAAAACACAGCACTGTACCAGCTACTAGGAAGAAAATTAACTCTATCCCAGCAGAAACCAGGACAGTGGGGATCTTACCCTGCTGTAAATAGATACTCAGAAAACACAGGGCAAGCAGATTGTTCCCAAAATATATTTAAAAATGTTAGTATTTTTAGAATGATATAATGATTGCTTTTTAAGGTTCCCTTTTCTGGATTTTGAAGATTCAAAGTTGGTGAGATTGCTGTACCTAAGGCAGATGCTTTACAGACAGCTGCATGGTTAAATATATGCACTCTAAACATTTTACTTTTGATTAGCAAATTGGGAACCATAACTGCTTATTCTTACTTTGCATAAATTATCATCTCTCAGATACCTTAGATTATACCTTATATCTGCTAGAGAAAAAAGTTTTCTGTTGATTTGTTGCACATATTTAGAACATTTTTGGTAAGCAACTTTGGTTTTTGTTTTTGTTTTGTTTTTTTAAATACAATATAGTGCATGCAGAATACTTGAGGGAAATGTCAGTCCTTTGAGTTTAGCTGCTCAAAAGATGAAGGTAAAAGGGTGAATCCTAAATCAAATAGTACTGTGTTAATTGAAAGCATCAATTAAATCAGGTGCCATTAATTTTAAAGCGGCAAGAGTCTATGATGATCATCCTGTCGACCACCAATAAGTTTACTGTCCTCATCCACTTTTCTTTCTGACTATGATATCTTCCAGGAAAACAATGTGAAGTCTCTGTTTGATAGCTATAATGGTTTAACACAGCAGGCAGCTGAACACCACACAGCCGTTTGCTCAGTCTCCCCCATCCCCAGTAGGATGGGGGAGAGAATCGGGAAAAAAAAAAAAAGTAAAATTCATGAGTTGAGATAAAGACAGTTTAATAGGACAGAAAAGGAAGGGAAAATAATAATAATGATAATGATAAAAGAATATACAAAATAACTGATGCACAGTGCAATTGATCACCACCCACCGACTGATGCGCAGCCGGTTCCCCAGCAGCGGTTCCCCCTCCCCCAGCTAACTCCCCCTAGTTTATGTACTGAGCATGACATCACATGGTATGGAATATCCCTGTGGCCAGTTTGGGTCAGCTGTCCTGGCTGTGCCCCCTCCCAGCTTCTCGCTGGCAGGGCATGAGAAGCTGAAAAGTCCTTGACTAGTGTAAGCACTACTTAGCAACAGCTAAAACATCAGTGTGTTATCAACATTATTCTCATCCTAAATCCAAACCACAGCACTGTACCAGCTACTAGGAAGGAAATTAACTCCATCCCAGCTGAAACCAGGACATGGCAAAAGAGATTATATCACTTAGCAGTTGGTGAAAAAAGAATGTGAAAGATTAGGAAATAGTGTCTCCCCACCCATTTCTTCTCTCTTGATTTTCTAAACAAAATCTTTTTATATGTCCTCTATTTTTCTTGTTAAGATCAGAATTGAAAAATTTGTAAGTTCTACCTATAGGACTATGCTTTGCTAAATATATTTATACTTTATGCAAGATATATAATAGCTGATAAGTATCTCCTGAAATTTCTTTTTCTATTAAGAAGTACTGAAATTTCATTCCTACATCCCAAAATATGAAATGACTTTGAAATATGAGAGAAACTCATTATGTTGATGAAAACTCATAAGACTGACCAGTACTACACACTTGCTGGTTTTTGTCACTTATTCACAACTTCTGCTTCAAGAGGTAAAGAAATTGAGAACAGTGCTGTGTACAAAGGGACAGGATATAACAAAAATTGCACGACTGCTGATTTGCTGTTACTGCCAATAGCTATGGAATGGAGCAGTAGACTCAGTACACTGATTTGCCCATGTGGCATGTGACTGACAAAAATGACACAATTTAAAAAAAACCCCACAACCAACACCTAGGAATTTCATAGAAAAACAATGCATGGAGCAGTTATAATATTTTCATGAAGCTGAATCAAAAAAAAAAAAGAGTGGAATGGTATTGATGTTAGAAGAACAGTAATAGGTGATGTTGTTGACTGTCAAACACACCAGCTCTTAGGATTTCATTTAAAAATGAACTATAAAATGAGTTGGGTATTGGTACATGTTAAATGCACTTTAACAAAGTGGTAGATTTTATTCCAGTCATTAGGAGCAACATAGATCTTGAAGCGTAGTGCCAATGCTTATACCTTATTGAGGATAATTATTGGTTTGAATAGGAAAATGAGTTTGTTATATACCTTCATCTTTTTCAGATACCATTTTCTCACCTTCTTGCCTCTTTTGGGTTCCTCCTACAGCTGCATATTTGTAATCTGCAATTTCTGCCTTCTTTGCCCTTTGTAACATTGGTAGTCCATAGACTTTGTAGTAGATGTGGTCTTGTGGCATAATCATGTATGTGTTGATTACAAGAGGAAATGACTTAAACGGAGTAAAACCTAAAAAAGTCAAATTCTGAGTCCCGTATCAGTCTTTCGCCATCTGCCACAATGCCCCTACAAAAGCAAATAGTGTTGTTATTTTTCTAATGCATGTGTTAACACACCTAGACTTGAGTATCTGGATGTTCTGATAATTTTTGAGTATTATACTATCAGAGTTAAATGAAGTCATTGGTCATATTTGGTTTAGAAAGTCCTCTTTTGGATACTTGGGAAAGAGATTAATTCTACTCTAGCAACATGCCTTTTCTGTTCCAGTTTCCACAGGTTTTTAATAATTTTCTTGTTTAATGTTTTCCATAGTTGATCTTGTTATGCAAGAAACATTTAAGGTTTTTTCTGCTTTTCTGTAAGGGAGAAAAAGGTAATTTTAACTCCATCCAAATGCTGCCTGTACAAATGTCAAAGTTCAGCAGTTACTGAGCTCCAAATCAAAGAGAATTCCATAACTGGGTCTGAAAAGAGCCCTTTGAAATGAGAATCAAATGAACTTCTGAATATTGCATGCCACTCACTAATAACAAAAATTCATAGCGGAAAATGTCACTGAGCAGCAAAACCTGATGGTTTTGTAGAGATACAGGCACATGTTTTCCCTAGTCACCATTAGTTGCTTGTATTTCTAAGCCAGGCCAATGACCGTTTCAACAAGGAATCAAACAAGTTCTTATTTTTCAAAGGCTTGCATCAAAGATCTGATCAGTTGAAAAATACAGTTTTGAGCCTAGCCTCTATACTGGGATATTCAATCAGAATGACACCTTTAAATTTGCATGCAAAATACACATTTCATACCTTAAAAGTCCTCCTGGTAAGTCTGTTCCTGTTGCATGCATAACAGCAGATTTGCCTCAAAATTTTTCCTGTATTTTTGCAGGCTGAGGAGAATTCAAGAGGCATCGTATTCCTCTATTAATTTATAGGACTATGCCAGAGTAATCACAGAGAATTTTCTGTGATCAAAGGAGAGTAAATTTATTACTTAAAATGAACAATACTTTTTCTACGCACAGTCAACATATTACAGCATTTTTGGTGGTTCTAGCTAATGAGATTATGGTAATACTTTCTATTGCTTATTTTTCCATTGAAAATACTTGTGATTTCAGGCAACCCCCCCAATATTTAAGATTTTACTGTACTGAAAAATAGCTTATTATAGTAGTTTCAAAATATGATGTATCCCTTTAGTTCTCTTCGAACTTGTTTAAGCAAGAAACAATTTCATGTTCTCATATTCTTCTAATTTATATGGATTGATATGGGTGTAAAAGAACCAATAGCACATTTTAAAAAGTACACAAATCTGTGCTTCTTTCTCCCTCCTAAATACCCAGAAGATGGTTGAACAGTGCCTTGACTAAGAATAGTATACAGAGGATGACTCATCGTGTAGGCTGACCTTGTAGAAATATAAAAGACTTTCACTTTGTGCTTCTTTCCAGCTTGTTTCACATGCTTACAGTGCTCCAGGAGGTGGTCCGTGCACTCACAGATTGGTGTGAATATTTGAAAGGCTTTTTAAGAAGAGTAAGTGAAAACTGAGAGTTGAGCAAAAAGACAGACATGCAAATAGGCTGGGTAATGTGAGTTGCTTGCTTTTTTACAGTGAATTGAATTTGTAAGAATTGATGTACAGGCTAAAGAGAAGCTGCTCTTTGCAATGTAAAAACAGGGTTACATTTTATTGCTCTTACAAAGCCTAAAACTATGCTGGATATTCGTCAGCACCCTCTACTGGGTTTGTAGTTATTTACACAAATAAAGCACTCGAAGCAAAAGTTGAGCAAGCAGATAAGAAACAAAGGAACAAAAAATAGTGTGTTTTTTTTTTTCTATCTAGATTTCAATTATGAATTCATTCAAGTTTCTACTTTTACCACCACAGAGTTCTCTGCCTGTGTCTTTTCAGTGACTTTAAAGTGTGGCTCTATTCAGGTGACTTAAGCCACCTCCTTGAGGAGCCTGTTTGTCTATATAGTTTTACCGAGCACTTGCTCCTGAATGTTAAGATAGGACTTGTTTAGGCAAACACCAGAGTTCTCTCCAGATCAGTAATTCTGCTATATAAGGTTAGGAATCAGAGGAGTTATGCTGCAAATACAAGCAGTCTGGGCTCCACATCAAAATGAAGGGTAATGGGACTAAGGCAAGGGCTGAAGGGATCTTTCTGCTTTTGGTAAGACTATTCCTAGGAAATCAAACATGGGGAAGTTGAGGGAAGCTCTAGATAAGCTAAGTGGCAAAGTAAAAACTGTTCCATCTCACATTTCCCATTAAGAAGGTTCTTATGCTGTACTTTGGTCATTTTTAAAGAATATCTTTTAATTTTTCCACTGTTGTTACCTGAGAAACTGCTAAACAACTCATCCCCGTAGTCTGTGTGATGCTGTGTACGAAAAAACTGATAATAAAATACCAATACTCTAAATGAAGCTGCAACGACAGAGGAAAATGTTTGCTCAGTTGAATCTGAGAAAAGATTAGTCGTACATAGGGTTTTTTTGTACTGCTGCAAAGATTTTTAGAAAGTCAGACTGCAAAGATTTTATAAAGTCAGAAGTTGGCTGAGATTCAGCTTTGTGATGCCACTGAGCTATGGGTGTTTTTCCTTTGCGCGTTGCTGACCCTTTTTACAGTGAGGGGCCATACAATGGAAGTTATTATAGGGAATGATAAAATATTACTTTACTGTAGCCACAGACAGATATGTTCACCTATCTACCAGTACATTTTAGTGAGAGAAGCTCCTTGAGTCAGAATCATTAAACCAAGAGAAATTATGGTTGTAAATATAGATAATTATATTTTTTTATTTCTGCAAAGTAAAAATGAATGAATTGTGCCTAAAAGACACATAGTTTAAGTAAGGCAAAAATGTCTTAGACCAATTTGTATATAATATCAACAGAAATAAAACCAAACTGTATATTGAAGAAGTGTAAGAAACTAATCTGCTTTAAAATGGGATGATGAGACTTAATATTAGAATGCTAGTATAGTGGTTAAGTAAAGAGTGAATTGCTCATCATAAAGATTAAATCTTCATTGTGCTGTGGCAAGTGGCAATGAACTGGCAATCCATCTGTTCTTGCTTTCTTCAAATATTAGAATTTATTACTGCAGAAAATTATAGCTGCTAATTTTCCAACCAACCACCTGTAAAGAACAAGTCATTGCACAGATAAGATGTGATTTCCCACCCCCTCCATGTACTGCACCTTCAGCTAACTTCATTCCCTTTATTTGAATGTGAGCATATTTCAAGTGTAGGGCAATTATATGGTTCTGTGCCTTGTATAACCTGTTAAAAACAGTAATTTGCTGGCATAAAATTAATTCTGTGCTCAGTTTACAGATCTAACTAGCTTAGAATAAGAACATTTCTCTCTTCAGAATCTAAAAGCACTAGTGGCTTGTTTGGATATGTTTACTATTTATATAGTGCTTTGGTTGAATATTGGTTCTGAATTAGATTTGTTGACAGTTGATATGGCAATGCCATTAGGTATTGACAGTGCAACATAATTCCATTTATTTATCTATAGGTTTATTTGTACAAAATAACTTCCTTTATTCTAAATGGGTATAATTCCTTCCGTCCGAATGGAGCCATGAATAGTAGTTGTACTCTGTAAGAGAGGAATTCAACAGTGATAATGGACTCCTTTGCCGTTTTAAACTTTAGTTAGTAATTATGTCTTTTCTTTCTCCAAGGTACTCTGTTGTGATGTGTAAATGCTTGGTCAACTCCCTTTGTTATCTGAAAAGATCCAAGACCATCTTTTTTTGTAATATGGCACCCCTGTGTAGTAGCTTTCTTGTCTGTGTTGAAACCATGGGCCTTGCATTTGGCAGAGAACAGTGCATTGCCTTCCAAACCACGTTGTGTGAAACTGAAGGAACTAGTGAAATTTTTTTTTATATATCATTAAAACTTCACCTTAATATCTCCTTTTCAGAAATACTGAAAAACAGAATCACTTTTTTAGCAACGTTTTGGTCTAAACTGCAGTCCAGGGCATGTGTTTTGCTCTTCTGGTTTGACACTTAGTGACAGACATGGGGTTATTAGGAAAATCCTAGTATTAAGAGCAGGAAATAAATGGCCACCAACAGATTTAAGAGATTAAGTTTCTCAGGTGTCCTGGTTTCGGCAGGGATAGAGTTAATTGTCTTTCTAGTAGCTGGTACAGTGTTTTGGATTTAGGATGAGAACAAAGTTGATAACGCACCGATGTTTTAGTTGTTGCTAGGTAATGCTTACACTAGCCAAGGACTTTTCAGCTTCCCATGGAACAGTAAGGAGGGGCTCTGACCTTCTGACAGATGCCATGAAAGCTCCAGAAGGCTTCTTGGGAAGGTTAAGGAAACCGTGGGAATCATGATAACATTTGTTTTTTCTTTAGCTTCCCTGTGGTTTTATACCAAAAGAAAAGTTTCTAAGAAGTTAATTGTTGAACTCTTTCATTCTTTGCACTGACTATTGCTTTCTCCCTAGAAATGTTTAAGTGTTCAGCTATTCAGATGATTGGAGCTGTAGTTCATAAGGGAGAATGCCAGACAGGCAGCGTTCACCTCAGAAATGGATGAAAACTGGAGATAGGGTCTGAGTATTACTCCATCCTAGCAGGTTTTAAAGCATGTAGCATCCCAGTTGGTTTCATACAGCAAACTGGAGACCTTTTATATGAACTCAAGCAATGTTTCCTGATCTTAAATATGCTTTTAGTCTAGCTGACTACTTTTACTGCTTCTATATTAGAAAAATGGGGCTGTGAATAATTATCTGTTCATTTATCTGGGGAAGCATGAGAGTTGTTTACTCAAGAATATTTATGAGGTTCAGACACTCTATCAGAAGTAGTTTGGGATGAGCACAGATGGTAAATGCATTACTCAAGAGTGATGAATCCCCAGGTGATATATGAAGACCATTTTATTTTCAGGGATGCCAGTAAGGAGCCACCAGTTTCTTGAGGTGATCTTGTTAATTTTGTATGCAAGTTTTACGATTTATCTTCCAGGCTCTGAAGAGCAATTAAATTCACCTATGCTCATCAAAAGACTTAATGAGTATCATAAGTTTTGATGATAATGCCATTCTTTTCTTCTTTAGGTAGCTTCATTCACTGAGAGTGCTATAGACTTTAAGCACATAAATGTCACAACTTCAGAATGGGATGGCTTTCTTGAATGAGGCCCTTTAAGTTCTGATTTCATTTTACATCCTATGTAAGATGAATCTTTTGCAGGCAGAATGTCAGGTAGGCATCCCAGGCACAGTCTGCTCTGGTTCCTGCAAGTACATAGTATCATGTACTACCATAACTACTTAAAAAAGGATGTCTTTTGTCTGATAATTGCTTTCTACCTAATATATCATCGGTATAACACAAAGCAATGCAAAGCTTGCTTTGGATAATGTACCATCATCTGTAAGACACAATATCTTTGGAAAGGTTAATGTCTTGTCCTCAGAGAATACGTAGTATTGTCTGTCTATCCTGACTTCTGCTTCTTTGGTTCTTCCGATTAGCTGTGTCTCTCCTGCCTTTTCCAACAATGTGATGTTTTCATGATTCATGCTACAATACATCTAATCCTGTATCATCCTTTCTCATGCATTTATAGGAGTATCAATATCTGCTATCAAATACTGTAGATTTGGATGTTTCAGGGGCATATTTATTACATTTAGAGTTGTGTGGAGGATTTAGATGCACTTTTATGTTCTTACTGATTGACATTGAAATGTCATACCGGACAGTTATGTTTAAGAGGTGTAGTATGAGTAGATAAATTCCAGAAGTTTTTTTTTCCTCTCTCCATTTGATTGGTTTTGTAATAAATTAGTATTGGTGTTTATGCCTAATTTCTGTTCTCTATCTCCAGCGATCTTGATGGTGGTTAAGATAGACATAGCTACTCATGTAATAGTGACTTCTTTTCTCCCATCTAGCATCCTAGATGTAATGAAATCTGTCCAGCACAGATGAACAGGAACTAAATATAACCAGAGCAACTCAGAATTTTCTCCACTTTGTAACTACGTTTTCCCCTTCTGCATGATAGGAATGTGTATGAATTCATATGTATATGAACGTAACTACTTTTGAATGACTACAGATTATATTTGTTTACACATCTCATATCTGAAAAGAAAAAGAGTTTTCACATTTCCAGGAGGAATGTTGACATCAGTGCAAGTCAGAATAGAGTGCAAATTTCTGCCAGAATCTCTGCGGTGAATGATAAACCAGGGAAAATGGAAAAATGTTATTTTATGGAATTTCTTGAGTTGCAGAGGGCAAAACCTGAACATAATTGATGTTTTTAGAAGAAATGTTTCCATCTTAGTTACTTGAATGACTTTCCTTTTGAAATCTTCAATATTTTTAAGTGATTGACTTCAAAATATCTGTTGAAGTACCTCTTGATACTGGATGTGCATGATTATCCTCAAACCACTGCCACTTTGAAGTGGTTAATAGTTCATCTCAGGAACCTGAACTAGATACCTTTTACCCTCTGAAAAGTTTTGACCAAGTATGTTTGTTAATATACAGACTAATGTGAAATACAAAGTCCACTGGAGATTTGCTTCATGCTGTATAGTGAATGTTGAGAGACTCGTGACCGTATTGTAGGCAGCTGTTGATTGAGTACAGTTGGGTACAGGAGATGACACTTGATCTCATAAACATTAGCATCACAAAGGAATTTGTTTATGTGTATGTTAGAGAAAGATGACACTATTTCCTAGATGAGTTTGGTTTTTTGAGTTTTTTTTTATTTTGAGCATGGGAAAGATTAAATCACTCCAAACCCTATACAGAATACTGAAAGGAAATTAACTGTAAAAGCTGGTGTATCCACAAAGTAAATACTATTGGTGACGAATGACACTCGAGATATAGGCTATTCTGGCAGAACAGTTTATGACAAACAGTGTGTCAAGGAAACCTTCTACAACAAGTCAAGTAAGCGCAGGCGTAGAGACTTCATGTTGAACGTAGAGTAAATCTGTTATGCTTAGACTGTTTTTCAGCTACAGCTTAGATAAACATGTCAGTTTTCTATTTTCAATAAACAAAACCTTGAGCTTTTACTTTAACCTAGGTTGAGTGATTTCATGATACCAGAAAACACTGAACAGTGTCTGGTTCTCTATATACCAGTTCTCAGGGGAACTGATTCATTTTAATAGCCGCCTCACTCCTCAGCACCTTGTCTGGACTATCCTAATAGTGTCCGCAGGAGATGATTTATGAGCCAATTTGGAAGTTGGTACTCCAGAAGCCAGGAGTAGTGAAAGGGCCTCTCATTGACCAGTGCTGATCATGGAGTGCTCTAACTTGTAGGAAGGTAATGGAGTACTTCTCTGTCTTGCACCACTACAGAAAGTTCGTGATGCTTTCTCCTCCCTACAATAACAGCAACATTTCTGTAAAAAAACATTGTCATTAGGCTTGGGGTCTTTGCCAAAATATTTTTTTTTTCAAAGAGCATAAATTTTAAACCATTTTTATATAAAATGTATATGCAAGTGAACATGTGTAAAATTCATGCAGTATTTTAAGATGAACAAATTTGGCAAATATACTCATGCCCTCTTCCATACAGAATCACATTCCTGTTGTACCACGCTGGCTTTCAAGTTATGGTATAAATACAATTTTACTTTCTTGTCCATGAAGTTAAATTCAACTGAATTATACTATATTGTGGCTTATTCCAAGTGCAAATCTGAAGCCTGAATGGTGAATACTGAGTAAAACTTGATAGATTCTACCTCATGTACATGTTCCGCTTGTTTTAAATTGTGTGTTTAGATGAAAATAAAATTAGAGGTTTTGTCTACTTTGGTTGCAAGCTTAACATTTTAGAAACTTTTCATTCTAATTTGTTGCAAACACCTTATAGACAAATAGAGAGAAACAGAGATCTAAGAATGGTAAAGTTATAAAAAGTTAAACTATTTTAGCATTGTTTATATCTATTGAAATATATTAGTTGTAATTTTGAAACCGGTAAACTGTGTGCTGTTTTTTTTGATTTATGCATGTTGTGGGGCGAGGGCAATACCACATCTTGGCTAGGAGGTGTGAACAATTGAGGATGTGTTGCTGTTCATCTGCTAATTATATCAGCCCAGTTCATTCACTGACCAGAAAATGTATGGGTTTGGATACCCATATACCCATTTATACAAATATAAATATTTGCTTTGAAAGCTGTTGGGAGGAAAATTGATAGCCAGTTGTTTTTGTCCAAAAAATCTTAAAATAAGGGATTAAAGAATTTTATCATAAAAAGTTGTAATCCCTCTTCCATCACACGTCTCTCATACAGGTTTTAACACTTTCAACTAGGGTGAAACTTTCTTTTGACTGTTGAGTTACCGGTATATTGTAGAGAGTACTGGAGATGATGAAGTATTGGTAATAAACTAGTAATTCTTTTTGTCTCCAGTACTTCCATCTTCCTTAGTTGTCATGTGAATTTGTGATGAATGCAGGGGCTCAAAGAAAGCCTTTAACTGCTCTGACCTCAAGTCCTGCCAGGGTGGAATTTCCAGATGTTCAGAGTTGACAGATATTAAGAAGAAGGTGTAAACATTTTTTCTCCTCAGAATACTTGCTCTCTTACAGGTAATATGGGGTACTTGTTCAATCTGTATCACAAGCCCTAAACCCCCCTACCCACTAGCTGTCAGACTTTATGTACTAAACCCACCCTCTTCAAAGTTAAAAGGGTAATGAATCAGAAAGCATAAAGAACTGGCAGAAAGATTATTGCTGTCATTTCTTAAGTAAAAATACTAGATAATACTAAAAAATAAACAGTAGGGAAGACAAAAAAATACAGATTGCACAGGTGCTTCATAGACTTTGGACTAGTCATATTACATGATTGTCTGTGATGATGGAATATCAGATTTGACGATCAGAATGGTCTCTGCCCAAAGTGAGCATATACATACATACACACTTGCATGTGTATGTATATACATGTGTATATTTGTATGTAAATGAAGTAATTCTGTTGTTTTTTGTCTAATGCAGGGAGTATCTCAACTCACCATGGTGCTTCTCTGTGTGGCTTTTAATATGTCGTACACATCTTGTATACAACATCTTTTCTGTGTGTGATATTATATATGAAGCTGAGATTCTGGTGTTTTGTTCACATACCAACCAGGAGACTAAGGAGGAAAGGGGTTTCTTTTGTGTTCCTTGTGGAGTTGATATCGCTGCATTGTGTCTTACTAGGTAGAGGCAAGTTATTCTTATGATAATCAAAGCAAGTTTCTGCTATGTTGTAAACTGCATTAAGGAACAAATTATCCTTTGTGATTATCGTATTTCTTATATTGCTTCCTGTCAATCAATAGTACATTGCTAAAGTAGTTATATAATGATTACACTAATGTATGAACACATACATATGTTCAGATTGTAAGTTTATGATATAAAGTTATTAAAAAGGTGTCTTAGCAGTATGCAAGCTCTGTTCAACAATACAATGAGTTATGAGCATCTGCAACCTTAGTAGAAAATCGGAGTATTTGGTAACAACTTTATAAAATAAGTGGGTCAAGAAGAAGCATTGAAACAGGTGTTTTTCCAACTCAGTATAGTGATCTATTTCTATTTTTAAAATACTTAAGTATTTTTGTGTGTAATATTGTAGTACATATCAATGCTACATGCTAACAGGAGGATATATCAACTAATGTGTCCTGTTGCAGTTGTGTTTGAAGAGGCAGGCAAAGGCTTACCTACTCCATAGTAAGTTTAGTAGACAACTATTTTTTGTGATTTATTTCATGGATTAAATAATTCTTAAAGCAGATATCACAAGGATTTACCATATCTATATTAAAGATCGGTAATGAGATCTGAATCTGTTCAGTTTAGTGACAAATAGTCCAAGGAAGACAATTCGGTATTTATGACTAAGCATAAGCCTATTCAAGTCACATGAGAATTCAGCCTTGATATCTTTGATGCTCATATTCTCTTTACTATCAGTAGTTTTACACTGCTGACTAATTTATTCCAGCTAATTTATTCTGCTACTTTAACTTACATTCAGTTGTGGCTCAGCTGCTTTTGATGCCCAACTCTTTCCAAACTATCTCACTTGAAAACCTGTTTGGGGAGCTGAGTTCAGGTTTGTTTCATACTGGTATACAGTATCTGGCACAGGAAGGTATCTGTTTTGAACAATGTTTGTGTATTCTTGTATCTCATAAAAATGGGAAATTGAGTATGCGGTGCTCTTTCTGAGCAACAAAAGATACATGATACATTGCAGTTATTTGTGCTTCTGTGTTCAAATTAGATCAGTTTTTTCTAAAGCTAATAAAAAGGAAGAGCTAAAATTTCTGCAGCTAAAAAGGTCCATGATATATTTATTTGTTTATTAGTTCTTGATCCTCTTAACACTGAAGTCAACAAGAATGTATTTTTAATTTCAGAGTGAGTAGGATCTCCTTCCTGAGAAATGATCAGAGAATTATTTTCAGGGTGAAGTCCCAGTCCTTCCAGTGTCTGTAGACTTCTCCCATTAATAATGCAATTTCACTTCTAGAACATGATCTGTTCCATACTGTATAGAGTACATTGCTAACTTCCTAGATGCACAGGATGAGATATTACATGATGGTGATTTTTGCTCTACAGTGTGTTCATTGTGACAAGACTGTTTTCACAATAATTATTTATGCATCTTTCACATACATCTTAAAATTATTTAAGCAAGGAATGATATTTTTCCTGAGACTCTGCAAAGCATCATAATTTACTGAGAGCAGAGCAGTCAAAGAAAATGTAAAGGTTTTTTGCATAAAGACATACAGACAAGGAATATAAGCTAACAAATCATATTGGGAAACTAGACTACTATATGTTATGCTGTAGTTGCTATAAAAACAAAAAGAATTGCTAGACAGTTCTTTTTTAAGGATGTGCTGCAGATATTTTAATCTGAATCTAGTTACTGCATTTTGCTCCTAAGAAGATAGTAAGCAGAAAGATGATCTCTGCTTAATTCTTAATACACAAGGCTTGTTACATGACATTAAAGACATATTACAGGCCTGTCTTTCCATAGTGGCACGCTTAAACTGGGGCTTGATCAAAACTAAAGTCTGCAAAGGTCACAGGAGGTAATTAGCACAGCCCATTTCTGATCCCGAGGTAGTTTGTGGTGCAGGGGTCTCTACAAGGTGCACTCTTCTGGTTCGGTGTGTTCACAAATACTGCTAGCAGAGCTGAGTATCAGTGATTACTCTTATGCTCCTGTGCTACTAGGATTTACAAACCAGGCAGACTAGTGGCGTGGGGCTCGATCTTGTGGGAGCATCTGTCAAATGTGATAAAAGCGCATGTCACTGGTATATGACTTACATAATTAAATGTGGATCGGAGATGAAGGTGCATTGCCCATCTATATGAACATTTATGTCACATTTGAAGTCTGGATTAGAAGTAAGATCTGACCTGTGAAGCACTCAGAGTTTTTATATTCTAAAACCAGACTATGGTTCCCATTACCTTGGCCCTGGAATGTGCCAGAATCACTGTGGTCTGTCTGGTGAATTGAGGTAGTATTTCATGCAGATGCTAGATAAGCAGCAGGTAGGCTCCCAGTAACGGGTAGTTAGTACTTGTGACTGCTATTTTGATTTTAAGAGCAACAGCATAAATAAGGATAGATTTTGTAGCAAAGTGAAGTTCTCCCTCTTGTCTATGTTCTTACTCAAAGAAGCTATGAGCTGCCATTGCTCAGATGCTTTGGGAAAAGTGCCTCACAGTCATAAGGAGGAGGAGGAAAAATTGGCCAAATTCAGGACTTCACCTGAGTTCAAGGGCTGCTGAGAGCACAGCCACAGGCTGATAGCAAAAGCCTTGAGAGCACAAGTGCAAGATAATATCAGAGGCACCAAGAGTACAAACACAAACCACAAATGATAAATTACTGGTCATTTAAAGAGTGCAAGCTTGAGCTGTGCAGAAGCGTTTCTAGGGAGCAACAAAGAAAACAACAAATATATAAAATGCTGCATTTTGTGGTGGAATCACAGAGAAAGTGATAAGATATAAAAAGCAGTTACATCCTTTTCAAGCATGGGAAAAAAGGAAGAAGGGAGAATTGTTCCTTAATCACCACTCAGTTAAGGGTACTGCATGTTTTCAGTGTTTCTGCTTGCCAGTATCAGGCCTTTCCTTCCCTTTGCTGGAAAAAGAGCATTGCTTTCTGATTTGCTGTTCACCCTGCATCCCTACTGCAGGCTCAGCAATCATATGTAAAGGTTTATCTTTATAAATCTGTTTAAGTAAATTAGAAATACAAAGAATACTACATGTGCGTTCTGTGCTCTGACCTTCACATGGGGGGTGAGTGATGCCACATCACTGGGAAGTAAACTCAGATGCAACGCTATTCAAGAGACAGGTTTGGAGTCAGTGAAGTAAAGCAATGGTCACTGGTTCAGCTCATCTTGGAGTTTGTGTTGCAAGCAGACAGGGCAGGGCTGGGTGATTGCACACTGGTTTTACTGGGGTTGCCAAAACGTTTTGCTTGCTCTGAATAAGAAGGGGGTAAGTAAATTCACAGAGTGGTTGGTGTTGGAAGGATGTCTGGAGATTGTCTAGCCCAACCCTCCATTTCCAAGCTGTGTCAGCTAGAGCAGGTTGCTAAGGACTTTGTTTCAGCTGGGTTTTGAATATCTCCGAGGATAACTCACTGTGCTAAAGCTTGGGACTTATGTCTGTTTAATTTATAGCAGATGCATTGTAAGCTTAGAAGTTAGAACTTGTATTCATGTCTCCTAAATCTAAGTCCTAAATTACAGTCTTGACTGAAATTGAGAAATGATAATTTAACTTCTCCTATTGAAGCTGAGGTCCTGTAGAACAGATAAGCAGTTCGCAAAAACAAGAAAGAAGCCCCGTGATGAGCAGGCCTCTGGTTCCTGCCTCCGTAATTCCACCTGCCTCAGCAGCCTTTGGCCAAAGATAGAACATAATCCTGCCAAACAGGAAACAAAATCCATTACTGGTCTGTGATACTATGCTCTCCTTTATTGTGCTTGCTGTCTAATTTTCTTAATAGTTTGTTCTTGCTACATATTGAAAGAAATGGTATGGATTATGTCCTTAGTTTAGCCTTCCCTATATCCTACTACTGTGACAGATCTGCTGAAAGGTCAAAATGAGAGACTGCTGTGAAAGGAAAGCATATGAACTAGCTTTTCCCTTCTTCAGACGACTTCAAAGAAAGGTGAGAGGTGACAATACTGTGTTATTTAGTTGCCTTCTGAAATAAATCAACCTGTTCTCCGTTCTCAAAAGGTCTATTTATGCATCTGAATCTTGGACAGAGACTTAGACGACTGTTTCCAGTTTCACATACGCAGTAGATTAGAAGTGCTGGCAAATTATGTCATCAGGATGGAGATTGTGTTTTAGATACCCAAGCAGGCAAAAAGAAACACCGAAGGTAAGAAATATCTGTTCTCAAGAATCTGGTAAATAAGAATCACATTTTAGGTACCTGAATTTCCTTATGCATTGTGTATGTTGTTTAGATGCTTTAACATGGTTTACCATTAAAGGGAGGATACCTGTTTCTGTTTATGGACTTGAGAACTCCTTCTAAACCTTGAAAGTGCTGTCTTTGTCACATATGCATGAACATTTTTTTTCTTTAAATTACTTGTACGTGCTAATAATTGCAGAAATAGGTGGAATGTGTTATTGCTCCCCATCCTTGTCTGTCTTTGGTTTTGAATTTAGCTAATAATTGCTTTATGAGGTCTAGCTAAACTGGTTTATGTGACTGGTAGTGATTTTTCTTAAATGTTTAATTTGGAGATGCTGATATTTGATAGGTACAAGTAGCTAGACATAAGATCTAGCAAAAAATATATACTTGTGACTTAATGGATGCAACAGATTTTGAATTTCTTAATGATGAAAATGCTTAGCATGTAATTCATGTTCTGTATGTTAACATGAATATGTGCTAATGACAGTCTAGGAGAGACTGTGTGGTTAAGAGCATAGTCAGTGTGTATGAGGGGAGTCAGTCTTTAGGATTGCAGCTGCTGCATGGCTCTTTCCTAGTGTTTTGTTGTTTTGACCAGCAATAAGCTGGTGTTTCGCTGCTTGTTAGACCGTCTGAATGAGAAAGAAAATCAAGTGAAGATTCTGATAGCAAATCAACTTTACAACTGGAGAGGCTAGGCACCTCTAGGTAGTGGGGGAGACAGACAACAGGACCACAGGTCCCGTAAGGTTAAAACTAAGAGTGTGAAGAGAGATGTTTGGCTTGTAACAGATTAACATGTCAGAATCTTGATTTTTTTAATGTAATAATGTAATAATGACCAATACAAAGAGCCTGCCTAATTTTAAATTCAGCAATTTAATGCAGTATGGGAAATTCCATATGACACAGTAAAATAATATCATGCTTAACATAATGAAATCCTAACTTTAGCCTTGTATATATCATTGACAAATCTCTTATATTCAAATTTGGCTAAGGTCCGTAAGGTTATGTACCTGAATCAATTAAAAGCTCTAGAAATGTGCCTGTGCTTATTATTACATGCAGGAATAATATGAAATCTATAGATGCATAGTTAAACAATTACACAAGTCTTTACAAAATCGGGATTTAATTTTCAAATCTAAGTCTCAGTAGATTTCCTAAAGTTTCTAAAACTAATTCCTAATGGAAAAAGTGTTTTATCTTTCCTTGAAACCAATGTTTTAGGCATACACAGGTCAGGCTTCAGACAAATACTTCTGATTCGTAAAGTATGAACTGTTCCTAAAGCTTGTCTTAGATTTCCTCTTCTTAAATTTAAGTAGAAATATCCTTAATGTATTTCTGTCACAGTTATGGCAGCCATTAATACATCATCCAGCAATGGAGTTAAAATGGTGCATTGTTTATTCTATATACCCTGAGTAGATACAAGTGATAGTAACATGTACAGAATTCTAAAACACTGAAGTCCTTAATACTTGAAGAAAACAAACATTTATTAAAAAAAGAAAAGCAAACCACAAAACAAACATCTGCACACCACTTCTAGTAAACAGTTGAGGTTAGACAAAAAATATTTTTACACTTGTATCATTTTTTTAGTTAGAGAGGAACATGCATTTTTGTTTTATTTGTTTGAATGAACAAATTTAGAACCACCACCTTGATCCAAGAGTTGGTATTTGTTTTCCCCTCTTGGAACAATGCTGCCATTGCAATATTGTTTTTTTCTTCTAACTTCCTTTGAAAAATATAATACAAATTAAAAAGGATTTTTCTACTTTTTGAAAGCTTCCTGGTTTTCTTTCCTGAAATAGTCAGCTAAAGAAGACTGCTCATTTGTTTGGTATCCTACATAAAACAGGTGGAAATTCTCTTTTCTTAGCTCTTTCTAATCTCTGAGAAAACATAGCTTTTCTCTATACACTTGTAGCACAAGATAGCAGCTGAAAATTGCCCTCAAGTATTGTGCAAGCAAGTACCTAAAGATGCCACATTATGCCTGATAAAGAAATATCTTTTAATTTTTTTTTTGTGAATACATTTACATCTTAAGATTCTGTTAACCTGTTCAGCAAATTCCAAGATCTTTATCCTTTGAAGGAATCTACTGAGGATATACTGCGAGTTCAGAGTCCCTTTGGAGACAACTGGAGGTTTGGTGATTTAGTGCAATCATGCAGTTACGGTCACAGGAGATGAGGTCCTTTCATCTTGTGTGAAAATATCCGTATGTTAAACTTACTCATACAAAATAAACTTTCAGCATATGTATTTCAGTTCTGACTTTTCAAACTGGTGTTATTTGCAGGTCTTCTGTATGTGGTCTTTAATGGCCAACCAGATGAATCTCTTGAAAGCCTATTTCAGAAGTGCAAACAAGAATTATCAGAAAAAAACCCAAACCTTAATCAGCTCCTGGCCTGGAGAAGCACAGTAATGTAGATGTATCTGAAACCCAAGAAAAGACTAAGAGGCAATCTCTAGGGTTCTGTGCTTATGAAATGTTCTAAGTTTTTTGTTACTGTTATATGAACTTCTGTGTATCTGCTCTATGCAAATAGACTGAGGTTGGTGGATGTTCCTAGATGCTGCTGCTTACACCGCAATTTCATTTGCAGTATTGGTGATTGAGCAGTATTGATTATTGTGATGGTATGACTAGTTTAGGTAAAAGTCACTTCACAGACCTTGATACAGAACTTTACAAGTAAAAACAGTATCAATTTACCCACTTCAGACACAGAGGCAGGAATTCTGAAACCACCTATTATTTCAACTGTTATTTTTGTTAACTGCTTTTATATCCTTCTCATTTAATAACTGAGGTGTATGAACTTCAGGTGCAACATATATTCATTTAATATTTGACTAACAATGCTTTATCTGACACAGGAAGTATACTAGAAGACAGACAGTAATAGGTAAATGAAATCCATGTTTTTA
Source organism: Aptenodytes forsteri (assembly GCF_000699145.1). Classification (NCBI taxonomy): domain Eukaryota; kingdom Metazoa; phylum Chordata; class Aves; order Sphenisciformes; family Spheniscidae; genus Aptenodytes; species Aptenodytes forsteri. Next base: position 2,920,040 of record NW_008795695.1, read on the forward strand.
ATATAACACATCCTAATTTTGCCTTCAGACTCAAAATACAATAATTTGAAATAGGAGGTAATGGTAGCTATCGCTTAAATGCTTCCTACTCCTACTATCATCTCATGACTATTATGATATAAAATTGAGCACAAAGGAACTAATGAGAAATCTTCGCATGAGTGAAATATTAATGCTAGCATTATTCTTTCTGCTCTAAAGTTGCATGCTTTAATTCACAATAGAGAGAAAGAGTTGATACTCATTAATGAATGACAGTTTTTTCAACCAATTTGCTAGAATGCTTCTATGGAAATTTCCTGAACAAAAATCACAGGAAGGAAGTTTTATCCAAAAAAGTACGGAGCTACGGTGTTCCTTTGATAGGCTTAAAATGTCAAAGAAGTATTTTTGTGCATTTTGAAGTTTTTCCAGTACCAATGTTGATTAGCTATAATGACTGTGTCTTGGGAAGAACTGAATGCTTTCACATTCAGATTCACTAGGCTTATAAATAATGTGTTTGGTATTATCAAAGCAGTTATTATCATAAAAATGGATATAAGAAATCAGGACATCTTAAATTCTGTTTAAACTAATAATTAGTTATACTAAAAAGAAATAGGGCCTGTAGACTTATTTTATGCAAATATGGATGAATATATTTATTTATACTGAGGTTTATAACTCAAGTTAAATGGACTTCAAACTTTTTAACAGTTTATAAAACTGAAGTCTAAATGTTTTGATCAATACGATTAAGAAATAACAAAACTAATTAAAATTATTTGGAACATGGTGACAGCAAAAGAGGGTTTTTGCCTCTTCAATTTGAAAGCAATTCCAGTCTCTCCACTTGGAGGAAAAAGAAAAGGAATGTGTAGTGAATATCCTATCTGTGCAACATAGATTTCACATGCAAACAAACAAAGGGGGAGGAATGATGTTTTCAGAGATCAATTCTTATTTGTCTTGTGAATGCTGAAATGAAAGTTTACTTATTTGTGTCAATTGTTTTGTTTATAAACATCTTGTCCCCACATAGCACAAGCTAATCTGTTTCAAATAAAGACTTGAGAACTTTGTCTGATTCTTTTCCCAGTCACCATTTAGGAAACCTCATTTTATAAGAAAACAGTGAAAGACAGTAACTGCATTCCATGGTTACTGAGCACTACCTAAATTTATTTCCCTTATCAATTATGCCCTCAAAGACATAAGCATGAAATTGTTACTTTCAAATCGTACTCTATTCTTGGCCTGTTGTCATCATTGCCATCCTAAAAAGATGAGGTCCCTTGCTGTAGTCTCATTTCAGGATGAAAACTTAAGTAGGGCTTCTGGGTAAAGTGACAGAATTGAATTAGGTCGATATTTAGAACATGTAGAAAGAAAAACTATTTTCTCCTCTTTTGGTGATACTGCGGAAAGTGGTCTTCAAAATGCTGAGGTGATCTGGCTGATAATGTTAAATTAAGCCTATTAAATAAGACTAATTATTTCTTGCCTTAGACAAAACCAGACCAATAAAATGGGGTGCCACTTCTGTCAGTTTTCTTACTCCCAAACGCTGTGCATTTTCCTTTTGTGAATAGGCAGAGTATATTTTAGTTGATGATCTGTTAGTTCTTTTACTTGCTGAGATATGATGACAGGCAGAATTTAAATATCTCAAGAACTGCCTGAAGTCTTAGCAGTGCAGTGACAAAACTTAGTTTTTTTGCCTCAGTGATACAGAGATCAAACTGGAGTACCTCTTCCTTCTAAACATGAAGGAGAGGCCTGGGCAGGCTAAGCTGTCTGACTGATGTGTTGGAGATCTGGGGAGTGCAGCAGCAGAGACCAGCACCCACCTCCACTGCCGTCAATAACCACCATAGCACATCCTACACGTTGCTCACAGGCACTTGGAAGGGTGATTTTTTGCCTGAAGTGAGCAAAGTTCTCCTAAAACTCTTATCTGGGGAAAAAAATGAAGACTAGCCTTGGTTGGTGGGAGGCAAAGGAAGGTCTGGGAACAGCTGTTTCTGAAGAGGGCTATTATTTTCTGAACTAATTTTCCATCTACTTTTGTCCAGTGCTCTTTTATCTTGTATTCTTTTATTATAGAAAAGATGATCCAAATTTTGTAGTAAGTATTATAATCAGACTGAAAATATTAATGTTGAAAATTCGAGAAATACCTGGTGAGAAACCTCCAGACTACGTGTGTCTGGCCAAAATCTTTGGATTATTTTACACATATATAAATGTATGTATGCATGCATGTATAAAAAACAACAACAACAAGCAGTTACTAGCAACATCCTAAACAAAGACAAAGAAAAAACCCCGGTAGCAAAAATGTGAGGTGATATTTCATAAGTTTCTTTCTGTCAGACAAATGAAGTCTGGTTTAATCCAAGTCTAGAATTAAGCTGTATTCTTGCCTCAAAAGCTGGACCGTGATTGTACTCAGGTTGGGTGAGAGAATTTTGACACTCTTGTAGTTCTTTGACATATGACATCGTCTAGTACAACTGGTCATCATGCCAAAGATGATTATGCCCTACAGCATGAACACTAGCATTAGTTTATTAACGTTGTCAGAAAGACAAAGATGCTGACTTAAGAACATTTAACTACTCAGAGAGTTGTGTTTTTCAGCAGCTCAGGGAAACATATATTTGAACACTTGCAGCTAGTGTGGTGATAGCAGAGGGTTTGTTACTTGTGAATACTTAAGGATTCATTTAGACCATCAGCCTTGCATGGTAAATTTCAACCCCAAGCAATTTGTACTTGCAATGAGAGCCTTCATACTGCACAAAAGATATTCAATCACAAATACGACAGAGCAGATGAAGGACTGGTTTTTTGGTTGTTTGTTTTTTTTTCTTTGATATAACAAGCTCTGTACTTAAACTCTCTTATGTTTGAAGATTAATTATATTTGATAGCTGCTAAAAGGAAACAGTGTAAGCATTAATCAAAATCCTGTAATCAAAAAATACTAACTTCCTTGATTCCTATATGTAATTGTTGCAAGATTAATTGTCCAAAGTACTGAAGGACAAGTTGTTTTAATTCCTAAGTTTAAAAGAGGGGCAGTGGCATGGATTTCTTAGATTAGGAGCAAAAGAAACCAATAACTTGGCTCAATACTCTCTATGTAGTGGTCACATGGATGGTGTGGTAGTGGTCATGCCATTGTATAGTCTCAGCCTCTCTTTGTTGCCTTCTTCCTTGAGTTGTGGAAGAATTTTCATCAAAACAAGATCTCTTGTTTGGTTCAATGACCTTCTTCAATTTATAAAGCTGTAAAAATTCAAAAACACCCTAAACCCCTTGATGTCCATCAGAAATCCATCCAGCAATACTAAAAAGAAGCAGAATTTATATGTAATGACTGAGTTGAACTCAACTATTCCAGAACGTTTGGTGTCATAGTTTAATTAAGCCATTCCTTGATTTTCTGCTGACTTGAGAGAAGAGGTAGAACAGTGTATTTAATCCTCAAAACTGAGATGAATCTGTTCTTGAGAAGGGAATTTTACCTTAGTTTTAATCCAAGTAATTTCTTGGGGCAGAGGACTTTCTGGGCTGGCTGTTAGTGTGAATGCAATTGCCTCGAGACAGCTATCTCTAGTCTGAGAGATCTCTAGTCTGTTGCCTCAACACTTCCTGAAAAAGATAGAGTTTTTGTAGACAATGCCCACGACTGTGTATTTGCCTTTATCAAGTGCAACATTTTGGACTGTAAGCTCCCAAGGTAAGAAAATGTCAATGTATTTGTATGTGTTTATATATATATGAGTATACGTATATGATGATTTATCAATGTATATATACATATGTATGATTAGCTATCCAAATGTTTCAGTAACAAATCGGATCCATCTGGGAGAGTTGTATGTTCTCTTTATGAACTAGAGTTGTGGGAGAGCTATGTGAAAGTATAAATACAAAACATGAATAGCAACCAGTGGTTTTCAAACAAATATACGGCACAGTTATGAAGGTTGGGTTTTTTATACAGAAGGGCTTTAATGGCAAAGTAACTTGCTCCATCCAGGTGTACTGACTGCAGAACTTAAACTACATTCTAAGGTAGCTCAGGTTAGGATTGGTGCTGAAATACCTTAAAGATATTTGTCTCATCCTTTCACAAAGATCTCAGCAATTGTCATGTTAACATGACATGTTCTACTTGGCTGATGATTCTTATATTACTCTTCAAAGCTTGTGTAACTAATGTGCTGCCCTGGATTTTTGCCATTGCTGGGGGCAGGCATCAGGCTGTGTTGGGTCCCAGGGGGTGTCTGGGCTGCCCTGGCCTGAGCAGGGCTGAGCTGGGTTTACCAGGCGCCCCGTGGCCGAGTGCCCATTGCCCAGCCTGTCTGAGCTCCAGTGCTGTGAGTGCCGCTGGGGAAGGGGCTGACAGCCCCAGGTGGTCCCTGCCGGACAAACGGCCCCCGGGGGTACAAGGGGTTTGTGGGGCAGCTTTCAAGCATTCCCTGGGAGTCCAGGGGGAAGGAAGCAGGCTGGGATATATGAAATGAAAAGAAAATGCATGAAAAGAAAGTCAAAGGGACTCCAGGGCTGAGGAGGAAGGGAACCCACCACCACCAACATCAAACATATCCCCACTAAGACTTGGGGACACTGACAAGCCACCACGACATCTTCCCCACTACAGTCTTCCTTACAAAGACTAAAGTGTCAGCCTTAGGACCCAGACGGATATTAGGAGGGTAAGTGTAACACCAGAGAAAAGGGTATTAGTATGTTTTCTACTGTAATAATATTAAATATGACCATCTGTTAAGGTTTTCTGTTTTGGATGGTATTATTGTAACTGATGTAATGATAACTGCCTTTTTTATTTTACTTAGGGTATTAAGATTTTAAATAGGCTACCAATATATTTATGGTTTCAAAAGTAAAGTTGTTTTCCTTTTTCCCATAACAGGATCTTGATGTAACTGGAGGGTAAGATCAACTTATGGAAGATAAGATGTTGCCTTGTTAAAATCCTGAGCTGGACATGAACCCATCTTCCCTAACTTGTTGCTGGACTCTGGTGGTGAGACGTGGCAGATTTCTTCCATCCGCACCTATTCTGCTTAAGTCTCTCAAGCTTTTCTCTGAAGGACAACTTGCACGGAGAGGGGAGGGTGCGTCTCTTTGTTTGCCCATGCATTGTAAACGTGACTTAATTTAGAAAAAATTGCTTTAGCAACATCTGCAGAGGCTATACATGTGTAACTCCTGCCACTGACAACAGTGAGAAGAGGTTTTTTAGTAATGCCAGTTTAGGGTGAGAGGCTGTGATGAAATGAAAAGGAATCCTTTGGCTCAGGGTCCTATCTCATTATCATTGCACTTCAGGGAGCTGACTTTCGACTGGGAGATAGCTGTCTAAGAAGCTGTGTGTGCAATTAATTGATTGCTGAACCCTGAGATGCTTTCTTGCTGTGCTGTTGTTTTTCCACCCACTTTAGTTTTTAGAGGGGAGGGCAAGGGAAGAGGAAGTAAGTGTGTATCTCTGTGCACTGAAATGCAGCAGAAAAGCAGAGAATCGTGGTTTCTGTTTTCATCTAAGTGTTTTCATTAGAGTTGCAGCAACGAGAAAAGGATGTTGTGGTAGTGAGAATCCCAGCCGTTCAGTGCATTTTCCTTAAAGCACGTCTTTAAATCATTTTATATCTTTTTCTTGCACACCCAGGCTAATGTAATAACCTTTTTTTTTTTCCCCTTATAAATACCTAGTCTTTTTTAACAATGATTTTAGTAAATAACACTTATAAAGGAATTTATTCAAGGTAACTGGCTGAACTCCTTAAAGAAGTAAAATTCATAGCTATATTAAGTTGATTGGTTTTAATATTTTTGAGAATAATCCAATTTAAGATAACTTTACAATGTTTTATCTTTATTTTTAAAAAATCAGATTTTTTTGGAAAGCCACATTTTTGCATATAAAACTTTCAATTCAAAACCATCAAGTGAACTAATTCAGAAGGTTTAACCTATCCTATTTTGATTTCCCAAGATTATTTTGTAAAACAGTGATTGGTAGGGACGGTGAAGTATAATATTGGCCACATGATATGTGCAGTAAAGTAGTCCATAGACAAAGGTTGGTGATTTTCAATTTAACTGCATTATTCTTTCTCCTCTCATCCCATTTCAGAAAGATAACTTACAGAAGTGTCACAGAAAAAAAGATAATAGTTTTCATTGCAAGTTGTTGGGAACTAGAAGTTAGATACAAATACACCACACATTAAAGGAAATACTCTGGAAATGAGAGGTTTTGATTTTTCTTCTTGAATTTTTTGAAATCAACAGAAAGGTAAATTATTTACTTTACATTCAAACCATAATGGCTATGGAACATTATAGTTCGTGTGAAAGGTTTTGCCAAAATATTCTTTGGAATTTTAAAATAAAATCATCATTTTATTTATTTTGATAGTTATTTTGGTGGTGCATCACACTTTTCAGTTGGTAATTTCCTGATTGGGGGCCACAGATTTTTATGGACAGAAAATTAACACTTTTTAAGGAAAGATTGAAGCTTCTGAACACAGTTTTTCATTTTTTTGTGTCATTCATCTAGGGAAGGTTGGATAGTAGAGTGTGTGTGGATGTTCAAACAAGAAAAGAATACCTAAGCTGGAGAGTTCAGAATGACAACAGGTTGAGAGGAGGACTTCATTGTGAAATTAGTGCTCTATTACATTTCATGAAGTACCGTTACGCTGATCTGTGGTATCTCTTGGGTACTTTTTTCTTCGTTCAGTATAATAGTACTTTCAAGGGTCTAACAAAATCTGTAATGTTTCACTTAACATTTATTAACACATAGTCACAACTAGTGTGCTGTGATGATGGATACATGTTTTTTAGGAAAGACAAATGAGAAAGGTGAGGAAGGAAGCTGCCCTGTGTGTGAGAGAACAGCAGGAATGCATGGAGCTCTCCCAGGGACGGATAACAAGCCAATGGAGAGCAGATGGGTCAGTAGACTCTGTATGCCTCATATGCCGACTTTTTTTCTGCTGTAAGGCAGAAAACGTCTCAACTTTTGCAATAAACACTACCGGATAGCTGTAAAAATCTCATTTGAAGTAGCATGATTTTTTACATTATATTTATTTTCTTTCTGAAACATCCCACTTTCATTTTTTTTTTTTACTGTGACCTTGATTCTTCAGGTATTAAAGCAGTATCTGGATTTGTATTGTGGGTTTAAGAATGCCCAAATAATTATGACTTATTTGCCTGAAAAGGTACTTCAGGTGCACCTTGCATGCAAATCTTGGCATATGTGAATTTTGCCCTTTCGAACAGAAGCAGCATATAACATATTCAACAACAAAATGAACCTTAATCGGTGTTTACCTCTCAAGAAAATAGATGTTTTTCAGTCAGCAAGCATGAAATAAGTAACACTGTCCCTCAGTCATACTGCTTTTGATACAGACAGTTAAGTCTAAAGACAAGTATTTTAAAGTGTAGTATATTAGGAGGTAGTTGATACATCCCTTGAAAAACCATAAGATGCATGAACTTGATCTTCATCCCACTGTTGTTCTTGACCTAGATGGTTTTGTTAAACAGTAAAACTTGACCTGTACTGCCTTCATGATTGCTGAGATTGACTGGCAATAATATTTTTCTTTAAGTGCGGTCACTGGAAAAAAAGGGTTTATTGGATTAAATGGCCATTCCAGATGTACACTGACTGATAGCTTGAGCACCTTCCGTGCTGGTACAGATTTTCAAAATAGAGTAATAGCAGCAATACTCTACTTGCTAGATGTTAATCTTAGATGTAAGAAAACATTAAAAAATCATTTGTTGTCTTTTTAGGTATTTGAAGATACTTTTTTTTTTAATCAAGTTTAAGAAAATAGTCTTGACAGTCATAGGAAGAAATCTGTTCTGAGTGTCTCTAAAATGCAATCTTTGATACAGTTTAGAATATTTTAAATATATTGGATTAAAATGTTCAAATAACATTAAAATGATTTATGTGTACATATGGTCTCCCCAAGTATTACAGACTATTTTCTATTTTTCTGAAGAATCAAAAATTGTTGTTTCCTTCTGATGTAACTTTTAACATTTATTTACTTACTCAGCTTTGCTCCGGTGCTTCAGTTTATTATGTAAAGTCTGGTTAAAGTAATCCAAATATGATAGTCTAATTATGAGGCTAATTAATGCATAAACTTTCTTTATCAAAATATAATATGATGAAGATTATTTTTAATGTAAGTGGATTTTTCTGCATTTTATGTCTTCATTTTTGTCCTTACGGCTGGAAACTATATTAATTACCTCTGTAAATTCAAAATAATATTTACAAAGAGAAATACCGGCATGCAATAGAAAAGAAAACAAATTAGGCATATCTTTCAGTTTATTATATGTGGGGATTTAGGTAAGCTACTCCTGTTATTTCTATTAAAAAAACCCACAACTACTCTTTACATATATAGCACATTGAAAAGGCATTTCGATTTTGGTGCTGTACTGTGCTGTGAATGTACCACTACCATCTTGTGAAGTCTGAGAGAGAATTAAATAGTCTTTTTGCAGTGTCTTTTCCTTGCCATACTATTGCCTTAGTGCCAGTGGCAAATGACCATGATACAAAATCTTTACTATAATTTACTATGTTACTTAATCTCTGCAGATAAATAGATGTACTCCACCTTCTTTCCTGAAAGTGTGAACATGTCCTCTGGCATTTCAAGGATTCATTTTCTAGATCTGCTCCCTTTTTAACGTCTGCCATGCCTGGAAGATTTGGTCTCACCTTTTTCCACTTCTTGAATTACTGAGGTTATTCCTGTGGCTTCAGCTCCTGGTTTGTATAGTTGGTTTCTAATGGTACAGTTACACAGTCACTGTATGTATGGGCTTTCCTAGGCTAATATTTTCTTAGCACACTGTGTGACAGGTCTTCAGACTTCCCCTTAGCACTTAGGTTTTTATTTTGATTTTTGATTGTGTTCTTTTGCAGTACTTTGGACATTAAAGACAGTACCAAATTCACCTTTTTCTCACACTTCTTATTCCTGTCTAGCTTGTCCACTGCTCTGATTGGATTTCTCTTCTGGCCACTCTTCTGTTTTTCTTGTTCACACCAAGAAAGTTTCCCTGTTGGTCCGGTCAACACTGACCAAACATCTGTTTTTCCTTCCTGTCCTAAAACCCTTGGAAAAGATACGTGCTACACTTTCTCAAGGCGTGAGATCTTGCATTAAGAGAGTTTAACAGCTCCAGTTATGCAGGGTGTAGGAATCCTGTTTTCAACTGGACCTTAGAAGGAAGTGCTGCATTCTTAATGGAGATCTTGGAACACTTCTCAAGAGCAAATCACTCCATTCTTCTTTACAGTTGCCATGCAAATGAAGAGCTGCCCACTGTGGGAGAACATCAGGTTCGAGACCATCTAAGGCACCTGAAGGTGCACAAGTCCATGGGACCTGATGAGATCCATCTACGGGTCCTGAAGGAACTGGTGGATGAAGTTGCTAAGCCACTATCCATCGTATTTGAGAAGTCGTGGCAGTCTGGTGAAGTTCCCACTGACTGGAAAAGGGGAAACATAACCCCCATTTTTAAAAAGGGCAAAAAGGAAGATCCAGG
>NW_008795695.1:2930819-2943672 GCF_000699145.1 Aptenodytes forsteri
ACAGCAGGGGGGTTGGACTAGATGACCTTTAGAGGTCCCTTCGACCCAAACTATTCTATGATTCTATTCTATGAAATGCCCTTGTTGCTTCAAATGTTACTTTATTCTATGGGGTGATAACAGCAGGAGTGTTATAGAATGAAGACTTCTGTACTCCGAAGTGAGTGACTGTTCCTTTTTGTTAGGGAGAAAATGGATGAGGTGAAGTGTTTTCTTTTTTTTTCCTTTACTTATCTCCACTTTCCTCCTACATAAAATATCTGAGATGAATATTTAAGAACTGTAGTTCAGCGTAAAATAGGTATGTTAAGTCCTAGTGAGGAAAGAGAAAAGAGCAGTATGTGATACTTAAAGAAATTAGAGTATCAGAGTTCTTTCTGAAATGGCTGCAAAAGATAGAAGTGATCTTCAGCTTCTGAAGTGTTGGAACAAAAAAGAATCCTATACTGGAAGGAGCTGGGATCTGCTTACCCCTTTTTGGCAGCAGAGGCAAGATACAGCTGAGGAGCTGGGTAATTCCCATTGAAACTGCAGTTCCCAGTCTGTTGTGATAGATTTGCTGTGGGTGCTTGGGCACTTCTCAACCGAAGTCAGTTTGATGAAGAAGTTGTATCTTTCTTCTGTATAATGTGTTTCTTCTGGGGGAGCTTGAAGGAAGAGTTATTCACTATTCTAAATAGGCAGTTACTCCTCATACCCCCTTTTCAAGTGTGAAATGGTATTTTAAAAATAAGCAAATTATGGTATAACATAATTCACCATTTCAGGTGTTGATTGTCTTGAGATAAAAGGAACAATTACTTCTGTCCTCCGTAAAGGTTTGCTTTATTATCTAATTGGAAATCCAAATGGGAGAGGATACAGGAAAGGGAGAGAGCGAAACGTGTTAAGTGATTACACGAAAACCTATCATACCCTTCATAATAGTAACATATTAAACTTAGCATGAATAAACAATTTTCCCATTGTTCGGCACCATATGCTGCTTTTCATTGTTAAAACACTTTGCATGTTTTATGAAAAGCGTAGGGGAATTATTTAACTAAAGTCTCTTTCATTTCTCCTGCATCAGAATGCTGTTCCACCTGGTATTTGCATGGCTTGGATCATTTCCACAGAGGAAACAATAAATCCATCAAAACATAAAGGAAGATGATGGCACTGCAATTAAAGCTTAAATATCTAACAGTGGTGTTAGCATCTCAGAGGCAGGTTTTATGCAAACATACTATACGGTGAGAAAGCTTGTTTTCAAGCCTTAACACTTTTATGCTTCTTGTGTGTGTAAGATACTGCTTGCATGACTTCTTGTACTTGTAACAGACTACAGGAATGTAAAGAAAAAGTGACATAAAAAATTCAGTAGTATTTTGTACATTATATATGCTGCCACCTTGCACTGCTTCTCAACTGGAGATCTAAAGTCTTTATATATTATCCAGACTTGATTCTTCTAAAGCACTAGGAATTTTGTTGCTTCAGGACACACCTTACTTCAGGATTATAAATAACACTGGTGGAAATGTAATTTTTGATTACTAGTGAAGTTGTAATTGAAGGTAAATTTTCTGATGCAATAGAAGAAGTTCAAATTACTCTGAATTTCATTGTTTGGAGGCAGCTTATCTTCAGTCATTTAATGTGTTTTTATTGATTTGTAACATAAGGAAAACAGTCAAAAGTGTTGGCATGAGGTATAATACAGACCGTTCTTTTCCAGTGGTCAGTTCCAGTACTGTAGCTGAAAACATGAATGTGGCTCCGCACTTAAATGTAAGGCAAATGCAACAGGCTGTATTCTTTTTCATCCTGAAGGGAGGAAGAAAGATAAGTTTATGGACTAGGTAATATTGGAAAGGAAAATCCCTACTCCTGACATTTGACCTCAAAGTTTGCAGGACTGTAAACTGAAAGCAAAATTTGGTCAATGACATCCTAAATGATGGGTTTCATTTAACTGCAGTAGTATTTAACAGCAGCATTGTTGGTAAAGAAATGGGAAGTAAACATACAATGTCCAAAATCTGTAGTGATTAAAAGGAGATAGAGTATGAATTTACTTCAGGAGGAATAAACAGAAGTTGTTGAACAGCAAATCCCAGCTGAAAAAGGATTCCCTCTCTGCTGTTAGGCGATTCTGAGTAAGTCTTTTGAAGTAAAGGCAGGGCATATGAACTCTCTAGTCATGAACTGTGCAATCTTTTGTCTTTTTAAACAATGAGCATAGTTGTAATAAAATGAAGTTTTGCCTAGTCTGGAAGAAAGAGCTTGCATTTTTTGACCATGTCAAATTATTTCAGCCAAAAAAAGTGGGCACTGAAAGTGTGAAATCTGAAACATAGTGAGGTTTCCATTTAAGATGAAGATGCTCTACTTTTTTGATGTTTCTGAAAACACACATTTTTAAATATCCTTGGTTTATAATAGGACAACTAAAACTTGTCCTTTAGGATGTACACACTTTGCTTTCTATTGAGAATGTAACGAAAGTGTTGATCCAGTTTGGAAATTAAGTATTTGAATATTTTTTTTAAGCTGCAATTCATGCACTGAGCTTTATTTTGAGATGCTGTTGCTTGCTTTACAGTTAGTCTGCTTTAACTAAAATTATTGGAAAATTCAAAAACATTGTATGTTTTTGAAGGAAGGGAAAAAAAAATAGGAGTAATCCAGCTGAATATTAGTTCCCAGAGAGGCTGTGAAGTCTCCTTCCTTGGAGAGACTTAAAACCTGACTTAACACAACCCTGAGCAACTTGTTCTGGCTGACCCTGCTCTGAGCAGGGAGTTGGAGTATGTGACCTCTTGGGGTGGTGCCTTCCTGCCTCGGCTGTTGTGTGGTTCTGTTTCACTGGACCTCTTGGGAGGCACACAGACTGATGTATGTAATTTTTTGATCTAGTCCCTAATCTTTGACATACCTACTTTAGGAAGGTCTTATGGGTGGTTAAACTCTGCATTTCATGTCCTACCTTTGCTTCTTACTGTGTTCTTGGGGTTAAGCTGCGTACTGGCAGTGCCTGCAGCTCGAAGCCCGTGAGCACCATCAGTCACTGTAACCGAGTTACCACTACAGACGTGGAACTAACAAATTTTAAATTGAAGCGGCTTTTATAGACACATTATATCTATTAATGCCAAAGTTAGAAGTTACAGTAGATTAATGTAGTTTTGTTCAAAGTAGGTCTTAAAGTATTTAAGTACACTGTGTGCCCCAGGAATCCTAAAATAGGCTTTTCAAACTCCCGTTTAGTTAAAGAATATTGTAATCCTAAAAATACATTTTTTTTTAATTAATCCACTGTTGAGGATTTTCTCCTTTTTCTATTAAAAAATTAGTATTTCTCAGCTTTAGTGGCTTTATTCTGAACTTTTTAAATCCCTGAGACATCTGTATCATGTAGGTCCTATTTCTGAAGAAATCCTACCTGGTGCCTGGGTACAGTTTATTGAGTTTAAGGCTTGACTAGTCCAGCTCCGGTTCTGTCTTTTGAGCAAGAAGGGGTGAAATCTTTCCTTGTAGGTCTTGGCTTAATGTGTCCGGTAGTTTAAGGGCAGTTAACTTACTAAACGGATGTAACTTGAAACATGAAAGCTGAAGATGAAAAGTAGTGGGTAGATAAATCTTAGTATTAAGAGCTGACTTCATGAAAATACCTGAGACTTTCAAGCGTCATAAAATAATAGTGTGGTAGAGCTTTATAATTTACATTTTTCTTTAACTGCTTGTTTTTCTGTTCCTCCACTAGCATCACAAATGATTAAGAGCATATGACCTTGCGTGGATTGGTATGATCAACCAACTCAGATCCAAGTGACAAGTTACCAGTTCTGTTTAGAGTTTGCCTTGCAGTTATTTCAGTAGATTGAGGAGCACTATTAAAAAACCATAAAATTTTTATGTCATCTGAGTTAAGATGGCTTTGTATGCTATGTATTTCATCTTCAGAAGAGAAAGTACAGGTGTAAGCCCCATCTTCCTTTCTGCCTGTACTTTTTCAAATAATAGTAAAAAAAAACCCCTTTCCACTCTTTTCATGGAATAGGAGAGCACATGAATTTACTTATCTCTTTTGAAATGATGGGAGTAATAATGTGAATCTAAAATTCAAATGTTGAGCACCTGCGTGACTTTTACACGTGAATCATTTCTGGGTAGATTTTCCTGTGCTGACACGAACTGCGGCTCTTTTGAATGCTAAAGTCCTGAGTGGTGCCTTTCTCATTTCTCCACCTTACATATAGTCTTATGAATGATTATTTTTATATATTTTTTTAAACATCAGATAAGTGTTCAGATTTTGCAGGAGAGAGAGAGACTAAATATGGTTTTCTTGATGTGTGTGTTATTGTAGTGGGTTGTGACAGATTTAATTCTCTATTGCATCAGGCTCTAGAGTGATTCCAGTTAATTACTTTCTGGAAGTTGTTTTTTGGAATACCTTTCTGAAAGGGCTGCTGAGCCATTTATGACCACCTCTTACAGAAGGTTGATGGTTATCATACATAGGCATGACACAATTAAGTAAATACACCTTCCGTATCACTTTCTTTTTAATTGAAATCTTTATCTTTCTCTGTGAGAAGAAAGTAATTTATGTACTTCACAATGGACTACAGGCTCTCAAGAATGCTTTTCATTATTCAGAATTAGTATTAGTCTTGCATCAATTGTTTTACTTATTTTATCTGATAACCTTTCCAACCAATGTCTGCCTAAAAGGAAGAACAATCTTTCATATATGTTCCTTGCTAGTAGGGAAGAGGTATATTAAACATTTTTAAAATCGTTTCTGTACTCTTAACATTTTACAGTGATGAGATATGGTTATACTTTAAAAAGCATTTATGATAACTTGAATATAGAGATTAGAGACAATGCATTTAAAAAGCATAATGTACTCATTATTAACTAATTTCTACTCTTAATCTTATGCCAAATTAAGAAAAAAATCCAAATATATTTGCTCATTTCAATACAAGTCATCAGCATGTTATGGTCTTAAATTAATTTCTATTGATATTACACCTGAATCACCTTTTAAGAATGCTGTACAACATTGGAAAAGCTGGGCAATTATCCTTAATCACCCAACATCCACATATCCTGTAACTCCTAACAAATTGCAGAGGAAAAAAGTGATTAGCAGTAATAGAACAGTGCTTCCAGAGAGTTCCATAAAAATTTGAGTACTAGCACAGCCTATTGAAATGTAAATCCAGAATAACAGGTGTATACAGTTAAAATGGTTCCTGTTTGCTCTTTTCATAAAACAGTATTTATTGTCTAGGGAATAATTGGAGCAAGTCATCTTCCAGGACAGAATCAGAAATGTAGTCCATCTTCTGTTTTTTTCTTTCTCTTAAGCTGCCCACCCAGCTCCTTTGTACAATACTTTGCAAAACAAAGGCTCTGCTTCTAAAAATTAAATATGTAAAGAAAAGGATATAAAACTGCATGAAGGGATGTTTTCTGTCTAAGCATGCATCTCAAAATGAACTACTTAGGCTGGAATGGAGTTTGTAGAATGGTCTTACTATATATTACTAGCTATGGGTCTTTTCAAAGCTTGTGTGTGTGGTACAGTTTTTTCTGTTTAAATTCATATGTCATGTGTTTGTGGAAAGGATTATCAAAAGTATATCTGTAGGTGGACAATAAAGGTTGAGATCCCAGAAGCTGGATTTGGAGGAGTGCACATGTGTGTAACACATACACCTTTCTCTAGTAAAAAGACCGAGCTTCAGGACGTCTCACTACGTAAGTCTTGATTCTTCAGTGTTTCAGAAGCAATGCTTTTGGGTGGGTGTTTTTGTTTTTGTTTTTGTTTTATAAAGTAAGGAATGCGTCAGAGTCTGTGCTGTATGGTATTCTCAATAACTTATTTACTGAAGACTAACAGATTAAGGAATTAGAAGTCTTTCGTAACCTTGCATTTCATCCATAAAGAGCACTAATAACTAGAAAAAACAAATAGGTTTTGAAATAGTGGTTAGTGTTTAAATAAAATGCAGTGATTTTTTTTACTTCTGAGATCTATCCTTGAAAAGTATGTATATAGATGCTTTCTTAAGGGGTAGTCCGTTCAGATTCCAGAAACTCCCCAAATGTTTTCAAGCATTCCAGCTCCTGTTATTGTTATGCCATATGCATCCATCATACATTACTATACATTTTACTGGATTAGCAGGTAGCAGAATGCTTTTCTGAAACTGTTTTCTTCAATAGCAATGAAAATTAATTGAGTTATCAACCTGTTTTGACCAAAGGGCCAAAAATTTTGTTGAATTAAGAATAAAAAAATAAATCAGCTGTCTAAAGAAAACCTTAGCAATCCTGCTTCAGGTTTCTTTGACTAAATGCAGAGAAGTAGTGTCTTTCATAGTATATCCATTGTGGATGCCAAATATTCAACTGATAGTTCAAAACTAGTACTCTTTCCAGTTTAGAGCTCTCTACATAATTTCTGTTCTCTCAAAACTATGGAGGTCTCGTTAAACTTCCAGTGTGATACAGTCTTGAGATTCGAAATCTGTGGTCGTCGCCATCTGGTTTTACCTGTCTAAAATTCTGGGCTTTTTGGTGGCAGCCAAACAGAATAGATGTGTACAAAACTGAGATTTCCCAAGTGCAAGTATTGGCAAAAGCATAAGCATATCTAATTAAAACAAAAATAGGTATTTAAAAATATGCAAAATACAGTAACTGAAACGTGATAGAAAGAAGTGCACAGAGCAATAAGAAAGCAGCCCTGCCCTCCTGTAAATCACAGGGGGGTGCTTCTGGAGGTGCAGTGTGGTCCACAGAGCGGAGGGGTAGTTTCGCAAAGTCTTGGTTTAAAAAGTCAAAGGCAAGGAAAACAAAACTGTTCTGGTGAACATTACAAGAAACCAATGCCTTTGCTGTAAGGCGGTGATCTGCAAAAGATCAATTTGGGAAAATTTGACATTTATTTTTCAGCTTTTATGCGTTCCAGGGCACTACATAACACCATGACATGCATATGTGAAGAAACCTAAGCTTATTTTTAGAGAACAAAATGTTTGTCTAGAAAATGTGTTTAAAAGGACACATGAGATGCTGGCACAGGAACTCCATCTGTTCTTGAGCTGATGTTATGGTTGAATATACAGGTGCTCTAATGAGTATATTAATCAACTGGGCAGAAAACATGATGTTGCATAGTTTCATAGGTACTTAGGTATAGCATACACTGATAGTCCTATGCTTTGTGTAAACATAGTGTACCCCATAGAGATGGATGGGGGGCAGGGTTATGGCTGTTTGCTCTCTTGAAGAGAAGATACTCAGAAGGGAACAGCCAGCTGAGAGTGAAAGCTGTGAGGGAGGTACGTGCGTGTGTGTAAATGATACAGTTTTATTGCAGCATGAAGACTTCTCTATATGCAGCTATTTTTTTTTACCTCAGGTTCAGTTTGCAACAGCATATGTAGCTTTTCCCTTAGATAAAAATAAGGTGTAGAAAAGGGATACAAAACACAGTCACTCAAACCCATTCCAAGAACATGAATGAGGACAGTGGTATTAAAGTGAGTAGTTCAGCCTTCAAAAATGGCTCAGCCTGCATGCCAAATTGTGGTGCTCACCTGTATAAGAAAGATCTTTGTTCATAAAATATAACAAGGAAATGTGCTGGGATATCAGTTAGGTAGATGTGAAAGGCTTTTAAGTGTTTCTGGAGTTGAAATACAGGACCAGAAAATGATTGACTGCACTTTAGGTCGTCTGTCTGAAAGTGCTCTTAACCGTCTTGGAGACTTTATTTCTCTTTTGCTCAGTATAAAGAAGTTGCCTGCTGTCAAATTTTGGGTGTTCCAGTATTCCTTAGTCTGCAGGATAAACTGCTGTACTGACAATAAAATGTGAGTTAAAGGTAATTCAGGGTCAATACCAGTCATTCAAATACTATCATCTCACCTCTTTTTGCAGGGGGGTTCAGCCAGACTCCTCCTGTTTGTTAAATCTGTGAACAGCTTAGATTGGTGTGTTGTAAACATTTGGTTAGTTAGTGTCAGTTTGCTGCAGTTTCTCAAAGGTGAATAAATTGTATAGATATATTAACATAATATTTCCAATTAAAATTTAATTTTCTTTATTTTTTTTTTTACCAGCAATGTCCAGTGCTTTGTCATTTAAACACTTACCGATGTTGCCTAATTTTACCAAATACAAATTCGCATTTGATTTAAAATTATTAAATATACTCTTGACAGCCAAATAAGGTAAGGAAGAAATAAATTGCAATAAAATTCTGCTGGATATACAAAACCAGTATGATGTTCAACAGAAGTTTTAATTTTGACATTTCTGAAATCAACTCTGTTTCTTAAGATAACACATATTCTTTCACTTGAAGTTCAGCTTAGCCTTTTTGAGAGGGATGCACCTTGCAAATCTGGAAACAGCTGAGAAAAATTAGAAGCTATTTTTAATGGCTCTCTTGTTTTCCAGAGCTTAAAATGTAACTAAACTACACCCACCCTGTGGCCCTTCCTGACAGCTATCTTAAAATATGAGTGGACTGACTGTAACGTAAGGGTGTAGGTTCTTGCATATACTAGAAAATTTGTTCAATGACCTAACTGTCCTAAAATGTTTCTGTCCCTCAGTAGTGCTGACATATACTTGCAGACACATACCCGTCCGTAAGGCTGCAGGATAAGCTGATGTAGTGAAATGCATTTTTTTCTTTTTTGTTTTGTTTTGAACTGGAAGCAGTTCTGCAGGCATTCCTGCAGGAGCAGGGGATTTCCAACGGGGATGAGGACAAGTGGTGGATGTGGGAGTGTCAGGCTGTTTCTGTAGCCGAAGAAAACATTTGTTAATTTTGTAGGCCGTCAATGCCGTAGGTTGAAGAGATCACCCTTTGAATTCACTTCAGCACAGTGTTGATGAGGACAGTATTTGGATCTCAGCACGGTTAGTTTATCTCATCCTGAAAGATGTTATTTTTGTGATATAAATTCAACAGAACTTCTCATTAAACAGTGTGGGATACAAAACTTCCTTCCCACCAAGGAGGAAGCAAGCCTTGAATGTTTTAAACCTCACAGGAGAGAATCAGCCTCAAGAAACCCAGGGAAATCAGCTAGCATGTGTGATCATTTAAGTTTTGGATTATTTGAAAAATTTACTATAAAATTAATGTTATTTCTACTGGTATAGAGGGATTTATAAGGATAACTTCTCCTTTAGGATTGATCTGTTGAAACTGGGCAGGATAGTTGCAGTGATTTAGAATAGTGTGTTGGAGAAAAAAAGCTGCTAACAAGCCTTGATGGATGGAAAGCAGTGATCAAAAGGAGCGAGAGCAAATGAACTTGCCAGTGTTCCTCATGCTGTGAGGCAAACATTGCCTTCAGACTAAGCTGGGCT
This sequence comes from Aptenodytes forsteri, assembly GCF_000699145.1. Classification (NCBI taxonomy): domain Eukaryota; kingdom Metazoa; phylum Chordata; class Aves; order Sphenisciformes; family Spheniscidae; genus Aptenodytes; species Aptenodytes forsteri. The sequence goes on from NW_008795695.1 coordinate 2,940,216, forward strand.
GTGAATTTCTTTCCTAGTGCGGAGATTATTTTTTATCTGCTGTGTTTTCAAATGTGTGAATAGGAAGGTAAGAGATTTTTGCATTTTTTCACCACCTTTCTTTTTGCACCCCTTATGGCTGAAGAACCAGCCATAAGGAGGCTGTATATAAGCTCCCCCTTCAGTCTTCAGCCATGAGGCACCCACTGTGTTTGGCCCATATGCTGGAAGTAAAAAGTGGTAGAAAACATATGTATCCAGATGCCCTTCTTGCAAAGCCAAGTAAAGTTTTGGCTAAGAAAATAAAGTCTGGAAAATCAATTGGTAAATCAGTTCAGTTTATAAGTGTTTTTTTTTTTTTTTTAATCTCATATCCCCCAGTTACAGTAGAACTGCATCACTTCTACCTAACTTGTTTCTGTAGAGAACTGGGAATTCAGAACACTTAAAAACTATTTTTAACAGTTGAAATACAGCATGCTGAAAACTTTAACCTACACAGCATGACAATGCAACCTGAATAAGTTATTAAAATATACACACACACCCCTCTGCATATATATATATATACTCTGCCTGCCTATATATATAGGCATGCAGATAAAAAAGAAAAAAGTACAATGCAAAAATAGAATCATAAAGCTAGTTCACAATGATCTCTAAATATAATTAAATCAGTGGTTTGTAAAAGGGCTTTTTTATTTTATACAGTCACATTTTATTACTTTAACTGCAAGACAAACTGCCTTTTAAATTACAATGAAAAAGCTATTATTGAGTAGAATAATAACATCGATGCAATTTTTAAAACCTCAGCTTCCAAATATTTATTCCTGTGGTTAATAGCATTTTGTGTATGCTGAGTTCAGCATTAAAATTATTTATTCTAAACAAACTGAGAAGCTATAAGTATGCAATACCAAGTACAATAAATTAATTAAAAAAAAACCCTAACTACTATGTGTTTTACTGTAGCTAGACTATTGTAATTTGTCCTTATGGAAAATAAAATGAAAGTATGCAGTACAGTCTATTATACAATCTTTTCCATTTTAGATGCACTTAAAAGGAAGAAGCACCAAATAGTACTGGCCAAATTGTAAGCACATCAAAACACATTGTTCTAAGCTGTAGGATTGTATTTCTACACTATTTTTTAAAGATCAACATTGTTCATTATTTTGGATTTTGTCTTTTTTGTAAAATATAAATTGGACAGTACAGAGGTGCACTTTAGTATGCGAAGTTGGCTTATGACAAATCTGCAATGGCTGAATATGCGAACTTTGTCTCTGTCTTTGTATCATTCTCATAACCAAAAAGATGTGCCACTATTGTGGCATCCTAGTTTTATGGTGGTGGAGTGGTTTAAAGTAGAAATACATAATTAAACTTCTATGCAGCCCATTTTGTTGCTGAATTAGGGTAAATTGGGAGTAGGAGATACTCAAGTTGGTTTAGTCTCTACTTAAGAAATATATTCAGCAGTGTAAAACCACTGGATAGTGCAAAGCAGTAATGATATCCCTCTAGCTACCAAGGAAGTGGGTATAGTTGAGGAAAAGGGCAAGCATAAGTCATAACTACATGCTGGCAAGCGATATTCAAAACTGCACATTACTGTTGGCCTAGTTACAGTGACGTCCTATTAAGGGTTAAGGTACCTGGCTCACCATTTTGTAGGATTTACTGACCTATAGGAAAGGAGACAGACTGGGAAAAGTATCTATGCAAGAGCTACCCCAACGACTATGAGTAAAAACATGTTTCCCCTGGCCAGTAAACTTTGATGTTAGGATGAGAATTGAGGGGACTTGTTTGCTGTGGCAGGGGAAGCAGTAACCACGTTGGATGGAGTATCTAGGCAAGTGGGAGCTGTAATATGTTAGATGATTACTTAAATGTTTAAAGATAGGTTAAATCAGTTGGACCTGTCTGTCAAAGCTCCTGGAGCATCCTGAGATGATCACCGCATACTTGAGCTTGGTCTTTTGTTCCGCTTGCCTCCTACAAGAGCTGTGTCTTGCCCCAGTAAAGGTTTCAGTTCCAGGAAAAATCAAACTGTTAGTGCAATAATAAGCTCAGTAGTTTCCTAAAAGGAATGTTGATCAATTTATTATTTGTAGGTGCTGGTCGTCAAGCAATCTTAACAAAATTTATGAATCCCATCCCTTTAGAATTACACATACTGCTTTTAGAGATTAATTATTGAAACTACGCTACATAAAATAACATGTGTATCCTGCTGGGTAGTTGTTGCATTATTAAATACAGTAATTAGGGAAAATCAACAATCTCCGATAGTAATATACTTCTAATAAGTTTTCTCTTCTTATGCCAATAAGTATTTAAAGTAGAGTCAAAGTGCAATGACAACCAGCTTCCTTGAGTGTTTTGTGGGAGGAGACCCTTTTTATCATGCCTTGTAAACAAAAATAGTATGCTTCTTGAATGTTCATAAAAAGAATGGTAGTGCAATGCTATTCAGTCTGTAAATATTTATTCTTTGGTTTACAAATATGTAATTATGGTATTCAAGTCACCTAGGCCTATTTATCTGTCAGTCTATCAGAACAAAAGGATATGCATCTTTATTATTCATGCGAGTTATGTTATACCAAACTTGAACTGCTGGACTGGCATTTTCATTGTTTCATCCTGATTTCCCACTGTTTTCCCACTTTCCAAATGTTTTTCTTAGTGAAATTCTGTACTGAAAGGACTGCTACCCCATATGCCAGGATTCAGTGTGAGATACTATCATCTGACTTTTCATTCGTTAGGATGTATGTTCCAATCCTCCTTCCACTCCACCCTCTGCCTGTCATTTCTCCTTTTTTAAATATCCTTGGAAGATACCTGGATTTTTTCCACTTTCCAGGAAAGAGATTACTTTTCAAAAATACAGTCTGCTGGGTGTATTTTTATATTGTGGAAAGACTGAGTATAGAACATTGTTTTTCAGCATATGAGACTAACATAAAAACCCAATTACCTGTGGGGGAAGGGAGAAGCAAAAGGATATAATTGGTTAGCCTTGTGAACACAAACAAAAGCAAACTCAGTCTGTATCTGGGTTCAGTGCCACCTTTTCCCCAAAAAACCAACTTTTCAGCAATAAACTACCAAGCCTTGTACAGCCCACTGCCTATTACCTGCTGCTGTTGTTTCACGTGGGCACCAGTGATACAGTCAGGAGCAGTCTGAGGACTATCTAGAAGGACTACAGAGACCTGGGAGCAGCGGTGTGGGACTCTGGAGTGCAAGTAGTTTTTTCGTCAGTCCTGCCGGTCAAAGGGAAGGGGTTTGAAAGGGCCAGCTGAATATGGTGAATCAATAAATGTTTACAGGACTGGTGCCACAGCCAGCAGGTCAGCAGGAGAGCGCCTGAAGAGCAGCACAGAGGAACTCCAGCCAGTAATCATCGCGGGCCCAACTTAAATGCTTCTACCCAAATGCACGTAGCATGGGGCATGGG
>NW_008795695.1:2946237-2954518 GCF_000699145.1 Aptenodytes forsteri
ACAAGAAAGCTGGAGAGGGACTTTTTACAAGGGCATGTAGTGATAGGACAAGGGGTAATGGCGTTAACCTGAAAAAGGGTAGATTTATATTAGATATAAGGAAAAAATTCGTTGCTATGAGGGTGGTAAGGCACGGGAACAAGTTGCCCAGAGAAGTTGTGGATGCCCCATCCCTGGAAGTGTTCAAGGCCAGGTTGGATGGAGCTTTGAGCAACCTGGTCTAGTAGAAGGTGTCCCTACCCATGTCAGGGGGTTGGAACTAGATGACCTTTAATGTCCCTTCCAACCCAAACCATTCTATGATTCTATGCTTAAATCTCTTTAACACTACAAGAAAGAACGCTTCAGTGCTCAGATCTGATAGTAGGATGTGTCAGCTTCTTAACGCACATTTATACTGCATTGTGTGAACTCCAGCAGCGCAACAAGGTAAGCTGAACTGAAGCTGTGCTGTTTTATAGAGCTGGGTTTTTTTGTTTGGTTTAAGAATCTAAAAAAAGTTGTTCTAAAGATGCTACTTTGTATATATTACATATATGTGCGAGCTGGGGTTTTTTGTTTGGTTTAAGAATCTAAAAATGTTGTTCTAAAGATGCTACTTTGTATATATACATATATGTAGGTGTATATTTGTGTGTGTATATATATGTTTACACATCTTTCTAACAAACTACTAGAGAATTTTCTGTAGGAACATTGTAGGTAGAAGCATTGGAAAGCTTGGGTCAGGCAGGGTGTTTTCAAGACCCTTTTGAAGTCATGCATATGTTAAGTTGTCTTACTGAATGGAAAAAATGTTTAACCAACAGCATATGAAGAAGGCAAAAGACAAGGGAATTATCCAGTTCTACAGAAACAAAAGGATATAGGGACTCAGTGAAATACTGTGCAAAGACACCATCATTGGTCTTTGTTCCTATAAGTATTATCAAGTAGGAGGTCTTGTCTCCTTAGCACATGCCTTAAAGGGAAGGTAAGTGGTGTCGGGAAGAAAAGGTGGGGGACATTTTGTGTAATCAGAGCAGGTAGTCATGATATCACGATATGGTGGTGGGGAAGGAAGAAAATGGAAAAATGTGTTATGCAAAGGTAGTAATATAAAAAGTGACATGAAGGTGTGGGGTACAAAGAATTACTGAAAAGGAGAAGTACATCAAGGTTTTTTTGAGTAGTTATCCTACTGTGCCTCTGTTTCTAACAAGCCATGCATTATTTTGGATATTCTCTTTCCTTTTGCTTACTTTCCCTTCTGCACCAGCTTTGCTGTAAAAGTATTTTTGCTATTCCACTTGCATAACTTCATGATGAACCTCAGTAGCTCATGATATTATCCTAAATTGTGACAGTATATCATGCATATAGACTCTTACATTCATGTGCATGTACCCATGCATTTGCCATGTATAAGGACTTCACTACTCTTAGGGTGCATATAGAAGAAGACTACTGTGTCCCTGAATAATTGGTGTGTCTCCCAGTCACCAGAGTATTCTGTGGTGAGACCATATGCATGTTTCTAGTTTAACTTTCAAAAGTTAAGTGATATAGGAGCCTAAGTTTAAAAGACTTTCATTTCAATTCAGCACGGTGTAGTAGAAAATTAGCTGAAGTGTTGTATAAGCTCTCATGTTTTCTAGCACTCTTTAGGCTGTAGCTGAGATTTACAGCTTCAGGATGTGGTGAGTTTTTTCTTACGAGCAGTTTCTTGGCTTGCTCAGAGGAATGTCTTAAACTCAGTAAAGCCCTCCCCTGCTTGGCACTAGTGCTGTCTGCCACCCCCATTAGAAAGTTACATGCAGGAACAATTCTCATTTTCTCTGTTAGTGAAGTGAAAGGGCTCCCCTCAACACCACCTTTGCTTTGAGTGGTGTGTATATGTCTTGTTACGTACAATTTCTTCTGTATCATTTTCTGTTTAAACAGATCTAGCTACATGGACCTTTCATCATATAGATCTGAATACCAAACCAATTTGTAAAGCTCAAATGTGTTGATGGATAATTCACAAATGGATGGAGAGTTGTCTTTAGTTTTCATCTGTGAAAATACTAACACAGAGAATTCACCAGTCTCACTCTAGAACTTAAAATGTAAATCAGCTCAAATCAATTACCTGCTGAATATTGCAACTTGAAGAAAAGCTTTTTGAGCTAGGCATGGGAAATTGAATGCTATGATTTTATACAGGATCCATGCCAAGGTCTCTGCTGAGATGGGATGAGTTTTCTGGCAACCAGTTAGGAAAAGGAGGAAAAGCTGATTATTTTTATTGAATTTTACTTTTGCATTCATGCGGTTGAGAAGACTCTTCCACTCCTCCCCTTTGCAGTAGCACTGTGGTGTGAGAAGTTAGCTCACATACAGGTTTTGTTTTAAAAAGAGATGGTTTTGTTAATTATATACTGATGACTTTATAAATGTCCTAAAAGAGTTTTCATATCCCATGTTAATTTGATTAAAAACCACTTGAGTTTATACAGAGAGTTTCAGGAAAACCAAACCTGTTACAAAACAGACTTTTCCAAAATGGGCCTGAGTAGTTAAAAGAAGTTGTTTACAGCAAATATTTTGTTGTTTGTTAACAGTAGTTAAAAGAGTTTATTTACAATATTTGATCTCTTACACAAGGACAGGAAGAGTCTAAGACTTTACTGGCCCATGGTGAAATGGGGGTTGTCATTGGACATCTGGGGAAATGCCATGAATTCCAGCTGGTTCAAAGACTTGTGTTTTCCACCCGTGTGAAACAAAGTCTGGAAAGATACAGTTTAGCTAATGATAAGAAAGAACTTGGATCTGATGAAAGTAAAGCTAGCAAGGAGAGAAGGTCTTGTTCTTGGGCATACTTGAGTTTAGCATCATTGGATGCTTTTTTTAAAGTCAGCTTCAGCTGGCTTATATTGATTCGTGCAGATGGACCAGCAATAACAAACCCACTTCTGTGCATAATTGGCACAGTAATTTAGAGATCTGTTCTTGATAGTTAACCGGGGTTTTGCAACAGATAACTCACAGATGTTGGCATATGGGAGGCAGTACACTGACAGTGATCACTGGTAGGTGTGTTATAGTGTTTTATTGTAATAAGTTTATTGTTGGTGTAGAGGCCAAAGCAATACACTTGCTTTCTGCTCAAGTCCACTTCCCTCCTTCACCTCACCTTTCCCCCAACCCTCCCAAATTATGGCTAAGTCTGCCATAATTTCTAGCTCATGTGGGTGCAAACTTTGACCAGGATGGCCTTATGCTTGATTCTACTCTTGTGTAAAGTGTTAGGCTATAGCCTAACTATTTTAAAGTAGATTTCAATAGATTTTTGTCCAGACCTTGGCTTACTCTGTTTTTTGCTTTATTTATTTATTTTTTGTCCCTTCCTCTTTTCCTTCTTGGGCCTTTGCTGGCAGGGAGAGGGGAGTAGTTCCTATGAAGTTGGCATGTGAAAGGCTAAAGCTGAGCAATTCTCATATTAGCGATATTCAGATCTTGAACTTTAATTGCAGCCAACACAAAACATAAAGATATCAAAGATGGCATCTTTGTTTTATGAATACTTATGTCACATCATGTTATTCTTTGCACATCATTCCTTTTTCATACAAAATATTTCGATTGACACTATTTACTGTGAAGAAATCTAATAATCTCTATTTCATGATGAATTCCATTTAAATCCATGGTGTAAAATCAATTTAGATTTTCATATTCTCATTGGAGAGATCCACCAAAAGCTCTCAGCACCCATGGAAATTCCTCAGATTTGTGAGGCTGGGTATTATATGAATTTCCCAGAGTAGAAGCCTCCACTCCCGCACTCTGGCTGTTCTTCGGTGTGCAGTCAGACAGAAGTGATTCATGGTATTCACTGAAAAAGTAGGAAATGAAAGTAAGTAGAGAAACAATACAGGAGAGAATTAAAAAAAAAAAGAAAGTGGGGGAGAGATTAGTTGTATTTTTAATAACAATTTTTGTAGTGTAAGGGAAAAAACCTGTAGAGAACTTGGTGATTGTTGCGTCTCTGCCTTCAACTAAGTTGGTTCTTACAGCAGTGATTCATGGTATTCACTGAAAAAGTAGGAAATGAAAGTAAGTAGAGAAACAATACAGGAGATAATTAAAAAAAAAAAGAAAGTGGGGGAGAGATTAGTTGTATTTTTAATAACAATTTTTGTAGTGTAAGGGAAAAAACCTGTAGAGAACTTGGTGATTGTTGCGTCTCTGCCTTCAACTAAGTTGGTTCTTTAACAGCTGAGTTTTCTTAAGTATTTAGAAGAAGGGAGGATGGAAAGCAAAAAACAAAAATTTTTTTTTTTTTTTTACTACAGTAAAAACTTCAGTCTGACTTGAAGTCATGTCTTTGCAGTAGAATTAAATTTAAGATGAGCAGATACAGAGACAATAAATAACTGTACCTGCAGTTATTTGAAAGATGGTGCTGAAAAGGATAGTCATGCTGCCCATGTAGTCAGTAGGAAGAGGGAGCCACTTCCAGGGGAGAATCAGAGCAAATGCTCTGGGACCATCAGGAGTGCAGAAAAACAGGAATCTGTCAGTACAGGGATGAATGGCAGAGAGGGACCTGTCCTGGCCACAGGGAAAGGAGGGGGGGAGGAATGGCTCACGGGAACATTGGTGGGCTGAGAGAAGAGCCTGAAAGTCATGCTGCTCCCACAGCAAAGGAATGGGACAGGCCAAGCTGGTGATCTCAGTGTCTTCTGATGCTTCACTTGCCACCAGACTCTTTTGAGACACTAGCAGTTTATTACTCATCATTGTTAACAAGGTGTTATGGTAATATTAAACCTTCTGAATATGGGGAGAGGGGAATTTCAAGCAGCTGCTGGCATTTTGATGGCTATTTTACAATTCAGGCAGGAGCATTTCACTGTGCAACTTACAGTCCTGGTCTAGTGGTGCATGCCCTGGCTGTATTGCCCAATAAAGACTTGGGGTAACACTGTTGTTTTATGGCCTATGGTTTGCTTTGAAAGAAACGTAGGAGCATGTTTGTGAAAAGAAGCCTGATTTGCTATAGGAGATCACTGGGGCTGGATGACTAAGCATCAGTGTAGCATCAGTGTGCTTTGTTCACAATGCTAGTGCAACCATTGAAAGACCAGAACTGGGACACTGAATGTATTTGCTTGTCCCCAAAATAAATGCACATCCCTCTGTGATGACAGCTGTTGTACTCTGCATTAACAAAGAAGCTTTTCAGTAGTGAGAGAACTAATTCTTTGCTTAGCCTGATTATCAGCTCTAGGACTCAGATCTCCAGCTTGATCAATGTAGGTAGACAGCTGTGCTGCAGTGGGATTTGACTGATAAGTATGATGTTGCAAATTTCTGCATACCCAGGACCACTTAGAGATTTATGAGCTTGCTTTGTTCTAAACGTCCAAGCTACAGGGGAGTGAAATTTCAGCGTGTAGGTGAGATGGGCTGAAACCCAACTCCAAGGCCTAAACCCCATTGTTTCATTAAAAAAAAAAAAAAAAAACATTTTGATTTTTTTCACTACAGTTTGCTTTCTAACTGGCAGAATGAAAACTCTTTGTTCCTAGAAACATGAAAAATCAGTAGTGAGGCAATACAGTGAAATCTGGTCATTATGTGGCCCAAACATGACTTACTTCATTTTCTTCTGTTTGTATTAAAGCTTTCATGGCTCAGTTTGACAAGGTTACTACTTTGTGCTGGAACATGTAGCAAGCATTGACAATACTTCTAAGATGATAGCGAAGTTTTGTCTTATGTTTCTGGCCAAGTCCTCCAGTTAGGTCAAGTGATCAAACCAAGGTACATTTGCAAACAGTACATTTCAGTCAGCACAAAAAAAACCCCCAACAGATCTGGCAGACACTACCCCTTGAGCTTTTATGGCTAGATGAGGATTTTGAGGTTTAGCAATCCATGTTAAGCATTTGGAGTTGAGCAAGTAGAAAGGAATGCAATCTCTGAGAACAATAAAATCTTAGAGGAATATTACAATAATAATCTGTCAATGAAATCAAAATGGCAGTGGGATAGTTGTGGGAGTAGTATGATATACCTCAGGGAACAAAGTCTTTGCTAATTGGTTGGTATGATAATAAAGATATGTAATATGTTGAAGTTGTGAACTGGATTGTGTGTGGGTTGCATGATCAGATATATTTAATCTATTTTATAAGACATTAATCAGGTTGCGCTTTTCAGATGACAGCAATTTTGATGAGGTAGTTCTGAGATAGCTCAATGTGGAAGTGAGGTAGGTTAATGCTTGTTTTGATAAGATGGCTCACAGTGTAGCTGCATAAATTGTGTAAATGAGAAAAAGACATGTCTGAAGAATGTTTTGGGAAAACTTTACCCAAGATGATATCCCACACGATTTGTTAGTCAACTTGTTTTAACAAGCCAAGGTTATTCTGAAAAAGGGCATCACAAAGTTTTCCTCCGTGGAAATGTATTTTTGCCTCTAGTAAAGGATTAAATTAGCCTATTAATTTCTTCTTAAGCAAATTTGAAAATTTCTGGGATAGGTTAAACTCTGCCCAGCCATGTAAGCTTCCAAAAAGTAACAGTAATTAATTGAATCTTACCTAACTCCAATCTAACCTAATGGTCAGTGTGGGAAATATATTTTTATTGATCATAGTAATGACAGAGAATAGCCTTTTAATGTATCCTAACCTGGTCATAGTAAGGTGGGCAAACATTATGATATCCTCCTTTTTTTTTTTTTCTTTCCAGGACAGTGTCTAAAGCACTATAATTATCAATTTAAATTTGGTAAGTTGTTTTCTAGGCATATACCTTTGGTTTTAGATAGCATGCTGTCTCTATTTCTGTGTTTCTCATTCATGTGTGTTTGTTATAATTCATATAATGAGTAAATATAAAAGGCAAATTTTTTGTCTTCTCTACCAATAATTCCCTACCAAAAGAATAGTTTTCTGGAGGATACCACAGCAGGAATTTCCTCTTTCTAGTTATGCAACATCTCCTACTGGTTAATTTATGTGTAAAAACTGCTTCAGTTTACCTGTTAAGTGATGTTTTAGCACTTAAGGCTAAATTAGTACTAATCATGTTTGTGTAACTATTGACAATTGTTATGACCTCTGTCTTACTCTTTAAGAAGATGGGTATATTTAATCTTCAGTAGTAGATTTTAGTTATCCATAATTAACATTAAGACTGGATTCCAAGCCAATGGGGAGAAATAGCCAGGAGAACAGAGCTAATGACACTTGCCCTCCCCAGTGGATGGAAGGACAAGGATAAGGGTTCTCTCCAGGTGGTGACCTGGTTACATTTTCAAAGGAATTTCTTAACTTTTCAAAAATGGGGGGGGAGGGAGTTAAAATTTGTGTCTCAACCAAAACAATCAGAGAAATCCTTAGTGACCTGAGTAACAAAAATAGCTACCTCATATAAGTCTGTGTAAATTTATACTGAAGTGAGGCTCAGTTTTGATATATCTTTTCCAGGTGACTGTGGGGAAGTTATCTAGATTCATACTGATGAGAGAAGAGCCATTTCATAATTATAGCAAAAGATCAATAAGCAGGATGAAATTTGTCATGACAGTGGTTACTCTTGGAATCTTTTTCTACATCTGTGAAATTCATATAAGAATTCAGTAAATATGAAGTAAACCTTGCTTGGAGGAACAGTATGACTATTTTCTTCCAGAAGATTACGATTACAGTTTATTGGGGACTTTTTCCCTCAAGAAGAAAGTTTATAATTTGTTCTAAACTCTTTCCTCTCCCACCTCCCTACCAAATAATGTTTCTAGTAAAAATAGACTTTTTCATATTACGTACCTTACATTCAAATATAATACATATGTCTTGCGAATATATTACACAGTATGTAAGATACGTTGGCTTGGAGGTAAAGCAGAATGGACGTGACTAATCTTCTGCCATCCACATCCCAAACCCTGGCTTTGCCCCATGCTGAGGACAGGAAAATATCAATCTAGGAGGACCTAGTCTGTTGTCACCTGTGCTGGTTTTGGCTGGGATAGAGTTAATTTTCTTCATGGTAGCTAGTATGGGGCTATGTTTTGGATTTGTGCTGAAAACAATGTTGATAACACAGGGATGTTTTCGTTACTGCTGAGCAGGGCTTACACAGAGTCAAGGCCTTTTCTACTTCTCACCCCACCCCACCAGCGAGTAGGCTTGGGGTGCACAAGAAATTCAGAGGGGACACAGCCAGGACAGCTGACTCCAAATGACCAAAGGGATATTCCATTCCATATAACATCATGCTCAGCATATAAAGCTGG
>NW_008795695.1:2955835-2965768 GCF_000699145.1 Aptenodytes forsteri
GTAAGGGGTGGAGAATGTGCTGGTTTTGGCTGGGGTACAGTTAATTTTCTTCATAGTAGCTGGTATGGGGCTATGTTTTGGATTTGTGCTGAAAACAGTGTTGATAATGCAGAGATGTTTTCGTTACTGCTGAGCAGTGCTTACACAGAGTCAAGGCCTTTTCTGCTTCTCACCCCACCCCACCAGCGAGTAGGGTGGGGGTGCACAAGAAGCTGGGAGGGGACACAGCCAGGACAGCTGACTCCAAATGACCAAAGGGATATTCCATACCATACGACGTCATGTTCAGCATATAAAGCTGGGGGAAGAAGAAGGAGGGGGGGGACGTTTGGTATTATGGCGTTTGTCTTCCCAAGTAACCGTTAGGCATGATGGAGCCCTGCTTTCCTGGAGATGGCTGAACACCTGCCTGCCGATGGGAAGGAGTGAATGAATTCCTTGTTTTGCTTTGCTTGCGTGTGCGGCTTTTGCTTTACCTATTAAACTGTTATTAAACCAGTTATTAAGAAAATAGGTCTAACTCAATACCATTAAATATCTCTAAATCATTAAATGTATGAAAATTTAATGTTCTTAACATCACAACCTTCACACATTTCAAAAGAGCATCACTATTGTTCTAACAATTTCTTGTAAAGTCATTGATTTTATGTTGCTTCAGGGAAGGTACAATTTATTACTGTTAACAATGCTTCCGTGATAACATGAAAGGTTCCTTGTTGCCACCAATTAATTAGCCCATCAGAAAGTATCCTTCCTTTTAGAATAGATGATGAGGTTTTTTTATAATGTTTATCTGACATCTCTGGTCGTCATGTGAAGCAAGCTTTGTGATGTGAAAATTCTGGAAAACATCTTTTGCTTCATTTTCCTGTAAATGTCATGTTCAAGTTAGTCTCAGCACAGTCAGGTGTTTGACAAATTATTTGCTTGATCAGTCTTTACAGTGACTGCTTCTGCAGTGGGATCTTAGTCTGTGGTTGGATTCATGTTATTGCACTTGGTTATTGGTTGAATCAGTGAGCTTATTATCTTAGTGCACTTTGTGATGGGTCACTGGAAAAATCAAAGGTTTATCAGCGTAAGTAGCCAGCTGATGAAGACTTTTTTCTACATACCTAAATAAGTACCTCATACGTGTAGCACTGGGGAAAGGAGGGTTGCCTGTAACATTATCATCACAGCAACAGCCAAACTTTGGGACGATATTATTTAGGAGGAAGCTCACTGTTGTGGATAGTCATGTACAGCAGTCATGAAATTCAGTGGTGCCACTGTAAGAAATTGTCTCAGTGATGGATAGTCCAAGCGTGAGCATGTCAGGTTTGTTTCCTGTTGGCTCCATGTTGGTTGCTGCAGAGATGTCTCTGAGCAGTGCATGTGGGGGAGCACGGAAACAGCAAGGGAAACAAAACCTTCAGTGTTAATGTGTTCCTGTTGATATCTTCAAGATCTTAGTTGGAAATGTGTGTGCATGGTTAGTATTGCAGCATTCCTTGTCTTTCTAAATACTTGGGATAACTTCCAGGACTTTCTGTTCTTCCAGCTGATCTTTGTAATAATGCTTTTGTATGCAGTTCTGATTTTTTTTAAAACTTCTTCCTGCTGTTGTCCCCATGTTCTCACTTCTCTTTTTACTTGCTTTATTGCCTGGTTGTCTGAAGCTGCTCCATACCTTCTATGTTGACTCATTTTATTTGTGTCATGCTACTGTTAGGTTATGTGATAAAGCGCATCTCCACACCCACAAAGGAGCTCAGAAAGACAGTAGCAGGAGAGGGAACCCAAATAATACCCTGCCGGGCTACTCCCAGGCCATCACAGGGGCCATCAGCCCCTCCAGGGCCTGTCTGCACAAGCCCAGAGGACCATAGGAATGCACAAGGACAGGTAGGAACCCAAATCGAGGACTCCTGAGGAACCACCACCTTGTCTCGGCCCCTCCTAGAGTTGTCCCAGCTGAACCATCAGCCCCAGTGACTAGGCATGAAATCCATCATGATGAGTCATTGGGAGCAGCTCTACAAATCACCTTTCACAGTAAGAGGAGTTGCTTCCTAGGGGTGGGACACATTGTGGGATGCAGGGGAAAAGCGGTTTGGGATCACAAAGGATTTATAGGGTGTTTAGAGCAGGAATCAATGATAGGGAAAGGGAGGGGTCTAGGTGATTTTGGGAGGAACTGGGAGTGGGAAAACAGGGAGGGGAAGAGGATTCAAAGGGGTCATTGTATGTAAATAGTTTGGTCAGTACTCTTGTCTGTCCCTGCCCCGCACAAGTTCACCGCAGCCTGTCCTACTTGTTAAATTCCTTTCCAAATCTTTCCAGGCTGGGGGTGTGCTCTTCTGTGTGTGCAGGGGCATCTGCATGCAACAACTGTGGTCAGACCCCATGGGGCAGAGGGCCCATGTGTCTGTGGTGCTAGCAACTGGGGCAAGTGCAGGTCTGCAAGGGTGTGTGTGACCACTAGTGAAGATCAAGCCAGACAAGCTGGCGAGTAAGAGAAGTGACCTGGGAGCAAGATGGTGAGCGGGTCTCTAGGGCTGACTCTGGGTGTGAGAGCACCTGGGTGTCTCTAGGGGCAAGAGAGCACAGCAGAGGGTGGGTATTGGGACCTGGACAGTCCTGGCCAGCTCTGTGTGTGTGTGTGTGTGATGGTCTGTCCCAGCAACTGGAGTAGGGCTGCAGCTTCTGGGTCTCTTATGTCCAGGTGCTAGCAACTGGGAAGCCTGGGCTCCAGGGGCCAGCTGCTGGGCACACTGTCTGAGCCCAGCTGCTGGAGGGATTCACCTTCTACGTGTGTGTGTATATATATATATATATATATTCTCACTAGGAGACCTCTATCCTGTCCAGCCAGAGGGAAGCAGGATGAGGGTGCTGGTACTGTCTGTTTGTATGAGTGCTGTGTGTCTGTGATCTGTGTGGCCAGCTGTGTGTTTGTGTGCTTCTGTCTGTGTGCCTGCTGGGAGAGTATCTTCAGCCTTGCTACTGGCTGGACTTGGGGACATGGAGCAGCAGCAACCTCACCTCTTTCGGGCTGTGGGATCCATCATGAATGACAGATTTCTCCTGACAGCTCCCACTGTTCCACTGTAGATGAAGCCTGTTCCTGTGATCAGGCTTTTTTGTAGGCATCTGGAATTGTACCTGTTGCAACTCAATCCCTAATATTTTTGGGTTTTTTCCCTCCCAATTCAAATAATAAACCATTATATTTTTCAAGAATGTATCAACCCTGTTTACACTGGTCAAATGGGTGGCTTTTTTGACAGAAAAATTGATTTGCTATAGAGCTAGTAATACCATTATATGCTACCACTGAAATGCAGTCATGGTGATCACGTGGTTGCATGTAATTGCATAACATGATTCTGTATTAGCTAGTATTAGGATACATGTTTTGTTAGGTAATCTGGTTAAAGGCTAATCACAATAAGCACAAAGACCCAGTAAGCATCAGAGGAACAATGACAGGCTGGGATACCCTAGTATAATCAGTGAAAACTGAAAGGAGCACACTGAATTTGCTCCTCAATAAAACTATCAAGGGCAAATGATTTAGACCATTGTAGTTGATGTGAAATGCAGAGAGATGAGTCAAGGACAAAAATCCCTGAAAGGCTATGAAGAGCAAAAGATTATTGCCTCTCGGGGGCATAGAACGTACAAAGGGAAGAGAATTTGGGGATTGTGTAAAACATGCAATTTTTTAAGGGGATCATGGTGGGGTGTGAAACTTTACTATGGGACCGAAGGTGGATAAGGATCAAGGTAAACAGGTAGGTCCATCTTGAACAAGTGTGAGGAAAAGAGAGAGATGAGTGGGGTAAAAGAGGCTGGTTGAGTGCATACAGGTTGCTGGTTAATACGCTTGTCTGACTGAGCTTGACTACCACAGTCTATCCCTATGTTCTTCTTAAATCCTGTTTCTAATCATCCTCCGTGTGTGGTGTAATCTCTGTTCTGTGTTGTGGGTGAATGTCATCAAACTGCAGGTCAGACTAGTCCTCAAGTAGGGTAAGAAGTCTGAGTACCAGCAACTGCAGTGAACACAAACCTCAGGGACATGAAGTGTCAGCTGCTGGAGGAGCCCTGGGGTCTGGGAGCCAGCTACTGACCAGACCAAGTGTCCACAACCAGCTAATGGAGAGGCAGGCGATGTATGTGTGTGTCTGTCTGTTCCAGCGGTGGACTTGGTTGTGATCAGCCAGGGAGAAGGATCAGGCCATCTGTACTATTCCTGCTTGTGAGAGCCTTGTGCCTTTTATGGATACTGGTAAAAGCACTATTCTGTTTATGCTGATCTGTGTGGCTGGCTGTGTGTGTATATAAATATATGTGTAAATGTATATATTTATGGTGTATGGCTGGCTGTCTGGGAACACAAAGGCAGCCTTGTTACTGGCTCCATCTGGGGACTTGGAACCGCAGCCTTGCAGCAACCCAGCTGCTGTGAGAGGAATCCTTCTGGGTCCTGAAACCCATCAGATTTGGCAATCTCTAATATTATGTCTTTCTGAAAGAAAACTAAGTAAATACATTCAAAACGTGATCATTATGACTGGTAACTTCATTTTAATTTTAAATGTCTAGTGCAGTATGTGCATGTACTACTCATTCATTTTGTTAAACTGAAACATGATTTAGAATAAACATCAAAGTTTAGTACAGATCAACAAGTACTAATGAATTTTAACTTGCCTTACTGTGTAAATGGGCTCTGATTACCTTCCTATGCTGATTGCTAAAAGGAAACTTTCTGAACAGAAAAGTCATGTAGACTTAATTCAGGAAAACAGTAATGTAAAAATTGAGCTTTGCTCACTGGAAAGTATAAAATGAGGATTCCTAGAGAGATAACAAATTACCTGAGAATAATTTGGCTAATCAGTGAGCCATTGAAAGTGGTGCTCCATACTTTAGTGTTCTTACAGCTTTTGTGCATGTTTATGTATTTTAATTGGAAAAAATACAGATTTTTGCCACCTGGTGTTTTCGCATGTTGTTTAGCTGTGGGATATGAATAGATTGCAATATATGGACTAATAATCTAAATAATAACATAGCTATTAATTCAGTATTACTGTGAAAAGGAATGACACAATTTAAGTGTACTGAGTGTATTCCTGCCTGCCTTTCTCACAGAGTTGGTAATCTACATATAAAAATTATATTGAATTACTGCTTGCAAAGGAGGAATTGACTGCATGGGGGACGATGCTATTATTTGATAACAGTGGTCTCTTTAGTCTGCCAAGCAAAGACATAACAAGATCCAACAGCTGGAATTTTAAGTCAATAAAGTCCAAACTGGAGAGACGGTCAAAACTGCTGGCAGTGAGGGCAAGCAACCATTGGAACAGATTACTAAGAGGCATGGTAAATTTTTCATTTTCTTGTTTCATGACTCTCTGTTTTTCTTGGGATTATCATCTGATTTGTCAAATACTGAAATTATATGACGGTGTTTTATATTCTATGTAATGCTTAAGGTCGAGCTAGTTCAAGAGAAGAAAATACCAACTGTAAGTGATGTCTATCTTTGCCTAAAACGTCTGAACAACTACAAAGATGATTGATACACAAAAGGCAGCTCAAAAAGTTCAGTGGGCTAGTAGGTAAATACAATGGTGTTTAGCTTAAGTAAGTTCTTATAGCCCATATGGTGGTGGAGAGGCATATTTTGGTGACAGAATTTAACTAGGAAGAGTATGTGACTGGTCTATTTATCCCTCACTACTGTCAGTTCCTGCTGGAGTGGTGAGTTCCATGTCATGGGCTAGATGGTGAAAGGCTTGCTGCTGCTCACAAAGTGGTTTTGGTCTTGTTTGTTTTGGGAAAAAGATTAGCCCCTTGCATCAGTTACAGGATCATGGGTATTGCTCAGACAATCTAAGATGAAACAATATGGTGACATTTGTTGAACTGCAATAATGTGCTGGAAATCTGCTTTTATGGCATCTAATCAACCTTCTGAGTGAGAAGTGGAGGAGGAGGACAAACTACTGTCAGTATGTTCTGCTGTTGGTCTTTCCTTTGGACATGTCCAAATGACCATGTGTAAAAACATCCATCAATGAGGAATGTAATTCCTTTCAGGAGGAGCGAAAGTTTCTTTTCTGTTTGTGTCTTTAGAATATCTTGGCCAAGTTAAAGGTTTGTTCAGTTCCAGCATGATTTAGAAGGTGCCTGGATATTGGTATAGAATATACAGGCCCTTGGAGCAGAGCAGTTGATTCTATTAGAAATGGTACAGCTTGCGTTTCAGGATGATGATATAATGGATACTTTGCTAACCAGACATCACACATGAAGTGGAGAACTGTAGAACCTTAGTGTAAAATTACAAGTTTATACTGTGTTTGGATCTGACCAGTGCCAGCATACCAGTTTGTTACTTTTGTAAATGTTTAATATGTTTCTTGAGCAAAAATTTGCATTTTTTTTCAAAACAAAACAAGAAAAACCTATGGTGATAAAGTTCCTTTTACTACAGTTAATAGCAATGACTAACATAAAATGAGCACAGTAATTTTTTTTTATAAAATGAAGCACAAAGAATAGGGAATAAAAGCAAGTGCAGTGCTTGTCAGAAATGGACGACAGAGGAACTGTAATAGGAGGAAAGAATTCAGTTAAATTACATGCTTGAAAACACATGGCTAATAGATGGGGGACAGATACATCAGTTACATTAATACGGATCAATAATTGATCTTTGCAAGGAGGGATAAGAGACAAGTGTGTGCCATTAATGAGAAAGAATTAAATACAGTCAAGAAGTCAAAAGCATGCATCATAAAATATGAATAGTGAGACTGAGTGATGAAAGAAATTAGACTTCTATTCAATGTGAAGTTTTGTGGTTTTGTTAATGGTGACTCCTTAGCTTTATCAGGAAAGAGGAATAAGCTTTCTGAAGAAATGAATGTGCTTTCATTTGAGAGGAGAAAATTAATAACTCTTTAAAATTAAAAACAATGTTTTGATTCTCTGAACCTAAAAAGTTTTTTGTTATCTAATGTTTAAATGTGTAAAGATGATGAATATAGAATGTAGTTAGTAAAGAATTCTAGACAATTATAACTAATGAAGCAAAATGCAATTTTATTTTTTTTTTTTTTAAAAAAAAAAGGAAAAAGGAGAAGAGATGAACTGGGAGATTTAAAACTGACAGATGAGAAAGTCCAGTGCAGGTGCTGAAAATGATGACATCTTTATTTCACTAGACTTTTTCTGTTGTTGCACAAAAGGAAGACTGAAATTGCATAGAACCAAAGAAAGCAATACCTGCATCCTTTGTGAATAACGAAGAATTGAAAACTTGAGACAAAATTCAATGCCTACAATAGTGAAGATTTTGAAGTTGATATCTTCGTAGAGGAACAGAGGGGAACAATAAGAAAAAAAAGCAATTTTTATACACATAAATAAATTAAGCAAAGAAAAGTTATTGACAGAAAAGCAAAAAGAAAATTGTTACAGTACAATGAGGAATAGAAATCATCTCATTTCCATGAGTAGAAGTTACGATTTTTTTTACTGTAAAACATGTTGTACATTTAAAATTTTACAGCAGGCATGATAGTGTGTGAATTGGAGAGTCAAGCTCTTAGCAAGGTACAGCCTAATTTCTGTGGGTTCTCTATTGGATTTTGTCAGATTCAACCACTTGCTTTTACTCCTGCCAGACCTCTGCCTCTGGCCCAGATGTCCTGACCATTACCGTATTAGTAATTCTGTGATGCAGCCCTCTACTATGAAAACTTTGGAGTGTCTTGGTTCCTGCCTGATTCCCCTCCGGAAGGAAAATACCCAAGAGGTCTGAAAGACTTCCTGATTTGCTTTCGGCATGGAATTCCCATCGTATGCGGTTCCTGCACAGTCCCATGCTACTGGAGCTCATAGTTGTTTTTTCTTCTGCTATTGAGGATTAAAAATAGAGGGCAAGAGCTTCACTGGGGTTTTACACTGATAATAAAGATAATTCTTACAAGCAGTTAGTAACTGAATAAGGTAAGTTTGCAGGACTAGCTAGTTAAATGTGTCCATAACACAGCCTTCATTTCAGTCTTCCCATGTTTTTTGCAATGAAAATATTTAGATGGGAGGGGAAAAAAAAATCAGGATTTCATCCAAAGCTCACTGTAATTGATGAATCATTAACAAGTTCTGGATTAAATATTTAGCTTGCCCTTTTTGGGTGTTGGGATTTTTTTTTTTCAAAACATTATTCTTTGTATGATCTGGGAAATTCTTCCAAATGTCTTCACTCTAGTAGCTCATTTACAATTTTATAAATTAATCTTTGAAGGATGTGCTCTCTGGAAAATTAGTGTAACCTCCCCAGAATGCTGATGTGCTTTTTTGCTCCATCTGTACAGCAATAGCCATTTTATGGAAGAGAAGAGAGGTCAACAGCCACTGTTAGATCTTGAACAGTGCATTATTTTCTCTTTGAATGAAGCCATTTTTTCAAGGATTTGTCTTGTAATATTCAGTTTATTTTCCCCTTTTGTCTTTTTTTTTTTCATTTGAAGTTTGTCAAATCACTAGCTCTATAATCTTTACCTGTCTGCATTTGCCTTTTGTCAGGTACTGACTGCAAAAAGTTTAGTGCTGAAGAATGGTTGGTGTTGCGGCAGGAGGATAAGGGATGGGAACACTGGCCTGCCCCTATCCACCTGGCACAAACTCTTGAATGTTCTTGCTCTTTCTTCTTTCAGACTAGAGTACTTTCCCTACTCCAAACTATGAAGGTCAAAGTCCATTTGTGCTGTTCCTGTCCTTATAGACTCAAGCTATAGGAAAATGTAATAGGTTTTCAAATAGTTAAGACGGCTATGGATTATTTTTTTAAGTTCAAGTATTTATGAAAATTCCTACATTGGTAGGCTCATGAACCTGAAGTTGCCTTTTTCTTCTTCTCTCTCTTCCCCTTGCTGCTTTTTCCAGTTGGTGCTATAAGGAGCTGTTATTAAAATTAATCATCTGAGTACAGCACAAGCGTCACTTCAGAACGCTTCCTACTGTGCCTCATCAATGGGCATAAACACTTCTGAGTACATCAATAATTGGTTTCATTTATAATAGTAGCTTTTATGATGGACACCTGTCCACTAGATGCTGGACTGAGAGCAGCAACTTTTTTGTGTCTGGATCACAAAATGGAAGGTTGTAATGATTGAAATTAATTTCTGAGCTGGATTTGAGTCAATGACTGAAAAATGATGGTCCAAATCCCATGATTAGTGGGGAGATTTATTTAAACAAAGCTTTAATGAAATTCTCCTTCTGTCTGCATTATCATGCTTGATCCCTATTTTAATTTTCAGAGACCGTATATGAATAGGAGATATAATGTGGATGCAAAAATTGAGCAAAAAGTAGCACTCAGAGGGAAATATTAAAAATATATTTTCATTTTGCACTAAAGCTATATAACCACAAATAATTCACATACAGTTTTTAGGATGAACTTGAAATTAAAATTTTAAATACCTAATGTGTGTTTTAGAAGCAGTATCACCTTTGGTAGGGACAGGGACAGGGTAAGTGAGAATGGAAAAAGGAAGGAATTCCTGAGTACATGTGATTCTGTGGTATCAGCAATAGTGTTGGGTTTTTTAATTTCCCACCCCCCTCTTACTGATAACTCTATTTTAATTGAAAAAAAGTCTGTTCTACTCAGATGGATATCCTTTTGATTCAGTTGGAAAATAACTTCTGGTTAGTACCAGTATGTCCTGGTTTCGGCAGGGATAGAGTTAATTTCCTTCCTAGTAGCTGGTACAGTGTTTTGGATTTGGGATGAGAACAAGGTTGATGGTGCACCGATGTTTTAGTTGTTGCTAGGTAATGCTTACACTAGCCAAGGACTTTTTAGTTTTCCATGCTCAGCCGACTGAGAAGGCTGGAGGGGCACAAGAA
>NW_008795695.1:2968365-2972717 GCF_000699145.1 Aptenodytes forsteri
CTGGAAACATTCCAGGTCAGGTTGGACGGGGCTCTGAGCAACCTGATCTAGTTGAAGATGTCCCTGCCCACGGCAGGGGGGTTGGACTAGATGACCTTTAGTGGTCCCTTCCAACCCAAACTATTCTATGATTCTATGAAATAAAATACTGTCTGCAGGATTTCAGCAAATCGAAAATGTTATAGTGATACAAGATGAATACATAACCTTTTTTCTAAAGATGCAAGAAGTAAATAGCAGAAAATTGAGATAGGAGTAAATGATACTGAAATCCAAATATAAGATTTTAATAATAGCAATCATAATATTCTACAGGTTGTTGTAAAAAAAGAAAAAAAAACAAACCCACCAACCAAGCCTGAAACCTTTAAGTAGTTTCAGGATATATCTGGGTGTAATAATCAGTGTCATATTTTGCTGGAGTTCACACTTTGTGGTAGGTTAACTGGGCATTTTTTTATGGGCATACACCAGATAAATGGGCACATTTCATCTTTGAACTGTGTCAGCTTAAAACCGTGGTAACGGTTTCTGTGATTATCAACGTGATTACTACCAGGAGAAAATAAGAAGACAGAAAGGGGAGATAAATAACCCTCTAACCTTCTATGCTGATTGCCCCAATTTAAAACATCACCCGCAGGCAGCATGTATCTAAATGTGCTCTTAGGCAACCCCAGGAAGCAGAAAAATAAGAAGACAGAAAGGGGAGATAAATAACCCTCTAACCTTCTATGCTGATTGCCCCAATTTTAAACATCACCCGCAGGCAGCATGTATCTAAATGTGCTCTTAGGTCACCCCAGGAAGCAGAATTCATGTTTGGAAAAAAATGTATATATATTACAAATTCAATATATATATATATTTATTTATATATATGTAAAAAAAAATGAAATCAGATTAGGGATATTTTGTAGAACTGTCTAGGAGCAGAAAGCTGACATTTGCTATGAAAGTAACAAGAAGAATAGCACTTCTGAATTATGAGCTTAGAGCTTAGAGAAAAGGTTCTAATGAGCATGGAAGGTCGTATTGCACATGAGTGCACACCTGGCTTTTCTGTGTAATGAAAAGTATAACAGAGGTGAGCAGCAAAGGCATTAAACTGCTTTTGCATTCCAGGAGTATCTGAAATGAAAGGCATTCCAGCATTTCTGCATGTTGTTTTATGTGTTTTAATTGATACTGAAAATTGCTGGCATGCTGGAGGAGCTCCCCACTGTGCATATTATGACATGCCAAGTATTCCAGAAGGAGCTTTTCCTAACAGTGTAATAGAAGAAAACTCATAGCAGTCATCTATTGCTCTTTTCTTCTTTAGAAGGCTGTCTGGGGGAGAAAATGTTGCTGGAGCAGCGGGGATGGGGTAAGGAGAAGCTGGTATAAGGCTCAAGCTATCCAGTGTTCCTGATAAGCTTTAGTAATTGCTATTCCACATTTTTCCTTTGACTGTATTTGGTTATATGTTCCTTATCACCATAACAGTGTGATAGGTAGGACCAGAAAATAAACCAATAAATATGAGTGCTTGATGGGATGACTGTTTGTGTGGGAATTACTGGTTTTTTCCTTTTCCTAAATCATGCATAAATTTGAGATATGATTTGAGGTTTTGGCAAAGTAAGTAATGGGGCCTTCTGGTTGGCTTCTTTTCTTTTTAAAGTCCATGTTTATATTAATTATATAAACACGAGTATATTGGTCAAGATCAGACTTAAAACAGAATAGTAGTCTCAAATTAGCATAGCATGTTTTAATGTATTGCTACAATGCTATAATCCATAACATGAATGTTGTCTACCTAAAAAGAAATGCTTTCTGTTAAGATTTTTTTTTATCTTGACCA
This sequence comes from Aptenodytes forsteri, assembly GCF_000699145.1. Lineage (NCBI taxonomy): Eukaryota > Metazoa > Chordata > Aves > Sphenisciformes > Spheniscidae > Aptenodytes > Aptenodytes forsteri. The sequence continues at coordinate 2,970,215 of NW_008795695.1, forward strand.
ACACACTAGGTCAAATTTGAAAATTAAAGCTTAAGCAAAACATCTTTTGAGGGTTTTTCAATTTATATTACCCTGGATTTTTAAATGTATCTTCAATTTTGTCAGGCTCTAACTCTCAGGTTGAGGAATTTAGATTTTTTCATGAAACTATAATTTACTTAAATGTATACTGCTGGATATTGTACCAAATGTGTTTTATATTGTTTAATAATCATTGTAGTGTCTACTAGTTTAAAGGAATACTAAGGCAATACTTATTGCCTTTTATACTTAATTTGTTCTCCAACTACAAATCTCTGAGGACTCTGGCAGTCAAAGTTAGACTAAAGAAATGTGGATAGGAATGAATAAACTTTATTTTGACAAGTAATTTCTCCGCTGAAAAATGTAAGTTTCAACTGACTGAGAATTTACAGGTTTTGTGCTGAATAAGCAGTTTGGGTTTTGCACCACTGACAGAGCAATACCGGAGCATTTTCCCAAGTTGTCTGTGGTTGCTGCTTACCCCTGGGCATGAAGGAACTACATTTTGTTCTTTTTTCTTACTTAAAAGGTTTTGATTTTGGGAGCTATAGTGGATAGGAATCTCTGTTTCTCTATAGAGATGGCTTTACTTGATGTAAAATACTTAGTTAATTATTCACTGTGCCTGTGAAAATGTGAGCATGACAACAAACAGCTGGACTACATCATGTACTACGATGACTATATTTTGCCCTGCATTAGGAAGTTATTTAGGGAAGCCGGATGGTCAACCAGGTGTTTTTCAAAATGGATTAAAGTGACATCTTCAGAATTTCTACTGGTGTCTGCTATAAGTCAGTAATAACAAACTTGCATTATTTTATTTCGGCAATTACTACACTAAAAAAGTAATTTTGCTAGATGAAGTGAGTTTTATCTCCCATAGCATTGTACATGTTCCTAGGAGATGAGGTCTGTGTAGGAGTCTCTGCTGCAGTTACTGTTGTATTCAATACTTAGGCTGAACAGGGTAATGACTTAACCAGGCTTATGCTGAAATCCCCTGTAGCCTTATGGTTTGGAGAACCTCCAGGAACATGAAAGATGTGAAATTATATTTCCTCCAAAAGTGGAGATAACTGAATCTGAACTTCTAAAGCTAGGTGAACACCAGAAGCCCCAAGTTACTGGATTAAAAAAAAATATAGTCTGCCTCCCCAGTTGATGCCACAGTACCACCTTGTTTACTTTTCATTTGTTATATTTTCTCCAAACTGAAATGCCTAAATGAAAAAAAAAAAAAACACCACAAAAAAAAAAAAAAAAAACACCACAAAAAAACCAACCAAAAAAACCCCTCAAAGTAACTATTTTTTGTTTTCTTCATTTGTTATATGCCAAAAAAACCCCTCAAAGTAACTATTTTTTGTTTAAAAGAAAAATGTATGGAACAGGTAAATCAAAGCTGATTTTTTTTTTTCCTTTCTCAATGTGATAGTTGAACGGGTAAAAGGAAAAGTCATTTTCTTGTGCAGTGATAAAAGTGAGACTTCCCTTGACCTTTAAGGTGTGTATCCCCTTTCTATCTAGAATAACTAATGTTTTGTCATTTTCTTCCATAGAAATAATAACAGCAATTGGAAAGGTTATAAAGTTGTAGTAGCAGCAGCAATCATTCTTTCCCTGTGAAAAGCTAACACAATGAGGAGGGGAAGTCTTGTAGTACTTACCCTGTCTGTACCTACTCTGCAAAGGCTGAGCTGGGTTCACTCCACACTGTCCCTTCTCCCACCCCTTACCAGCACCTTGGCTAGAAATTGCACTGTGAAAGCATCCCAAGGGCTCAATTCAGTGATACTCTGCAAAGAGCAGGATCTGTATCAGGTCTGGTTCCTCCCCAAGGTACTGAATTGCGAAGGAAACAAGACAGTGCTAGAAATTAAGTTGTTTTAGCAAGGGTGAGACATGCCTGTTTGTAGAAAATCTTGGTATTTTGTTGCCTAACTCTTTCCTCCATTATAGAAAAAGAATATGTCGTAAGGTCTTAAGGACCTGATGTTACTTGTTACTGCTGCAGGCAAAGAGGATGGAGAATATCTAGCAAAATTTTGTGGGCTTTTGTTGTTAGCTTCAATTTTGTTGAATCCTCAGAAGACTCTGGCTTAGAATCATAGAATCATTTAGGTTGGAAAAGACCTCTAAGATCATTGAGTCCAAATGTAAACCTAACACTGTCAAGTCCACCACTAAATCATGTCCCTAAGCACCACATCTACACGTCTTTTAAATAACTCCAGGGATGGTGACTCAACCACTTCCCTGGGCAGCCTGCTCCAGTGCTTGATAACCCTTTCAGTGAAGACATTTTTCCTCACATCCAATCAAAACCTCCCCTGGTGCAACTTGAGGCTGTTTTCTCTCATCCTATCACTTGTTACTTGGGAGAAGAGACTGACACCCACCTCGCTACAACCTCCTTTCAGGTAGTTGTAGAGAGCGATGAGGTCTCCCCTCAGCCTCCTTTTCTCCAGGCTAAACA
>NW_008795695.1:2972889-2988934 GCF_000699145.1 Aptenodytes forsteri
ACTACTGGCTATGTTCAGCCGGCTGTCGACCAACACCCCCAGGTCCTTTTCTGCTGATTCTGACTTAGCTGATTTCAGCAGATAAGTGCAATGGAAAGGTAACTGTCACAGTGAAGGCGTTCATACTATACTTTGGCCTGCTTTAAAAATGATTTGGTGAAGCCAGTGGGTCCTACCAACAGCTTTCTGTGTTGGATTAAATTTTCCTATTTCTGGAGTTTTTCCAGGTGTCCCCCCTACAGCTTCCTTATGTCGTGCTACTTCAGGGGCTTTTGTACCAACAAACTGACTTTGTAAAATGAAACAAGTTTTATTTCTCTTCGACCTTTTTGGTGTATGCATTGTTTGCCATTTTAAGTTATTTGAAATTTCTTTTTGTTATGGAAATCTGAAAGTGATAATTCACATGCTTTCATAAAAATGAAGTTAGTTAACATGTTTAAAGCCTTTTGAGGTACTCTGTGTTCCCCTATTCATCCTAACCATCTTTTCCATTTTAACCTATCCTTGTAACTAATGTTTTCTACTACCTAGAGAGAACTTAATTTTGTTTTGGATTCTGGTTTGATTTGATTTACTTGCAAATTTTAGAAGAAAATATTAGCCTTAGTTTATCCCATGTTAAACTTCTGTAGAAATATAGCTGATTTCTTAAATCTTTTTCAGTATCTTTTTACATAATTAATCTTGATCTTCATGAAGAAAATAGTAGATTTAGTTACATTTACTGTTCTGTCAACTGCAGAATCATATGGTTAGAAATGACTCAGGTGAAAGTTGCTGATGTCTGCATTGGTTTAAGCTCAAATCAGATCTTTTTCACAGAAAATAGCACAGGATTTATTGCAAACTGAATGGAAAAAGGACATGAATGCTGGAAATCTGTTTTAATGGATCAATTATCTATAGCAGCTTTATTTTAAATCATGAAGGGTTGTGTTCTTCCTTTCAGGTCTTTGCTCATGCACTGTTCTTTACACACATGTGTGAAGGAAGCCAGCTGCCTTTAGGCTACCTGAACCGCTGCTGATTTTGCTGGCATATACCACTCTCATCACCTCTGCTTTCCTAACTGAAAGTGGTGGTGTCTCAGTCAACCACTTTCAGAAGATGTTTAAGAGAATTGGGAGGGTAAACTCTTTGTCTGCTCAAGTGTGTCTTATTACAGTAGGTTTTTTCAGTATTGCCAAGAAGATAGCTTACTCTCTGCTTGCTTCAGCTGCTGCTGAGAGCAAGTGCACCAGTGGCTACTGGTGATAGAGAACTACCAAGAATTCTGTCCAGCAAAGGTCCTGGTTAGGAACGGCGGTGTGAATCAAAGGGGAATTCTACACGCATCAGTGGGAATTCAACTGAGTAGTGAACTCTGTTGCCAGTGTTAAGTGTTTGAAAATGGAGGTTGCAAAGGGATCATCAGCTTCCTTAGGCATAGATTTCAAGTGAGGTGACAAATTCACTGAGCTATATTATCCACGCAAATAGAACAATTTCTTCAGTTATACCATGGTATGATGGATGAGCCAGTAAACTTATTTTTATGGCACATGAGTGCTAAGCAATCTGCAAAAAGTACTCTGCGTTAATGCCAGTGTTACCTTTCTAATGTCGAATAAAGCCCCCAAAAAATTTATTTTTAAACAGGGGAAATATTTGTCTCATGCTCTGTTCGTTACCTTTCCATAGCCTTCTTGAAGGGTGAACTTTAAAGTCAATATGAATTATAGAAAATGAATATCAAAAGCCTTTATTAAAAGTTTTATAATGCTGTGTTTTCTAAAACATAGAAAAATGGCATTCCTGTTCTGAAATTTAATGAGTCAAAATACCAATATTAAGTATATAACTGTATCAAAAGCTGCTGAAAATACGTTTTAAGACATGGGTGAATATAGTCTACCATGTTCAACTATAAAAATTGTGCACACTTTTTTTGTGGACTCATACTTAAAGTACATATTAAAAAATTGAATAAAAAAGTTCAGTATCAGCAAGGACATTGGAAGTGGACAATTTCTCTTATTTCAGTTAGCCACCTGAATAAATTCTGACTTTAAAACATCTTACTATCTGTATTCTATTTCTAGAGCAATCACCACATTTATTCCTTACCATTACACTGTGCCTTTTTGCAACAAAAATAGAGAAATGTTCCACTTCAGGGTTATAGACCCACCATCCCCCTAAAAGATGGAAAATTCCATCTGATGTTTGCTTTTTCTTTCTGTCTTTTACATATCTACAATAGTTTTCAATGAAGTGGGGTTTTGTTCAGGATCAGTGGCCATGTGATTTGTTGGGAATAACCTTGCTTGACTCCTGACTATTTGAGTCAAAATAGGTTTAGAAAGACAGTACTCTGTAAGAAAGCTCATTGAATTCAGAAGGTGATATATATACAATTATGTGTGTAAGAATCCTAAAATAAGGATTAAACTGCAAAATATGGAAAATTTGACTGTGTTTTTCTTTTGATATTGGGAACAGAAGATAACTATACAGAGCCTAGATTAGGGTAGAGCCTGTGGGAAGAATGACTGGAAAGTGTATGCGAGGTTTATTTTATTCACTTATGGCAGAAAGGGGCTAAAGCTGGCCTTTTTGGTTTCTCAGTGCTTTTTATTTTTCTGTTTCACTGCTGTATACTGGCTTTTAATCTGACACACTCTAAGCATCTTCTGTATCTCTTAAACACACATCTGCAAATATGTGAGTACACAGGCAGATTGGTGAATATGTACCTGTCAACCTAACTGAATATTAAAGCTGGATAAATGCTTGTTCAGAAAATAACTTAGGATTATTTACTTATTTTTGAAGACAGTAAATTTCCATAAAATGTTTAAAATTTACTGATGTAAAAATGAGAAATTCCTTTGAAATAAGGGGTGGTAGATACAAAAATATTTTTTCTGATACTGATTTGAAAGTTTTCCATTGCAAACTTCAATTTTCTTTTTCATCTTAAAAGGATTAATGATACAGTGAATTATCTTCAGGTGAGAACGAGAGAAAAATCATCAGTACCCAAGAAAACTCATCTAGTAGGAGTTAAATGCTTTTCATTACATTACAGCTGCTCTGAACTTTCCTACAGTGAGGAACACATCTACTCAGCCTCTGTTTTTTTCATTTTACTATTTTTAAGTACGTGATTAAAAAGTACTTGAAATTTTTAATATTCAGAATCTCAAGATGCCTTTTATATTCTGGAAGACATAACTCTTCAGAGCAGTTGTAAGTAGTCCCTATTTCATGAAGCTTCTAAAATGGGCAATACTCACTAACTTGTTTGTTCCTGTCATGGAACACCTCAGGCAATACTTGGCTCTTCTATTTCAAAGGCACTGGGGATGAAAACAGGATATGCATATGGGAAAGAGAAAGAAACTTCCCTTCTCCTACAGAATGTGTATACCTTTAGGACATTTCACCTCACCCTTCAGATATAAAATGAAAATATTGTTTCCATCACAAAACTTGAGGGAAAAATATTTATTTCATGGTTCCGAGGCTATGGTCTTGTCACATATTATTACTACAGATAAAGTTAATGAAATGTTAGCTTGCTAACGTGCATAGCCCAGGTAACCAAAATATGTCATGGGTGTCAAGGAATACAGAATTTATCTAGTCCTAGCAAAAAAACCAGTTTTTTTTTTTAAAGACTATATTATATTTTCTGTCATTGCTGTTGAGAATTGAGACATTGTCTTTTCTTACTTGTAAGCAACCATAGGATTTTATTATGTCTAGCTTTTAAAGCTGGCTGAGTAATTGATTACCTGAAATTCCATGAAAAAGGAGAAATTCAATAATGTTAAAAAGCTATGTCTAAAAATAGGAGTGCTTACCAAGTCTACCTTGCATAAAAATACAAAGCAATTAGGAGAATGAGTGGGATGGAAAAAGGAGGAAGGAAGTTTTTCTAATACATTCTTAATGATTTTTTCCTTTCCTTTTTTTAATACTTTCTCGAAAATGGAGAAAGGGGAAAGGGGCATCATTTACCTGCTTAAGTGGCCGGCTAATTATCATTAAGGGTTTGATTTGGCCGTTCAGCCATCAAATGGGCATCACTCAACAGTAATTTCACTGTTAACAAAAGCCTCATTGTTTCATGACAATTACTAAGAAGATACATGGCCTTAAGACATTTTTCTTGTTATTTCCCTATATCATTTACCAGGTCTTACTTTCTCTGAGCTAATATGTTAAGTAACTAAAAGCTGAAAGTGTAATACCTTAAGTAGGCTGGTCAAGAAAAATGCATCATTAATTTAATATTGTAGACTGCTAGAATTAGGACTAGCGTAGCCCTAACATACAGAGTACGCAGTTTCCTCCTCAGCTTGGAGTTAGAAGTTTGACTGGTAAGTTTTAGTTCACTGAATGTTTTCTAAATGTCAGTGACAACTCCAAATGTGTCTGGTTAAATGGGAAAAATGCATTAAATGAATTTGGTAGTGACTTTACTTAGTTACAACAGAAATTAATTTTATCCTTTAACTTACCCTCTATATGTTCAGGTTCAGGTCTAACTTGCAGAAGAGATATCTCTGTCTAACCAGGAGCAAATATTACATGTTGTATGAAAAGTAGAACTAATTGTACTTCCTTGCTGTTACGCCTTTGTGTGTTTTATGAATGCTATTTTCTAGGTTGTATGAAAGTCTTGCTTGAAAACCCAGTGCTTGTCTTGGACTGAAACTGATTTTGGTATTAAGTACATCTCTAATACGACCAATACCTTAGTTGTGCAGTTTGGGCTTTCAGTTCCATCCATATCCTTGACTAAGCATGGGGAAAAGCAGTTATTTAAAGTGATAGTACCTGAATGTACCTGTTGTTGTTGTTTTGTGTGTGTATGTGTGTGTTTGATATGACTTCAACTTAAAATAAGTAAACTTTAATGAAGGAATACTTTGAAGCCTAGTTTGTCTATGCCTTAGAAGGGTTTACTGTCTTCATAAAAACTAGCCATAGTACTAAATACATGCCAAGTTTTTTGGTTTTCTTCCTGTATGTATGCATACATGTACAAAGCAACCATGGACTTAATGGACTTACATAGATATATTCCGGGATATGGGTATTTTTTTAAAAGGAAAACAAATTGCATTTTTTAATGTGATATCATTTACTTCCAGCCCTGGTGATAGGTTATCCTCTATTATAACATTTAAACTTACTTCAGTGTTTATCTTAGTAAGGTAAGAATAATAACTGTGCAGTTGTTCATGTGATTAAAACAGTGTTTATTGATGAAGAATGCAAACCGCATTAAGGACAAATGTAGACCTGGTAAAAGGTAATAAAATTAGTCTAGCTTACTCATACTTATATTAGACCAGAAAGAACATAAGGCTGAGATCTTCAAAGCAATTCAGGACATACAACCTTACTTTGAGCTCTGCCATAAGTCCTATGTGTAATCTTAAGCAAGATGCTACTTTTAAGAGCTTAAAAAGAGAATTGTATGAAACTAAATTAAAAAAAGTGAAAGAGAGACCTGTGAGTTATGTGCTGCCTTGGCTGAGTGATTGCTTCAAGGGTAGCCAGCAAAACTATGCTAGAGGGGAATAGCAGCTGGAAACTTGCTCACTAGACTCCATGTGTAAATTTTGGTGTGTGACAGTGTGCCTGTCTTCCAAAACTGCGATACCAAGCATACCAAAATACTGTGTTAGGTTTTGTGATTAAGATTAAAAGAAACATAATCCTGTTTCTGTAGTTCATTCTAATTGTCAGGCAAGGCTGAAAAAAAAAAAAGCAAAATGATTTTATATAATTATCACTCTACTTTTTAAGCTTTGTGTAATACTCAGTCCTTATTTTCAATACTCTTATAGTTCTACAAGCTGCACTCTCTGGTATCCTATAATTATAGGTCAGGTTGGTTTTCAACTGGTGTTAAGAGTATCTACTTTTTTTGTTGTTGTTGTTGTTGTGGCTTCTTCCAATTCTTCCTTTGTATTATTTAATTAGATACACAGCTAATACATTTCTGTATTTGAATGTCTTTCCCCAAATTTTTTTACTACTTTGTTCTCCAAATCATCATATTTCAGGAAGGTGCTGCTCTGCTCTTATTCTGCTTATGTTAGATAAACATTTTGCCTAAAAATGTGTTTTGCCCCTTGTTCCTTGAAGGCTCCATGCCATCTTTCAGTACTGAGTCAGAAGAATCACTTTCAGAAATTCTTTAAAAAATCTCTGATTTCTTAAATGAGCTAGAAAGCTTTAATCCCTTCTGCTGATATGACTCTCTTCCTGAAAAAAGGCTTTACAAGTATGTTGTTTTCTGCTGTGGGCAAGATGGCTTAGACTAGATGACAAGTAAAGTCAGTTTCAGTATAAGGTTAAAAAAAGAGGACATGTCAGAAGACTTTCAAGATTAGGAGATAGTATGACAGTATGATACTTCCTTTCTTACTTCCATGATGCTCAGGCTTTATTCAGATTTTTATTCTTAAACAGGGAAAATTGACTTTAACAGAGCGCTATGTTGCAATGTAGTGGATGGTGAGTAGTTTACATGTTAGGGTAAATTCAAATCATCTTCTTTTATATTAATTCAGAGCTGTATTTCATTTATTAGCTTAGTTGATGCATTTGGAAATTCCTGGAGGCAACTGAGAAAAAGTTCAGGACAACAAGATGTGAAGTACTATTTATTGCCATTAAAATTTTCTAACTGTTCTTTAGACTCTTTCTATTTACAGAACAAGTTATGTTTATCATAGTTTATTTTGTGATTCTAATAAGTATGCCTCTAACCAAACAGGGTGAAATTCTGGCTCCTTTAAAAGCAACAGCTCTTATTTTGCCAAATATTTCACTGTTCCCAGAGTTTTGCTTAGTGTCTTGAATGTAAGTTTTAAAAGGAGATGATATATAACCCAGAACTACTATCTTGTGGTTAACTTCTGTGTCCCTGATTTGACATGACATGCTGTGATGAAATTTGACCAGAAAATGATTTCACTATGAAAATGATTTATGAAGGAAAGAAAGCAAAGAACTAGAAAAGAAAGTAACAACAGTGCATGCATAAGATACAGACAGGGAAATTATTTCTGACAATACTGATAAGCCATTATTATTCAATATTTTTTCCTGTATGGATTGAGGATATTGATATTTTAAAGGCAGATGCTGATTGACTAGTATGAACACTTGATTGTATGTATGCATGTGATGATGCATCACAAGGACTAGAGGTGAATAAAAAAAAAGTATTTTATTTTCCAGGAAGCCTGTTGTAAGTTTGTTGTATTTGTCTACCAATTTGAATGACCTTCTTCCCGTCTTAACTCCAGGATTTTTTTTGAGCAATCAGTGACACGCCAAAAACCTTTGCCTCAGGCAGGCCTATGGGATAGGCTGTCCTGGAGCCATGCAATCTGGAAGTTTCAGTGCCTTTGGCCATCGAAGACCTTCAAGGCATCCAGAGGTAACAAGCCCTTTTTCAGGCTCGTGGGTACTGCTCAGCATGGCAGACAAAACGATTAGGAGCTCAGAGCAACTTGGGGTCTTCAGCAGGTCACAGCTGGATTACTAGAAAAAAAATAAATGGGAGTGACTGAAATTTTCTTGAGTTTCACTGCATTTGACTAAAACCAGACTGTCTTAAGAGGAAGCTCTTGTCTTTGGTGAATCAACAGGTTTTAGTACGTAGAGCAAGATGCATGATGGTTTTTTTGCTAGCTCTATTTGGAGCTAAAAGGAAGTAAATGTGCTCCCTGTAGTTGGAATGCTCAGTAAAAAACCCACATTTCTGAGGGTGGAATGGTTTAAGGAGTCCATCTACAATTGTTACTGATTTTTTTTAAATGTTTTTTCTCTCTTTTTGGACTTCTTGAATATCTATCTCAGATCACTTTGCACTCCCTGTTGCTGTGAAAGTCAAAGGGATGGTAATTTCAAACTAATAAAGAAAGTCTGTTAAAGACTGGTATAAAAGGAATCATCCTGGACAAAAAAGATCAGACAGACAAATTTTTTTAGTAAGAAAAGAATCCTCTGTTTCAGCAACCACAAAGTAATAAGCAATTCCACTAAGGCTTTCAGTATCAAGAAAAAAAAAAATTTGGTGTCCTTTAAATCACGTAATGCCAAGCCCTCATTTCCTCCCAGGGAAATAGCCATATTCTCTGCTAGAGACATTTCTTTTCATCATACAGTGGAAATCTGCATCTCAGCAGGTGGGGTCAGCTGTCTTTTAGCTTCTTAAAGAGTCCTCTATGCTCTACAAAAAGTGCATTGTACAAGCTTTTTTCCCTTCATGATGGTATAATTCAGGGATGGTCCTCCCTGATGATGGAAAGGTTATATTATGCTACGATGATGAATATCAAATGAATCTGCCACTGTCCATTCAGCTAGTAAGATGAATAAGATTTCTGATGCATAACTTCAGTTATTGCTGTTAGGAAAAATAAAGCTATGCTTTGAGCAAAAGCTGCTACTCAGCTTCAACCACAGTTTGCATTACATTTTACTCATTAAAGCAATCAATTTATGGTACCAAAGAACAAAATTAACATTAAAGATAGGCAAAATTTACAAAAAACAACTTAAACTAGTAAGATGAATAAGATTTCTGATGCATAACTTCAGTTATTGCTGTTAGGAAAAATAAAGCTATGCTTTGAGCAAAAGCTGCTACTCAGCTTCAACCACAGTTTGCATTACATTTTACTCATTAAAGCAATCAATTTATGGTACCAAAGAACAAAATTAACATTAAAGATAGGCAAAATTTACAAAAAACAACTTAAAGAATTGAAGTAAATGTTGATATTCAGATTCTACAGTTGGTTTTCAATATTGTGTATTCAGGAAAAACACGGGTGGTTGATATTGTAGAAATGCAAGGGAAACTGTGTAGGTGAACTCTGTAATTACCAGTCTATCTAATCTAATTAACTCACAGTATATTTATTTGCTTTACAATTTCTCTCCTCTCTCTCCTCTCTCTTATTTTCTTCCTTTCTTTTTTCCTTTTTTTCCTTCCTTTCCCCCTTCCTTTCCCTTCCTTTCCCTTCCTTTCCCTTCCTTTCCCTTCCTTTCCCTTCCTTTCCCTTCCTTTCCCTTCCTTTCCCTTCCTTTCCCTTCCTTTCCCTTCCTTTCCCTTCCTTTCCCTTCCTTTCCTTTCTTATTGGATTCTCATTGGCTATTAGAGAAAAGAAAATCTCACTTTGTTAGCAGGCAAACTCAGCAACTCTCTATTCCAAGATCTGGGTCAGGTGGTAATCTCTCTTGGTTTGAACAGGTTTTTTTAAAGTTTTGCAGCTAATTCTTAGTGTGAGACATTGTAGAATTACCATTTGGTGTCAAATGATTTTCAGTTTTGTAATCTGGTTTATAAACCAATACATTGGTAAGTGCTTTCCCAAAACATTAAAATAATTCAGTGATTTTATTAGTGTAGTTTAGTTAGAGTCCTTTCATGTCTGTTATAGTGGAGTACAATATATATTACCCTCTGTTTGTTCTGCATTCAAAATATTGAAAACTTTTTTCCCTGATGAGTATTGGTCATCTAAATACTGTACTTTAGATGAGCACTCATAACTGTTGGGTTTTTTTTTTTTAATAAATCATTTGTTGTGAAATTACTCCACAGTGGTTTTGAAAATGAAGTATTTGCTGCGAATATAATTTTTCTCTTAAGCTTGGAATTGCCATAATGAAGGAGGTGACTGTCTGTCTAGCCCAATGACTTGTCCTCAGCAATACCCAGCTGCAGATGCTAGGCAAAGCGTGTAACACCAGAGTAAATCAGAGAAGCCCTTCCCCCTTCAGTTTCCAGCAATAAGCAGATTAATGACTCTATTAGCCAGAGGCTACATCAAGCCACTGTATTCAGTGGCTGTGAATTGATATCTCTTCCCTGAACTTATTTCATCCTCTGATGAATTAATTTACACTTTCAGTCTCTTGTGAATTTCACTATTTAATCACATTTTGTGTGGAGAATGTAATTCCTTCTGATGATTTTGAATTGCTGACTGTGGTAGTATCATGAGTTTCTTCTTCTGTGCTATGAAAAATAACGAACAATTATTCACTGTTTAACTTTCTCTATATCATCTGTGATGTTCTAGGCATCTGTTCAATCCCTCCACAGTCACTTTTTTTTTCCCTCCAAAGCTGAAGAATTGTAATTTGTTGAATCATTTCTAAATACAGAAGCTGTTCTGTATCTGTCCATTCTGTTGCCCTTCTCTACCTTTTTTTTTCCATTTTCTACTTGGCCTGTTTGGGGAGGGAGTGACCAGAACTACATGCAGTATTGATGGCAGGGGATATTTGTGCTCCATGGATTTTGATATTAGCACAGTTGGGATTTTTTTTCGTTTGTTCTCAGTTACTGATAGCTCCTCGCATCTTACTGGCCTTCCCGAGCTCAGCTGGACACTTGCTACACTAAGCAGGATGAGAAACTTTATTTTTCCCTTTTTCTTTAAAAGATAAATTGCTTCTGATACCGTCAACTTTGATGAAATTCTGTTAATTTTCAGAGAAAAGCCTCATGTCAGGGCAATACAAAGTTTAAAGGTTTCTAAGCAAGTAGTACTGCATCTCTTATTCCAAAGAGAGAGATTAAAAAGAGAGAGGGAGAAGTAAGTGTAAATTAAAAACAACAAAACTCTGCAGTCAGGCAGAATTTGCCTTTGACTGCAGCTTAACATTCAGTGATACAGGGTTAGGAGCGAGACGTGCTGAAAACCTAAGAAATTTATGGAGATCCTTCATGATTTTGGGCAGCAATATGAGGCAACAAGATAGACAAAAATTAATGCCTGCTGTATAAATCACTACTATGTACAGCAGTGCGTGTGGGAGAGTAGTGTTTTGTTTCCTTTGGCCACTGGAGACCTCTGGGATTTTGACACTAGCATGCTTGCATGCTTCCACTTAATTAATGGGAAAAAAAATGGGCTCATTACCACCATAATGGGACAAAATACTAGTTCTCCCCCACTGAATATTATATTTGAATCATATGGCTGACTGGTTCAGTTCCATGAGAAGAATTTAATTCTGTTTTCAAAAGGAAAGGAGAACAGATGGGAAGGAAAGAGAAAAGGAAAGAAGACAAGAAGGAAAGGTGGAAAAGAGAACAATTCTGTTGCTTCATTCTCCTCTCTTAGTAAGCCTAATGGGGTTGCAGCTGTTACCTCTTCCTTCATGTTAGACATCCAAAGGACTTTGAAAGTTATTTGAAAGAATAAGGTAACTTCTGAAAATGTGGTGAGTGCAATGGGTTTAAAATAAGTGGATTAATAAGGAAATTGTCCTCCTACCCATTACGTACAGTGGATATTTTATTGTGCTTACTCTCAGACCAGCAACTTTCCACAGCTGTTACAACTGTAAATGAATTCCATAAAATTCCTTAAAAGTTTGTCCATTTTTCTTGGTGACTGGGGCTCTTGTACACGCCTGCTGCCTGTACTTCTGAGGCACCTCCTGGTCTCTGCATGTGCTGCTTGCTCTTTGTACATATACATGTTCTGTCCTTAAAGTAATCTAGAAAACATATGGATCAGAGAAATACAGTCTGCCATCTCCGGAATGATTATTGTTAAATAAATATAACCCCCCCCCGGTTTCATTCATTTTTTCTTGTTGGTTTACTACTGTATTTGGTTTTTTATACAAGGTAAGAAAGAAAAGTAAGTGGAGATATTGGATAGAATTTGATATCAGGGTTAAGAGTGAGAAATACAAGGAAGTTATAAATATATTTACAGAAGCACAGACTTTTTTCATGTCTTTTTTCATGTCCTTTCTTTTGTCTTTGTGTATCGATCCTTGATTTGAGGCTTCAAGTGCAACTGAAGTTAAAAAATAATTTCCTTTTCAAGGTCTTCCTATATTTCCCTTCAATTTTTATTTAGAGAATCACAAGATACCTTTTTCTTAATTAAAATAGCTTCAGTTAAGATGTTTCAGATCTTACCGTTATTAAAAAATAAAAAGAATGGGTTTTGTACACCTGAGTGGAACGTTGTTTGAGAGAAGAGAAGCTCTTTTGTGGTCAGGGATTTAACTTCAGATAGGTATGAGAGAAGTCAATTTCTAGAACATAACTAGCTTGCTTACGGGCTTGAAAGGTTTCACATGAATCACAGTGCATCCTGGAAGCATCAGAAAATTTGCCCAGATTAAAAGAACAGAATGTGTGAAACTTTATAAATATACACAGTTCAGAAACTGGAGGAGGGGAAAGGAACAAGGAGACTTCATTTCTAGTAAATCGCTTGCAGGGAAGAAATTCGGATGTATGCTGATCTCTTAAGCTAGCTTCAGAACTCAAAGTTACACTGTGTTTGAACAGAAACTAAGTGTTGTTGAATGGCTATGTAATTACTTTCCATTCTCAAATCTGAAGTGCTGTTATGCAGTGCATCATGAAATTAATTACTATTACTAAATTATTAGGGTATATGAGCATGAAAATGTTTATATATAGTCAGCAGCCTGTAAGACTGCTAGGGAGAATCTTTTTTTAATACCTCAGTAGAACACCACAAAGAAGCATCATGAAATGATAAGCACGTGACTGGGAATGAAATGAAACAGAGTTATTAATCTCTTTTAAATAGAGCTAGCAGAAAGACTTGGTGTCTGATAAATTTGTTTATCTCTGCAAGTACAGCTGTTGAATGTCTTAATTCTTCATTTTAAAAGAAAGTGTCTGTAGTAAATTAATAAAGTCTTGATATATAAGTATAATGACCAGGGTTTTTTTCCTACTCCTTTCTGCAACATAGCTTCACTTTCATCTCTTCTGGAAAACAACTTACAATTTAATTATTACAGAAAGTCAAGAAGATTACTTAATGGAAGAAATAAATCAGCAATGTTATTAGAGCATGAAATCAAGTGTATTGAAGGTAAAATAGAACCCCTATATTATGTTTAGTTCACATGAGTAGGCTTATTCAAGTCAATGGAAAGATGTGCATAAATAATATTTTCCAGAATTAAGTCCTCAAATACCTGTTTGTAGTATCTGGACATAATAGCCATATAGAAATTTCAATTGTATAATAGTAATGTTCACTGCTCCCTTGTTATTTTATTAATGTTTAACTTGGTTTATTTGAGCTGGTTAAATCTTCCTGTATAATCTTATTCAGAAAATTCCCTAAGCCTTTGCTTAAGTCTGTCTTTATTGATAAACTCAAGAAATGCTGGGTTTGCCTGTGCCAGACAGATAGACATTTTCTCATGTGTTCTTATTTATGCATCCTAGTAAGGACTGTGGAGTACAGGCAAAGAAGCAGTAGTAAGTCAGATATGTCCTGAGTAAAGTAACATATATATGAAGAATGGGAGAAAGGCGTACATTACATATGTGCAGCTAGATTTATGGGGAAATACTTTCACTAATTCTGTAAGTGTGTCTCCAATGAAGCAAATGTGTACAAAGAGGCAAGTTGATTTCTTAAAATTTTACAAGATAATTACATAGGAAATGATATAAAACAAAAGAGAAAAAATTTGGCTAATGATTTTTTTTGTCCTAAGCAGCTGCAAATTATTTAATAAAATGTACGTGCTCTGATACTCTTGCACTGCTAGCTACAGTGAGTAGCTACAGCTACTTAGTCCACAAATAGTCTTTTGTAAGTCAATACACATATGTAAGTAGGACTGTGCTGTTCACCATGAAAAACAATTCTAGCAATAGTATGGGAATGGATTAATTAACAGTTTTTGTTTTACCCTCTTTTGATTCTTTTGCTACAAAATTCTATTTCCTCTATGCAATAAATCATTTCATAGTAGACATATTTCACTTGGAGCACAACAACACACTATAAGCCAGAAAGAAATTTTCAGATATGTTGCTTTATTTACTTCCCACTGACTGGGATTAGATCTCCATATCTACATTGAAAGGATCTGAAAAGAGATACTTGACCATCTTCCTTGGTTAAAAATAAGGTATAAACAAATGGGGGAGGGAGTGGAAAGCCCTTTGTCTTAACTTTCTCATATTTGCACCACATCTTTCCTTAATATATTTTATCTCTGTTTAACACATTAATCACTATTCATAAGGTTCAGTTTGTTGTTTATAATATTTTTTATTATTAGTTTAGCATATTTAGTGTATTTCAGCAAATTTTTGTTTTAAAGCATCAGTATTTAAAAGTTGTTAGAGAGAAGAAACTGATATGGATTTGAAGGTCATGCTTAACAAATACAGTTTAGCAGATTGTTATTATTTCTCAATGTTTTAACAGAATTTTTGTTTTCCATTGCTGTGTTTCAGGTAGAAATGGACATAAATTCTAAAATTTTAAGGAATGGAGAGACTGAGATTTGTAGTTAATACATGGGATAAAAAATTCTGTGTAAACTTAAAGACTCTACTGAAGTAAAGACCTTTTTTTTTCTGTAGCACACTTTGCTGTGTTCTGGTGTATGAGTTGGGTAGTTAGGTGGGAGGAAACCTACAACTTGTTCTTGCTTTCCATAATTTGTAGTAATTATATCTAAAACCAAACATGAATGTTATTCTTTGCAAATAATTATAAGACGGCAAAGTTCAAACCATTTGATTGTAGTACCATTTTTGTATTTTCAGGTGGCTCTGATGTAATATTATTGCTTCTCTTTTGATTGTGTAATAGTGGACCGTTATCCCCTACATTTCCATGACTTTTGTTAAGAGTGGTCAGAAGTTTGATTTATTCCCCCCCCAATGTTGTATGTCATCAGTGAAAAGACTATATCATGCAAGTTATCATAGGCTATTTTTATAGTCAGTGAAGGAAAATAGAGCATGATTCATCTGACTTGTTTCAGCCATTTATTTAGAGTTAGCTAAATTGTGCCCAGAGGTTACATTTTTCCTTTTTCTAAAGTGAACTTAGGTGACTAGCTTAAATGGAGATGTCTGTACTGTTAAAAATCTGAAACCCGGTGAAGTGAAACCTGCCTAGGAGTTCTTCATGCTGAATGATATGATGTAAGCATGAGTTAATGTGTGGTTACAGACCAGCACTGTGCACTACAAAGTTTCCTCCTTTGCTTGGTTATCCACCTTTTTTCATATATAAACAAGGGGACAAATCAGAGAAGTAAGGAAAGGTATTTTTAGGAAAATGGATCGTTGGCCCCCATATGGATGACTTGAAAGGATTTAGCCCACGTAGATCAAACTCATTTGTCCACTAGACTTTTCAGAGGAAGTGGTCTTCATTTAGAAATTGTGCAGAATAGCTTTACTGTTTCCAAAATTCCAATCCTATGGAGAACTGTTTCCAGTGTGCCTTACAGCATTAAATTTTCACATAGGATACCTGCAGTGACTGTATTGACAAAGATTATCATTGCACTTGCATGTGGCAGACAGAAGTATAAAAATGTGGTTTGGAGAATAAGGATGAAGCAGAGAATCTGTCTGTAAGCATGTACTCTCCTCTAAGTAAGTCCTCTGTGCTTACTTTCAAAGCAGTTATTTTGCCTTTGTCCCTTAAGGCTGTAAAAGAATTTAGGTTCAGTCCAGTTAAGAGCTTGGACATGCACCAAAATGATCAAAGACGTGGAAGTCTGAAGAGAAATCTCAAGAATAGTAATGAAACAAGAAGGGCCGGAAGGAGGATCCGGGGAACTACAGGCCTGTCAGCCTGACCTCGGTGCCGGGGAAGATTATGGAGCGGTTCATCTTGAGGGCGCTCACAAGGCATGAGTGGGACAACCAGGGATCCGGCCTAGCCAGCACGGGTTCATGAGAGGCAGGTCCTGCTTGACCAACCTGATCTCCTTCTATGACCAGGTGACCCGCCTAGTGGATGAGGGAAAGGCTCTACCTGGACTTCAGTAAGGCCTTTGACACTGTCTCCCACAGCATTCTCCTCGAGAAGCTGGCGGCTCACGGCTTAGACAGGTGGACTCTGCGCTGGGTCAAAAACTGGCTGGATGGCCGGGCCCAGAGAGTTGTGGTGAATGGAGTTCAATCCAGTTGGCGGCCGGTCACGAGCGGTGTTCCCCAGGGCTCAGTTTTGGGGCCGGTCTT
>NW_008795695.1:2989880-3000082 GCF_000699145.1 Aptenodytes forsteri
TGTTGGGTTGACGGTTGGACTCGATGATCTTAAAGGTCTTTTCCAACCTCAATGATTCTATGATTCTATGATTCTATGAAACAGTGTGGATCCAGTTTTGGAGAGCAGGTAAGTGACAAAGGGCATTCCTTCATGAAAGTAAACTCCTGTATATGTTTACACTTAGTCTACTTTATTCTGCTTAGAAAATGGCTGTCTGTTAGTTTTGTGTCAAAAGTGCCATAGACTGTCTGAAGGTGTGTGTGTCATTTCTGAGTTTTGTGTTAGGGGGAAAAAAAAAAAGCAAAATCTAAACAAATATGCTGCAGTATAAGGGGTGTGTGAGAGGGAAGTAAAATCAGAAATATATGAATATTGAGGAAAGAGTTTTTTCATATGCCCTTCCAAGTCTTTATTGCATAAATACTAATAAAATTAATTAATCAGAAGAAAAAAAAACAAATCTATAAAGTATGGGCTGAGAAGAAAGGAATTATTTACTTATGCTAATACAATTTATTTTTGAGGTCAGTGAATAACAACTAAGCATAGTTAATTGGAAGCAAGCCTGTTTGCATTACAGGTTCCAAAGTAATTTCCAGGGATGTGTGGAAAGAAAAGGCCGTAGCTGATTGCAAATCCTCTTGTAATAGTCCACCGTGAATTGGTACTTTCAATACCTGTAATAATACCTCTCCGTTTCCCAAAAATATTCTAAGCATTTAGAAAGTGTGAAATATTGCCAACTTTGATATGGTTGAGTCTGAAAGAGAGGAATCAAATTATCAGTATAAAACCTGAGTTTGGCATTTAAAGTGTTGTTTCAGCTAGCTGGGTGTGGCAAGGAAGAAATCAGATAGACTCAGCTGTGATGCTGTGGTGGTACAGATAACAGCTCAGTGCAAAGCACACATGTTTAACTGGAAAAGGGTCAAATTTGCAGACAAGCTTAAATGACTGCATTTGAGTCCTGAAATGCAGAAGGAATGAGCAAATTAGGCAGGTGAGCTTAGATTAGTTGAAATAAACTGTCTCTGAGATGCTTTATCGCAGCTGTGGCAAAAGTATCTTGAAATGAAGACATGCCGATCAGAAACATCCAAATTTGGAACGTAACATTGGCTGGCTATAGAGTATAGGGACTAAATGCATGGCATCAATAACAGTTGGAGCTTACATGAAAGAAAATAAAATTGCTGTGGTAGAATGTGATGTACAAAAAGAGACTGTCTTGGCAACATGTAACAAACAGTTGGATGCCCATTAACTAAGACCACACTCCTGATTTTCAGAACTGAGCTGCCAGTGTCTCAACAAAAAAGTTTGGCTGTTGAACGATGGGAAAGGAAGGAAGGATGACACTAAATACTGTGAATGACTAAACTAAAACTATGCAAAAAGGGCAGTTTAGTCATTAATTCACTACATTGAGTTCCTATAAAAATTGAGGAAAATCTCAATTTTAACGTGTTTTGACAATGTACCACGTTCAGTTGAATATTACAGTATAATTTTGTGGTAGAAAATCCTGTCCTCATACGTGTGTGCAATTACTGTTGCCTTCTGTGTAGGCCAGCATGTCCATAGAAGGGGGCGGTGCCATCACTGTGGTATAATATTGACATTTCATGATGCACAGGAGTGTATATTCCCAAATGCAGCACAAACTTTTTATGATTGTGGGATCTGAAGGCTGAAGTTTGTGAATTCCTGGGATCATAGTGTCCAACAGAGATGACCAGAGGCAGAATTTGGGCTTTTTGAACTACTTTTGGGTTGGCTCCTAGGCAGGTAATTTTTTTTTTTTTTCCCCTTGAAGCTAATGAAACTGTT
This sequence comes from Aptenodytes forsteri, assembly GCF_000699145.1. NCBI lineage: Eukaryota > Metazoa > Chordata > Aves > Sphenisciformes > Spheniscidae > Aptenodytes > Aptenodytes forsteri. The sequence goes on from NW_008795695.1 coordinate 2,991,693, forward strand.
AGTTGGGGAGTATAGAATATGGGAGAAGATGATTTGCTGCTGATATCACTACCTGTGAAAGCTCTAGGAGCATATATTTTTCTTGGTCAAACATTTAGAGTGTGTGTGTGTTAGTACACTGGCACGCTTTAGATCTAAAAACCTGATCTTATTGAAGTTAACAAAGTTTTAATGTACTTTTAAAAGAACCAGCTCAGGTTCACACTCAATCTCAAATGAGTTGGGAGTCTCAGAACTGGAGTATTACCAGCTAAGATGCGCTTGCTTTCTCTAAGCACCAATATTACCAGGTTCAATACTTGGAAGAGGAGACTTCTCAATGGACATAGGCCAGTGGGTGAGCTTCCTGGAAGGAGGAGACAACTTCTTAGTTTAATCCCCATGGAATCCCAGTGATCAGCAAGAGGTAAGGACTTGTGTAGGGAAAACTTATACTAGCTGCTCTTTCAGGAGCCTCTTAGGCTGAGGTCTAAGTTCAGGTGAGTGAGAGAGGCAGCAAGTTTTAACTTCATGTCTCCAGGTTATCCTGCATAGTAAGGCGATGAAGAAAAAGCATTAGAAAAATTTATGTTCAGAAAATTGTCTTTTTGACTTCACATGTACTTTTCAGGAGCATGTTGAAAAGCAATTTAAATTCTTTGTTAAAAATGCCTCAGAAAACAGGAAAAGTTTTTAATTGAAAATGAAAGTTTTATTCCAAAATACAAGTATTTCAGGCTTTGATCAGAGTTTTTGTGTTTTATTGGGCTACTGAGAACCTTGTGAAAATTCAGCTTCAAGTATCACTTGCCTCTGTTTTACTTTTCTCTCCAGCTACACTGCATCTCCCATACTGTTATTGCTCCCTATAAAAATTCAAAGCCAACAAGGACTATCACATTCCCTTGAGACCTTGTAACAGAAACAGAAATGCTGGAATTTTTTGGTTTTCATTTTATAACAGAAATTTCCTTCCTTATATCTGAAATATGGCTTACCCCTTTCTCTTTAAGACTTTAAACTTTCCCCTGATTTGGTCTGCAGAGCTGTGGAGAGGCCTTGCTGATCTAATGGGTGGGGGACTAGGATTGAGTATCTGCTCCTCAGCACAGGGTGTGAGAAAGCAACTTGCACTACCTCCTCCCTACAGGAAACACAATAAGGTAAGGGGCAACTCATTATGGTGCTCATCTCATACTATGAAAGCTGCCTTGCAATATAATAAATTTTTGAACTAATGATAAATCTAGCAGAGGTGATCGGAGCACACAAAACTCCTCTGCATAGCTTCACAGAAAAGGTTTCCTTTCTGAAGAATATCTGGCAGGAAGCCTAGCTCTTTGGCAGGAGAAGCAAATGGACTCATGATTTTCCTCAGGTGACCTTGAAGTAGAAGCATATGGAATGTGCAGTACTCAGTATTCATCCTGAAAGGTTGTTTTCTTTTCATTCTCTGTATCCAGACATTTAAGACCACTGCCTAGTTTATTTTTACTTAAGGATGGATCAGCTAGTTTTTCTTTAGAGAAATATCTACTTCCCCTGAGTATGATAAAGTTGGAAGAAAATTAAAATTAATATTATATTCATCACAGGTGTGTATAAATAAGCTGGAAGAATAGATGTCTACCAGTTTCCTTCAAATGTGTCAGCCTGACTGTGTTATTTTTTAAGCATTCATAAATATCTGTTTATTCACAGTAGTTGATGATCCAGACTTTTTCACTGGGTTGGCTCTCTACGTATATGCTATGGATGATGGCTAGGAATTTTTATGTCAGGAATTATTTCGTTGCCAGTGATCAGTCTGACAGTCCTCATGCTCCTCAAACAACAGAGGAGTGTTGGGAATTTAGTCTTAATAATTACTGTGAGGAATTTGGCTAAAATTGTGACAATGTGGTTTATAATTCCGGTTCCTTGTTCATTAGTGTGCCTTGTCCTTCCTCTGTAGTACTCCTGTTGCAGTCCTCCCTTGCTAGGATACCTTCAGTACAACAGACTGGCTTTTGTTCTTATCTTTTCTCCCTGCCCTTCTTCATCTTCAGCTTGTCTGCAGCCATTTCTGAAGCACTGAACAATTTTCTCAATGATTTGAACATGTTATCTGAACGTATTCCCATATTAAAAGAACACATATGAGACTAAATGAATGTATTAAATAATGCAATCACATTTGCATCAAATTTTTGAATTACTTTTTTATTTCTACAGTCTGTCATTGATACTGTTACTTAATGGTGAAATTAGAGTCTTTATATTTTCATTTTGCTATTTTATGCTAGGAGGTGTGACTGCTCTATCAGATGAAAAACTGCAGCCCTTGATCCCTTTGAAAAAGGCTGTGTGACCAGTAAAACAGTCTTTAAGCTAGAAATGCCTTGCCTGGCTTGTTCTTGGTGAATATGTCCAGGAAAACCAGTCAACCACATTAAAAAGACTCAGAAGCTCCAGAATTTGGAACTGTTTATTGAGACAGATTAAACAAAAGATTTAAATACACATCCAAGTTCCTAGTGTAGTAGGTCTCTTCTTTCAGTCGTCTTCCTATTTCAGCAAATGTCAGTATCTTTCTGGAGCAGAGGGTTCCACAGGGTCTTGTCTTGGTGTCTGGGAAAGTTTTTCTTTCCCTCACTTCCAAGGTGTGCCAGCTGGTTTGGCTTCTGTTACAATAAAGCCCTTTGCTTATCTTGCAAGTTAAGTTTGCTTTGCAGGTTGTAGTTAGGGAACGTGGCTGCATCTGGAACAGTGGCTACCTTGAGTTCAGCAATAGCAATCCATGAACATCCATAGGGGTAATACACGTGTTAGGTTAAGCGAATTCCTGTGAGGGTTTGGTTTTATGTTCAGTGTGTCAGTGAATAAGAAAATGAATTAATTGCTTATTTTATGAGGAGTGTTCTTAAAAGAACAATGCTGATAATAACTTCTTGCTGTTTTAGAGTTGGAGATTCAGGATCTCCAAGCACTTGCTGAGACGTAATGTAAAAAACATCAATGTTTAGTGACGGGTGATGCCAATTGCTGTTGTCAAGGGGTCCAAATAAGCTAAATAGGTTGAAATGCCAATATCATAATAATAATTCATGAATCAGCATATCTCAGTTCACAAAAAATTTTGTTGCTTATTTGACTTGGGGTTGTGAAGTAAGGCTATCCTGTTTTTAAAAGATCAGCAATAAAGAAGAAATAGTACTTAGAAATATGTGTCTAAGAATATATGAATGAATGAGTAATTATGGATTTCAGATATACTTCTCGCTATATTTTTGTATATGAATTCATAGTTTAACGGGAAATATGTTAATTTACGATACATTTTTTTTTTAGTCTCCTGCTAAAATAAAAAGACAAGGTAACCAGCCATTTTGTTCATCTCGATGAAATTACTTTTAAAAGTCAGTGCCAGATTGAACCTCCTGCTATTCAGATCATTATTGCTTAAACTAAGTCCTCTGAGGAGGGCAATATTCTGCAATCTCTCCCTGCCTTCTCTTAGAGTGGATGTTAGTTTCAAAATACTGCAGGGAGCACAATGAATATTCAATGAGAAGTTTGCCTGTGACACCTGCTTCTTCTGTAGAGCTTTAAGACTGACTTTAAAAGCTGACAGAGGAACGGTATTATGTGCCTGTAAAAGCAATGAGTTTCATTTAAGGAGATATATATTAAAGCTGTCGTGGGTGGCCTGATTAATGGAGCACCTCAGTGAATTTATTATTTCCCAAGAAGCAACACCAAGCAATATTTTATGTCAAAAACATGTATCAGGATTGATCCTCCTGTTAAAGCCTCAGTTTTATGGCTAATCTTCTGATTCTGTCAGCAAAATGGATGCTATTTCTTAGTTGGATTTTTTTTATTTTAAAATATATATAAGTTTGGAGTTATGTGTATATTTGTATTTATCACAGAATTGCACTGTAACTGAGAAGTACATTGTGACTTTTATCAGGAATTAGTAAAGTTTAGAAGTGCAACTGCAAAGATGAAAGTAGGCAAACTGCATGTGTTGAATTTGTTTAATCGTTAGGATTCTTCAGAGACAAGTATGTCTGATATCTATCACATACACAAGTATTACTAATCAACTGCAGTGCTGTACCAAAGAAAAACAGTGCAGTGTAAGAAAGCAATATATTATATGCCATTTAGTAAATGCTTGATTAAGCACACAGTGCTAGAAATTCCCTGTACAGCAGCCGGAGCTTTTTGTGAAATGTCCAGTGTGTGTGTGTGTACATGCAAATGCAAACACATTTTTATATACTTATATTCTTTTACTTCTTCCTAGATGAAAGATCAGATGCACAATGTCCACATAGACACTAAGAGCTTGGTAAGTGAGGAAAAGATTAGGGAAGCAAATAATTTCATCTGCTCAGGAGAGTTTGCTAAATGGTTTAAACAAAGAGTTGTCACGGGCAGAAAGGAATCTGAGAACTGCTGGTAGCTAAAGTATTTCCTTCATTGGATCCAAATTATAAGATCTAATAGATGGGGGATTTGCAGTCTCATGCAACAGCACCCTAAATAGAAAAAGAGTCAGTGTTGGATGAAACCCAGTTATTTACAATGTTAACTGGGTTATTAAAGATGAGAGCTCTGTGTCTTCAGTGAAAGTCAGTGGGTTACCAAACACATGCTGTAACTTGTTGAGTTTTATTAGGTGAAAAATGTAGAGCTACAGCAAGTTATCTTTTCTCTCAGATTCTTGTTCGCTGCTTTGGTAAATTGGCTGCGTTACTCTCTCAACTGTAGTGGTAGAGAAACACGCCACCTCCCTTGGAAAGCAGAAGCAGCTTAATTGTGGCAGGATGGAGTGGGATAGTTTCTGGCCAGGAAGGCGGGTTAGATACCCTGTGCTGGGTTCCCTGCCAGTGTGGTTCTCTTCCTTTCTGGACCTGATCCATTGCTATCTGCCGCTGTGGTCAGGGAGGGGTGGAGAAGGGAAAATGCACATGGTTTTTCAAACTCTTCTTCTTGAGTATGGTGCTTAAGAAGGCGAGGGGGGATTTCTTTTGGTTTGTTCAGAAGCTTCAAATCTAAAAGTGTGTTCTTTTTTTTTAATTATTATTATTATGATAAAGCATCAGAAGATGACTTGTTAGAGTGGAACTGCTGGTGTAACCTTAGCTATACCTATAAATATAGTCACGTATGTTCAGGGAGTATGCGCCACTTTCAGTATGCCCTCAGTAGCAATTCTGTGAAATTAAAATTATTGTACCTTTGTAAGCATGATGAACTGTTGGTGTGCTATGGAGCAAAAAGGCTTTCTGTTTTCTGTCATTGCCCTGTACATGTGTATGGCTGGCAGTTAGCTACTGCCAAAACCTCATGTTCCAGACTGAAAAATGACAGGCTGAGATTTCATTTAAAGTGTGAATGCATGTGGGTCATTGAGGGAGAAGGGGCTGAGTGGTTTTGGGTTATGTTTGTTTTGGTTTTTTTTTTTACATTCTTGGCATAATTTGATAAGTAGTAGCTGTGAATAGAATTCTGTTTATTTTTATAACCTTAAACCAAATATTGCATGTCACTTTTTAATATACAATATCCGCAGAATAGCACTCCCTTTTGACTTACGGAGAAATACTTATAAAAAAGAATTTTTTCATATACCTTGTATTACCCTTTTTTTCTTCTAGGAGAGAGATTAAAGTGACCAGGTAAAGTAAGACTGCTAGTGTCAATGTGTCTTCAGTGTTTTTTACAAAAGGCTTAAGGAACAAACAGAGGGACACTTAGTGCCTACTAGCTCAGGATTAGAGAGATTCTTCAGAATATTTCTTAGCTACTCTTTGGAAACATCAAGACAACTAATGTTTTCTACCAATAGCAAACAAAAGAAAATAAATTAAAGGAAATGTGATCTCAGGGAACAATTTTAACTCAAAAGACACCCCCCCCCCATTTCTGTGTTTGCAAGAAGTGAGAATAATTTAGAAACACTTTGGAATGGAAGTAGCTTGTGTGGTTTTGTTTTGGTTTTTTTCCAACTTAAGCTCTGCTCTTTCTGTGTTTCCTTGTTGCTTATGCAAGAAAATCCAACAAGAGATAACGCAAGTGGCTTCCAAATTCTCCTCTCTCCAAATCCATCTTTCCTTTTGTATAAAGAAATTACTCATGGGTTTGTACCTTAAAAGTACTCCTAGAACTACAAAGTCCAGAAAATTGAATATACATGTTTTGAAAATACTGCTACAGTGTATAGAATCTAAAACTGAGTAATTGTCATCACTTGAAAAATATTTTATTTGCTTCAGGATTTAAGAAGGAACATATTCTATCCTTGAGAACAGCCAAGAATACACTTCCATTGAGGCCATGAAGCAAACATCCTAGTTGAACTCCTTTTTTAATGAGAAATACATTGAGTTAATTCGATGTCTTCAGAATAGAGCTTAACTGCACAGTGACCATACCTGCCTGGGTTATACCTGTAAAGAGTCCAAGAATAATGTTAACAGGTTTCATACCAAAAGATCTATCTGAAAACTTAATGATAATAAAGTATAAAACTCTGTTGTTTTTTCTTCCACTCTTCTACATTTTTTTTCCAAGCATTGTCTTTGCAAGGATTTATTATATACCTCTTCATTTTTGTCAAATATTTACATAGGCAGTTCTGAGAGAAAGAATTCAAGAAAGATGCAATTTTATGAAGTACACCTAATCGTTGTTCAGGAATTGAATGATGATCTCTTCTTTTCATGAAGAATGTGGGAAGAACGAAATAAAATATTGCTAATTAATGCTGAATCAGATAAACAGCAGTAGATAAATTGATCATTCTGCAGGAGCTTTTAACCATTATTATATAAATTCACAAACCACCATCAGTGTCTGAATTTAATGAGCCTACCAGAATGAACGAAAACAAATACATGGTCAGAAATATGACACATTTTCAGTTTTCATGAGTTAAAAATCTTTTTTCCCTCTAACTTGCTATAAAATCACACTAGAAATGTTTCAAGTTTTTAGAGTAAACTCATTTAATCACAGCAAAAACATAACTTTTGATAAAATTACTTCTGGTGATATACATAATGTTTCAAAAATTATAGGAAAAAGTAATGGCTAAAGAGGAGTGGCTTTGACTTTTCATATGTGCTGTATGTAATTTTGTTGAAAGCTTCATTAGTAAAATCACATTTCTTGTCTATAAGTGCAGAGGAAGAATAATATAAAGGACATAAAACCACTTTTTTTGGAAGGAGCTATCTTGTAACCTCCAAATTCTTCTGGCAAAATGTAATGTATAAAGGTACATTTATTTTTGACCTTTTTTTAGTTTTTATAAGAAAAGGAGGAATAGATTTTGAAAATTGTGTACTGACCTAGAACAGAAATTCAAACCAATAATGAGCACAGAAGCTTTTGGCTTACTGATGTCTGAGAGGAACCTTGACTCTTAAGTTTTTGATATGCATGGAGACTAAATTTAGATAGCTTAAAGATGAAGACACTTATCTACTTGCAGATGTCAAATGTTGGTATATATGAATTGAATATGTTGTGTTCAGTAGGCTGAAGATGACTTGCAACTTAACAAGATGAGTTTGATATTCAAAGTGGAGCTTTTCATTTATTCAGAGGAATCTCTTTCCTGGTCTTTTCTGGGTGCCTTTATCCTCATGTGGCTGCCAGTGACCTCTGTGGGGTGACACTGACTCTGGGAGAAATAGCCTGCTTGTAGCTTATTCATTCCTCCTTATTAACAGTGAAAAGGTACCAAATGTAAAAAGGTGTCAGTTTTCTCTAAGTTATAGCAACTTCCTGAAAAAATGTTAAATGGAGAGAAGGGAATAAAAAACTCAGAAACAATAAAGTATAGCTCTTTACTTAATAGACCTTTATTTTGGAAAAGTTCTGAGGGTTTTTTACATTTTACGTCTTGCACCTGGGTTACGGAGTACATAGCAGCCACACGTGTTAACAAACTTGTTGCGAAGTGTTGCTTATATTTTCTCAATAAGCCTGAAGTACCAATTAAAATAATTTTGGATTATTAGAAACAAAGACAAAAAACCTAAAACATATTCCCCCTTGCTTCCCAGGCTGAACTTCACTCCTTTATCCTCAACTCCTCTGTCTCCTCCCCTGCCCCAAGAGGTGCAAGGGAATGGAGTATGGGGAGTTGTATGTTGTCCATAATGGATCCTCTCTGCTGCTCCTTCCTCTGCATGCCTTTCCCCTGCTCCAGTGTGGGTCCTTCCCATCGGCTGCAGTCCTTCATGATAAACCTGCTCCTGCGTGGTCTTTCCAGGGGCTGCAAGGGATCCCTACTCAGGCACCTGGAGCACCTCCTGCCCCTCCTCCCCCTCTCCCCTCGGGGCTCGCAGGGCTGTTTCTCACACTTTTCCCCTCACCCCTTGCTACCAGGCAGTGTTTTTCCCTTTCTT
>NW_008795695.1:3000153-3002511 GCF_000699145.1 Aptenodytes forsteri
GCTGGAACTGTCTGTGTCCGGCACGGGGCAGCCCCGGCCTCTCCTCACAGAGGCCGCCCTGCAGCCCCCTGCCAGCGCCTGGGCACCTGCACCCCACACACTTGCAAATAGGAATTTCTATTCTCCTAACATATATGAAAAGAGGAAGGGGGAAAATGTGTCATCGTCAGTCTGGAAACTTTGCTGTTTTCTCTCAAACTACCCCATTAAGTGATGCTACCAAAGAATCAACAAATCAAGACAGCTAAAAGTGTTTTTTCACATCCATATAATTAGCAAGAAAAATTACCTTGTTGCCTGCAGGAAGTATTTCTACAGTTGAGCATTGTTTTGAACAAACAGCTAGAAGCAGGAATGTTATGTTTTTAATGCACAATATTTAAAAGAAGATGAACAGAAAAATTTTAGTTTCATGGAGAATTTTGCTACGGAAGTGACAAAACTGGGAAACGGGCTGTTTCAAGCAAAAGATCTTTTGCAGTAATGGGGAATGAACGTGTGTAGGAGGTAAGCAGGGGAGAGGAGCATGCCACAGTGGGAGTGTTTTCACCCCAGCCTCCCTAAAATTCTCACCTCAAACACTCATCCTGTTTCATTCAAGTGCTTGACCTCCTGTCCAGACTGGGCACCAACAAACAACCCAACAAAAGTGTGGTTGCTCTTATGGTCAGATTGGTGTGGCAGACAATGTGTGGATGCTGCTCTGGGGACAGTAATACTGCCCCATTACCCCTATGCACCCCTGAAACGGAGATGTCGGAGCTCAGCCAACAGCGGGAGCCTGGCAGTCAGAAGCTGAGTTGCCATGAGGCACATCTTTTAAAAATGGAGATCATTTCTTTTTAACCAATATTAAGAAGAAAGTTGTGAGCTGCTTGGGAAGCTACCTAGAGAAATCAGGATGAAGTCAGGCCAAGCATATGCACATATCCATTACAAATGCTCATCTTCATGGAACTAATTAATGAAACTGGAGCTTAATATTGGTGTTGGAGACAGCATTTCTATTTAAAAGGAAAAAAAATAGGAATAAACCCCCAAGATAATCCTTGTGTTAGGGTTTATTGCTTTTTCTTTTCTTTTTAATGGACTAATGTTAAGGTACTCCTAGGACCTAGACAGCCTGAATTTCAGATATAAAGAGGAAAAGAGTGAGGATTTACGTAAGTCAGTTGGAAGAATAAAAAATAAAATAACAAAAACTGAATGTTGCTTAAAGAACATTGCTGAAACAGTATGAAATAAAAATATAACAATGTTGTTCGTGGAGTTTTTCCTTGTGGTCATTATAAGAATACTTACAAGACAAGAAGAAAAAGTGAACATACATCACCAGCAGAACTTCAATGACTGCCCTCAGAAGGATAAAGTAAACCTGGCCTCCAGACTCCCAGAACCAGATCAGATATTATGACTAAGCAATACAAGTGTTGATTTTAAACACTGTTGCCTTGTTCAAGGTATTTAAATGAGAGTTAGATGGGTTAACTTTTTAGTGGCAGCTGTATTCTGAACCAGGACCATCAGTCCTGTTCATAGTTTCAAACCCATAATTTCACAATTTAATAGATAGGCAGTCTCATAGCTAAACTAATTTGTTTGGATTATTACGATTGGATTCTCAAATTGTTTAAGGATCCAGAATTTAAGATACCTGATCAGTAGGCTAAAGAAGGCTTCAAGAAGCCTGGTACGGGACTCAGGAGGGCAGGTAGTTTTTTCATCCATAATTTCACAATTTAATAGATAGGCAGTCTCATAGCTAAACTAATTTGTTTGGATTATTACGATTGGATTCTCAAATTGTTTAAGGATCCAGAATTTAAGATACCTGATCAGTAGGCTAAAGAAGGCTTCAAGAAGCCTGGTACGGGACTCAGGAGGGCAGGTAGTTTTTTCATCAATCCTGCCGGTCAAAGGGAAGGGGTTTGAAAGGGCCAGTCGAATCTGGCCAGTCAACAAATGGTTATGAGACTGGTGCCACAGTCAATGGTTCGGCTACTTAGATCATGGGACTTGCTTTGAGAAACCTGGTCTACTGGGGGCTGATGGGGTCCATCTGTCAGAGAAGGAGAAGAGCATCTTCAGTCATAGGCTTGCCAAGCTGGTGAAGAGGGCTTTAAACTAGAGATGCCGGGGGAGGGGAACCTCAATTCATCCCACTCCTACCAGTTGGATGCCAGGGCCAGCAATAGATGCCCAGAGCCTGGAGAAGGAACACAGGTCAGCAGGAGAATGCCTGAAGAGCAGCGCAAAGGAACTCCAGCCAATAAGACAGCTTCATCGGGGGCCCAACTTAAATGCCTCTACCCAAACGCACGTAGCATGGGGAATAAACAAGAGGAGTTAGAGACGTGC
>NW_008795695.1:3004939-3030876 GCF_000699145.1 Aptenodytes forsteri
AGGGTGGTGAAAGACTGGCACAGGTTGCCCAGAGAGGTGGGGGGTGTCCCATCCCCGATAGATGACCTTTAGAGGTCCCTTCCAACGCAAACTATTCTATGATTCTATGATTCTAAGCTGACTACCACATCATGTACTGCACATTAATTAGGTGAAGGAGCCCTGAGTTTTCAGACGGTGCTAAGGAGTTGCCTGGATGAGAAACACTAGTGTGGTCCAAAACTTAGTGACAACTAAAGGGGAGTAAAAGAAGGGGACTTCAGTTGACAACAATCTATGAGAGTACAAGATCACTGGACTACCACATCATGTACTGCACATTAATTAGGTGAAGGAACCCTGAGTTTTCAGACGGTGCTAAGGAGTTGCCTGGATGAGAAACACTAGTGTGGTCCAAAACTTAGTGACAACTAAAGGGGAGTAAAAGAAGGGGACTTCAGTTGACAACAATCTATGAGAGTACAAGATCACTGAAAGGATACGGGTTTTTTTGGACCTGTAGGTATGATATTTCATCAGGTGAATGTGATAACCACTACTAACACTTATTTCTTTTCATTCCATTTTATCACCATTTTGAAGAAGTTAAATGTGGCACAGCTTTCTATACTAGTAATTGGATCATATGTACTATTTGACAGCAAACCTCCAGAAAAAATGCCAACACATACGGACCCCCTTATCAAATAGGCTTGGATCTTGGTTGGCATTTGAGCTGCATGGTTCAGTATTGCCAGATGACCTCAGACTGTTCTAAAAATGTAATCTTGGATCTAGCAGTTATTTAACAATCGGTCTAAAACTGCTTGCTTTGTTGTAACTTTTCAGTTAGTTGACAGGTGTCCTAGACCTAGCTTTGATGTGTCAGATTATGCAAAAGTCAGTTGAAACATTTTTTTTAAACCTGATGTAAAATTGTATGGTTATGGTGCATATTATTATGTTAAAAATACTTTTTAAATAATAATATGTGTATTAAGTAACAATATCAGTCACTAGGAAGTGAGTTATAGATGCTGCACTCAACATACACAACTGAGAACAGAAATCTTGTGTAATCATTTCATTTAAATAGAATACTGGATGTGAGTTATACATTTGTTAATTCAGGAATAAAAATAGCCTTAATACTTTTTCAACTGAGGAAAAAGAGCATTTTCTTCCTGCTACATCAGATGGGAGACTGATGAAAGTTTATGTGCCTGCTTTTATCCTGTGTGTGGCAGGTTACTCAGGTTACATTTAAATCAAAATGTTTACTCTGTAGAAAAGGACTATGATGGTTCCTATCTACTAGATGTGAAGGGTTTTTTTGGCTTTTGATTTTGAGCTACACTTTAAAGTGCTTCAGTAGTAATAGTTGGGAAGAGATACTTGGAATAAATTTAATTAATTGCACAAAGTGCTGCTTTCTCCCAAGGTATCTTCCGTGCCACTTAAGGTGTTTATGGCATGTGAGTCTAGCATGTGGTTGCTGTCTCTTTCAACTGGAAATACCTAGGTAGGGCAATGAAAGGTAGCACATTACTAACTCTGTGGTTCTTATACAGTTTTTGAAAAAAAGAGGTAGTTATATGACTGGTAGCACAGGATTGTCTGTGAATGGAAGATGTTAAATCACCTGCTTGCAATTCAGGAAGACCCAGTTACACGTCTTGACTTAGAGATGAAACTTTTGTGAGAGACTCAGAATTTACTTTTATGCTCAGAGTGCTCAACTGAGGCGTAGGCACCTCCTGCTGGTATAGTTAGTTAGCAATGGTGTTAAGGAGTTTGAAATATTAGCAGTATCTTTCTTTTCAAGTTACCAGTGGTTTTCAACTACCTTGTCCTGTATTAGGTTTTGGTTTAGTTGTCTTCTAGGAACCTAACAATACTTTTGAGTAGAAGGATAAAGGAATTGACTGGGTTATGATAACAGCTATCCCAATTTTATAATAACTAGATTAATAGGAGCTGTACCAGATCTTCATTGCAAATGTTACTTTTTTCTCATTGGATACATAAATACATTCCTTTATCTTCAGAGGGTTTGTCTTTCTTTTTTTTTTTTTTTTTTAAATTAAAAAGTTTTTTTACCTTAAAATGGGAATGACAAAAGGTAAAGTTAATTGAAAATTTACCTTCCAAATTGCTGGGAACAATTTGTTCAATATTCATTTGAATTGATGTTTAGTAGACTGTAACTTAGACCTGCACATAGCATTGGCATTCAGTGGAAATGTGTAAACAGCAGAGGTGAACAACTGTGACAAAATCCAATGTTCTTAAGACACAAAAAAAAGGACACAAATTAGTTGTATAAAAGATATGCTTTCCCTGTCTTGTCATTACCCTTTTTTACAACCTGATCAAATTTCAGGTGAAATTAATTAACTTTTCAATCTTTACTGATTTGTTTTTTGAGAAACAAGGATTTCTGAAGTAATTATCTCAAAGTGGGGGGTCCTTTATTGTCTCCAGTATTTCTTGTGATTTTAATGGGAAATCTAAGCTAGGGAAAAAGTGAGTCCATCAAAATGTACAGTGTTGATCACTGTACATATCGGATGATAGATTATAAAAAATGTCTGATATCTAATTCTTCCATTATGTATTGAACATAATATTTTTGTAATGTCTTCTATATTTAAAAATGAGTAATCAAGTAACATGTTTTCTAAGATTTATGAAAGAATATGCATCTAGAGGGATTTTCCATCTCTCAGACTTTGTCATCTATTAAATAATAATGTGCTTAAATAAGGGATGTGCATTATTCACAAGCTACAACCTTTTAAAATTTAAATTATTCTCTCTTGACAAATTCTGTTTTTTAAAACCTTGCAAACTGGAACAATTTCACCCCTCCCTGACCATCTCAGGCCACCCTTAGCCCCTCTCCACACCCTGCTCAAGCTTTCCAGAGACACTGGTATAAAAATGTTCTCACTCTTTTAATTATCTTTTTCAGATATTTTCTGTCTGGACATCCTTGAGTAAAGCAAAAAATTCACAGTAGTTTTATAATTTTCTGCCATCGCTAAGAAGTTGTAATAGATCATGAAAAAGCTACATAAAGTGAAGAACATGTATGTTGATCTACTTATAATGTGGAATCCAAACATCTAGCATGTAATTAAAAGTATACGTTTTTCAGAGGTACAATTTTTTTCCTGTTTAGATGATAGCATTTTCATATTTGTGTATAAAGAACCTGGAATAAGAAAAAGTAGTACTCATACAAGAAGTTGTAATAGATCATGAAAAAGCTACATAAAGTGAAGAACATGTATGTTGATCTACTTATAATGTGGAATCCAAACATCTAGCATGTAATTAAAAGTATACGTTTTTCAGAGGTACAATTTTTTTCCTGTTTAGATGATAGCATTTTCATATTTGTGTATAAAGAACCTGGAATAAGAAAAAGTAGTACTCATACTCTCATATAGTTCTTAACACAATAGGATTTGTTGTCATTCTTGGCTCCTCTTGCAGTGAATTCAACCATCTGCAGTGAATCTACTGAATCTTCAGGGACCTATACCCACTTTTTCTCCCTTTTAACTGAAATTTCTTTTATTGGAACAGTTTTGCAGTTGTAAGAGAGGAGGAGGAAAGACGTTGTGGATGGAAAGCTGTAGTTAGGGTTAATTTCATGGGGGTTTTTGAACATCAAGATGAGGAGATCATGATAGTGATATAGGGAGTGCAAGATGAGTTACTGATTTGGTGGAGGGGAGAGGGTTGGACCATGCACAGTTTTCTGCCTGTGACATAAAATGTAGAAAGCAGTCCTGAGGGTGTTGAATGGATGGGTGTCCTGGTTTCAGCTGGGATGGAGTTAATTTTCTTCCTAGTAGCTGGTACAGTGCTGCGTTTTGGGTTTAGTACCAGAATAATGTTGACAACACACCGATGTTTTAGTTGTTGCTAAGCAGTGCTTACACTAGTCAAGGACTCTGCAGCTTCTCATGCCCTGCCAGCGAGAAGCTGGGAGGGGGCACAGCCAGGACAGCTGACCCAAACTGGCCAAAAGGGTATTCCATACCATATGACATCTTGCTTGGTATATAAACTGGGGGGAGTTAGCCGGGGGGTGGGACCACTGCTCAGGGACTCGCTGGGCATCGGTTGGCGGATGGTGAGCAATTGCATCACGCGTCCCTTGCTTTTTATATTCTTCTATTATTATTATTATTATTATTATTATTATTATTATTATTATTATTATTATTATTATTATTATTATTATTATTATTATTATTGATTGAGTGACTACATGGTGCTCAGTTGCTGGCTGAGGTTAAACCACAGCAATGGGTCACCAGGCCACCTTTCTGGGTAGTAGGATTGAACCTGAGCTCTGGCCATGTAGCAGCAGCAGCAGCTGGAATCCTTTGAAGCAGTGATAATTTCATTTCCAGAAGAGAGGAAAAGAGGCTGCAGACAAGAAATTATCCGAGCCCTGATGTCTGTGATAGAGCATGAAAGATGAAGAGGAGGTTTCTCCTCCTGCTTTCTATCAGCTTAGTGTTTTACTTGGGATCAGCAAGTTTTGAGGAAGCTGCTAATGCTGTTCACGTTTGACAAGGAAGTATACAGGGATGGAGATTTAGGTGTAAGCCATTCCTAACTGAGGCTGTGCCCTAAGAAGTCATGTTTTCCTCCCCAAAAGGTATACTATCAATGCCCCTTAAGCAGCTTCAGAATGATGTGGGTTAGTAGTTTATTTGCTGCAGCAATGCATCCAGGAGAGTCACAGCTCTGATCTAAATGGCGGCTCTGCGCCTTGCAGCTGCATCGTGCGTTGCACTGCCGGTTACCATTACCAATGCCAAAGCCTCCACCCCTCACCTCGCTCCCAGTGTATTCACACTTGGGCTATGTAAGAGAGCACCATGACGATTTTCTCCTACTTCCTAATTCTTTACCATTATCTGCTGTTTTCTAATGTTTAAATTCTTAACTGTATATTATAAAACCTGGTATAAAAATAGGGGATCTATCAAACAAAAAACACTTCTCAGTGATACCTCACTTCTGCTTGTGTTCCTGTCTTTGCTTTGGCTTAATGCTAGAAGAGAGAGTTTTGGAAATCTTAATGTTAAATGCACCAAACCAGTCAGTTTCAAAACACTTTTTTTTTTTCTCAAACTACTTCTGTGTATCAACTTCTTCCTAAAAGCCTTTTATCTCATATATATGGCTATGTTTTCCCAACATGAGTTTAGATTAAGAACTCCTCAGTTTCTACAGCCTTTTGATAAATGTGACAACCTGTGTTATAAGTACATCAAAGACATACATATTTTTGAATACTGGTGTAGTTTTGACTCAATATTTTCAGGCATTTTTGTTTTTTTCTTTTTTTTTACTACTGTGCAATATATTTTATGATTAATAGTGCATGCATGTATATGTGAAAGTAAAGAAGTAAAAGGAATTTGTTGTTTAATTCAAAATACTGGTTGAAGAAATTGAGTTGTGTACAGCTGGTGTTGAATAACTAGAGAAAAATTCCTGAAGCAAAAAAACCCATAAAATCAGGAAGCTAAAAATGGTGTGTTGGGGTTAAACTTTTAAGAAAATTTTGATATTCATTTCCTAGGTGACCTGTATGTCTTAAAAGATAGAACATAAAATTCAGTGTCAGAGAGTAAGAGGGATGCTGGTCAAAGTCAGCTGTGCAGGACCAAGAATCGCAGCTGGAATGGATGTGTCAGCCAATATCCATTTCAGGTAAGATGCTTCCTCAGGGCTGCGGCTTGTTCGTGTAAAGCCAAACTCCATAATGCTTTGGTCACACGCGAAAATCTTCTTGGTCCAGTCCATGGGAACTGTGGAAAAGCATGGGACAGCACCTAATCTATAGTCTTCCTGAGCTAAAATAGAAATCTTGCTTCTTTGCCATCTTGCTTGTGCACGGGCAGACTCCGATTTCAGTAGACTGCTCCCAAGTGAGTATTCAAATCGATACACCAAAATAGTAGGCAATAGGATCCATGTTGGCAGGTGTCATTCAGCACACAGTGCTTTGAAATTGCCTTATAATTCAAATTTTTTTAAACTATTGATGAAAGAAATCAGGCTGACTTTAGGCTTTCCTCTAGGAATCAATATACAAAATGAGATATACTAAGAGAAGTTATTGTGAGCCTTCATCAACAGAAGGTTTTATTACACTTTTTACTGATTTGCTGCCAGGTTCATTGTTGCTGCTCAACAGCATAGGATGATTTTTCCTACTTTGGGCAGCTGCTTTAGTAAACTGGAGAATAATGATGTTATGGAAAATCCCACTCATATCAGATAGAGCGGTGATGACTGTTTTGCTAATAACTTTTATTAAATATTCTGAAACTAATATACAGCCAGATAGAAACTGTCCAGCTTCTTCTACTACACTGGTTTTTGATGTAGCACTATATCCCACCTATGTCAACACTTTTTATTTGTAGGAATCTTATTATTAACTATTCAGAGCCAATGTTTCTCTGTTGCTTTTTTTTATTTTTTTGGTATTGCAAAAGTGTATATTTGCCTTTTTTGATGCTATTTGTTAATATGAGTAAAGCGAGAGGAAAGAGATTGCATGTTGTCTAATCAAAACTACTGACTCCAAAAAAGATTTTTTTTTTTTTTTCCCAAAAGCCCAATGGAAAAATAAATCTTCTCATTGCAGACAGCTGTTTATGTTGTGTGTTGTACCAGTTTTCTCTTGTGTAATTGTGCTGGTTTCGGCTGGGATAGAGTTAATTTTCTTCATAGTAGCTAGTACGGGGCTCTGTTTTGGATTTAGTATGAGAATAATGTTGATAACACACTGATTTTTTAGCTGTTGCTAAGCAGTGCTTACACAGAGTCAAGGCCTTTTCTGCTTCTCACACCACCCCACCAGCGAGTAGGGGGGAGGTGCACAAGACGTTGGGAGGGGATGCAGCCAGGACAGCTGACCCAAACTGGCCACAGGGCCATTCCACACCATATGACGTCATGCTCAGCATAGAAAGCTGGGGGAAGAAGAAGGAAGGGGGGGACATCTGGAGTGATGGCGTTTGTCTTCCCAAGTCACCGTTACATGTGAGGGAGCCCTGCTTTCCTGGAGATGGCTGAACACCTGCCTGCCGATGGGAAGGAGTGAATGAATTCCTTGTTTCGCTTTAGTTGCGCGTGTGGCTTTTGCTTTACCTGTTAAACTGTCTTTATCTCAACCCACGAGTTTTCTCATTTTTACTCTTTGGATTCTCTCCCCCATCCCACTGTGGGGGGAGTGAGCAAACAGCTGTGTGGGGCTTAGTTGCCAGCTGGGGTTAAACCATGACAGTAATATACTCTGTGAAAACTGGTGACTCTCTCAAAAATGTTGTTCAGAAAGTTAGAAAATTAAGTAAGACAACAAGAATAATTAAGGCCCTGGAAAACTTCCAGAATTAAGTACAACTGAAAATGTTTGCCTATTTTATGAAACAGACAAGAGTGCTTAAAATATGGTTAATGTATATATATCCTTCTAACCACTTTGGTGGCAACAAGGGTCTCAGTTCGTTGGTCTTTAATTAACATCTCTTCAAGCCCAAGAATCTGGGCAAGTGAAATTGAACTGCTTTGATTATTCTGTGAGCTCTTTCTCCTCACTTGCAAATGCTGACTCAAATGGCTTAACAAAGCAAGGAGAGAAGAAAAAAAAAGTAGGAAGTTGAGGAAGATGAGATGTCATATGCATTTTTATTGAGACTTGTGGCTTCAAGTTCTCCTGTCTGATTTGATGAAGCAACTGCTGGAACAAATTGGCTTTTTTCCTCTGTGCTGTTAATACCCCCCCCTCACAGTTCATGTTTACTGGCCCCGGAGCAGCTTTTGTGCCTGTTTGTCTTGGCTGATGCAAGCCTCAGCCTCAGCCCAGCCATGGCTGATGCTTAAGCATCAGCTGCCTGCCAGCCACCACAGCTAGCTGCTTCCTTAGTTCTTGCAGCTGCTTTAATTCTCCAGTGACTTTTGCTATAGCAGAATACATCAGTGTACAGGATTGCAGAAAAAAACTTCATTCCCAAGAAAGATTTTAAAATGCAATCTTATAGTATTTAAGCCCAGGAGTGTTACACTTGAACTCTGTAAGTCATTGCAAAATGTTAGGGTGACTGCATGTGCCAGAGAGAGTTCAACCTAGCTGTTCTGCCCAGTGCTATTGCAGCTATGTAATTTCCACTTTGTTCAAAAGTGGATTTAACACAACATAAAAGCAAATTAAATTTAAGTTTCAGTCTTGCCCATTGGTTGATACCTTTCATGCAGCTTTATTTTTGTCCACCAGCTACCAACAGAATGAATTTCTGTGGGCTTGGCAACTCTTTTCTTTTATGCCTCAGATGTGGCCCAAATGTACATGTTGTTTGAAATACGTAGTGTTTGAAGTGAAACGTAAAAGCAAGATGTTGAATTTCAGGTCCCTACATTTGTTAAAACAAAAAGAACACGTCTGGAATTGAAAGGTAGCAAATTAATAAAAAGAAATATGTGTAAGTAGGGTGCAAATGAATCCATGAGCTTAGCAAGATTAAAAGAAAAAGATTGATACTGATCTAGTAAGAGACATCACTGGAGTCACTAAGTATAACCAATTTTGGAAAAGCTGTTAAACCCAGATTTTTTTTTTTTTTTTTTTTTTTTACACTTTAAACTAATCTTTAATTATGGGCAGCCTGCATGATCCAGATTATCCCAGATTTGCTTACTACTAAATTCTTATTTCTTCGTCTGAAGGATTTTGTACTACCTATTAATTCAGTATTCTACCACTGAAAATAGTCAGTTAATAGTTCAATGTGTGAAACATTGGGTTTAAGAGCTCTCCCAAAATTAGCCTGTTATTCATACCAATATCAGTGCTTTTTTTTTAATCTTACTAAGTTCTGGGATTCATCTGCATCCTGTATGGATGGCAGTTTCCTAGATTTCCTGTGCTCTTTGGCAATTCCCAAGGAACCTCGATTTTCAGGATAAATCAGCTATTAATTTGTTCTCACAGACTATTGTAAGGATGCACCCAAATACTAAACTTAAGGTTTGTTTGTTTCCAGGAAGCTAGTGCTAGCATGGTGTTCTCACCCTCATTGCCTCTGTCCCCAGGCAAGGAGGATAACGAATTAATTGAAATCACTCCAGACATCACACTAGCTGAGTTGCATAGAAGGGTCCAAATCTAGTCATTTTCACCTATCTGGTAGGTTTTTTCCTCTTGTTCTGTGGGCTGCTGCTGAGGATACTTGAAGTTAATAAGGAGCAGAAGTAGGAAACCTCTTTTGTTTGATGTTTTCAGGTGTACATCACGCAGTGCACTGGGAGAATTTCTTCTCTCGGGCTGTGTGCTGAAAACAGAAGCTAACAGAGAAAATCCCAAACATTAAAGGAGAGATTTATTTTTCCCAGCTACTCTACTTATGATAACTTAATTGAGGTTTCTTGACAAATAAACAGTTTAAAGTTAATAATCTCAGGAGCAGGCTGTCAGTGCAGGTTTAGCAGGTTAATTATGTCCACACTTCGGTACTCCCCAAGTTATAAGTCAGTAAAATACCTCTGTGTTCAGCCAAACACTTAAGTGTGTTTAAGTGATTTACTAAACAGAGAGTAAGTGCTGAAGTAGTCTATGTACTTTTTATTAGTTTTGGCTGATAGTAGGAACCATTGACTTGTGAAAGGTCTCATTGCCATGGGCTTTATGAATGATAGCAGCATGTTCTCCAGGTAAGGAACTTTGATTGTTCATCCTGATGTTGGGTGGGGTGGGGGGGAGCTTGCTGCAACCTCACGAAAAAAGGTTGTAGCTGGGAAGGTGGAAAATTCCCAAAGTATGCAGCAGCAACAACAACAAAGAAGGTATGATGTTACACTCTGAAAGGGTGGAAACTCAAATGGGTCAGAGAGACATGAGAAGTTCCCTAGGCTCTTCTATTACTCACAACACTGTTGTAAGTGCTATGAACCCTGTTTAAAATGTAGTATTGCATACCTCTGCTGGATAAGGTAATTTCATGATTCAGGAGATTTGAAGGTTGAGAAGGGTTTTTCTGCACCAATGGACCTTACATAAGTGCATTGCTAAGGAAATGAAAGAATTCAGGGTTTGTTATTGTGTCTAGACCTGTCTGCCATCTCATGTCTAAGAACAACTGTTAAGAAGTGCTGCATGCATATGTATTGTGCAGCTACACAGTTGTCCTGGGAGTTAATCTGTGGAGTTAAACTGAGTTAAAGAGCATGAGCTGCTGCTTTTCCCATGTAGCAATCTCCTGAGCTGTAAGGTTTCAGCTTCTGGAAAGGGGGACCTTGGCAAAATGAGTGCCTAGATTGTGTCCAGACCCTGAAGGCTGAGCTTGGAGTGACTTAGTGATTGGATCAAAATGAGGTATATGCCAGGTAGATGAACATGTGTAAAGTACTTCTTTGAAACAGGTTCTTGATAAAGATCATTACTTTCTGCACTGAGCTGGGAGACTCTTTGCTCTCTCAACCTTTATCAATGATCTTGCCTCCTCATGTCACATCAGTCGCTGAAGACAGTGTGTGAGAAAGAGATTCCTTTGGAGTGTCTCTGGGCTGTTTATTAATCAACTGGAGTGGTTACTTTGACTGACATGAAACAACTCTCCAACTTTCACCTGGGGCTGAATGTGTTGCCCTGAAGCGTACTTGTCTTCTCTGGCCTGTGAATATAGAAGATTAAAATGATGATTGAACTTGCTTTTTGACATGGAAATACAGAGCACTTTCAGTAAGCTTCTGGAGTAGTATTTGCTTACACTTTTGTTTTTCCCAAGCATTGGCAAAATCTTAGCTCTAAATCTGACTTGAGCAAATACAAAGCAAAAAAACCCATGCTACCTTTTCTAGATTTGCAAGGGAACAGGAGGAAGAGACAGACTACTTGTCATTATTACAACCTTTCCTACCTGTTGTCTCCCCCCCGTATCTAAAGAGATTTCAAAGTAAAACAGTTGCACATACAGTGACCCACTGTTGTGCAATTTTACTATTTTTTTTCTTTAACTTTGAGGGAAGTTTAATTGATCATGTTGTGCTGAAAATCCTCTGAAAGCAAGGTTATTTCAAAAAGATATTGAAGTCCACAAGTACTTCAGTTAGTTTAGATATTTAGGGAAAACTGTGCTGTATTTTGTGCATAATAAGTGCCTTGCTAGCTAAGCATAAAATTATTTCAGTAAACATTTTGAGGATTACAAAGAAAATACTTAGCAAAAATTTTCTGTTCCTCCCTAGATTTGAAAGAGCTGCCCTTTGTTTTGAAACAAGTACAAATTTAAGAAGCAGCCATCCAAAAATCCGAACTAAGCAACAGCAAAACAGTGAGACAGAGCAAGTAGATGTTAAATACTATATAATTTATTTCCTCTGTTCCTGAGGTTCCTCTGTCTCAGAGCAGTTTTGTTGGCATACAGTTTTCCATTAAATACCACCTGTCAATGTAACTCTGTACTTGCATAGACGTTCTGAGAGAACCATTATGCTTTACTGAGCTATCCTGGGCATACTACAAACTACTTTTTGTTTGTTTCTTTACTTTTGAATAAGTCTCTTAGGACCGTATTTGAAATAAGATGTTCATTCAAAACAGTTGAGACCAAAAAGGAGGACTTAGGAGGACTTCCACTGTTTTTTCCTAACCACTTTTTTGTCCCTTCCCTCTGTTGACCATTGTCAGCCATGTGAGCCCTGTCAATATTACGAGGTTGTTCTACTGAAAGAAGGCTACCACAGTTAAGAAAGATTTCAGATAGGCTGTCTCTAGTTTATTATTATCTACTTTTTAAGTGATGGTGTGTTTTCTCAGTCTCCTTTCCCTGAATCGAGCAGATTGGAATAACAACAGATACTGTGGGACACATCTCAGAATACAGTATAGCAGTCAGTGATGATCTCCTGTTGGGCAGCAGGAGGGTATGAACTCCAGATTTAGATGAAGTGGCTAACTGGACCATGCTGCATTTGCCAAGAAACAGATAGTTTAGCTACTGTGGCGATTTTATTGTATTATTATGTTTGCAATACTAAGTTTCAGAAGTTTCCAGGGTTATGTGGCAGCTGAGCAAGGTTTTGAGGATCTGAATTTTTAGGATAGAGAGTAGCAGTCCCTTAGGGCATCTGCACTCTTATGAAGCCTAGTCCTTTGTGCAGCTTCCAGGAGAGCCTAAAGTCTCTCTCAAATCCTTTTTAAAGGTATCAGTCTGCATCACCAAGTTCCTAAATGTGTTTTATGGTCTTGTCCTTTTTGCACAGCTCCATTCTTGTTTCAGTGGGAGACAGGTAATTAAGTCCCTTAGGTTTCTTGGAAAATCCAGTTTAGGAAGTGCTACAAACTTCAGTGGGCTAAGCTGGGCTTTAAAGTAAAATCTGTTACCAATGCATTGCAGTTAAGAGTGTCTGAGATCTGCATGCATGTCTAGCTAAGTTAACTTCATTGCAAACGCATCATTTCCAGAATTTCACTGATGGGAGGTTTTTTCTATGGTTTGAAAAAATACGCAGAATTACTTGATTGCTACATACTTTCTCATCTGCATATCTTAGATTTTAAAACAGTTAAAAATCAGGTGTACTAGGCAAGAATTGCAGTGCAGTAAGCGATATTCAAAAAGAATGAGAAACATTACATTGCTATTTCCAGAGTTGTGAAAAAGGCAATTTAATACTGTAACACTGACAAATGTTTATATTTTAAAGCATGCATAGAAAACTGAAATTGAATGTTGCATAAACATTTTCTAATTTGGAGAGCATAGTCTTCAACACCTTTGTACTACAGTGGTTTACTTAGTGTATTTTCATCTCAAGATTATTTGAATTACTTGATTGCTACATACTTTCTCATCTGCATATCTTAGATTTTAAAACAGTTAAAAATCAGGTGTACTAGGCAAGAATTGCAGTGCAGTAAGCGATATTCAAAAAGAATGAGAAACATTACATTGCTATTTCCAGAGTTGTGAAAAAGGCAATTTAATACTGTAACACTGACAAATGTTTATATTTTAAAGCATGCATAGAAAACTGAAATTGAATGTTGCATAAACATTTTCTAATTTGGAGAGCATAGTCTTCAACACCTTTGTACTACAGTGGTTTACTTGGTGTATTTTCATCTCAAGATTATATATATAGTAAATTCAATTTTCTCTTTAAATACAATCTGTTTGTATTGTATTGTGCAAGTAATTCTCTGGAGAAATGGGGTAAGTTTTATTTATGTATATTATTTTCCATTGTGCTGTAGGATTATTTTTGAAAGGTCAAACCTCGTAAACCACAGTATAACTTTTCTCAGTGATTAGATTTAATCTTTTAGATTTGGTACTATTTATTTGTAATTACTCATTTTCAGAAGAGACTGATGAATAATGTTCCAGGGTTGAGAATTTGTTGAAAGTCTGCACTCTTTCAAGCTGATGTTCCCACCTTTCACTGTTTATTGGTAATGGAATTATCATCAGCAAAGCTTATTTGAAGGCAGGCACCCCCTTCCTTTATTCTCAAGGTAGTTGAAGGCAAATAGTTCTTACAATAGAGGTTTTCACCCTAATCTAAGGTATTTAATCTTATGGAGAGACAAAAAGGAGAAATAGGCTACTCACAAATTATCTACATGGCAGAAAAACTCCTTGGAAAGACAGGAAAAACCTACAAGACAAGCTATTTTGAAAGACAATTCTTCAGCATATAGACCTTTGGCAGAACAGGTCTTATCAGGCACAACTAAATGAGAAACTTTTTCTTATGAAGACAAATGGTCAAAAATAGGCATTCCTCCTTAATACATTTGTGAAAGTCTTCACAAGACTTCAGAGACTTGAAGTACATGGGAAATTTGAATGGTCTACTATATATAATAAAAGCACACAGTACAGCATAGAATCAAAGAGTAATGTACATCAGAAGGGACCTTCAGAGGTCTCTAGTCCAAACCTCTGCTCAAAGCAGGCCCATTTTAATCAAGTTGATCCGTCTTGTCCAGTTGAGCTTTGAGTATCTCCAAGGATGGAGTTTTCACAGTGTCTCTGGGCAACTTCTGCCATTTTTTGGACCATCCTCATAGTGAAAAAGACTGTCCTTTAGACTGAGTCAGAATTTCCTGTGTTCCAACTTGTGCCCGTTGACTCCCTTCTTTCCACTGTGTACCTCTGAGAAGAGTCTGGATCCTTCTTCACAACATCCTTTGATTGTAGGGAGTTGTAGGGAGCAATAAGCTCTTCCCTGAGTAACTTCAAGCTGAACAAATTCAGTTTTGTGTATTTCTTTGTACATTGTGAGATCCAGTGCTCACTTGTCTTGGTAGTCATCTGCTGAACGTGCTCCAGTATGTCAGTGTCTTTCACATATGGATAGTCTTTAATGAAATACAGGACAAGCAGAAGGGGAGAATCACTTCACTGGACCTGCTGGCCACACTTTTGCTAATAAAGAGCAGGATGTGCTTGGCTTTCCTCATTGCAAAGGGACACTACCAAGTCCTCTTCAGCTTGCGGTCTGCTAGGACCCCCACATCTTTTTCTGAAAAGCTGCTTTCTAACAATTTTTCTGGAAATATTTTAAGGATCTTTTGTATTTTAACCTTATTTCTGTAAACTAAATGCACAGTGTTACTTTTATCTGCTTAAAAATATATATCTCTGCCCAGATTATGTATTGACATTTTGGGAGGATTAGTTAGCTTTATACTTAATGTAGGATATACATTCTTAGCCTGAAGTGCAAAAGTTATTTATCTGTAACTATGGTTTTGATTGGCATGTCCATAATTAAGCATTAAAAAATGTTTCAATTGTGGGTATATATGACAACAGTTGACATGATCAGCAAGGTAACAAGGTAACAAAATGTCCATTCAATGGTAACAAAATACCATTTCAATTTCCCTTTAAGGAGACCTAGCTGAGTGGCATACAGAGGTCTCCTACGTAAATCTAATCATATCCCTGGCTTTACAGTGTTTCAAGCAGTGGAGCATGCAAGCTACTAACGCAAAATCTTAAGATGGAAAAAGAAGAGAATAATGAGTTATTCTAAGTTAGCATAGCTTGTTTTCTTTGAAAAAACTTCTGTTTATGAAAAATTAACAATATGAGAGCATAGCAGCCCAGCATGCTAGGAGCTAATTTAACTGATGACTGCAGCTCAGTTCCTGACATGCTGCTTTGCAGGGTATGAAAACTGCAGTTAGCTCTGATTTTGCTGTTGATGACATACATCAAGCAAGGCAGGAGAGTTTTCTCTCATACTTTACAATAATAAAAATGATGGAAGAAAGAGTGACAGCTCTTTGCTGATCCTATGCTTAAAGCTGTTAAAGTTCTTGGCACTTTGCTCTCATGAGACTGTAATCATAAGATGTTGTTGCATACTATTAGTGGCAGTGGCCATTAAATATGCACCTGAAGGACAAATAACATAAACAGGGCATTTGAAACTCTGTTTCAGCACATTGCAAGTTCATAGCTAGGAAAATGATTGCAACTGAACTGGCAATGAAATTAAAGATTGAGTTCTCTCCAGCTGAAATGTACAGGGCTGAGGACAGAGAAGTTAGTTGATAATCATAGAAGATAAGGCTGAGAGTCACCTCAAGAAGTCATTGGCTCTAACTCACTCCTCCAAGGCAGGGTCAAATCAACACAAACCTTCTTTTAGCTATTTTGTTCTTTAAAATTACCAGTAATGGGAGATTCAAGAACCCCTAAGTTGATTTTTACTTTCAGATTTTTTTTTCAACTACCATCTAAAATTAAAGTTATTTAATACAGTTTAACTTGATTACTTCTTGTTCCATCTTGAGTGAATCTGGAGAACATATGATGTCTTTTTATTATGGAAGCTTTTAGCACATATTGGGTACAGTTATCATGTCTCCCCAGTCTTCAAATAAATCTCCTTTTATAACTCACACATCTTTTTCTATAGATCTTCTATTTGGCGACTAAGTGCTTGTATTTGCACAGCTGATTATTCTTACCTAATAATTTTCTCTTCCCATTACAGAATTACATCCTACATAATTCAGGGTATTGCTTCAATTAGTCAAGAGCATTTTTTAAATCACATCCTTTCCTGGCAGCACTGAAAGCACTTTGCGCACCTTTCTCCTACTTCCTGCATTCATATTGTCTTCAAATTTGAGGAAGGTCCTTCGTTATCTAGCTCATTAATGAAACTATTGAGAAGTACTGAATGCAAGAGAGACACTTGGCTGATTTCATTTAACACATTTTTTTTAGTTTGTTTTATTTTTACTGTGAACCTTTGCTAACTACTCTGGTGATGAGTTTTCTGCAAGATATGAACCCATTTTAAAACTGTTTAATCTACAGTGGTTTAGCCAACGCGTTTCTCAGAATATCACAAGACTGTCAAAAGCCCTTGCTACACTGAAGAGGCATAGTGTCAAGATTCTTTTTATTTATAAGGCCTGTTAAGGTGTTATAGAAAAAAGTTAATCTTATTTTTGACTCTCATTCCTGTATTATCTTTTAGTTGCTCACAGTTGTTTGGATTAGGTATCCCAGGATCCTTCTGGATGTTGAAGAGCCAGAGAAAAAGAAAATGTTGCTACTGCTTTCACTTTTCCTCTCAGTGTCTCATTTTGTGCTGTGATCATCAAGGAAGGATTTTGCAGTTAATTTTATTTATTTATTTATTTAGAGATCTATTCCCAATGTGTATTTTAAGTACTAAATTATTAGTTCAGTTAAGCATGTTTGTTTCTTGGTGTGGTTCTGTGCTATTGGGACTGTTCTGTCTGTCCCATGACTACTTCTAGAATCCTTCCCAGGTAAAACATCTGAAATACGACACGATAAAGCCAGACAAAACTCGAAGTGGCTCATTATAAACAGTGCAATTGTAGTGTGGACTTCTGGCTCTGTTTTACAAGGTAATTTTTGGCTGTAATTCCTTTTTGCAAAGCAAAGAGGATGGAAATAAAGACAAAAGACTGAACTTTAAGTTTTGGCATTTTTTCATGTACTGACCACATACCTTTATTTAGGTACAGTAATCCAGTTCTTCAGCACTTTCAAAAATAGGTGTCTATATTTTTTTAGACACTCTTAAGAGTTTTAACAAATGTATTCCCATTTCATTTGTTTTAGGGAAGAAATTTAAACAATGTGCACTGAAGTGGGAAATGTATTTACGCTACTTCTAACTGAACTTCTGCAGTATGCACTATTGAACCACAGACATCTTAGTTGTAGATGTGTCTAGATGTCTAGATATCTAGACACTATGAGCAAAAGGAACTCAAAATAGGAGTCATTCACTTAGAAAAGAGACAGAACAACACAGAGCTCTTGTTAGGAAGCTATTCCCTATTTATTATTTAAGAGGCATTCAGGCCACACTCAATTTTTAACTGGATTAAGCTGTAACCAGTGAAACAATACTGGACATAGAAGAATGTACGTCTTTTGTATATTGTCAATACTGGATAGAAGAATGTACGTCTTTTGTATATTGTATCTATTTAATCAGTTCTCAGTTGGAAAGCTCTCTAGATTTCAGATTGTGGTCTTCCTTTTGTCGTCCTTCAGAACTTGGCCTTTAACCACAAATAACTAATTCTTTTTCTCAGTTGGAAAGCTCTCGAATAGATTTCAGATTGTGGTCTTCCTTTTGTCTGTCTTCAGAACTTGGCCTTTAACCACAAATAACTAATTCTTTAATCAGTTGTTCCATTTTCTGTTGTGTCTTAGGAAAGCTACCTGAAATAATTACCTCATCTAATCAAAGATTTAATGAATCCTTGATAGGAAGAAAACAAATATGATTTGAATTGAGCCATAGGCATGTATTAAGACTGTTGTTATTACACTTGTTCTAAAAAATAATCTAAGTAATCTAAAATAATTACTTTTTCAAGGAAGGAATTAAATAATTTCCCCTTCATTATTTATTTTGTTGACTCTTTTTCTCAGCAGTCTGCCTACTTTCCTACTTTCCTAGAGGACTGACTGGCAAGCTGCTGGAAACATACATAACGGTTCTCTCAGAGCCAACACAAAGTTAGTAGAAATGAGACAATTTGACTGCAGAAGACTCTATCTTCAAAATCTTTTTCTTTCTACAAATTGTCTTCTGCCCTGAATTCAGATTAAAATACTTACTTGAGATAGTTTGCAAGTGTGTGATTGTGCATATTTTGAATCAGAACCTTTTCTGTGTTTACTCTGAGTGGTAATGGTGTATTAAAACAGAATGGCTTGCTGTTCACACAAACTACAAGGAGGCAACCAAGGCATTCTCTTCAGAAGATTTATCTGAATCACTCTAATGCCTGTGCAAACATTTTTGTAATTTAAGATTTCTCAAATTCAAATGAAACCAGTGCATACCCTGTTACTGTCACTCAGTAAATTTTATTTCCTTCAGCAGTCTCCTCTATTGATATCCGCATTTCTCCCTTACTCTATTGCAGATTCCTACTTTCTGGGTCATGGATCTGAAGAGAAGCAGAATTTACTGTCTCTTCTGTTGCCCAGATCCTGCACCATATTCAACTTCTAAATTTTGTTAATAATTTTTTATAGCAGTCTCATTCTGTCTGACTTTGATTTCTTTTAGAAAATGGGGGAAATGTGAGTCTTAAACAAAAAAAAAGTGAAGAGCTTATAAACAGACATAAATATTACACAGAAAATCAGTGAGAATATGATTTCTTATCTTTTTTTTTTATATCCTTTCTTTTTCTCTCTCGTCCTTTTTAGCTCAGTAGAGACAAAGTTACCATGTGTCCTCTCTTCATCCCTTTAGGCTTCAGCCATCGTAACTCCTGCAGCCCACCTGAGGATCTTTTGGGTCTCTCACACTACGTAGGGAGGAAGGAGGCTGATAACAGCTCTGAACTTTAAATGAATGCCTGATATTCCTTCTAGGGTGATATGTCTTTTCATTGGACCTTATTCTGGTCTATGCTTATTCTTTAAAACATTTTAATCTGTTATTGCATAGCTGGTTTAGCTATTTTGGAAGGAAAAGAGAAGGGAGAAGGGAGAAGGGAGAAGAGGGAAGGGAAGGGAAGGGAAGGGAAGGGAAGGGAAGGGAAGGGAAAGGTGGAGGATAAAGGTGGTTATGTTGGAGGCTTACCAGCTGTAAAAGGGATATTATAGATGGGTGACTAGTAGAATAACTGCTGTAAATTCTGCTACTAAATAACTTCGTCTCAGTATGAATTTGTAGAACAGTGGAAGAACTATTATATCTGCCTACTTGTAAAAAGTGAGTCTTTATGACTTTTACTGTAACTACTTTGATATACTAATATGTTGGTACAAGACTATGCACTCATTCCATATTTTTGCTGTGATGTGTTGTTCATTCAGATAAAAATACTTGATCCCCAAACTCTAAAACAAGAGAGGACTGTTCAGTTTTATGCATGCAAGAAGTGTCCATACTACTTTTTACGTCATTTTGTGGCTTACTTATAGAAATCAGTGACTGACAACTGATAAATTGTTTAAATCAGTTTTATACATGTAATGTACACATGTAACAATATCTCTGTTCAACTAGAAGTCCACATAACATGTTTGAAAATGATTCCTACAACATCTAATCCTCTTTCATTGTAGAATGCAACTGCTACCTTTTAATCTTTTTTGCCCAAAACACAATTTTGCTGTTATTCTTCTTCATAAAATGAGTTGGCTAGCATGAAATTTTCTAGTGAGACAGGAAGGAAAAGGTTTACTGAACTTGTCTGAGACAGCAGATATGCAACTATTGCTTTTTTAAATTCTCTCCCCCCCCCCCCCCCCCCCTCTCGTTATTCGTTAATGATGTCTCTATCTGTCACTAGCTGAAGTTGTTTTATTTTCTCTCTTTACCTTCAAAAAAAAGAGATCCTTTTTAGTGGACAACTCTCTTAATTGCTATTTTGGTTTTATCGTAGTATTAGTTTCATGATTTGAAATTAATTTAATGTTAGATATCCTACTATGGAATAGGGAAGAGAACAGAGATTAACTTCAAATCCGTATTCGTTGGCAGCAAATATGCACAGAATCTATTAAAACATAATGATACATAAAATACTAAAATCAAGATAGAGACAATGCTACTTACACTGCTACTCTTTATCAGCATCTGTCTTTCAATGGATTCTATAATGCTCTTTGCCAATTTTTTAACTATATAGTACTTTCTCAGTTCTGTAAATACAATTAACTTCAAACTGCTTTCCATTTGTGATGGAACGAAAGAACAACTAGCAACATGAGGTCTGTTCCACAGACCTCACCTTAACTTTCCTGCTTTCAATTTTTGCTATGTACATGAAATTACTTTCTAAAATCTCCTCCCTTTAGTCTGAAATAGGTGTATCATGGGTATTGAGTCTGGCAGACTGCGTGCTGTCACTGAGAAACAGAAGCAATGTCAAAACAGGTATTTGAAGAGTTCTCTTTGCTTGACTGCAACTTTGAAAACTCTTGAAATGTCGATGATTATGAACTCTATATATTATGCATGACATAACATGCATATATATATATGTTTTATATATATATAAAACAGATCAAGTATGTTACCTTATTTAGTCTGGAACAAGTTCAAGACAAAGGGAAACAAAATGTTGATTTAAAAAATCAGTAGGGGAGCAAAAATGACAGAGGAGAATGAAAATGCAAATTGACAAGCCACTAGGAATGGAAAAATACAAATTTTCTGTTAGAGTTATTTGAAATTCATTTGATGACTTCTACCATAGCAATATGACTTCTCCATATTGATATGCTCTTGGTGTTAACTATGTAAGCCACTATAGGACAAAGGTTATACAATGCATGAAATAAGATGATTTATATTGAAAGTGATTTGGAGTAAGAATTAATGAGCTTTCTTTTGTGTGCTTTGATTTCTTCCCTAACAGAGTGGGGCAGCAGTAGCAACAACACATAACAACAAAGATACTAATTTATTCATTTTCTATCTTTGTGGCAGCTCTTCTAGGAATACGATGCTGCTGTGATGATTCATGACATAGATGGTATTTGGGATGAGATTGAGATACTGGTTAATAGGATGAAATTTTGTTTTATTAATCTTTAAAGTTTCTTCAGTATAGAAGTGAAATAAATAGTATATGGTACTTCAGCATGCAGTCAGAAGTTTGTTTTCTCACTTTGTAGTAAAATGCATGGATTTGTACCTGATCATCCCTACTGTTCTGTATTAAGGATAAATCATTGCCAAGTGTGTTCTAGAGCATACATTTAATTTTAAATCCCACAAGTGATAGGAGTTTGTGTTTAACTTGCTGTAGATTCTTGTGCTTTAACATACATTAAAAATGACAAAATCAAGGACGTTCTCAGCACAGGCTAAAATGGAGGGTAACACTTGGAATTAACTTATTATGCTGCTTAGAAAAGAAAGGAAATAGATACTCCCTTCAAAACAAAAATGAAGTTACTTTGGGACAAGTCAATAAATTATTGGATAAAGGCTCAGCCTGGATTCTAAGCTTTTTCTCAGTCCGTGTGGTAGACCAGCCTCCCTTTGCTTAAGCAAGCTCTTTTTCCCTTATATGAGAAAGTCAATAATAGCTGGTTCATTGTCATGATTTTATGTCATGTTTTTTAGCAAAATTTTGCTTTGTTATCACTTGTATCACTTCGACATATATCTGATATATCAGATCTTCTCCAGCCTGTCCATTGGATGGAACAGTGTTCCATCTTTTGTGTAACGAGAACAAGAAAAATATTCTTTTTACATTTCGTATAAAAACATTCTGAATATGTGACGATAGGTATGTTGAAAAGAATTACAGTATACTCTAAGTAAGGGCATTGCTTAGAAAGACTTTTGGAGGCCTTCAGGAGAGAAATTATTTCCACAGAACAGTGATTTAAAAGTGACATTGAGGAGGCCTAAGGAATGTCTATGGGCACATTGTGCAGTCTGGTTTTGATTAGATCATGCTTGCAAATTATAAGTCAGATGGCAACCTGAGATATTTTAGGAAGCAATGATTAGACTTTGGAATGTAAAAATGGCAAAGTACCCTGAGAACAAACCATTAAAATTCTGGTTGTCTAAGTGTCTATTGTACTTGTCTAAGAAGTACAATACAATCTTGAACCTCAAGATCTTGTTCCTTCTGAGGAGCAAGAAGTTTTGCAACTGGAGCAGTAAGTGGTCATCTATATTAAAATATGGCTCAGAAATTAGTCAGTAATGTTTATTTTGATAGACCCTGTATTTCTATGTTTTAAAATGCATGAACAAAAGATTGATACTGCCTCATAGTTGCAACCACTAGTCTTAGCAGAGTGGCTATGAAGCCTGCTGGCTCGAAGGCTCATGAACTATTAGACCCCAGCACTAGTAAAGCTATAAAACTGAGTAAACCAAGGTTTAGGAGAGTTGGGGAGGAGGAACTTGTGGAGGCCAGATGTACTAACCTTCAGAGGGAGAGGGACAGGCAGGGGAAAGGGGAAACTTGGTGGTTTAAAACAAGAATAAACAAGTAACCAACAATCTACTGTTTTCAGTCTATCCTTCCTCCGTCCCTCTCCAAATTGAAATATAGAAGGAAGTCCACATAGAAGTTGGAAAAAAGTATGCGTGTCTGTGGTGGGGGGAAGGAAGGGTCAGAGTTTTCTGCATAAAGCATAACAGGGGGCTGGTTACCTGCCATGAAGGTTAATGGCATCTGGTACATGAAGTGTTCTTCTGTTGCTTATGCCAGTGTGGTTCACTTACAGGAGCTCAGAAAAACAAGCGGGTATGTTTTCAACATATAGGATTACATCGTAGTACACTTTTACCTTTAAGTTAGTAGCAACAGAGAAAGATTATTTGAGGCAGACAGCATCAATCTGAAGCAGGATTGTGCGATGAATGTTTGTACCAGCCAACAGATTTGTGGTTTTTGTACTGAGAATACCTTATGGCAGGGTAAGAATTTAACTGATAATCAGGCTATGGCAGTGGGTAGATCTGATTATTAGGTGTTTCTATGTATATCCTCATGTGTTACTGAGGACCACATGATGACTTCCTCTTGAGTAGGAGATAGTTGGCATGACTCTCTGTATCAGTGAGATGAGAGGAGCCAAGAGAGAGGTTCTGGACACAAAGTTTAAGCTGTTGAAGAGGAGATAAGACTCCTGAGTGTAGTTCCTGCAAAAAATGATATAGGGAAGAAGGTTTTCATTTTATAAGACGCTACCTGACTTTTTTTGAAAAAATTGAGACCGTATAGAAAGGAGGGGCTTTGTCTAAACACCATGGTAGAGCCAATGATAAAATCTAGTAATTATAAAGGCTGAAAGACAGTACATGATGACAGAGGAACACACAGTTCAAAATGACTCCTACTCAACAGATAAATCTAGGGAAGCTAAAAGTCCTCTTCAACTTATTCATAAATCATTTGGAACAGTGATGAACAATTAGGTGACAAAACTTAGATGATACAAAATGATATAGTACAGTAAAACCAAAACCCAACTTTGAGGAACTACAGAATGATTTCACTATCCTGATATCTTAATGAGTGTATAAAATGGCAGATGAAATTCAGGGCAGGCGAAACTCAGGGCAGATAAAGGAAAGGCAACCTTAGTTACTACATCATTGAGAAACTCTGTATTAACCTTCACCACTCAAGGAAAGAGGTCTTCATGCCATTAAAACACCAACACAGTGCTCAGAGGTTATCAAAAAGTATGTAGGAATTTTCTGGAATGGATAAAAGGAAAGCGAAAACCAAGAAGCACTGCTGTAAGTCGGCATATATATCTTTGTGATGCTCTTAAATCTTGGATGTTACATTATGTTCTGATCCCCTCATCTCAAAGGTAATATAATAATTTGAAAAAGGTAAGAAAAAGGGATATGAAGATTACCAGAGGTATAGAAAAGCTATAAGGGAGACTATAAAGAGTGAATAAAGATACATAGAAGTAGTAGCAATTAGTTTGGATAAAGTTCTGCAGGGACATATTTAAATAACTATATCCAAAATCATGAGAGAGATTATGGAGAATGATTATTCATTATTTATTATAAAACAAGAAGTGGAAAGTATCAAATGAAATGATGAGAGGTTTTAAAAGGAACAAAAGGAAGTGCTGCTTCAAACCATGCTTAATTAAGCTGTGGAATTCTGTGCCAAAGGATGCTGTGGATGCCAAAGTATAAATTGGTTTAAAAGTAATTAGGGAAATTCATGGAAGAAAAGATCTTCAATACTTATTAAACACACAGATGAGGATAAAACCAAAGTATCAAATGAAATGATGAGAGGTTTTAAAAGGAACAAAAGGAAGTGCTGCTTCAAACCATGCTTAATTAAGCTGTGGAATTCTGTGCCAAAGGATGCTGTGGATGCCAAAGTATAAATTGGTTTAAAAGTAATTAGGGAAATTCATGGAAGAAAAGATCTTCAATACTTATTAAACACACAGATGAGGATAAAACCACTGACTAATGAAGTATTTAAACCACAGGATTATATTTTACTGCATTAGGGAAATACCTAAACTTAGAAGGATTTTGGTCTCTGACAAGAGCAACAGGAAATTTTGAGCAATGTGTTTTCTTAAGAAGTCTGGCCTTGCTAACAGTGGGGTCTCACGGAGCAAGGTACTGCTACCCCTTCATAGAACCACCATCTGAAGGTTAAGAATGCAATGAAGGTATGGTAACCCAGATCCCAATGAGGGACTTTAACCACCTGCTTATCTGCTAGAGGGACAATATAGCTGGGCAGAAGCAATCCAAGAGGTTTCTGAGTGCATGGATGACAACTTCCTAAGAGAGGTAATCAAGGAGTCAGTGAGGGGGAGGTGCTCTGCTGGATCTGATTCTTACAAACAAGAAATAATTGTTTAGGAGGGATGTGATAGTTGGGGGCAGCAGCTTTGGCTGCAGTGAATATGAGTTGGTGGAGGTCAGGATCCTGAAAGGAGGGAACAAGGCAAAAAGCAGGATCGCAATGTTGGCCTTCAAGAGAACAGACTTGGGCCTTTTCAGGATGTGCTTGGAAGGATACTGTGGGATACAGTCCTGGAGAGAAGAAAAGGGAACTAGGAGAGCTGGTTGATTTTCCAAGGCCACATCCTCCAACCTCAAGAATGGTCCACCCCCATGTGCAGGAAGCCAGGCAAAGGTGTGAGGAGGCCTGCAAGAATGAACAAAGAGCTCCTGACAAAATTCAGTATAAAAAGAAAGCATACAAGAGATGAAATTAGTGTCAGGTGACACAGAAGTATAGACACACTGTGTTAGTGTGGAGGAACAGGGCTAAGAAAGCCAAAGTCCACCTGAAGATCAATCTAGCAAGAGACATGAAGGTCAACAAGAAGGGCTTCCATACAGGTATATCAGCATCAAAAGGAAAGCTGAGGAAATACAGACACACCGATGAATGGACCAGGGGAGTTGGTGACAGAGCACTTGGAAAAAGGCCAAGGTACTCAATGACATCTTCATGTTGGTCTTTTTTGTTAAGATTAGCCCTCCAGAATCCTGACTCCCCAAGACCTGTGGGAAAGTCTTGAGCATGGAAGACCTGCTTTTGATGCAGGAGGATGAGGTTAGGGAATGTTTAAGCAGACTGATGTACGTAAGTCCCTGGGGTCTGACAGGATGCACCCACCAAGTGCTGAGGGAACTGTCCAATGTCACTGTGAGGCCACTCTGGTTTATTTTTGAATGGTTGTAGTGATCAGGGAAGGTTCCTGAGGACTGGAAGAAAGCAACTGCCGCTTCTGTCTTCAGAAAAGGCGAGAAGGAAGATCTGAGGTAGTACAGGCTGGTCAGCCTCACCTTGATCCCTGGGAAGGTGATGGAGCAAATTATTCTGGATACCATTTCCAGACACATGAAGGACAAGAAGGTAGACTCATAGAATCATAGAATAGTTTGGGTTGGAA
>NW_008795695.1:3031320-3044285 GCF_000699145.1 Aptenodytes forsteri
CTGGACGCAGTACTCCAGGTGGGGTCTCACGAGAGCAGAGTAGAGGGGCAGAATCACCTCCCTCGACCTGCTGGCCACGCTTCTTTGGATGCAGCCCAGGATACAATTGGCCTTCTGGGCTGCGAGCGCACATTGCTGGCTCATGTCCAGCTTTTCATCAACCAGTGCCCCCAAGGTGTTTGGGAGTAGTTAGTATGGATCATTTATGTAGGGGAAATTGTGCCTGAACAACCCAATAACCTTCTACAATGAGATGACTAGCTTGGTGGATGAGGGGAGAGCCATGGACATTGGTTATCTTGACTTCAGTGATGGTTTCAGCATTGTCTCCTATGATATCATAATTGATAAACTGATAGAGTATGGACTAGGTAAATGGGCAGTGAGGCTGGCTGAACTTCTTGGCTGAAAGGGCTGTGATGATTTGCACAAAGCCTAGCTGTAGGCCAGTCCCTAGTGGTGCCCTCCAGTGGTCAATACTGAGTCTAATATTGCTTAATATCCTCATTAATGAGATGGATGATGGGACAGAGAGCACCCTCAGCAAGCTTACAGATCACCCCAAACTGGGAGGAATGCTTGGTAGACCTATCAGATGGTTGTGTAGCCCTCCAGAGGTGCCTTGACAGGCTGAAGAAATGGGCAGAGTGGTTTGTCATTGTCATGGTTTAACACTAGCCGGCAACTAAGCACCACACAGAGGCTTGCTCACTCCCTCCCGGTGGGATGGGGGAGAGAATCAGAACAGTAAAAGTGGGAAAGAAAATTAACTCTATCCCAGCCAAAACCAGCACAGTCATGAAGTCCAACAAGTCCTGCACCTGGGGAGGAATAATTGGAAGCCCCATTGCAGGTTGGAGGCTGGCCTGCTGGAAAGCAGCTTGGCATCCTGGTGCATCCCATGCTGACCATGAGCCAACAATGTGCCCTCATGGCAAAGAAAGCCATCAGCCTTGTGGGATGCATCAGGCCTAAAATAAGCTAATTCAGGTGCCTGTACTGGGGAGAGGGGGGAAAAGCAACAAAAAACTCAAAAAGGAAACATATGTCTACAGAACTCTGCTTCTCTAAAGATATTTCCTTTTTTCTGCACCCTCTAAAATGCCACTTCAAAGCCTCTAGGTGTGAGTACTTGAATTTGTATCTACTGACTTTCATTCTTCTTGAAGTCAGGGTGGGTCACTGTTAACAATATTCCCCATCCTCTACATTTGCCTTGTAACATTTGCACCTCTGTTATGAATGGAGGATTATACTTTATGCCCTGTTTTAATATAGCCCTCTGTTGCACATTTGCAAGTGCAGTAATCATTGCATTAAAACTGATTTTCTTCTATGAAATAGTCCTCCTCCAGGATCATATTGTTATTTGTATTCTGGAGGGCTGTCTGATATTCGTTAATATTCATATTCTCTTTTTATCACAATGCCCTCTTAATTGCTAATTAGGTCTCATATTCCATGGCCTAAAGCATACCCTGAGCAGTTTTGCTGCTTGGTTCTTTAACCTAGATTGAAAGACACGTTGTCTATATTCCATTTTCCACTTTATGCAAGATCAATATTAATTTGTCGTTCCCTCCTCAGTCGGTCACCTCCACCTGATGGGCTGTGGTGGATAACTTTTGCTCTTGTGACAAATTGTCTTTTATCCCTCCTGGGAAGAACTTTACTTGTCCTGGCAGTGAAATCTGGAGAGGGGCCCAATCTCATTTGCTTGATTGAAAGTGTAAATCTCTATGAGTGAAAGGACATGTTTTACTCAGAAATAGGTGGAGGATTAATTTTCAGAGTCTTTCACTGGAACATGCTTTTCAGAGACACAGGCTTGACAAACAAACAAGAACTAAATCTCAGGGAGGAGCTGAAATGATGTTTGGAGAATCAAACATAATACAGTCATGCATCATCTGTGGTTGCCAAGGGAACCAGCTTTGGGATCCCGTCAGCAGGATTCTTCAAAATCATCAAAGGAGACACCACTGGTGTCTGCCAGTTAAGCCACCTACTGCTGTAAAGATCAATTTCTTGCTCCTTTTCTCAGGGCTAGTCAATATATTAGTTTTCTAAGAAAAAGAGAAATATCATCAGAAAACCATCGCCTCTGTGAGGTGACAGTGATGCCATCTGTCCCAGCTAGCAACACCTACACTCCCATCAGAGCAGCAGTGGTTGAACAGATACAGCACTTGCTCTGTAAAGCTTTCGGTTCTGAAAGTATTCAGGTTGCATGCCTGACAGCGTTAAACTTCATGCATATATGGTGTTAAAAAATGTCATTGGTATGGTTTCCAACTGTGTAGGTCATTGCTGATTTCCCCTGTTCCCATCTGCCTTTCTCTTATAAGTGTATATATGAGCTTCTGTATTTAAAATTCCATATGCTTAGTATTTAAAAAGAGAATTATTTGGGAATTCTTTTTGTTGTTGTTAACTATGCCTGGGTTAGTTAGCTCTGTTTGAACTAAGTTTGTCTGCCCATTTGCTACCCATCTAGTGACCTATCCTGCTGTTGTCTTCATTGCTGTCACTCATTCAGCTTCCCATAACCCTGTCTCGCTAACCTGTTCATCAAGCACTGCTCTTAATGCCACTTTTCCTCTCCTCTCTTCCCACTTTCTCTCTGTTTTTCTCTCTGTTCACAGCTTTTCTTTTTCCAGTAATCTTCTGATTTTTTTCTTCCTTTCCTTTCTTTTCTATTAATGTATTTAGTACATGTCTTGATGGAAGTGATAGGCGAGAGTGAAGAATGGAATGAAAAGATGACGAAGGGAAGGCGAAAAGAAGGGCTG
Source organism: Aptenodytes forsteri (assembly GCF_000699145.1). Lineage (NCBI taxonomy): Eukaryota > Metazoa > Chordata > Aves > Sphenisciformes > Spheniscidae > Aptenodytes > Aptenodytes forsteri. Next base: position 3,034,113 of record NW_008795695.1, read on the forward strand.
TATAATTTTCAGGCTGGTAACTGGACTACAGAAAACTTAAGCAGAGGTTTGAACTGACTGAATTTGAAATCTTTTACGATCCTAGGTATAGAAAAAGTGACATGGAAACACAGGTTGCTTTTGGGACCAGGACAGTGTGGTACAAAACAAAATGTTTATTTTTGGTACAAGCCCTTGGGTGAAATTCCTTCTACTGATCAAACAAAGAATAGCTTGAACTGAATGTCCTCTCTCTTAAGGGAACTTAGAGGTATGTCTTTAGTTATAATGGAGCAATTAATTTTTTATAAATCACTTACATAACCTGAAGATATTCTAGGATGACTTTCTAGCTTGCTGGTCAGGACAATAAGTGCACTCCTACGGGAAGATATCCCTCCTGGTGTGAATATTTTAATTATCTTTACTAAGTGAAGCAGTGATGATGAGCAATTGAGATGTCTAGCCATCCCTTCACCTTTTTCTCTTATCTTCTGTGATAGTGCTCAAAATGGTCTCCTGAAAGAAGTGACATCAGCTGTCCTCAAGCAGAGGAGAGATTAACCCTGATTTTCCACTTCTGTGTGAGTGTTCAAACATCTGATCTATTGAAGAACCCTACCTCTGCCCTTCTGGCAATTACATGAAGCTAGTCCTGAAAAAACATTTTTAGGATGACTTGACAAATTCTTATCCAGAGTTGCAAACTGAGTATGAAAGAAAGATTTGCTCTGAAGTTTTGTGATTTCTGAAATCCACTTTTTGGACATGTGGGGGACAAATTTACAATTAAAAATAAAAGAAATAAGGAAACAAAACAGAGAAGCATAAATTGTACCTGACCCACCCAGTACAAGTTTAACTCTTTCATTACTCCCATTTATTTCTACTGTCTGTTCTTGGGAATAAAGGGGTGAACTGAGATTTATCTTCACTTATTTTTAGCCACCTTTTCTGCACTTGGACCATATAATAGTGCTGGGAGCAAGGACAGTTTGCTGTAAGGAGTCTGAAGCTGTTCTATATGTTATACAGGCTTATACAGGGTGCCTTTTCTCCAATTCCTCTCTTTATCTGCTCCTCCAAGCAGAGTTGAGAGAGGATCGGTGAATGCTCCGGACTTCACTATGCAGGATTCCAGAGGGCACTTTAAATGTACCCTAATGTCAGCTTTCAGCTTCCAGTTGCCATTGCCTGAACTGTTTATATATTGTTTGGGGCGGGTGGGGTTAGCATACTTTTTTAAGTAGAAAGTAATTGCAGCAAGAGGACTGAATCTTATTGGGTTGTTCAGAGCAAGGTGCTACCTGGTGTGGCTCCTGGATGAGCTCCGTGACAGATTGAGCCTGCACATAGCTAAAGCAATTTCTCCCCCCACAACAAGTAGTGCTGTACAGATTGATGTTATCATTATGATACAGAGTTTAGACATTTGTAGAATAGCTGATCTCTCCATTGGCAAAGTGTGGTTAAACATAACAAGCAATGAAACGGATGTTTATCTTCTAAGAAAATCTGCAGATAAGAAACAGCAGAACCTTTTCTGTTTCCTAGGCAGGACCTTAGAGGAGTTACATGTCCCTTAGATTATGAGAGCTGAACAGGAATTTTCTGTAGTGACCCTATGATAGAAATTGCAGTGTCTGCAAAAGTAAAATTTTCCTTAGGGAAATACAAAATATGATGGCAGGATGCATTAGGATTGTGTTGAAGGGAAACCATCACGAGAGTTTATTTGACATACTGCATGTAGGTTTTCAAGAAAGCGTGCACAAGAGTGATGACTTTAAGCAGGAATAAGGGCAAAGAAAGATCAGAAAGAAATTGAAGAAGCTATTTCACAAGGCAAGGCTGAAAGCATGCCTTATTTATCATAACTACAGCAAGACCAATATATATCGTAGTTCTCTTTAAATAAGGAAGGGAAAATAACAACATAAGCTAAGGACAGTAGCTGTTTTGGATAAATTTAAACTGGAAATTCTGACACTGAGGATCTGGAATAGATCTACCAAAGAGATATTGGAGGTGTTAAAGAAGGTGACTACTGTAAGACAGATTTTGATGTTAGCTATTAAAAGGAACGACGTGACCACATGTAGTCTATCCAGGGTGTCAAGTGTACTTCATTTAAAACAGATTGAAGCCTCCCAGGAGTCAATATAGCTGAAATAGAAGATAGAAAAAAAAACAAATAATTATGTATATATTAACATATATATGTATCCATTTATTCCAATAACTGATGGAAACCAATATGAAGTATCAGTGTTTCCTGTGAAGCAGAAAATCCAATTTCCTCTAGGCTGTAACAATTGCACAATATTTATGTGACTTGGGCATCAAAATTACCTTGAAGTTATTCTCCTTTCAGCTTCTAATAATTAGCTATAGGGCTTTCTTACCATGAACGCTGATGATCTGTAACTGTCAGAGTTTCTTAGAAAAACTTTAGAAAGATAAAAGCTGTTGAAATTTTCTGACCTTTTTTGTCAAGTCTGTAACTTACTATCGATATTTGTTTATGTAGATTGTATTTAATTTTGTCAATATGTCATGACCCTAAGAATCTTTCAATCACCAGGCAGAAGAGGAAAAGAAACAGTGATGACCCGTAGCCTGAAGGTTTGGATTTTTTTTAAAACAAAACCAAACAAAACCTGCAACAACAAAAAATTAAAACAACCCAAAACACCCAACCAAACAAAGCCCCTATTGATATAGATAATGAGTTGGCTTATTATTTGCTTTTTAAAAGTATCCACGGTATCGTGGGACCTGCCATAGGCTGTGTTTAGCAAATCCCTGTTACTTTTTAGAGACAGAAAGCTCTATCCAGAGAACTTTTCAACAAACTTATCTTACTTGTTGGTTTGGTTTTTATCTCACTTTGATTATGAACAAAGTCTGAGAAAAGAATTAAACAAAAATGGACTTTAATGAGCATGAAAAGTTGTCCTGATTTTAATGAGTTTTCAAGAGCATGTAGAACAGTTTGAAATATTTGAATGGCACTTAATATGTATGCAAGCATTTAAAGTCAGAATCAGTAGATTCGTCATGTGCTTAAGTAGTATTTAGTTAATAGCTGACATGTCTCTTGTCAAAGTATAATCCTTGGTTTGTTAGTTTGGGGGTTTTTTAAATACCTTTTGATTACACTTTCTTAATCAGTTAAGTGTTAAATTAAAGACTGTCCCCATTGACCCTGGCCCTTCTAACTTTTTCCATAGGTGAAGATTCAAAGATTCATAATTTCAACTTGTCTGTGTCATAATTAAATTGTGTATGAAAATGTCATAATTCTTCATCACCCAGCCTTCTTTCTAGGGAATGAAATATCTATCAGACGCTCCAGGAGCTCTGACCTCCTTTATTTTAAGCAGAGGATACTTTACTGCAAATCTGAAACTGTGGATTGTTAGTTAAAAGCTTCTCAGAACAACTGATTATTCTTAGGCAATTCCAATGTCAGTAGCATCCTGTCTTTATCTTTCTCAAGCTCTCCTGACGCAGCAGGAGAAAAATGCCCTTTCTCTCTTTGTTAAACAAAGTAGTTTGTATCCATCTTCATATTTAGCTTGCTCGTCGAAGAATCCAGCTAGTAATCCTCTTTCCTATTTATAAACATAATTAACTTGTTTTAATTGAATTGAAAATTCTAAATAAATGTTCATTAATATTTTCTTTGTCAGGACAAGTACAATTCTTACTTGCTTCACTGGATGCAACTCTGGGCTGTAACTGGGTACGGCTGAGCTTCGTCTGGTTTCAGGCAGACTTTGTACTCGCTACTGATTATGAACATTGTTAATAGTTCATAAACATTTTTGGTTGCCAAATGGTGGGGTCTTCAGTCATAAATGAACTATTTTGGGGGCAGTGAAATGCCACTGAAATGTGAACTTGCAACAGAAATTATTGTAAAGTATGTTGGAAAGTAAGATAGGCTGGAAGAGTATAGAGGAGAGCTGGATAGAGTGGAGACAGTATCTTTGCTCTCTCTCTTCCCTTCTTATGGCTGGAGCAACCAACAACAGCCTCTTGCTTGAGAACAACAATTCAACACTTAATGAATAGCAAAAAAAGGCCAGAGATGAATCCAGAGACAAAGAACAATAACCACTTTATGGGACTGGTAAATGTATATGTCTTTCCCTTAGTTCATGACAGTCTCAATACTCAGTCCTAGGTCTGAAATCTATAGAAGGTAACTATAAGGCACCATTATAGATCATGGAGTGCTCTCTGCTGACATTATTTATGGAAGTTGAATTTCTGGATACCTCTCTAAGATACACACCTATACAAAAGGAAAAATCAATTCTCCTCCTGTTGTGTGTTATAAACTACTTACTTGTATAGTGGAAGATCATACAAATGTGTACAGGGTCATAGATAGATCTAATAATATGGCAGGATCATTAATATTCTTTCAAAAAATTTGGGTAGTTTTTTGAGATTATGATCTAACAACAAGTTTAGGAGGCATAGAAATTAAACATTAGTAGATAATTGTCTTTTTATGCAGATAATTATGCTGTATTTCTCACAGGAACCACAGACTTAAAATTCGGAAAAGGAAAAACATTTTTCAATGGAATCTTTCTCTCAAAGTGCACACACACCTGCGCGCGCGCACACAGACATGTATCTATATTATATGCTAGAAGTTTTGACTTCTCCTGCAAATGATCAAAGCTAGAGAATCTGTATATTGTGTAAAGCTTTATAAAAATGTTCATGACTGCAGCAAAATACTGGATATGACATTGCATTTTTTTTCCCTCAGTGTTTTTTGTTTGTTTGGTACTTACTCAAATGAGATCAAAATGAAAGCAAAAAATGTAAATGTATGAAATGACCTGAAACAAGAGTCTTGCCCATTCTTTCAGCTGGAGTCATCAAGCTAGCACATCAACTCATCAACAGCTGTTATTAGTCTAATCTACTTTGAAAATACCTAACCCTGAGATGAGGCACATAGGAATACGTAACCACAGCCAGGGGACTGAGGTGGAAGTAAATCAGGAGTTGAGCAGAACTGCCTGTGCCATGTACCACTGCACGGTTCACAAGCTGCACACATTAAGTTTCAGGCCACTCACAAAAGCCTAGCATTTAGCCTGCTCCATGTAATATCATCAGAGAAATTGTTTCTTGCCTGTGTGCACTTACACTTAAGAAAAACACGCAATACAAAACACGTAATACATTTTGTCGTTACTGGAGAAAGGAAATAAAGAGAAGTCAGGTAAGTGAACTGTCAATCAAACAGAGGCAGCAAGATCTGGCTGTTATTACTTTTGTTACTGATACCGTTACGTCTGCCAAGTTGCTCCTATTCTTTGTGATCACTCAAGGGTGAGGGCACTTTAAAATGAAAATAGGAATCTGGACTGCGTATTAAAAACTGCATATTTATGTGCCTGTTTGTGTTTGCCTCTTCTGTCCCCCGTTGCTCTTTCTTCCTTGCAAACATTTATCTGCATATTTTTAATAGCAAGTTTTGGTGAAAGCATTGACAGTGTTTGTTATTGCCCTGCTTCTGAAAAGCAATGGTTATAGCTTGGAGCGAAGTAATTTTCACTGCATCCTGTTGAAGATGTTTAATTAACATGAATCAAAATAAACAGCAAAACAAGTATATGATGTTTTATCTGCTTAGATGTGTGCATGTGCTGCAACTTTTCCTACACTAAAGCCATATGGGAAGACAATCTTACTAAAATAAATACAAAAATGAAAAAGGAGAGGTGGTTTTTTGTTATAAATATTATTTTTTCTGAAAAAGAGCATTTGTATAGAAGAATATGTGAATTGTGATGAATTTTTTTGTTCTTTGCACAGTACAGGTACCAGCCATTTGTTCTTTCTTTTGACCAAAATGCTTTTATTTCCATGAAAATGGCACAGTGCCTTATATAAGTCTGTACTGCACTGAAAGGTGCAGGGCAGCTGAGAAGGGAAAGCAATCTAGAGGTTGAAACATGGAGCTCCTGAGAGTAACTTAACTCAGGAGAGGCTCCCCGCTACCTCACCTGGATCGCTTCTGGTGCCTTAGTTAGCCTTAGTCCATAAGGTAAGCGAACTTGAGAAAAATGTGCTTTGGTTTTTTCTCCTTTGTGAATCTACTAGATGCTGTCATCTTGGGCTATTTAATGTTTCGATTATTGCGGTTTTGTAATACCACTGTATCATAATAAAGCATGAGTGCTTTGTTCTTCTAATCTCCCTTGTTCGTTCCTGTTTTCATTGTATCTGTGACAGGAGCTGATCTATTATAATCAATATCGCGTAGGAACATGTAGATGTCTTGGTGGTAGCACAGTGGTTTCCTTACGGATTTTTTTTATTTCACTTATATAATGAATGAATGAACACTTTCTCTGCTGTATTTTCTAACTATTCATGCTGAAGATTCATGCTGATTTACAGTATGCTCTTTTAGAAAATATTTTTGTGGGCTTGCCTCTATTCTCAGTGACGCTGTTAGAGATGATACTGTAGATGGGGCTCAGGTGGCTTCCATGTTTTGTCAGCTAGTCTATGCTGCCAGCATGGAGTCTGAGGCTGGATCATAGCATATGTTTCCCCATAGTTTTGATGGCTTCCATAACTGGGAGTGGTTTGTTGTGGTTTTGGGTGACTTGGTGCCATACAAAGCCACTGACGCACAGAAAAGCACTTGAGCTACTCTTGGTTGAGCCTGAGAAACTGGAGCATCCCCCAGTGAAAAGAAGCTTTGTTAATCTGGGTTAACATAATCTTTGTAGCCACATTTCAGAATTTACTCACCATTTCCATTTGCGACTTTAGCTCAATTGTTAAAGCCCAAAGTGAAACACTTTATCTGCCTCCCCTCCTGCCCCGCACTACACTTAGTAATCTTGTTCATAAAAATACAGGGGTTTTATCCACGTTGCTCTTGAGGGCCCTCAATATTTCCCATGAAACCAGAGACAGATATTTTCCTGGCCTTGGCAGAACCGCTTCTAGGCAGTGAAGAATCATTCCCTCTGGAAAGATCTCATTTCACGGCTGAGAGAAACCCTTCTAAAAGTTACACCATCTGTAAATTATTCTTACCTTAAACTCTCCAAAATAAAGAGTTAGCCCTTTTTAAGTTTGTAGGGATAAGACAGGGGAAGCTACTTTATGTTTCTGTCTTGGGGTTTTTTATCAATAACGAATGTTCAAAATCAGCTTGGGTGTTTGGAAGAGAGCTATTGAAATTAGGAATGCAAAACAGACAAAAACAAATATTTGTAATACCATTTGTCATGCATGCATTGAAACAGTTTATGCAGCAAATGCCCTGGGTTTGCTTTTTTCATGAGCTATATCTTCTATTTTGCCTAATGTTAAACTACCGTTCTGGAATCTCATTGAGTAGTTCTTTGTACCTGTGGCCATAATAAACAAACTGAGAATATTAATGATCAAATTTATTACTAGATTGCTACATACATTTGTTGTCCACACACTTGGGCTACTTCATGCTTGTTGTTGGATGCCTGGTTATAAATGGAAGCTGCACTGCAGTAGACAAATATTAAAAAGGGAATAGGATTATTCTGGAAATGAAAATGGGAAGAATAACATTGTTGGGTTGGCAAAAACCATGCTCAGAGATTTTTCTCTTTTCAGTTAAGATTTATGATAACTGAGTAAAGAAGCTCATGTGGAGAGGACAGTGTAAAGGAACAGAGAAAGAGAAAAACATGTTTTGTCAAAATGCCTGTATCAATCCTATTGTAGTTCTCTGTTAGCCTACTGTTCATATATTAGTAAAACTTTCCGAGCTGACTTTACACACTCTTTGACTACAGACACTTTTTATTGCTTTATAATATCCAGTTATTTTCACTGGAAGCAAAATTACAGCTATTGAACCCATAAATTTGTGGGAGAGAGGCAAAGATGATTTTCAAGTTTTTTTCTAAGTAATTCTTATCATCTTTTGAAAAAAGAGAAGGGAAAGAAAAATCTTGATAAAATTGTGGAGGAATGATTGGTGGATGGCAAAAAAAGACAAATGCTAGGACTGTGTTTGGATAGTTGCTTATGTTAAGTTGAGTATAATACAGGTTTTCTAAAACTGGTTTCTAGTTTGGCTTTTTTTTTAAATTTTCTGACATAATTTTGCATAAAAACATTGATTGCGAGATACTATAAGAAATGCTGCCTGACACTTGCACAGTATTTCCCAGTCCCGTTAGCTACGGGCGCGGTTGCACTGCTGCTGGTTAAGGCATGAGTCAGCTGTACTGCATAGTAGAATCACATGGCAGAGTTAGGACATCTTGTAAGTTGCCATTTTTAAGAAACGCTAATGTGGTTTTTTTTTTAACAGTTGACTGAAAATGTCAAGTTTTTAATATAGGAAAGCGTAGCTGTGTGTTTAACTCCTGGGTTTTTTGGGGGGTCAAAGCTAGTTTTACTGTTGCCATTTGGTTTAGCTTTGCATGTTGAGCGCATGTTAAAACTGCAACTAATTGGCGATTTCAGAAGAAACAGTGAATATCTGCAAGAGGTGCTAAAATAAAAGTTGTTTGGTTTTAGTGTATATTTTTTCCCCTGAAACTTCTGCAGGTTGATCTTAGAAGAGCTCTCACTTGATTTAAAGCTGCATTCAGTTTTATGCTGAACATCTAACAGCTTCCTTCTTTTTTTTCTCTCTCTTTACATTTAAACAGATTTATTTCTTAGAAAAAGAAACAATTGTATAAATATCATATCAATACATTTTTGTGAAGTGCAAAAAGGATATCCTCTCCTGATGTATACTTACATGTATTTCCAACACAACAATACCACTTATTTCCACCGGTCTTACCAGTTGTTGTTACTGAGTATTAGTTTAAATAACAGCTTGATGGCAAACTCAGATGATTACCATTCAGTCTCATAAATATGCTGGAGGTTCAGCTTACCAAATAGGAACTCCTGTCTTTACTCGGGAAGTGGGACGCATTTGAATAATAAATTTGATTTTATGTTTTTCAATGCAATGAACTTCTGTCCGAGTCAGTGCGTTCCAATGAATAGCAATAGAGTTTCTATTTTTAAGGTGTTACAATTAATTTTTCTAACCAAATAGGATTATAGGTTGCAAGGACTGTAATATTACATAACCAATTACTCTTTATTAGCTAGCTCTGTGTGAAAGACTTTTTGGATGGAGTACAATGTAAATATTAGCTTTGAAAAAATGAAATAAGTTGATACGATCAGAATAATAAAAAAAACTAGCATAAAAAAATCAGAACAAGATAATTATAGTGTCATTTTTAGTAATTTAATGTCAACAATAAGTTATTATTTAATGTGCTTCAGAAATTGGATTATGCATCGTAAAAGAAGCATATAGTCATCAAAAGAGGAAACTGGAGTGGAAGAAAATGGAGGAAAGTATATATACATAGGCATACTTCATTAGGAATTTAATCATGTTGTATTTACCTAAGCTAAATTAATGTTGTACCTTACTGAAAAAGAAAGAGGAGTTCTAATCAATAGAAAAGGTCTGTGACCTTTCTGCCTGAAAAAAAATTGAGAAGTGGCATTAACACATGTATTCAGTAACAAAAGCATTAGTCCATGTAGAGACTGAAGAAGAGGTGGGTAAGCTTGCGAAGTACTAGGGCTGACCATGACCTGCTAATATTTTAAAGGTGATAAATGCTGTTGGATGTTTTAAACATTTAGTTAAAATCTGTTACCCAGCATACACAAAACATTTTTCAAGCCTGGCAATGTCCCATGTCCTTGCAAATTCCTGGCAAGCACTAAGCAATGTGCCTGCCTGTGCACTCAGGCTTTGGTGGCTCAGCATTGCAGTGGCTTGGAACGGGGTGGGCACGGCCATGGTGGAGGTGATGATGAATCCATTCAAGTAAAGCTTTAGGTTTATGCAATTGCATTCATCTGAATGAAACATCAGAGGTGATACTCTATAATACTTTGGAGCCCAATGTAAATATTTTTCTTCTGCTGGGCTGGAATGAAATTGTGTAAGTCTTTGTGTAAGCATAAGCAAAGGAAACTGAGATGATGTTCCTGCAAGCATTCTTAATTTACTTTTAGGAAGGATTTTTTTTGTGTCATAAAACATTTTAATTTAGGTTTCCTACTTTGCTGGTGAAAAGGATATCCTGCACATTTTAAAAAAAATCATAATAGAAAATTCCT
>NW_008795695.1:3045012-3047786 GCF_000699145.1 Aptenodytes forsteri
TTAAACTTTTTTCATAAATGTACTTCTCTTCCCTCCAAGGAGAACTCTTAGGAATGGAAATTGATAAGTCTTGAACAGCTACATTTCAAAATCTTATTTTTCACAGTAAAAAATTATAGGTGACATAGTGCAGCAAATATTACCCACTGCACTACTGTTTTAACATAGACCCATGCATTTTGATAAATTAATTTTGGGATTGGGGTGCAGAGAAGAGGAGGACTATGATCAGTAATGTCATCCATTTACACAGTACACTATCCTCTTCTTGCTTTAAAGTCTGATGGATTTTCAGCAGTCTCGTATACAAGATGTTTTAAAATATGTCATGTGGATCATTTTAACATATTCCAAACTGCACAATCAATTAAAATTAAACTGAAGCAATAAAGTCACAGCTGCTCTGCTGTCTGAAATAAAAACTAGAAAATTACTGAGCTAGAGTTGTTCACATTTAGAGGATATAAACAGAAGAATCCTATCTGCTGTCTCTGAATGTTCATACATCTTTTGTTCATCTGCAGACCACAGTGAATACTAATCTCGAAACCAGTAATTCTCTTGTTTCCAATACATTCTTCATAGTTCTGAAGAGGTAAGAATTTAAAAGGAGAGGGAATAAATTTCTGTCAGCTATGTACCGCTAAGCTCATGAATTGCATTAAACCAACACAACGCTTATAAATGAATCTAAAAGAATCTCCAGTTTCGTGTATAGATTTCTTTTTGTTTTATACTGCATGTGAGGAGATTAAAAATAAATGAGGTAATATGGTAATATTTTCATGCGTCCAAGCAAAGCTAGATTCTAGTTATCTATTTCAAAAGTGACCAAGGCCTAAATCATTAAATGCTGTGTACGTGCCAATCAGTGATTTATATAAGCAGGCATTCAGAGATATTTAGGCATTTAACATGTGATAAAATGCCTTTACATGACTGGCATTTATAAAGACTTATGCCCTGTTTATTTGCTGTATAAATGTATAATGTTGTAGGGGTATTATTTCAGCTAGTTATCTTGGGTAATGAAGTCATAGTAGTACAGACTTGAATGTGTGCTTTTGAAAATAAAGGAAATATTGTCCTATTCCCAGATACTGCATTGTTTATATTTTTATTATTAGCTTAGTTTTTTAGTGGTTTGGTTGCCCAAGGGAGAGGGCTGTCCCCAGGAAGATAATCACTGTTCTTCCTCCTGCTGCGAAGATGGCAGAGACTCTACTGGTGTGTGCTCTGGTGCTCCAGCAGAGTAGGTGGGAGATGAGCTCACATACCAGAAATCTAGATTATGCTCTTTGGAGGAGCTCGGTGGTGACAATACCAGTGGCCCAAGGTTGCATGCCTGGTGGCAGGGGCTTACAGGCTGGCATTTTTCCATCTAGGTAATTGGCCATTACGACCTGTAAATTTTTTTTTAGAACAGCTCCTCTCAAAAATCGATTCCTAGGTCTCTTTTGTAGGAATCCAGCCTCCATGTTACACTTTCTCATATCGTCGTTAGTGGGCTGTTATCAGATACTAAATATGAAAGGTAAGTGGCTTGTCAGCTCACCACATGTGAGGAAAAATATAACGATTGTGATAATGCAAACACCTCTTCTCACTTCCTATTCATCTAGTTTATAGGCATAGTGAATTATTCAGTGAGAGTTAACCTCCCCCTATTGCACACATGTTCGAAACCTGCCAGTTGCATCATTGGGTATCAGCAGTCAATTTTTCACATTTAAATTGATTGAAACACATTGACACCTGTGCACCTTCAGTTTTTTTTAAACACTGCATGCATGGATAAATAACTTGCAGAGTAAAAGGCAATTCTCAGTAACACTGAACTCCAGGCTTGTCAATTAATTTTGGTATCCCTGGGGAATGTTCTAACGTCTTTCAGCCTAAGTCTTTGTAATAAAGCTCTATGTCAGCCAGCATGCTGATGACAGACTGTGCACATCTAATTGACAAGACCCTGTATCCACTGACTCTAGTAGCTATGGGTATTTTATGTGAAGGATGTAACACAGAACTCAAAATACAATATGTGTCATACTGTGCTACATAAAAGCTCTACTCTGGAACCAGAACCCTGTGGTGATGAGGACTTCAGGTATACAAAACCAAATAGTCTGCAGTGGCTTTGAGGCTTATGACTAGTTCCTTTCTGGTGGCACAACAGAAGAAATAATGGTGGTGGTTTGGTTTTTCAGCTCCCACCTCTGTGGGCATAGCAGGCATTAGAGCACTGTTACTCCTTCCTGTACAGAGCTCTCAGCTCAAGTCGATCAGGTCTCAGTTTGGGATGCCACGGTCTAGTAGTGATGAACCTCTGGCTTGGAGGAACCTGTGTCATGTTTGTATAATATTGTATGCCTTTCTGTCAGCTGTTTGTAGTCTTCCCTGTCTTTACCATGGTAATGCTTTCACTTCCAGGCAGTTCCGTACCTCATCACATTCTTCTGTCTCCCTGACTTTTTTTTTGTGTGAAAATCATGTAATTGGCCATCCTTCAAAGGACAGACATTTTTTAATTCCATCTACAAAAAACATACATAGTTTCATTTCATCTGTTTGGGGCGGTGTCCTGGTTTCATCGGGGATGGAGTTGATTTCCTTCCTGGTGGCTGGTGCAGTGCTGTGTTTTGGATTTGGGATGAGAACAAGGTTGATGGCACACCTATGTTTTGGTTGTTGCTAGGTAATGCTTACACTAGTCAAGGACTTTTTAGTTTCCCATGCTCTACCGACTGAGAAGGCTGGAGGTGCACAAGAAGCTG
>NW_008795695.1:3048137-3053353 GCF_000699145.1 Aptenodytes forsteri
TATCAACTTATGTGATACTCCAAACGTGTCTCATATCCAGTTCAGAAACAAAGTAAGAGTGGCAACTATTTGGTTTCTCTTTGTTCAAGCCAAAGTTCAGTGCAAAACCTGTTGCTTAATTTTCTACCAATTCTCACAGCACATAGAACATGAACACAGAGTTTATCTTTGTTCCCCCCACGATACTTCTCTCCAAACTCAATCATTTTTGTGAAAGAGATTTTTAAACGTTTTTAAGACCGTTCTTACATGTTATTATTAGCTGTTGGAGTATGTACTCCTCTTGGAGTAGTGTCTATACTTTATACTACTTTGGCTTATAACTTCTTGCTGAGAACTGATTGTCTTTTGCTGGCAAATGTTTTTCATCCTTTTTGTTTTCCTGGTACTGATGATAAACTTCTATTTCTGTAATTACTGGCACTAGCAAATAACTCGATGTTGTAAAGACTCTTACTGTTAATTTAGCATCTGTCTTCTCTCTTTTCCCCCGTATGTCATTTTACACATTTTTAGGCAATGTATTGACTGTTTTGGCAGACTTCAATGTCTTTGTTGTTGTGTTGTTTGTTACTGCAGTCTGAGTATTATTTACCTGTTTTATCTTGGTGATGCTGGTCCAACGATCATATCTGTGCTTGTCTTAAAACCTGGCCTGGTCAGGATCCGACGTTTGGATAAGTTGAAGGTTTTGCAACTTGCGATTCCTCCTATGCTTTTGATATCTGTTCAGCATTTCCAGAAGTTCTTGGATTGCCTGTTTTATCACTCCTATTCTTGGTCTGATCATGACTCAACCTGTATTAAGCTCCCATCCACTAAATTTTGGGAGACAGCTTGTGCCTACATTTTAAGTTAAATTAAACACTTTTAATTCCCTCTGTAGTTAGTCAAAAAACATTTTACAAGTCTCTAGACAAAGATTATGTTTTCCTAAATCTGCCTTGATTGACTATTACACAACGTGAAATGCTTGAATAATTTAGCTTTACTTGGTGTCTTAAATATAGGTATTAAGCGGAGCACACTGGATTCCATCTTTACCATACACTCTCACGTTTTTATATCATGTCTGCTTGGCATCTCTGGTGGCTGCTGGAGCCCCCTCCTTCCAAAACTTCCAAAACAGACAAAGTTTTGTCTTGTCCAGTGATTCATCAGTGCTTTGTGTAATATTTTTGTCTCCTGTTTCTTCTATTTTTCCTGGGTTTCTTTTTTTTTTTTATTTTTTTCTTTGGCTTCTTTACAGTCTTCTTGAAATGACTTTGTTCTATCGCTTGTTCATTGAAGGCTTTTGATATTTTCTTTTACTGGGTTTTGAATTGCTTTCTTAAATATTCATCTGTTCTGCAGTAAAACCTCTGTTATCACAAATAGAAGTTTTGAAATGTTTTCCAGTCATCAACTCACAGGTCTTCTAGCATATCAAAATTAAATTTGGTTTTGTTTGGTGTTGGGGAAAAAAAAAGTATCAATGTTTTCTTTGGTTATATATATAAAGAAAAATTTCTTTACTGAAAGAGTGGTGAAACATTGGAACAGGCTGCCCAGGGAAGTGGTGGAGTCCCCATCCCTGGAGGTATTTAAAAGACGTGTAGATGCAGCACTTAGGGACAATGGTTTAGTGGCATGGTGGTGTTGGGTTGACGGTTGGACTCGATGATCTTAGAGGTCTTTTCCAACCTCAATGATTCTATGATTCTATGATATTAATGGACTTTTTTGCATAGATAATTTCAGCCACTGCTGCTGTTATTTCAGACTTCCAGCAGTTGACCATATAAGACTTTCAGTGCTAGCGATGATGAGGAAGATGTTTCTGGTTTTCCTTTTTATTTATTTGTTTGATAACTTAATCAGGCACCACTATTTAAGAAGGGATCTCCCACAGATCTCTCTGCACTTGTAACAATCTTTGTAGAATGTACAGATAGTGCTGTTCATGTAGAAAGAGGGAGTAAGGAAGAAGGGATTTTTCCCCTCTATTTTCTGGCCTAAGTAAAAAGCTCTCTCAAACACAGTTGAAGGGGAAAAAGACCCAAAACCCTTCTGGGCTTATATTTAATTCATCTTAGATGAACTTTGTACAACTTTTTATACTGCTGAATTGCACATTTTAAAAATCTCAGTTTGTGTATTTACAGCTGAATACATTGCTACTTAATGGGAGAGATTCAAGATGATTGAAATGAACAAAATAAGGTGTTATTTACTATTAGTTAACATGCTTTTAACCAAGATAGAGGTGAAAGTATAATATTAGAGTTCCATGTTAAGGTTCTAAATTTTAGATCAGTGCATGGGAATGTGTGAATTGTATCCACATATAAACTGGCTGAAATATACACCACAACGGTAGTTTTAAGCATCTAAAACCTATCTTTGTTAAAGTTTACATATACTAGAAACTGCAGCAAAGGTAAATTCTGCAGACAAACTACTGCTGGAGAATTATGCAAGTATTTCCCATCCAGCCCACTTCAGAAATAAGTAATTTCAGACACATCACCGGATTTGGTTACTCCTGTTTCAAAATACTTTTGAATGTCCAGGCATTGATGAAATGGGGAATTTATATAGAAAAAAAGTGATGGAGAGAGAGATTACATCACAATAAACATTTCAAAATCATGAAAATGAAGTTATTCAATTGTCCAAATTCATTTTTTAAATTGGATTCTGGAAATTTACCCATTCAGACAGAAAAAATCTCACATTTTTTTTGCAAGACAGGAGGAGTAGTATTATGCACCTCTTGTTAGTTTCATTGAAGCCATTTTGCACATGCAATGCATTTGGCAAAATGTTTTCACAAGCACTCCCCCTTTCTGATGCAATCTATCTGAAGCAATATGCTATCAAACCTTAGTATTTGCTTTAGAAAGTCCTTAGGAAAAAAGCAATTCATGACATAGCTATTATTTTATCATACTTCCTGTACTGTCTCAAGTGATAATGTGATTCAACTTCAAAGCATATTACACATGAGCTGGTGATTACAGAAAATGTAATTTCTTTTTGATTCGTGAGCATAAAAGTATGCATTTTTCTTATAGCCTTTCACACCGTTCTTTATAGATGTGATAATTTTACTAAATTTTAGTTAACTATGCATCTGTATTGTGTCCATGTACAAACTGCTACAAATATATGAGAAAATGGCACCTGTAAGCTTTTACCCTGCAAGCCCTTCCTTCTGAAGACACTTTCAGACATAGAATCTCACTGAAGTCCAAGATATTTGACATCTTACAGTTGAGGCTAACAACAGGTTCCCATAAAAATAAATCCACATCCCTAAATTTAGCTTAATCTCCGGCACATAACTTTAAAAAAAAAATAAATTATGAGCAATTTAAGTGATTTCTGAGGAAGTCTTATACAAGATATGACACTTAATAACAGATATATAAATTATTTAATTATTATTTGAATATGAGTGAATGACATAATAAAATGGCTGATTAATGCCAGTTGTGTACATGGGCAACCTTCTCTTTGAACTCTAAGAAAGTTGGATTGAACCTTATGTGGAAATATATTAAAAATAACAGAAACATGCATTGTATTTACAATTCATGTTTTATTGCTCTATATGTTATGTATAATATCTATAGCACAAAGGTTAAACTGAAGCAAGATTTTAGGAGAAACTCATTGTTCTGCTTTTAAAATACCTAAGCTGCAGCGCATCAATGGAGCATGCCTTCAGAATCCAGATGATTTGCAAAAGCTGAAAACACAAGTAGGTCTGGTTGGTCTCACTGACAGCAAAATGTGCTTTTTGCATCTTACTCTTAGAAATAAATCATAGAACCATAGAATCATAGAATCATTGAGGTTGGAAAAGACCTCTAAGATCATCGAGTCCAACCATCGACCCAACACCACCATGCCCACTAAAACATGTCCCTAAGTGCCTCATCTACTCGTCTTTTAAATACCTCCAGGGATGGGGACTGAACCACTTCAAGCACTGTAAGTATTTAGAACTGATGAAAAATATCTTGGCATACCACCAGTACTCCACCTTCAGCCTCTCCTCTTTCCATTCAGAGCTGTGGTCTCCTTGGCTTCCTTTCCTTCACTTCAGCTCCAGGGATGAAGGACCCAGGGATGTGTGCATGGGCTCAGAGGCTGCTCTGGGGTGTGCAGGTGATGGGAGCAGCCTTTCTTTCCCTCACTGTGAACACTTTTTGCTCTGTCCAGCTGCCAGTTTTCAGAAATGCTTAGAAATGTACCAACATTTTAAATTTTGCAATGTGTCCATCTCTGTCACAGTTGCTTTGAAATTGGACTCAAGAAGTACCATGGAGAGAAGGCCACCAGTGGCTGAATAAACAGCTCAGTTGCAGGAGCCTGTTGTCACAATATGAAATTAATGAGTAGAAAATCACAGCATTTCAGTTCAGAGGTATTTCTAGGTATGAAATTCAAACAGAGGCTACAAGGAGGGGTCTCTCCGCTCCTGAATAAAGGGGAAAGCTTACACAGACCGAGAGTTAAAAACACGTGGTTATAGAGGTGTAGAAGCTGGAGATACCTTACAGAAGAGTTATCCTCCAACAGGAGGCAGGACTCTGTGCAACAGAGACCGCGATGATGGGAAAAATTCTATGAACAGTTTGAGGAATGAAGTGTGGTGGTGAGCTGATTTTTTTTTTTTTGTAGTGCATATTTGATTGTGTACACGTACATAGGCTGCTTTGTAAACAGTGGTAAAAATACTTTCTTGAGTAAGGGGGTACGAGCTGCCCTACGGAAGAGATTGAACTGGGCCTTATTACATGAGGCTTGTCAGAAGTGACTTCAGAGAGCCTCTGCTCACCGCCTGTCACAACAGCACTTCGCTCAATACTCTGGAAGAAGTTGTCTCCTGGTTATGCACCAGTCAGGTGATCTCATCATCACGGAAATGAAAATAGTGTCCCTTTTTTACTGGAGACAACCTAAACTGGAGATTGCTGGAATTGCAGTCCTCATGCTTAGTGAGGCATCTTTCAGCTCTTCATTTTAGATGTAGTCAAAATAATCTGTTGTGGTTTAATCTCAGTCGGCAACTGAGCACCACACAGCCGCTCTCTCACTCCCCCCCACCCGGTGGGATGGGGGAGAGAATTGGAAGAGCACAAGTGAGAAAAACTCGTGGGTTGAGATAAAAACAGTTTAATAATTGAAATAAAATTATAATAATAATAATATGATAATAATAATAA
>NW_008795695.1:3053402-3055384 GCF_000699145.1 Aptenodytes forsteri
TGCAATTGCTCACCACCCGCCGACTGATGCCCAGCCAGTCCCCGAGCAGCGGCCCCCCCCGCCAGCTTTCCCCAGTTTATATACTGAGTATGACGTCACATGGTATGGCATGTCCCTTTGGCCAGTTTGGCTGTGCCCCCTCCCAGCTTCTTGTGCACCTCCAGCCTTCTCAGTCGGTAGAGCATGGGAAGCTGAAAAGTCCTTGACTAGTGTAAGCATTACCTAGCAACAACTAAAACATGGGTGCGTTATCAACTTTGTTCTCATCCTAAATCCAAAACACTGTACCAGCTACTAGGAAGGAAATTAACTCTATCCCTGCTGAAACCAGGACATAATCATAGCTTAAAATGTGGCAGAGGTTTATAATTCCTACTTACTGATAAAAACAGCTGTTGTATTAGTTCTGCTTACAGACTTCTAAACAAAAAGCAAGTAGACAAATTCTGCTTTGCTTTATCAGCTGAGGTTTGTCTGCATACATGAGAACTCAGAAAACCCAGTTGTCTTGCTTAAACTGCCAAATCTACACATGCTTTATATTTTGCTAAAATTCTGGTATTGGTAGTCTCTCTTGAGCATACACTAAATTATATTCCCAGGTGTAATTTCTTATTTCTGTTGCCAGAACAACTGTGAAAAGGATGGAGTCAGCTGCTTCTGATTAAAATAGAACAGGTTATTAAAAAAGAACTCCATCACCAGGTTGGTAGCTACCCCCGTTAGTCAGCCTTTGCATGGACGTGCTGTTGTCATGTGTCTTTGCTGGAAGATGGAAGTAGTGCTGCTAGAGGTACGTCTGCTCTTCCAACAGTGATGCACTAAGGGTGAAAATAAAATGGAATAAATATTGCATCCAGGAAAGAAAGTCACACTGAGTTTGTCTCAAATCAGAATTTCTGATTCCTGGCTTTGTGTCATACAAAGTGGCTTTGCAGAGGATTAACCAGTTTAGGAGAGAGCTGTTTGAAGTTATGAGTGTGTTTTTAAACCTAGAGTAGAATATCTGCTCCTGAAGACAATGGATGTATTGCTAATCCTGGGAGAAGTGCTGAGATATTATGCTTTACAGAAGCCTCCCCCTTAGTGACATTTTGAAACATCATTTCTTAGATGATCTTTTGTTTAACCAAGAAATGGTATAAAAAATTATATTGAAACAAAGTGATGAGGAAAACAATTATAGCTTCTTGAGGGGAAATAATTAAAACTGTTTCTAGGGGAAAAGTACATACTGTGTACAAATATTTGACAGTTAAGTTGGACATATCTTTTGTACAGTTCAGAATGAATTGCCTTTGACAGTATATGCTGCAGGGCAAGCTGACAGTAATTCAAACAAAAAGAACTGTATGAATCATTGAAGGTAAGAGGGGAGACAGGGATGCAACTTCCACTAATTTGCTATAGCTTCTCATTTGCAGGTTGCTGTAGTGTAAGGAAGATGGCTGCTAAGTTGTTACACTGTCACAGTCTGCAAAAGTATTTTCCATGCATAATAAAACAGGAGTTGCCAAAACTAAAAGATTGAGCAGGAGCTGAATGTTTCTAGTATACCTCTAAAAGCTTCTTTAAGTATTTGTGAGACTATCCTAAAGGGTCTTAAATACTGGGAACTGCAGTAATAAAACAAAATTTTACTGGAATCAATTTGAAGGTGCTAGGAAACAAACACAACTTAATTCTACTAGAGAATTTGACTTTATCTAAAGAGAAATACTAAACTTTTCAATTCCTATCTTTCTAGTGAATGCTCCAGTCAAATACGGACTTAAATTTTAATAAATATTTTAATTTTTTAAAAGAAGAAAATAATTTTTCTTCAAAGAAAGAAAGTCAGACCTATAATCTTAGTGTTTTATCTCTCCCGAATATGTAGATTTGCTCTGATTATACTTATTACAGAGAAATTGTCCGAGCAGCCAGGGATCAGGTTAGGAAAGCTAAAGCCCTGATAGAATTAAATCTGGCCAGGGACATCA
>NW_008795695.1:3057197-3057765 GCF_000699145.1 Aptenodytes forsteri
GACCTTTAGAGGTCCCTTTCAACCCAAACTATTCTATGATTCTATGATTCTATTTATTGTCTGTTTCTGTGTTTTGAAAAGATGGTATTATAATTAATTGTTGATTTTAGAAATGCAGGATTCATTCTCTTGGAGAGGTGTAAAATACCTTGAACAAATGTTACATGGTACTTCGTTAAGCTCTTAGGTGGAGAAAAATGGTAAAACAACCTTGTTAACTGAGAAACATATGTAAATAACGAAGTTCAAGCTTTGTGATGTATAAAAATTCTCCTCATAAAAAATATAAACAAAAAAGTTAAGAAGCAAAAGCGAGGGAAAAGCCAAGCTGTCTTTTGACTGTCCCATCTGAACCTAATATGTAATTTGATTCTTTTTTAGATGGAAAAAAGATATGCTAATATCTTTAATGTTCTTTGTAATTCAGTTTCACACAGTTCAGACAGAATGATATAACGGGTTCAAGTCTACTAAATCAAAAGCCAGAGTATCACCAAAACGGCCATTCATGGGAACAATCCCTTCAGCAAAGACTGAAAAGTAAATGTAGTGCTCTTGTGTCTGTAAA
>NW_008795695.1:3058457-3063569 GCF_000699145.1 Aptenodytes forsteri
GCCAGCTTTCCCCAGTTTATGTACTGAGCATGACGTCACATGGTATGGAATGTCCCTTTTGGCCAGTTTGGCTGTGCCCCCTCCCAGCTTCTTGTGCACCTCCAGCCTTCTCAGTCAGTAGAGCATGGAAAACTAAAAAGTCCTTGGCTAGTGTAAGCATTACCTAGCAACAACTAAAATATCGGTGCGTTATCAACTTTGTTCTCATCCTAAATCCAAAACACTGTACCAGCTACTAGGAAGGAAATTAACTCTATCCCTGCCGAAACCAGGACACATTTCTTCAGTATAACGGCACAGGTATAAGGCCTTTTGCAAAATCCATGTCCAGATCCCTGTTTTTCTCAAAGCTGAGGTAATGTGTGACTTGAATGGTCCATTTATCTAAATAGTTCAGACCAACTGAAAATACCTGATGTGCTGCTGTAAGTTAGGGCACTGATGATCAGTTAGTCTCTGTCTAGCCCAGCACTGAGACCTCTATAGCATACCAGCAAGATAAATACAGAGCTGGCGTCCTGTTATCTTCTCCAGGAAAACCAAATTTATTCTTCTTCCCCAGAGACTTCATAGTGTTTGGAGGGAATGACTGGGAGTAGATGCTCACAGCTTTGAGTTGTCATAGGGAACACTGTCTGTCTTCTGTGGCTTTTGTTGTACTTGAAGGCGCAAATACACTTTTCAAATGGTTAACCAAGGTCCTGAGTTCTTCAGAGAATAAACATGTTTTTTGTCAACATTTTATAGCTCCATGTGCACTTGCAATGTTGTGTAAGCAAATAGTTACCTGAGATCAAGGACTGAGTGGTAAATCTGGTGACAGACTTCCCCTTCCTCCACACAGAGTAACAGAAATTGCAGCCTGTCACGTCCTTTCAAATAATTTTGCAGCGTACTGTTTCAGTCAACATTTGGCTGGAGACATCTTGTTAAAATAAAGCAATAAAGCATAGCAATCATAAAACAAGAAAGCATGATTAAAAAAAACCCCAGGGTTCAGATAGCTGAGGCACAGAATGATTGAGTTCTAATGCAAGAGTTTTTCAGGCTGATGCTTCAGATTCATCCACAGTCCCCATTTGGAATTTATTCCTTTACTAAGTGCTCTGTTTTCCATCGCTGTCCTACCACAAACCCTAGTAATATAAAGAGGGGAAAAAAGGCAGGAAAAAATAGATTGCTTTTCAGTGGAAATCTACACATCATTTTCATGCAAATGTA
Source organism: Aptenodytes forsteri (assembly GCF_000699145.1). Classification (NCBI taxonomy): domain Eukaryota; kingdom Metazoa; phylum Chordata; class Aves; order Sphenisciformes; family Spheniscidae; genus Aptenodytes; species Aptenodytes forsteri. Next base: position 3,059,679 of record NW_008795695.1, read on the forward strand.
CCTTCTCTGTGCATATTTGATGAGTTATTTCACTCACAAAAGATTTTTCCGTTAATTGTTGTATCTGCCACTTATAAAATCTGTTTGCTAAATTACAAAGTCAGCCTTCGCTGCGGGTGTACTGCCAGCCACTTATTTCACAAAAGATCGTTAGTCTAATTGTTTTATCTGCTGCTTGCTAAATCTGCTTGGTAAATTATACCTTTCATTGAACTTACACCAAAACCTTCTCAGGAAGCCATTAGTACTTACTGACATACAGAATAACTTATACATTTTGGATTGCATGAGAGGGTCTGAAAGATGGGCGAACAAAAAATGAATCAGCCAGAAAGACTGCACTAGAACACCACCATGGGGTTATATATGGGAAATACTGTAATTGGTTGAATATTGTTTTTGGAGAAATGTGATTGGTGTTCCATAAGAATGATAGGACCTTACTTGAAGTGAAATTTCTGCCAGGACAGGTTCTGGCACCTTTGCTCATACCTGCCGTGTCTCACTGCTGTTACCGCTCTTTGGACTGTGATCCTATCTGAAAAATGCAGCTGTGCAAGGGTAAAGCTGGGCAATGTGTCAATCAAAGATTTATCTTTGGTTTTGTGCTGAAAAACAAAACTAAAGGCTTAGACTCAATGAGGAAATTTTTAGTGGGCACATTTTAAAATCTGTAGTGCTACCATAGGTTTTCTTTTACCCCATGGGCTACAGACCTGAGCTGCCTTTGGGAAAACCAGAACTCGGTTGCTCTCTATCCCATAAGGTTTGGCCTCATCACGGAGCTCAGGTGCCGGACACTCACGTCCTGCCATAAGGCTGTGCCACCTGTTCAGACCATCCAGCTTATCCTTAGGGAATACTTGGTGAATATGTCCTGTAAGTCTGGGCTTTTGTCTTCCTTCATTTTCTAAACTGAATCTACTCATAGCAAAAAATAAGTCTTGGTAGTTAAAACTAAAGAGTGCCTACCCTGTCTGCACATCTCCCTTAATCTAGATCCTTGCACCGAAGTTGCATTGCGCATTTAATTTTGTTTTTGGAATAGATTTTTTGGGATTTAAGAAGATAAATTGTTAGACCATCATTGTCACAATAATGCTAGTAAAACTAGCAGAAGGCAGGTTTCAGAAGAGCATCTTGCAAACGACCACTAAGCTGGCACATCTGTTGCTTCCAGGGGGCAGCTTTAATACATCATAGAAAGAAGAAAATATTTATATGTGTGTGTATGTGTATAGATAGATGAACATGGCAGTACATTAATACCAGACACTATGTAGCTTCTCAGGCCAGAACAGATAACTGTTAAATCCTTTTTTTGTTTTAATGGGAAATGGAACATATCCTTCATGTAGCACCATAAAATATACACATATGTTCAGGAGGAAGAGAGAGATGAATCATGGAAGCAGAGGGGGGAAAATACACTGCTGGTGTTTATAGTGAAATCATCTTCTTTGGGTGTCTGCAAATTATTCATTGTGGACATGTCTTAAGATTTCATCTCAATGTATAGGATTCAGTTTCCAAATCTAGACTACAGAGTATCTAATTCTAAAACATTTCAGTTCTTCTGGAGGACTTGTAGTGGAATTAATAATTACTTGGGGGAGAAATGCAGTTGCTATTTAATTAGCCTAAAGGTGCATGGAAAGGGCACAAATAATGGAGTACTTAAATAGCAAGGATTCTGGAAATGTTGGGTCAATAGAAGATTAATTTTTTTCAGGTATATCTAAAAATGCATTTCATCCTGTATGAATATTATTGTCTAAATCCACACTTCATTTAAAAAAAAAAAATGCATCAACTGCCACACACACAGAATATCAACTATCCTGATTATTTAGAGCACTAATTTAATCTCAGACTAAGTTGTCCGTATTTCTTTAGTGAGTTTTCTTTGTTTATTGTTATTTTGAAGTTTTTTATTGTGGGTGTTACCTGTGTTGTATTTATTTTAAGGGGTTTTCTTTTTTTAATTTTGTTCTCAAGTATGTGAGAACTCTTTTGTGAATGGCAGTCCATTCATTGTATGCAGATTTTGCCATTGCTGCTTCTGACCCCACTTAAGATTCATCTCTGATAGGATTTGACAGAGTTATTTTTCTGCATCCCATGAAGGCAGGGAGTAGGTTTCTTGTCTGTTCTAAATTCATGTTGTCCTCGTTCAAGATTTATAATTATGAGGTAAGGAGAGAGGCCCAGTTTCTGGAGTCGTGGCCCTGTTGAAGATAAAGGAACCTTTACAAAAAATACTTTTGGAGCTAAGTTTTCAACCAAAGCTACAGTAAAGTGAAAGAAAGTTGTATTAAATCATTTTAAAGAGCACAATATGTATGATTTATCACAGGATAATCCCGAGTTTAGGATTAGGATTTTCCCAGGATAACTGAGGTGAAGTATTTGTAGGAAGGAACTAATATAACCAGTCTTGCAAGTTAACAATTAAAAGTTCTGAATATTTTCTTCTTTTAACATCTGTAATTTATAGCTAACAAGGCAGGTGTGCTTTTTAGACTAGGGTAAATACAGGAGGAAGAACTAAATATATCTCTGTTTGTTTCTTGAGTAGCTCTGCAGTACCAAAGAGGCAGTGTCTGTAATACAGGACTTAAGAGATCTTGGATCCTGTGCTTTATTAGTTTTACTTACTTATAGTGTATGGATCAGAGTTCCCTTGTACTGGGCATTGTAAAAGTGAAGAACTGAAATAATTCTGGGATATGTGGTAAATGTGATACTCTTAACTTTTCAAGTCATGCTAATGTCCTGCAACCTCTGTGGTAATAAAATATTGCTCTTTTGAAGGCAGAAGATATTAGATATTGGTCTTAATGTTTATTAAGTAATGCATGAAATTAAATTTCATGCTAAAAGTTTTTAATTTTTCAGTAGCAGTAGACTACAAGCATGAACATTTTAAACACAAAACAAAGTACTGAGACTAAACAAAAGTTGAAATGAGATGAAAGGAAGGAGAACTATTCTTTGCTCCTGTCTCAAAAGATCTTTTTTAGGGAATTTAACATTTGTTTAAAGCAATAACAAACACAAACACATGTTGTTTGTTAAGCAGGCTTTTAGACACAGGTCTGCTAGTGTGGTTCAGTTTTGACTTGTAAATCTGCCTTGTAATCTTTTGCGATCTGTGCTACAGTGAATAAAGATTGATGATAGGGTGAAAAAAACATTAATAGGGACTAGACTGAAGTGTCCAATTAATAACAACATTGATTGTCTCTTTCTTCCTTCTAGCCACATCCCTTGACATCTTTTTAAAGCCTGGTATCATTGGCTTGCCTCAATATGAACATAAACCCCTATAGATGGATCCTGCTTTGGTTTTTGCTTTCCTTTCCTCCAGAGCACTTAGCATAACATTAACTCCCAGGAACAACTATCAGATAAACGCGTGTGCCTGACAGTACCGAATCACCAACTCGACAGTTTTTATTATGGACGCAACAATGTCAGTGATTTCTCTTTCCTGCCAGAAGAGCATTGCTGCTGCAACCGTGGTGTGAGCGGAAGGGCTCTGACAGCCGGCAGGTGTTACTAATGCTGATTGCTTTTGGCCCCTGTGGAAGGGGACTCTTGTGCTATTCTAAGAGAGGAGGCAGTGTGAAAGCGTTATGTCGGAGTTTCCCTTTGTTCAGTGTTGACGGCAGAGCGGGAGTTGCGATTCCGGAGTAATGACGGATCCCAATATGAGTATGGTCATTCTCCTTTATTCGTGCATATAACAGGGTTTATATAGTTATCTACTATAGGCACGCGCTTCATAACAACCTATGGTTGGTTAATTACAGCTGTACACGCGCTCAATTATAAGCTATGATTGGGTTAAAGTTACTGTCCACGCGCTTATTGCTTCTACTCGATTGG
>NW_008795695.1:3063752-3077843 GCF_000699145.1 Aptenodytes forsteri
TACAGTTTCGTTACAGTTGTTTACCCGGCCCATTGTTCTTTGTTCTGTCCCGGAAAGTCCCGGTGGTCATCCTGCTGTGTTAGCATGTCTTAGTTACTTTTTGATACATGGGTTGCTCAGCGATACCAGATCGTGGCCTTGCCGAATCAGCCATTCCTCCACAGCGTTATGCTACCTTTATCAGGCCAGGGATCAATTAAGAATTGAAAATAATTTTATTTATTTGTATGTTTTCCTTCATAGACATAAGCTTGGTTTATGGTTTGTAGATATTTCTCTGTGATATTAAATATGACTGCAAAAACATAGTGAAATTTATGTGCAGCTTCTTCCACGTGGTTTTACTTAATCATCCTTCCAATTACTACTTACATAAACAATTCAAACATTGTGAGAGGAGGAAAAAGATGAGATTGTGTGATGTATATATTTTCTATAGACTGTAAAAAGGGACTGTTACTATCCTATATAGTTGTAATTAAATATGCAGCAATTATATTCTGTGTTATAGCTGCTCTTAAACTTTACTCTGGTGAGATAAGAACGTGCAGCGGTTAAAACCCTCCTTGGTCTTGGAAGTTGCTCTTAGCTTTGAGTTTGTGGTCTGACCTTGGACAAGTTGCTATTGTGTGTAAAAGGGTGCTTCACTGTCTAAACAAAAGCATGCAGCTCTCAAAATCTGAGCATAGCTTTTACCGGTAAAATTGTGAAGGTGCTTAGCATTTTGTCTCTGACCTTCCCATTTGTGAATGTTCTTGTGTCTTGTCCATGGCTGAGTAGCATGGTGTCTACTTAATATTTAAACCATATTGAAAGCTGCAAATTGTGAGCAGAAATAAATCTGTTACCTTATGCTTGGAAAAACTCAATCTGATATCTATGTGCTTAGTACACATAAGGTAGGTCAATATACCTTCCCTGCAGTGGGTATTACTCTTGTTCAAAAATGTAGCCAGAGAGTAAGAAGAGTATTTTCCCTTCGGATAATTTTCTAGCGGTTTCAAAACTCAGTTAGGCTGTAACTAATTTTCATCTTCTTTTTATCCATGTTTTCCACTTTAAAGGGAGAAGAAGAATCCTAGTCTTTGTTCTAAAGGCTGATTATGTATTTTATTTATTGTAAAGTACATTCAAAGTCTTTAGAGCAGGTGCTGAAATACAGACTCTCCTCCCAAAGAGGTAGAATCAGGTTCTCTCTTTTCTTCAGTGACCTCTTGGTCTCTGATTCTCCTCTTCTGCAAAATTTAGCAAGTTCAGCAGGAAAGCTGAAGAAGGCTCTCATCCCAGAACAACCTCCTGATGGAAAACCAGGGCAGACTCCTGCTAGTGGGGAGGTGAGGGCTAAAACCCAGGGGAAGGAGCAGAGGAGCGGAGCCGGGGTTTCCCAGCATTGGCACAAGTGCTGTGATCACCACATTAGGTCACTCCCTCCTCCACAACTGTTTTTATGCTGTTGCCTCTCTTCTGTCAAGTGCTTTAAAAGAAAAATAAAAGTTTGTCGCTAATGATCCTTTGTGAATTAGCTTAGTTAAGCTTTTACTCAGTATATCAGCTGAGTCCTTAACTAGTGAAGGCTGTGGATGCCTTCCTCGAGTCAAAATGTTGGTTGTATGAAGGTAATCTGCAAAATGCAGTGAATAATCTCCTTATCTCACAAAGTCAAGGACAAATGCATCAAAAGGTGTGATATATTAACATAGCATCATAGGAAGGATATGTTATTATTTAAGACCAGGTGGACTTTTTTGACTAATTGCTGTAGTACTTATCTGTGTTCTGTTTTGACTTGGGGGGTTCAACACTTGGATTCAATAGTATGCAGTAAACCTGTAGCATCACACTTAAACTTGAAATGGAGAAAGAAAATGAGATTGTCTGCCTTTGTCTTAAGAAAACTGAACTAAAGATTTTTGTACTGTTGTTAGCATTTTTGATTTCACCCCAAGTTCCACAATGTTTTCTATTTTTCTGAAAATACCAGCTCCTAAAGCCCTAGTTGTATCAGCTATATATAAATATATATAAAATGAAAAAAAAAAAAAAAGAGAATTGCTATGTTAAAAAGTATTTGCATGAAGATCTTCAGTTTTATTTCCTAGAATGTGGTGGTTGCATAGTAATTATCAGGGACAGACACTTGGGAAGCGTTCTTCAATCAAAGAATTTTGATTAGTCTAATCACTCCTTTACAATGACTATGCAAATGTTAATTCTGGTGGTGTTTTTTAATTTGAAACCATAGGTTTCCTTATTAAGGAACACAAAAAAGTTAGTGGTGTTAACAACACTGTTGTGGCTACAGCATGAAATCTACAAAACAAAAATGAGGGGAATATAAAATAGCAAAACACTTCCAGAATAAAAACATTATTTCAGACATTTGGCCAAAGACAAAATATGTTTTCCATTGCTAGCAGATGCTTGAACAAAGCTGTTCCTGGTTAATTTTCTATTCTAGGATAAATGACTCTTTTTATAGACTAATCACTTACAGTTGTTTTGGGGAAAAAACATTTTCTGTGTGCAGCCATTCCAGTTTAAGATGCTTTTAATAGAAGTCTGTGTCAGCAAAATTATTTTTCTTAACGATTTTTTCTATCATATTTCTGCTAGAATTACTGCGATTAGGCAGTTTTAAAGTTACAGCTTAATACTTGGAAGTATTTGTATAGCCATAGATGTGCACTCAGGGTTCATAGTGTAAGGCCTTAAGGACTGTTAAGACATACTCTTGCACCAGCAAAGAGCTGCTTTCCTTTTTTATAGGACTCCTTTCAAAAGCAGAGACTTCCAGCCTCAGGGTTTTTCTTCCACATTTGAGATTTTGGGGCTGGGGTTTTTCTCAGACATACTGTCACTGAAAGCAAGTAAAACTGAAGGATCTTTTTATCTCTGAAACATAGGCAATTTCACCATTCTCTCAGCATAAAAAAAGAGAATAATATAGGAACAGTACAGCATATTCTTATGGGATATGCCTGAATCAATTAAGAATACCAGTTAAGCTTCCCAGTGTCATCAGTTTGGAAGCAATCGTGTTCTTATGTGAGAGTGTATTTGCAGATTTGCTTGACATATTAAGTAGGGGAAGGATGTTTGTACACACAGGTTTGCAGGATCGGGGTTTGTATGACAAATTTTCATAATGTAGTTGTGATAGATGCTATTACAATATTCAACAAAACCAAGTAATGTTGATGTATAGAAACTATTCACAGAAGAGATGAAACAAATGAGACATATGTTGCATTTGATATTGTCAGTTTCATTTCATATGTCTTCTGTTTTTAATAAAAAGTTAAAATATTTTTCGAACATGTGGCATGTAACATGTAATTTTAAAAAAGGTTAAAGTGTTGTATTTGGACTTAATGTTACAGCCATGCATTGCGCATAGTGCCTTACCATAGATGAAATTCAGATACCCCATACTCTATGACTCATACATAGGGGACACCCAAGTTATAGTCTCCATAAGTATGAGTGTCTCCCATGATACAGCGACCCAGTCAGCCAAAGAGGACCAAGTACGCCATGGTGACATGATTTAATAGTCCTGTCGGTACAGAAGATGGGGAGGCATGAGGTATGGCTGTGGCTTGGATTAATGTTGAGCTGACCTAAATAAAATACGTGGTTTTGATTTATTTCAAATGGAAGGAGTTGCTCAACTAAAAATAGTGAGTTTTAGATGGGAAACATTCTCTGTTGGTGAGGGTTGCAGGGCTGGCAGCGGTACCCCTTCTGTTTTCCTGTTTTTTCCGAGCATGCTTAGCTTAGATGTTGTCTTCCTGCCTTTTTGGGCCTGGAAGTGGAATCTTTCTGCTCTCTTTCTCATTTCTTGCCAATTTATAACAATTGCCTCCCACTGTTAAAACAGTTTATTTCTTACATCTTTTTTTTATTATATGTTGATATCTTGCTATTTTGATTTGTTATCTAAATATCTTCCAGATATTTAAGCACCTAAATAATAAAAATACTCTAAATTTTTTCAAAGGGAATAAGCTTCTGTAAATCCCTGAATTCACTGACCTTTGAGTATTTTGTGATCTTAGTTGTTTACACGTTTATAAGATTTTGGACTTTCTCTTCCATATGGGGTTTTCTTTGTGAATTTATAAAGATATATCTTCTGTTCCTTTTAAATGATCATTCTTCAAGGTTTATGTGGCGTACAGGTTTTTGGGCTTCAGGGGATTTCGTGGTTATTTTTTTAGTTAAAATTTTTTTTTTTTTTTTTCTCAGTAAGGTAAGAGAGCTAAAAAAATTTTGATACTATTTCAAGTCAGAATAATTTTTATTAGAAATATTTATGCACACACTTGTTTTTAGTTACAGGAGCAGCTCCAGAGATAAATAGTTATATTTTCACTATCCAAATGACTGAAATGCAAACCTGTTTAGGGTTAATGTCTTATAAAACACTCTGTGTAGTTTCAGGTGTCATCAACATTTGCCTCCTCCCAGAAATACAAAGACCAATGACTGAGTCTTATCTTGTCTCTGTTACTCATTGCTGCATTTTTATTTTTCAGGACAATTCCAGAAAGTCATTACTTCTATATTCTTACAGACTATGCTCTGATATCTTTTTCATGCCTTCTGATTCTTAGAAATCACAAATAAGATATTAGATGGTGTTGTGGTTTAACCCCAGCTGGCAAGTGAACACCACACAGCCGCTCACTCACTCTCCCCCCAGTGGGATGGGGGAGAGAACTGGAAGAGTAAAAGTGAGAAAACTCATAGGTTGAGATCAGAATAGTTTAATCATTGGAATAAAATAAAATAGTAATAGTTGTAATAATAATAATAATAATAATAATAATAATAATAATAATAATAATAATAATAATAATAATAATAATAATAATAACAACAACAACACAATATACAAAACAAGTGATGCACAGTACAATTGCTCACCACCTGTTGACTGATGCCCAGATGGGAAGCTGAAGTCCTTGACTAGTGTCAGCACTACTTAGCAACAACTAAAACATCGGTGTGTTATCAACATTGTTCTCATCTTAAATCCAAACCACAGCACTGTACCAGCTACTAGGAAGAAAATTAACTCTATCCCAACCGAAACCAGGACAGATGGCAAAACCTGACAGTAAGTACATGGCACAGTCATATCAGAGAAAATGAATAAGAGATCTGTAAGCTAGATATAGAGGTAGTCCTGGTATAGAAATGCAGCCAGCTCTCATTATCCATGGGTAGTTTATCTGGGTTGCAAATTACCAGGGCTGTGGATGCAGAGGCAGGGAGGTGGTTCCATGGAGATCCTCAAGTGAGGCAGGATTTATTAATGCAACTGCAGCACCATGCAGGCATAATTACATTTCTTCCAAGGGCTACTCAGTAATACAACCACCCTTTAAGCAGCACCACAAGCTGATAAGCTCTGAGCTCAATTCCAACTTTTCCCCGGACTAACATCATCGAAACACTTTATAAACAAACTTACTTTCTATAGTACAAATTTTTAATCACAATATTAGAACAAAAAACATTCTTTTGTTAATGATAACATGAGAACAAAAAATCCTCTCAAGTACTTTAAATGGGAAATTTTTGTCATCTCTGGCTCAATAGTAGGCCTGCCAGGGTGGGATTCATTACATAAATACCTAAGCCTAAGCAAATAACTATGGATGTCTTTTCAGTATCAATGAGGAGGAGCAGAAACCTCTGGTAGAAATAGCAGACTAGTATATTGTCAACACCCACTCACCTGTGCAAACTAGCTGGCTCCGGCCATGACTGCACAGGCAACTTGCACTAACAGGTATTGTGGCAAATGGTATCGTAGTCTAGAGATTTTTAAGACAGTATGGCAAAAACGAGGGCAAAACTGTTCGAGCTGTTGTTTTGGCTCTGTCTGAAACGAAGTGCAAATAAGATGAAATGAGCGCATATAATAACTGGCATGCCTGCAGATCTCCTGAGAGCTATCGCGTGGTGTCAAATCCTAGAGAGCTCGAACTGGTTCAGATAGTAGTAGGACTTGCACACTGACAACAGTTTTCCATACATCATGTGTGTGCTAACCATGAACACAGCTGATTCTCTGCAGAGAAGCCATCATCAGGGATGGTAAAGCCCTACATTCTCAGGTCTGGGGGTTTCAGGAGCAGACCAAGTAGTACCTATACAATACAGTGAGGCATCCTGTCCAGTAGAATTTTTCATCTCAGTCACCACTGCCAGTGGAGCAAGCCTCAAAATGAAAAAGTCTGCAGTAAAATGCAGTTAAATGGATTCCCCCAAATACTGTCATAAGTAGTCATGGCCCTTACATTTTGTATCCATAGGTTTTGTGTAACCAGTGGTAGGGTTTTTTCCACCTGTGTGGCTTATGATGCACGCAAGTAAGCTAAAAAGTTTCATTTGTAGAAAAGTTTTCACTATGCTGAACTCAGCAGTTCCTTTGCAGAAGAGATGCTAAGAAAATAAAGAAGCCTTATGCAAAAAGCAGTGAATGACAGGACCAATATTGAAATATATTGGATTACTGTTTTCTTGCAAGTGAGGTTAAAGAGAGGAACAAACAGAAATCAATTTTCCTCAGTTCTTCTCATATAGAAGTATATTCTTACTGAAGTATGTGTAACAGTCTCAAATTTAAGAGAAGCATTGGGAGGATCTGATCAAAATAAAGACTACCCACCAGAACGGAATTCCACGCTGGAGCAGTTGCCAATAGAGCAGGGAGGCAAAGTGTTTATAGACCACATCTAAAAGTTACTGACGTGGAAATGTCACCGTGGATGAGCTAAGGAACAAATTGGTTTGTAGAAATAGGGGTCTGATTCTGGTTTCATTTATACTGGTGTAAATTTGGGCTAGCTTGTTGAAGTTAGTTGAGTTACACCGGGGTGAGTATTTAATTTAAGGTGTTCAGTCAGGTGCTTTACTCCTTTTAATGTTGCTACACTTTCAGGCTTATGCTGAAGTGAATCAAGGGACCTTTGTGGAATCAGAATCAGATCTAGTGTATTAAAAAAACTGCTGGGAACTTGTTTATGGAAATTAATTTCAAATATTATGCAGAAAAAACCATAAGGGGTACATATTAATTGTGACTCGTGCATGAAGATTTGGCTGAATAACTCCCATTAACAATAATAAGAGTTGCAGAATTAATTTCCTCCTAGGTCCTGCTAAAAATTCACCCAAGGACGTTTTCTGCACCTTCAGATTCAGATCCTCTTTATATGAGCAAATAAAAATCTCTTTATGCAATCATTGCTGGAAGAGTCTATCCTGAATAGCTGTTTATTTAAAAATTGTTATTAAATTATAGCTATATTAGCAGGTTTTGGTTTATTGTTTAATTGTTTTCAAATCTCCATTTGATTTTAATTGCAATAACTAAAAATAGTTTATGGGATTTACGTGGGATAAGTAACAAAAATATTTACATACACTTGTTAACATCAGATAAATATTTCTTTATTATTAAACAATTTTAGCAGAAGATTGAAAGAAGAAGAAGAGAGGAAATTTTCCAAAATCATATTTAAGTTAAAACTACTTTTTTGCAGCGGACATTTGTAGACCGGGTTCTTGAACCAGTCTGATTGCAATGTAAGTACACTTAGGTTCAGTGGCTTTCTCTTACACAGTATTGGGCAAAAAACACCCCACTACCACTTGCTTTATTCTATTGTGTTTATTTCTGGAAAAGAATGGTATTTTTACCTTATTTCTGATGTCAAACTTCAGAGGTCTGTAAAACTGCTGTATTTTTTGTTCATTTAGGGTGCAGTCTATACCTAATTTTGCATCAGATGATAAAGTAGCCATTGTTGTGGCAAACAGATCTCCTGATTTCTTGTTAGTTCACCTCCACAAAACACTACACTTGTTAGAAGATCTCTCAAATCATCCCCAAAGGTGATCATATTATAGCAAAAAGGCAGACCTGAAGGGGAAGTTGTGATTGCAAATTAATGCAGTCAGCCTAGCCAAGCTAACTTGTAGCACAACAGCCCACTTGTACAGAGCAGTAGGAGCTGGGGTGTAGCATGGCTACTTGCCATTTTATGTCAGCTAATTCACTGATTGAAATTCAAAATCTAATCCTCTGGGACTCTGTGGATTAGTTCCTAAAACACACTGGGTTCATAAACCTATGGGTGGATTACTAAGACAAAAGAAATGCCTTCATATGTTTTCTCTGGTGAAGGATAAACACTTGCTCCAGTGCTGATCATTTTACATAAATGGAAAATGTGTCAATTTTTCATAGACCCCAGCACACTGATGTTTCAAAATATACAATCTTTAAGCATGAAAAAGTGAAGAACTATTCATGAAATGAAAACTGATGCTGTCATAATTTCAGTCTTCTGGAGTGAGTTTAATGGGCAGTAGTTTTCTAATTAATTTATAGCACATCATAAGTATTACGGAATGGGAACTGTTTGTGGGAAGCATGAGATGAAGTTGCAGCAGCTTCTTGTTGCATATCAGGATGGAAATGAAAAGAGAAATGTTTCAGGATTAGGTACATATAAAGATGAGATTGGATCTCTGAGTGAAAATTCGCCACTGACTTCATACACGAGCACATGCATGCGTACAGCTACATTTGCCCTCATGTGAGGTCCTGATTTATGCTCAAAGGTAGCCCTCAAAAGCCATACTATTTTTTTCTCTTCCTAGTGATTGTTTCCTCTTTTTTGAAAGTCCTTACCTCCTCATATAAGTGACGATGTTAGCTGGGTTTCACAAGATAACTTCAGATTCTTCTCACGGTTGTGGGAATTGAAGTAGGTGAGTGGCTTTGAAGAGTCTGCCAACTGTTTCCAGTGTCATCAGCAGAGGCAGCATCTTGTTCATTAACATCGTCATGTAGCATAGGGGGAGTGTCCTGGTTTCGGCAGAGATAGAGTTAATTTCCTTCCTAGTAGCTGGTACAGTGCTGTGTACAGGGAGCAATTCAAAGTCCTCTTATGGCAGAGCATTCTTCATCAAGATCTGCCAGGAGAAATAACCTCAGAGATGCTGTTGGCATGCCAGGTCTGAAAATTAGATGCTGCTGTGAGAAGCATGTGGAAATTTATGCATTCTTTGAAAGCCAGAGGTTCAAAGTCAGCTTGTGGTTTGATATCAACTTTACAATACAGAGTGCTAAATTCTAGATGTCAGAAACCTGTGGTGGGACATCAGGCAATAAAGCTAGACAGCTTCAATTAGTTACAACAGAAAGATTAGATCCTTCATATTGAGCTGCTTAGTTAACATCACTGCAAGGGACTGGTGCTTTCAAAATGGACTGTCCAGTGGAGGTAAATTAGAATATTTATATACCGCTCCTCGCTCCGAACAGCAGTCCTAAGGGGAATTCCAGTATTTGACTTTTATCTTTTACTGGGAAACAGAACTGAAATAGACACATTTTAGAAACTGCAATTTTGTGCACTGTGAAGAGTGGAATGAGATGTTCTGATTCTGAGGAGGTCTGTGATGGCTAACCCGGACAAGGATTACTGCTGGGCATTTTCTGATTGATTATTTGATTATTTCATCAGACTCTGCCAATACAAAATGAAAAAATATGCTTTGACTTGGTAAAAATCTCTCTCCTGTAATAATGAAATTACAAACAAAAAAGACTTAAAATATTTTGACAGAAAACAGGTTTTTTTTCCCAACAAAGTACGAAAGCTTGAGGTTTAGCTTTGCCATTGTCACAGTATGATAAAAATGTTGTGGACAGAACTTTACATAGATTAATTGTTGACATTTCCTGCAAGTCATTTTGTAGCACAACCCTGACAGAAAACAAAAATGGTCCTTTCACACATTCTGATGCCTCCATATCAGATTGGGATTTTCTGAGCATAGAAAAAGGTCTAACTCCCACCCTTCCCAACCTCCCCTCCCAAACAACACTCTAAGAATTAAACTCATGAATCTGGATGAGATGAAAAAGATGATAGAAATTGGGAGTTTTCACAGTGTAAGCAACTGGATTTTGTTGGATTATGCTGCTCGGTCTACAGCTTTGGAACCATCAGGAAAATATTTCATGGTGGTTCCTAATAATCTTCAAAAACCACTGTCTAGGTGGGATATATAAGCAAGCCAGAAGAAACTAAGTATGAAACATGATGCTAGCTTATACCCATTCAGTGTATTTGGCCTGTTCGGATGTCAAATTAGTATCATGCTTGAAAGAATAAATTAGGTTTTGTGCCTCTGTATTTGTCCACAAATTCAAATCTACTGACCCTTCGTAAAGCTGATTTTATCAGGAAAACATAGCTGATGATGTAAGTTATACAAATGCTAAAGATACAAAAGAAAAGATACCACAGAAAGCAATACTGAGAAACATCTTGGCAAATGAATGGTGTCCAAATCTTGTAGCAGCTGATATTTTGATACCAATCTGTCAAACTGCAGGTGCCAAGTCATTAAACTCTGTGACCTGTACTTCCTCATCAGCATAGAAATCTAAAATTATTCAACCTGTGACTAACAAGGACTTTTACATTGGCTATCAAACCAGAAATGAAGAGGGATTTTTGCACGCACATGGTTTTTGATGCCCCAAGCCTTCACCAGCTCTGGATTTTCATTTGGAGACGAAAGAAATGTGAGCAGCCTGGCTGCTTATATTACCTTTCTAATGCTGTATCTTCTTACATCATTTTAACCTGGGATTTCTTATAATTTCTGAAGGCTGGTATAACCCTTGTGGCAGGATGCTTAAATGGTACGTATGGAAGAGGATTTTGAGACACAGGGAAGGATAAATAAATACGCATATATAAGTATTTCTGGTATCACCAAAGTTGTCTACAGTGTCTTTTGAATATCAGAGAAAAAGTGGACTTCTCTGGATGCTACTGAACAGATTATTTGCTTTCTCTGTGTGTCAAGGTAGCCTATTCATCCTTCCCACAGCTGAAAGAAAAATCATACATCCACTGCTAAATTCTGCTTCAGCATGAATTTATGTTAATTAGATTTATTTTAGATGGGGAGGAATCCAACAGGTACCTGAGAAAAGTCTTGGAAAGTTGTCCTAATCTTTCAGTCTGTATTTCAGTTTCAATAAATAAGAAGATATTGGCCCCTATTCCCCCAGCTCTTCTGTTACCTGTGTTTAAAATTTTTGACTTACTTGCAAAGTTGTTACTTTAGAAGTTGCTAGAAGACCTTTTGCAGAAACAGGAAACTACACTTATAGGATGGCTATCACAGTTCAAATGTGTTCTTTGCAATAAATGAATAAATGTCATAATACAACAGTAGTGAATGATACATTATTAGTGGATCTGCTTGCCACAATTTGAAACTGTTTTTACTGAATCTTGCTAAACTAAAGCATGAAAATGACATGTGAAAGTACCTAAAATAAAGAAATATAGTAAAGTCTTTACCAATCTTGTGAGTGAAGCCCAACTAATAAGAAAGTGATCAAACAGCTATATTTAGTGAAAGTTCAGTTTATTGGGTGTTGTTTGGAAACAAAAAGAAAAGCAACAACTAGCCTTATTCAACCACAAGACTTCTCTTCATTAGATTGCCTCCTTTTCACCACGCAATAATATTTTAGAGCGCCTCAATAAGCAATTGTTCAGCAAACACTTAAAAGATAATCCCAGTGCTACGTCTGTCAACATCTACACTCCCATCCAGGTTACACTGCTGTTCTGTCAAGGCTGAGAGCTCAAATCAAAGGGATGCTTACTGCTTACAACTTCCCCCGCCCCTTCCTCTTTCTGAAACAGGAGGCATCTGAGTTGAATGTAATTTGCTTTAAAGGTGATGCTGAAAAAATTAGTCAATATCCAACAAGGAAGCCATCTTTTATAGTCCAAGAGTGAAAGAACAAGCATAAATTTAAAGTAAAATCAGATGCATTTAAGCTTCTGTAATTGCAGTGTACTTCAAAGCGTGTAAAGAATATATTTGTTTAGAAGAAGTTTTTTTAATTCTTTGTAAAACTGTTGTTTGTGGGTTTTGGTAAAAAGTGTTCTTACCAAATATATTATCAACTTAAGTATTAGCAAAATTGGAAAATAGCAGGCCTGAAGCCCACATATCAAGTCTCAGTGGTTCAGCCATACTAATTTCTAAAATGAACATGGCAAATTGATTGGTTGTGCTGTCTCTAACCATTTGATATCCTCTTTTTCTCAGAATAAAATACCTTTCTTGCTGTTTTGTTGCTGCCTAACCCAGAAACATTGACTGGGGCTGTGTTCAGTCCCCTTTTCATGCCTCATCACTATTCAAGGGAAAAAACTTACCGCTGCCTAACTGGGGGTTAAATTCTTCAGTTGTCTTTTTTTGTGATAAAGGTGATTTTTATTTCTAACTTATTTTTTATGAGGGAGCGTGGAATCAGAAACTCATCCAAAATGAACATACATTTTGAAACAGTTTTTAGAAGCGTAGTAAAGACCTAACGTGTCAGTGGAGTTCCTGATTTCAGGAGGGCTTAGATGTGATATTAACTGGTACCAAAGGGAAATAAGGAAACTTTTGACTGAGAGCAGATCAGGGTACAGAGGTTTTTCTGGTTTCTTTCATAAACTCTTTGGGGTGGTAGGCAAGACTCTATGAGCACTAAAAGACCTACCTCAACCTGCTTTAGATACTTAAGAATCAGCTTTTTCTGGGTTTTCGGTACCTTGCTTTGCCATCCCTTTCCAAAGCAGATGATGTTTATTACGTGAATTTTGATATATATTTGCCTGAATAATAGAAAGATATAAAACACTTCACTGGACTAAATATATTTATCCATTGATGTGCCAAGTGGTTCTCTCTTACATTGTTCAAGGACCATCAAACTCATACTGTAACTGTTTTTATGTTACATGACAGTGAACATACCTACATACTACAATAATTCATAAACTATAGTGGAATAGATTTTTTAATTATTTTTTTTTACTGTTAAGGGCTTCTTATTTTACTGTGCTATGAGCAATTATGGTGATGACTTGCTGACCTCTCAGCTATTTTACATCCTACTTCACTGTGGTTCCTAGGAAATTCATTATCTGTGGAAGATGTATGGGCATCCTGAAGTACAGGCTCAGCTTCCTACATGTACCTGAGCTAATTGGGTACAGATTACCTAGTTAAACATCAGACATGTAAATACAGATTTTTTTTTAAAGAACTACAAAAAGGTCTGTTATGCTGATCAAAAGGCCGGTCAAAAAGCATTGAAGGAATAACAGTTGCCCTAATTACTTTCCCAAAATAGTTTTTTTCATGTTTACAGGGTATTAAACTGCAGGAAAACTGCATCTGGGGATATTTTATTATTACTATTTTATTTTTAGCAAATAATAGATTTCTCATGTTTGGTTGTTGTGGGTTTGTTTTTGTTTGGGTGTTTTTTTTCCCCAGCTGCTCAGATCTTGGACCTACCACACTTGTGTTTTATTTCTATTCCAACACAAACACATTTAATATTTCTGCATTTATATTTTTATTAGCATTGGAATAAACTTATGGTCTCTATTCTTGTATAGAAAGCATTTGCAAACATCAATTCTAGCCCAGTGCACTTTCTGTTTACACTCCTAAAGAACAGTGCAGGAAACAGCTGAGTCTAATAGACCATCTGTTTAAGTGTGAGTGTGAAATTGCAGGACAAGGATAGCAAAGATGGCTTGTTAAGAAAGATTTGGACTCTGTTAAGAGGAATATGCCTTATTTTCCCTGTCATAATAATATAATACTTTCTAACATTCATTTTAATGGGTCAATACATGTACATGAATTAGGTTCTATAAAAAAGATAGTTATTTTTGTAATGATGGACATTTCAGTAACAGCTCATCTCTCACAGCTTTTATCCTAACAAAACATTATACAGTAGCTATTGAAATGTCTGGATAGACAATAATGAATACAGCTATTGCCAACAAATAAGGCAACAAGATTTTATGTTTTTTCTTGTGCTTGAGAAATCATCATCTCAGACACGTTTGAGTGCCAGGGACTAAAAACATCATTGGCATAAGAAGATGCAAAGTAGAAAATGGGCATTTACTGTATGTACAGCTGAAATAGCTCAACCCATTTTCTGAATAGCAT
>NW_008795695.1:3077917-3088042 GCF_000699145.1 Aptenodytes forsteri
GGAAGTTACTAGAAGACCCTTTGCAGAAACAGGAAACTACACTTATAGGATGGCTATCACAGTTCAAATGTGTTCTTTGCAATAAATGAATAAATGTCATAATACAACAGTAGTGAATGATACATTATTAGTGGATCTGCTTGCCACAATTTGAAACTGTTTTTACTGAATCTTGCTAAACTAAAGCATGAAAATGACATGTGAAAGTACCTAAAATAAAGAAATATAGTAAAGTCTTTACCAATCTTGTGAGTGAAGCCCAACTAATAAGAAAGTGATCAAACAGCTATATTTAGTGAAAGTTCAGTTTATTGGGTGTTGTTTGGAAACAAAAAGAAAAGCAACAACTAGCCTTATTCAACCACAAGACTTCTCTTCATTAGATTGCCTCCTTTTCACCACGCAATAATATTTTAGAGCGCCTCAATAAGCAATTGTTCAGCAAACACTTAAAAGATAATCCCAGTGCTACGTCTGTCAACATCTACACTCCCATCCAGGTTACACTGCTGTTCTGTCAAGGCTGAGAGCTCAAATCAAAGGGATGCTTACTGCTTACAACTTCCCCCGCCCCTTCCTCTTTCTGAAACAGGAGGCATCTGAGTTGAATGTAATTTGCTTTAAAGGTGATGCTGAAAAAATTAGTCAATATCCAACAAGGAAAGCCATCTTTTATAGTCCAAGAGTGAAAGAACAAGCATAAATTTAAAGTAAAATCAGATGCATTTAAGCTTCTGTAATTGCAGTGTACTTCAAAGCGTGTAAAGAATATATTTGTTTAGAAGAAGTTTTTTTAATTCTTTGTAAAACTGTTGTTTGTGGGTTTTGGTAAAAAGTGTTCTTACCAAATATATTATCAACTTAAGTATTAGCAAAATTGGAAAATAGCAGGCCTGAAGCCCACAGATCAAGTCTCAGTGGTTCAGCCATACTAATTTCTAAAATGAACATGGCAAATTGATTGGTTGTGCTGTCTCTAACCATTTGATATCCTCTTTTTCTCAGAATAAAATACCTTTCTTGCTGTTTTGTTGCTGCCTAACCCAGAAACATTGACTGGGGCTGTGTTCAGTCCCCTTTTCATGCCTCATCACTATTCAAGGGAAAAAACTTACCGCTGCCTAACTGGGGGTTAAATTCTTCAGTTGTCTTTTTTTGTGATAAAGGTGATTTTTATTTCTAACTTATTTTTTATGAGGGAGCGTGGAATCAGAAACTCATCCAAAATGAACATACATTTTGAAACAGTTTTTAGAAGCGTAGTAAAGACCTAACGTGTCAGTGGAGTTCCTGATTTCAGGAGGGCTTAGATGTGATATTAACTGGTACCAAAGGGAAATAAGGAAACTTTTGACTGAGAGCAGATCAGGGTACAGATGTTTTTCTGGTTTCTTTCATAAACTCTTTGGGGTGGTAGGCAAGACTCTATGAGCACTAAAAGACCTACCTCAACCTGCTTTAGATACTTAAGAATCAGCTTTTTCTGGGTTTTTGGTACCTTGCTTTGCCATCCCTTTCCAAAGCAGATGATGTTTATTACGTGAATTTTGATATATATTTGCCTGAATAATAGAAAGATATAAAACACTTCACTGGACTAAATATATTTATCCATTGATGTGCCAAGTGGTTCTCTCTTACATTGTTCAAGGACCATCAAACTCATACTGTAACTGTTTTTATGTTACATGACAGTGAACGTACCTACATACTACAATAATTCATAAACTATAGTGGAATAGTTTTTTTAATTATTTTTTTTTACTGTTAAGGGCTTCTTATTTTACTGTGCTATGAGCAATTATGGTGATGACTTGCTGACCTCTCAGCTATTTTACATCCTACTTCACTGTGGGTCCTAGGAAATTCATTATCTGTGGAAGATGTATGGGCATCCTGAAGTACAGGCTCAGCTTCCTACATGTACCTGAGCTAATTGGGTACAGATTACCTAGTTAAACATCAGACATGTAAATACAGATTTTTTTTTAAAGAACTACAAAAAGGTCTGTTATGCTGATCAAAAGGCCGGTCAAAAAGCATTGAAGGAATAACAGTTGCCCTAATTACTTTCCCAAAATAGTTTTTTTCATGTTTACAGGGTATTAAACTGCAGGAAAACTGCATCTGGGGATATTTTATTATTACTATTTTATTTTTAGCAAATAATAGATTTCTCATGTTTGGTTGTTGTGGGTTTGTTTTTGTTTGGGTGTTTTTTTTCCCCAGCTGCTCAGATCTTGGACCTACCACACTTGTGTTTTATTTCTATTCCAACACAAACACATTTAATATTTCTGCATTTATATTTTTATTAGCATTGGAATAAACTTATGGTCTCTATTCTTGTATAGAAAGCATTTGCAAACATCAATTCTAGCCCAGTGCACTTTCTGTTTACACTCCTAAAGAACAGTGCAGGAAACAGCTGAGTCTAATAGACCATCTGTTTAAGTGTGAGTGTGAAATTGCAGGACAAGGATAGCAAAGATGGCTTGTTAAGAAAGATTTGGACTCTGTTAAGAGGAATATGCCTTATTTTCCCTGTCATAATAATATAATACTTTCTAACATTCATTTTAATGGGTCAATACATGTACATGAATTAGGTTCTATAAAAAAGATAGTTATTTTTGTAATGATGGACATTTCAGTAACAGCTCATCTCTCACAGCTTTTATCCTAACAAAACATTATACAGTAGCTATTGAAATGTCTGGATAGACAATAATGAATACAGCTATTGCCAACAAATAAGGCAACAAGATTTTATGTTTTTTCTTGTGCTTGAGAAATCATCATCTCAGACACGTTTGAGTGCCAGGGACTAAAAACATCATTGGCATAAGGAGAAGCAAAGTAGAAAATGGGCATTTACTGTATGTACAGCTGAAATAGATAAACCCATTTTCTGAATAGCATTCCTGAAGAATAGTCATGACAATAGTTGTCCTCCATTCCTTTTTTATATAGTAATTTCTTAATACATTTTGGAAATGGATCTCGGCTACCACAGATACAGAGAGACCATATTTTAGCTGATGTTCATCTTCAGGCTGAGGAAATTACGATGTGCTGTGGTCCAAATATGTCATGAGATTTCTTCTTGTACTGGAATACAAACTAAATGTAGTGTTTCTTTCTAAAATGTGAATAGTTCTATATGATAACTCTCTATATAGCATCTATGTTAGAAATTTTCCATTTAATTTCCCAGAGGAAAAATCCCTTTGCTGATTCTTTTTCCAGGAAATTATTTACTGGGGGTCAGGAGGTTTGTACAAACAAAATTGTTCTGTGGTGATAGCTTCATTCTTTTTCTAACATGACGATGTTATTTCTTAGTATGCGGTACACTGAGTCTTCCCTTTGAGCTAACAGCACAATCAAAGGTGGTGTCTTGCCCACAAGCTTGACTGGTGGAGAGGAATGGGGACTGAAGGCACTCTTGTGTACCTCTGAAAGAGTGTGGTGTCCATATAGGTATAGGCAGTGAGCTCAAATGGTATGTTTAGATTTAACTCTGTGTAAAATTAAATATTTATTAGAAAAAGCGGATGGCCTCAGCAATGTAGACAGTTGCTCAGATACTTCCTTGGACTGGGAGACCTAAATTCAAAGTCTTTAGGTAAAACTTGGCCCTCTCATTGCCCCAGTAAGAATAGATCAGCTGTTTGTGGTTGAACACTTTTTCTCCTGCTAAAAGTTCCACTCTTGATCTCAGAAACCTGCTTGATAATAGTTTAATTGAAAAGAGAAATTTCTTGAAAGGTTTTCACTTGGGTAAATTGACATTTTCAGTATCTGTTGAACATCCCAGACTAATCCAAAGTATATTAAAAGCACCTCACTTTCAGAAATTAATCAAGGATTTGTGTTAAGAAACCTTTTTTTTGCTTAGAGAGCTTGAATCTTCTCAGTAGATTTCTCTCCATACTCACAATATAATAGGTTACCATAAACTTCATTTCCTTACTTACAGGGCTTTGGTGAACTAATTTTATTTTATTAAGTTTAGTATCTTAGAGGTTTATTATTTCTATTTACTACATTAATAGAAGCTGATATCTATCATTTTAACATTGAAGAAGTCCATAGGGATAGTTAGCTAAAGGTTTATCTGTGTTTTCAGTGAATGCTTAAAACATTAATTCCGGTTTCACAGCTGTTAAAAGTTTTAGAGATACTATCTTCTTACGATGGAGAATACAGGTATATGCAGCTATCAGTCTGCAACTTCAATTAACTTTATAATATTTTCCCAGGGCTTGTCTGTATTTTGCTATCTACCTTTTTTTTTTTTAATTCTTTAGAGAATAATTTTAACAATGCCTTTTATTTATTTATTTTTTTAACACTACTTGAACCTTTCCTACTGCTCACTTGTGGAATTGTTTGCAGTTTTCACTGCAGAAGTGAACAAAGAAGTGGTCACTTTTGGGTGATTATTCTGAAGTATTTTTCCTAGACTGTCTGCGATGGGATCATTCTTATGTTTTTAGTTTCCTAGTTTTGAGTCTATGTTGCTCTTGTGGAATGACTCTGAGAGACAAACTTTTGCCAAAGTGACCTGCAATCAGTTGTCCAGCAAATTGTCCGTGACAGCTAGGACAGCGAGTAACCTGGCATATCCTCGGTATGTATAGCAAAACATAGGCCCCATAGCATTGCGTCAAATCCCCTGCCCTTTAAAGGGGATATGGGGTCATGTTTTGGAGGGGTTTACTTACCTTGACTGGAAATGGAAACATCTGTACCTTTCTTAGGGGCTTTGCTGGAGACTCTGTCATCCCTTACCACATGCCTCTGCTCACAGCTGACTCCAGTCCTTCCTGTCCTACTGGTTTTCAATCAATCAAAGCTGTTGGAGAAGGGAGAAGGGAGCAGTACCGTGTGGAGGTGCTGCTAGAAGCTCAGTTGCTCAGGCAACAGAAGTACCCAGAGCAGGTGCAGGAAGATGGAGGTGACAAAGAAGTGTCCTGTATTTTAAAAATTACTTTTTCTAAAATCCAATTAGATGCAAATCTGCTTGTATGAGTGAAACACGATGTTGACTTCAAGGCAAATGATAGGACCAAGTCCCCAGCGTTGCCTGGGCTGCAGAGCAGTAGTGGGTGCCCGTCAGAGCATTCAGGCAAGTGAATGTTGCACTGCTCCCTGTCCCGGTGTGCTGCCGGTCTGCACTTTGGTGCCGGTGGTGTTTTACTTTTGTATCAGGAATAACTTTGTCTTAATTCAAGCCATGGTTTTGAAAGGACTTTAATTTATCACACAAATACCACTTAACAGTGTACTTTTGTGTGCCTATCTATCTTTTTCTGGACTAATTCATAGATAAGCACTTCTTTAGGATATGGGTGATGCTCAACAATGAATTCATTATGAGAAAAGGAAGAAAAAAGTTGTTAAATCAAAAAGAAAGACAACTATTTGAAGTTTTTTTTGAAGTCTGGAGTAACCTGCTGTAGGACAAAGGTGTGGCAATTCAAGGGCAATGATTTGGAGCTGTTTCTGGAGGAAATGTTGGTGAAGGATTTGTATATTTGATAATTATTCCATAGTCAGGATCTTAATGAAAATGAGTTGGGGGAAAAGTAAAGAAAGTACTAAACACCTAGAAAATAGGTGTTTAAAGGCGGCATTATCCTATAGTTATCAACACTCTCTATGAAGGAGAAAAGCACTAGGTTTGTTTTTTCATTGTCCTTGTACAGTAGCTGGTTTCTTCATGGGTTATAACTCTCGTTTCAGGCCATTTAAAAAATTCTTTCCCATGTCCCATGTGTTGCAGACCCAGCACAACAGTCTTTTTGTGACCATCTGCAATGGGACCATAATTATTTTTTTTTCTCTTTTTGTATGCAATGTTCTGCAGCATATTTCTTAATCTAGTCCTCTACAGGCTGTATCATGAGAGGATATCAAGGGCAAAAGTGAATTATATTCTGATTACCATTTTAGTTACATCCATAAAAATGTGAACTGTTTTTAGTGAATATGGTAAGGCCGAGGACAATGATTTAGGAGGTTATCACTTGAAAATCAGTGTTTCAGACACAAATTATGCTTTGAAATTCCCCTGCAGCTTTTTGTGGATGAAGGATAAAAGGTGTGGTTTCCATAGCTCAATAGCATGCCTCTACAGGAATTATTACATTGTAATAATATGTGGAGGAGAAAGTGATACTAATAACTCTAAAGTGCATTAAAGAGGAATCTATCATTAAACCTTAACAAAGTAATACATAGATTTGAAACTATAGCTTGGCTTACATATCTGTAGTATACTGGGATAGAGTTATTAAAGTATTAAGGAAAAGTATGTAGCTTCTTTTGTCCTATAGTCACAAGCCACTTAAATGGGCCTGTTTGCTTGTCTAGATGCTGTTACAAGGTAGTACAAGCAAGTGGTACGTACAACAGAATTCCTCTGGGCGAGCAGAGGGGCAATCCCATTTGCTCCCAGATCCCGCCTCTCCTTCCTTCACACCTGTGAGAAGAACAGCGACAATTTTATTAGTTTGTTTGGAGTCGGATTGGTTCCCATCAGTTGGATTTGTCATGTCTGGCTGAAGTGCAGGGTGTGATTAAAGTGAAGTAACTGAATGGGTGAATCAAATGAACTAAAAATTTCGGATTTCTGCGTAAAACAAGCCCCATGCTCCTTTCTTTTACCATGGATTTAAAGCATGTTCTTTCTTCCTACCCAGACATACTTTGCAGCTGACAGTGATGCAGGCACCTTCTTTGCCTCCATCGCCAGTGTTTTGCATTCTCAATCCAGTTTTTTCCTTTTACTACATATTACCATGGGACTCTGATCCCCATCATGCCTGGGAACCCCAGCCATACTCTTACTTCCTGGAAAATTACCATAATTTCCCACATTCCTCATCAGTTTGTCTGTAGGCAGCTCTTAGCAAATAAGCAGAATTCTCTGTCTCCTGGTGTCTCCTCTTAAAAACTTCGTAAGGGACTGTTTGCAAATGCCATTTTCAAGGCCCTTTTGTAATCTCATGTCTCAACATTATAAAGAAGCCTTCTAGAAACTTTTGCTTTTCACTGTCTCAAAACAGACACTTTAAAGTAGGCTTTTTTTGAGTTATTAGTAAATTAATATTATAATTTATGGAACAAGTCAAAATTATATTTGGCTATGGTGGTATTACATGATAATTGTCATGAATGCTAGATATTCTCCAGGTTTAAATGATGATTGGAGCACTTTATCTGAAATCCTGAAGAGAAGGGGTTTTTTTATTAATTAATCTTTGTCAATTGGGATATTAGTTGTGATGTCTGTCTTGGCCCAATGCACAATATTTGGGAACAGAAATTGGAGAAATATTACTTGTGGAAATGGACAACATCTTCCTAAACCATTTGCATTTTCCAATTTGAGCATTTTAGCTCATCAGGGAAAAGTTTTATTAAGGTAGTAAAGAAAAGGGGAAAGAGTAATTTTCTGGAGGAGCAGAAAGCACAGGCTTATATCGATAACTTTAGCTCAGGATCCTGGGGGACAAGGGAGAGGGCTGCATCCAGTAGCAGAATAATATCTCCACCTGATTTACAAGTTAAGACGTTGTTATCCGCAGTCTTTTCGACATGGAATTTTCCACAGAAGTGTTCCTGTAAAAGCTAATGAGACGACACTTCTTAATAAATATTTGAATTATAATGATTATTTTCAGATAGTCTGCATGAACAAATTTAACTGTCTTGAATCTATGCTAATTTGCCCACTAAAAATCACATGGACTGAAAAATGAACTGTTACACAGGATTGTTTCCACTAGCATGTTTTTCTATTAAAGTGTTTGATTTTCTTATTAAAGTGTTTGATTTTCTTATGAAAGAAAAAAAAATGAAGGCTCTGCAGAATATCCACTGTTTTTTCTGCCAGCCATCCCCACATATATACAAAAACCTTTTATGTAACATTAGTGTGTCTTTTTGCTGCAAATAAACCCTTTCTAAAATAGCAAAGTACATGCAGTATTGCATAAGCTTGTTTCCAAACTGCATAGATAAATTTATTTTAAAAAGGAACAGATGTTCACACATGGTTTATAGTAAGGTCCTCCAATGGTTCAAATAGGTCATGTATTAATAATAACTGAAAAAAAATATTTACTTAATTAATCCTGTTTGAAGTAAATTCCAGTAGGTATTAATTACCCATCATTTACATTGTCAGAAGTCACCCTTGCATTTAAATATTTGTGGTCACATTGTGAAATGGGATGCTATTGAAAGAAATCTGTATACCTTTATGTCTAGACTGTATGAAAAATCTTTGTTGGAAAACATTCTTATGTGGATAAATAGTCAGTGGACAACTAGTTTTTCAAGCAATATAAATATGTCTGAACTATGAAATTCCTTTTAAGGGTGACATCTTTCTTCAAAGGAGTGTTCAGAAGCTGTGCCCATTTATATACATGACATCAGGAGAAGAGATAAGCAAATTGATGTTCTTCTGAAGGTCTTCAGTAGGTTCCCACTGGATTACTTTGTAAATTAATTAAATGACTGTCAGCATTAATGTGAAGCTTCTTCAGTAATCTTTCTTCTGCTCATCTGAGGCAGTGCGATGTTCACCACACACAAATCTCTTCAGACAGGTTTACAAGAAAAAAATCCATCTTTAGAGAATATCCTGAAAATATTCAATAGAATTTATTTTGTTGGATTTTGAATATTCTACCAAATGAGTATCTGCTCTGAACCTGTCTGTGCTTGTCTGTTTATGTTTGGCTTTTGACGTATGACCCACTGAAAAATCTTGTTTGCAGGTTGGGCATACTTGAAGCCTGGATTGTGACTGCTTTCACAGCCTGCTCTGCTCTGTGAAGCACAACGCAGTACAGCTGAGTATGTTGGGATATCACCCAGGAAAATCACTACTCTGAATGCTTTGAAGGATTGAGGGACTGTAGGCAGATTTTGTGTACCCTCTGGAGGAATGCAGTCGGGAGCGTGCTGTCAGTATCTGAGCAAGAACACTGGCAGGAGATTGGAGAGGGGTAACATCCCACCAAGGCAGTGCTGAGAGGTGGTGGGAACTAGTACCAAGCTGGGTGACGTTTATCTACCTATGCCTGTTACTGGGAGTTTTTCTAGGTAGAAAGGTTTGACTCAGAAGAGTGGCATCAAATAAGGCCCTTGGAGATTATGAAGGACTCAAAATAGACTTTGATCTCTTCAGGATTGAAGGAAATATGGGATCTACAAGGATGAGGCTTCAAGGATGACGAGTTTTCAGAGTTGTATGTGATTTCTTTTCTGGTAGGAATTTGTGCTGTGATTTTTTTGAAGGAGATGATAAACTGCATTGTGGGGTCAAGAATAGGGAATACTTTTCACAATAATTCTGAATCTGAAGGAGTCAAAGTAAGTGAAAATGTAGGTATTGGAAGAAATGCTAACCCTGGAGGAAAGGGTTTTGGTGGTTTTGACTGAGGTTTTTTGTGGGGGTTTTTGTTGTTTGTTTTTCTTTTTAAAAAAAACTACCACAAAACAATCCCCAAACCCAAACCAGAGACAATCGGTCCTCTGAAATCCCATAACTGGCACTTAAGTGGAGTGAGGAGTGCCACAAAGAATGCAACCTATAGGTGGTTTAACTCCTGCAAACCCATCAAAGTCAAAAGGACTGAATGGCTGGGCTGACACTTTGATCCTCTGTACCTTATGATGTAGGAGATTAATTCATTGTGGCTTGCCTTGGCTGTTGGATTTCAATGTAAAATTTCAATTTGACTATGGTTGTTGCCTTTATGCAGCATTTTCCATTACTAACCCAAGAGTTCATGTTTCACTAAATAGAAAAGGGACTGCTAACGACTGGCCACTGTCGTTAAAGACAACAAAAAATGTTTTTACAAATATATTAATGACAAGAAGAGAGCCAAGGAGAATATCCATCCTTTATTAGATGCGGGGGGGAACATTGTCACCGAGGATGAGGAAAAGGCTGAGGTACTCAATGCCTTCTTTGCCTCAGTCTTTAACAGGCAGACCAGTTATCTGCAGGGTACTTGGCCCCCCGAGCTGGAAGACAGGGACAGCGAGGAGGATGAACCCCCCCATAATCCAAGAGGAAGCAGTCAATGACCTGCT
>NW_008795695.1:3089371-3090508 GCF_000699145.1 Aptenodytes forsteri
CAACCTCAATGATTCTATGATTCTATGAAAAGAAAAATGCCAAAATTGTCAGTAAGAGAAACATGAAGGATGTGCTTTGAGGGGAAAAATAATATCGAAAATTTTTTGATTCATCACAGCAAAAGGGTAATCATTTGCTCTGTTCTCACAGAAAAGTGTGTTTCCTAGACAGTTAGCAGGGTGTAGGGGCATATAAATAGCTCAAGAAGCAGTCGTTAAATGTAATCTGTGTCACACTGTGACTTTAATTTAGGGCAGTAATTGTTAAGTCTAGTCCATTAATTTTTGGAGGCCACTGTAAAGAACTCTGATAGACATAAGATGAATGTTATTGTTCCTGGCAATGAGTAATTATGCCACTGCTTTTCATATTCATTTAGTTTAAATTCTGCAAAAAAACTTGTATATTAACTTAATACAACTAGAGGTTTAAAAATGAGTGGAAAACCTCTCAATTACTTTTTCAGACCTTCATCCAGAGTAGTGCACACCCATGCTCACATATGCACATACATTTTCTGCCTCCATCCTTCTGTAAAAACCTGGTCTATTTCGTATTTTTATTGAATACTGAAACAAAGGAGAGCTTCCAGCATTTATGCACTGCTGCCTTAGAATGTGTTAGCACATTTCCCAGTTCTGTCCAATTATGTTACTTTAGAAAAATATTTTCAAATATATTTTCATTTGAAAATAAAAGCAAGCTGAACTATTAGTGTCAAAGAATAAAAATATTAACCTATATTTCCTCTATCTCAGCTATAAATTTATGCATCAGAATGATGTGCACTAACGAATTTAGCCCACAGCTGCTGTCATCTATCCACTTATATGTTAAATGTTTGCAAGCAATTCAAGAATCACAGAATTGTGATTCTTTTTCAAAACAGTTTTAAAAACATTTTTTCCCAAAATAATAGAATTTTCTGATTAAAAATTAATACAGGAAGGAGAAGTAAAAACCTCCATCTTGTGAATATGTGGGAACTGTAAAAATATATATTGGTCAGTAATATCCTCTTTTGAATGAAAGGAAGTGATTATATTCCTTCTGTTTGTTTTGTTTGGTTGTTGGGTTGTTTTTTTTTTTTGGGGGGGGGGGGTTCGTTTTTGTTTTTTTTTTTTTTTTTTTCAGGA
>NW_008795695.1:3090668-3096337 GCF_000699145.1 Aptenodytes forsteri
TCCAGGAACATTAAAATTGTATTCAGCTCTTGTACGTTCTGAAAGCAGATTTTTTTGGAAGTAGTTTGTCAAGGAGTTATCCTTCACTGAAAGTTTTTAGATATCTCCAAACACTCTAGAGTTGTTTTATCAGGCTTAAGACTGCAAATGACTAGGTTCCAGGGACTTAAAAGCATCAGAAGTTAAGATGTACTTTTTTTAGAGGAAAACCTTATGCTTGAATTTAAGAAATGGAAATTAAGGCCTTTACAATTCTGTATTCAAAATATAATGGAACAGTAGAGGCAGAACACAGGGCACAAGGATGAATACAAATCATTGTGCAAGGGACTATTATGGAGAGGTGGAAATACAAGAAGACTGGAGTATAATTAAAGGATGGCGTGAGCATTTTGGTAGGAGGATGTTAGAAATAATTTCAATCCCATTACAGAAGCAGTAGTGGATGCAAAAGCTTTGTTATTGGCTGGGCAGCAGCAGTGAACTCCTGAAGATTTCCAATTAATGTGGGTGTATAAAAAATCTGTTGAATAATACTAACTCAATTATGGTTATTGTGAATTTCAATTTGCTACACTATTGAAAAAAGGACCATGGGGGGAAAGAAAGAGGAAGGAATAAGTGGAGAGTAGCTTGAAACACTAACAAACCTTAGGATATTGTAAACATTTAATTATATGAACTGAATAAGATGTGGCTGTTTTCTATAAGGTATAATTAACTACATGCAAACGGCTGATTAATTTCTGCACAGACTAGTATCCTCATGAATGTGAGGTAAGCTGAACCTTTTCAGTCTTTGTGATACATATGTGCTGAGTTTTGCAGGCTGCTCCAGGACTTCCCTCAAAGCCTGGCTCTCAACTGGATAGACATGAAGTCTCCAAGTGTGGTCCTGGGCATTGCTGGAGTTCATTACTGCCCCTAAGGTGAAATTAGCACAAGGATGCACAGGAGTTTGGTATGTCACCAGGAAAAGTTTAACAAGCAAGTGTTAGGTGTACATCACAGCTTAATGTTCTTGTGCCACCTTGCCTGTCAATTCAATGTAGTCATCACCTCTGAAAGCATCTATTTCAGGCAGTTTACTTTTTACTCATCACCTCTATGTGAATTTTCATTAGTGTCTGAGTTGTATGACTCTTGAAACACTGTACACCTGTGTAAACTGGCCATACATATCTGCACATTTCTAATCTTAATTTGAGACAAGCATGTTTCTGTTATTTCTGTATCAATTCATCCTAAACTATCCAGCATTTATATCTAAATCTTCTCAGGATTTACTAGCAAAAAAAAGGGTCACTGGAGTCAATGAAATTATGTACCTTGGCCTAGACTGAGCATTAGCTAATGGTTTTTAAAGCTATTCATAGAGTTTTCTACTCTTTAAGCAACAGAATCAAGAACTCCCCCTTAGAGCTGCAACACTTAAGCCATGTGTATTTTCGATCAAAATAAGCCTGGGAAGAACATAATGCAATAAAGACACTTTGTGCATACCTAAAATGGTGCAAGTCTGGAGCAAGCAGGTAGGTCAAATCCATTCCTCTATCATCTCTCTGCTGTAATCAAAATTAACTCTTAATTTGGAAGAGGCCATCCAAAAGATCTGTACATCTTTATATTAATACCAAATTGCTTTGGTCAGATTCTTAGGCTGAATGGGATGTAAGTGATGGTCACTGATCTTGAAGATGGTTAAGGAATTGTTTTCTTCTAAGTCCAGACATCACAAACTCTACTCTTAGTCAGTCTGCCTGTGTCCCAAGGAAATTACTGTAGCATGCAAAGGTCTCGGGGGTTCAGAGGTAGACTTGCTGTAATACATGCCAATTGAAGGAGAAAGGGGGGACTGCTGTCAGATTATATCACTTATGTATAGGTTACAAACATGTTCCTTTTAAGTTATAGTTTTCACTGGTTATTGAAGGACAAACACCTCAACTTACCTATCTCCCAAAGCTTGAGATTCCAGAGGGAAAATCTTTTTGTTTCTCACTTTACCAGATATTTCTGTGTCAGCAGATGGCACTAACTCTGCCCCCCCGACTATGGGGAGAGGAAGGCTTTTTCTGTGAAAAGCCTAGGTTGTAATAAAGCTTGTTTCAGTCTCCTACTGTTCCACAGACCTACTTGAACAGATTCTTTAACCTTTGTGTTTCTATTTCTTCCGTGTGCATAAGACTGTCTTCATCTTGCTACCCCAGGCCAACAACGATAGCTGTGGGTTATGGGATGGCAGATGTCACAGGAACGGGGACCATCTAATAACACTTCATCGTGCATAGGCTGAAATACTAGTGCTTTTTTTTAATGTATTTTGAAGCATATCTGTTCTGGAGATTTGTCCTACAATAACAGATGTAGATATAACTGCTACCAGCACTTTGTCTAAAAGCCCATTATCAGAGCAAGAACAGTCCTCAGGAGTAGTTATGCCTGCTTGTCCCTGGTTACAGAAATCTTGAAGTAATTTTTTTCAGTCATTTTAGTATTAAAAAAAAAAAATTAAAGCAAAAGACATCTACTCAATGACACTGCTTCCAGTTGTATTGCCGTCAACACCGACATCTTCATTACTAGTGCAGAATTTAGTTCATGGGTACTGATTGTGTTCTGCTTTAAGTTACAGAAATCCTGCTATTGGTATCACTAGCTTTGGTTCTGCTTCTTGTTTACTCCCCTTAACAGTTTTATAGCTTATCATGTTGGCTATTTCCTAAAGAAGAAATAAACAAATAGAATTATTACACAAAATTTAAATAAGAAATGAAGATTATGAAATATTGCCTGTGAGAACAAACAGATTGAGCTGCTTTACTGAAATGAATAGTGTGTCCTAGTTCCGAAAGAGAGTTTGCTAATATAGACAGCGGTCTGCAGGAAAAGCAATGCTTCTGACTGCATTACTGTTCTCTAGCGCTATTCATTCTGGTTTTGAGTAGTGCCTAGAACTATATACATAAGAACAGAGAAATGCATCTTTGTGGTAATGATCCAGCCTGCCCTACCCTGCATATGCACTGAAACTTGAGAATTTCCAATATTTGAGCACTGCCTAGCCAGCGGTGAGTATCATCTTAGTCTCTATCCTTTTCAGTTGGCAAGTCCATTTTGTGACGGAAAAAATTGCTTTTCTGACTAAGACTGAAACTTTTCCATACACATTTTAATGTTTATATGTTGTTCTAGTCCTCACTGATTTAAAAACAATGAAAAGTGCAAAGTATGTGAAGATTTGGTGTATTGTACATTCAGAATTTAGCTGAAAAGAAAGAGGGGAACTATGACTGATTCAGTGAGATATGTAAGCATGTGTATAACAGGAAAAACTTGACTGGTCCCTTTGATACCTTTAAATTGTAGTTGTGGCTCTTGTCCTACTCATTTTAGGAGCTTTGAGCATATTTCCAAGTCTTCTTTTATGAGATTTCTTGTAAAGCTATATGAATGTCACTTGGAGGAGTAAAGATATTTCGAGAGCCTCTCGTATTTTTCTAGTGTAACATTAAGCATATAAGATGCTCATAAAAATGCAATCAACTATAAAGTGCATAGACTCTGGAAATGTCAACCGCTTATACTGATCACTTTAGAAAGAACTGGAATTTTGGCGTTGGTATTAATCACTATAACAATTCTGTTGACAGGAAGTATTTATCCATATTACACTAGCTACAAAGTACAGGGAAATCCAGTAATGATGTGCAATGTGATAGAGATAAGGATATTTCTGGGTATTGTTCATTTTTGAAATATACTACTTGACTGGCCTCTCACTGAGGTTATTAGAAATATTGGCATTGTGTACTGAAAATAGGCTTGGACTTTTAGTGTACAAAGTGTTTGCTCTCAGGTTCTTGCTTATCTTCTAGTGCTAGCTATGTCATTACCAAAACTTCTCCTAGTTTTAAATATTCCACATTGTTGTATAGCACAATGCAAATACAATTACAAATATAGTTTTCTTTTACAGAAAGTGGAGACCACATCTATTTAAACAATAAATGTTTGAAGAGGCCTGGTAGGGTTGTCTGTCATCCTTTTTGACATGTGATACGGCTTTGCTGTGAGCAACATTATTACATGGAAGAACATATTATTGTCTTTTTTTCTTCTTCCTCTTTCATAGTGACGTTAACAAATAGGTATCATCTATAGAAACTTCTCTAATGCTACCTAGCTTTAATTTCAAATACTTTGTCTCACAAGAAAGTTAAGTTAAATATTCTTCCAAAAATGTTAATAGAGAAAAAACTTAAATATTCTTAGAAAAATGTTAATAGAGAAAAAACTCTTTAGGTTTTGTACAGAACACGAGTTATAATGGTAGCTTTTTACAAATGAAAAGTTTTGCTTCAATGTTTTTATTAAATCACATAAAACCACATCTCTTGATATTATCATAACAAGAAAGCTTTAAAAAAAGCTTCATTTTGCACTATCATTTTGATTCATTTGATTGCCCTTATATTTCATTGACACTTTCCTCAATATAAGTGGAAAAAATAATGCATAATCACATCATATGATGCAAGAATTACTGCTCAAAATTAATGAGAGCATAGGAAAAACATCTTTCTAATCAACATGGTAAATCCCATTTCTTTAACACACTACCAAGAGGAAGGATTACATTGTGCCTGATCCATTTAACAGGAGACTCAAAGTCTGAACAGCAAAGATCATAAGACAAAAAATGATTATTCAAGACTTTTGTTTAACAGAAGGTTACTATAACAGGAATTTGTCTTTTCGTGTGTATTTTATATGCAGTGTTATGTTGCCTAGTGATTGCAACTTAAAGATGAAATACAGATAAGTTAATGTCATTTTGATATAGTTCATTTCACTTAGAACGATATGTAGTTCACATTGAGAATTTTATTTCAGTAAGCGTTCATTGACACGATTTCTTACTAGTGCCAACAGATAAGTAAGAAACATGGAAGTCTTCTATAATACAAGTTTAAAACCATCAGTGTGGGATAATTCTGTTTGTGTCTTGATGCAAATGTTCATATTGCCATTCTATGTTTGTATAACCTTTCCAGTGGTGACATAAGGTAGAACTGATCTATTCATATACAATCACTTCCAGTTCAATGAAACTTGGTGACAGTCTTGCACTGAGATTTATGGTTGTTTTTTTCCTTCTGCATTGCAGTTAATGTTTGTGAGTGCATGCAAAAAAAGCAGTAACGCCAAAGAGGGGACCGGCTGCGCCGCCCCCCACTGAGCCAGTGGGCGCTGCAGCTAGATTCCTCCCGGAGCAGGGAGGCTGCCTACAGTCGCCCGAGCTCCATGCACCCACAGGGAGCTGCTTGCTTTTCAGCTGCGAACTGAAATCTCTGCTACTCTCTTACATCAATTAGATGACCTCATAAAATTAATGAGACATGTTTTTACAACCTTCTCTCAGACAAGGCAATAGTAATCACTGTATTTTATATGATAGAGTGTTTAAACTGTCAGCACGGAAAAAAATCATACAAATCCAGTGTAAATACTTCAAGTTACATAAAGTAATTATTAATCTTAAAAAAGCATAAAATATGCACAGTTAGCTAATAAATGACAAATGAATAATTTATTCAACATAAAAGAGAAGGGGAGAGAGGTATTAACATTTTACCCACAGTTACTCTTTTTCTTTGACAAGCTAT
>NW_008795695.1:3096354-3101335 GCF_000699145.1 Aptenodytes forsteri
TATTACTGAACCGCTAGATTTTTAGTTTTACTATGTTTATTCAAAGCCTTACAGCAATATGGAGATGTATAATGATTTTGAAGGACATATGTGAATGTGTCTGTGTGTGTATATTGGTGTCTCATATAAATAGATTATATATAGAGAGGGGGACTTTTTGTACTACTTCTTTTCAATCATTCACACTGATAGTAGTTGGAAGAAGTTAGTGGGGCTGTAAACTAACACATAGGTTCCCTAAAGAAACTTATTTGCTAAACTACTACTTTTTTTCTTACCTCAAAATTCCACAATCTTTGTACACACATACAAGCTAGTCACTTGTGAAATACCCAGAGTTTATGTTTCTGAGAAAGTTCTAAAAAAGTTGAAAAGATCTTGATGTAGTTCCTCAAATAATGTTTCACTTTTTGGAGCTCAGACAGCCCAGTTCATAACAAATAATGAACCCTTAGTATTAGCTATAATATAACGTTAAATGTTTGTGAGAATGTGTGTTAACAAACCATGATATTAATTATTCATTAATCCAGAGTTGCCAACACCCAGCATTCAAAACTCATGCATCAGTCCTCAAAAAAATAGTAAATAATAAAAAAAAATTCAAATTAGATAAGATTACTTTTTAATGATTAATTGTTGGTTCTCTGTATCTGGCTTCTGCTTTTCAGCCTATAGTTTCAATGTTTTCTTTACAACCCAGAGGAATAGAAAACAATTAAATCTAAAATTCTTACATTACCATGTGACCTCAGGGAATTGAAGTTTTAAGAAAAATACCAATTATAATGAGTCTTGCGGTAAAGTTGCTGGAACGGTGCATCGCATATTTTTGTGTGTCTTAGTTCTTAAAATATTTTCCCTTTTATTTTCATTCCTCACCTTTTAATATAATGTTTGATACCATGTTTCCCTTAAGAAGCCCTTAGATAGCCATTCATTGGAAAGCACATTTTGAGTTCTCTTAATTATATACTTTAAAATAAAAGCTGTTTAAAAATTTATCTCCTAGGCAGGTCAAATCCTCTGTCAATTCTCTTTGGATTAGTAGATTTTCAGACTATTTTAAGATGGAAGGACTGGTTGACAACTTCAAGACATAGCAATTTCACCCTTATTCTTTGTACAGAAATAAAATGGCAGCCTTCGCCTGGCTGAAAATTAACTGTCTTTTTCTTTTCC
Organism: Aptenodytes forsteri; assembly: GCF_000699145.1. Lineage (NCBI taxonomy): Eukaryota > Metazoa > Chordata > Aves > Sphenisciformes > Spheniscidae > Aptenodytes > Aptenodytes forsteri. Next base: position 3,097,537 of record NW_008795695.1, read on the forward strand.
TCTCCCATCGGGTATATAATAGAATGCATGAGGTGATTAGAGACTCAAAAAGAGTTCATCAGAACTAGAAATGCTCAATGATTTTTTTAATGACTTGCATATATATGGCAGGAGAAAAGAAAAATGTCACTAGTAGAGAAGAACTGAGACAAGATACATCATTCTTTCTTTCCTTTTTATTCAAGGAAAAAAGACAGGTGCTTCTGAGATCGATTTGGAGTTGACAGGAGACCCCATGCTCTTACTGAATTAACTCTTTTAATGAAAAAAAAAAAAAAAAACAACCCAAAAACAAACCAAACCCACAAACATCCAGAAAAAGGAAGCTTGGATGTTGTGAATACCATATTCTTCAACCTAGCTTCATTTTAAGTAAAATTAGGAAGTAATACAATGTTTTCATCCTTTGTGGCCTCTCCCTACATTTTGGAAATGAAAATGTGGTCTTTGCTTTAATTTGTGAACCCTTAGCAAAAGATTTCTGTATCTATTGTTTTTTTTCCCCCTGCTTGAAACTTTGAATTTATTTCAGTATTTCTTTCAGGATAAGAGCATGAACATCATGCAGAGCTTGACTGCCTTGAGATCAAATACAACAGTATTGGAAAAATTCAAATTTGCCAGCTGTTCTGTTGATTATTTCTGGGAGCAATTAAAAAAATCTTGAGGTAAGGTGTTGCCAAAAAAAATATTTTTGTATTTTCAGAATCAGAACTTGGGCAGTCATATCATCCATAGGAAATAAGAAAAACACTACATTAATGCATAACCCTTTTACTGATGTAACTTAATGTTCTTTTTGTGTCTGAAGAACTTAAAACCAGGACTGCAAGATCTTCGGAGCAGGAACCATCAATTCACAGCTGCCCAGCCTCTGGATGTTACTGAGGTTCTAAATACCAATACAGTAAGGAAGTATTTGAAACAAATCAAGAGCCCAATTAACATTTCTATTTCATTCCTAAATGGCAAACTTGTACAGGTTAATAAATTCTTGGAGATTTTTCTGGTAGGGTGATGGGAGAGTGACTATAGATGTTTCAGTGATATGAGCTGTACAAAAGTTTTCTAAGCACAACGTAGAAAAAGCTGCAGTCATTTTAGCCATTAATTTAGACAGCAAGAATAAGGAATGTAGTCTGTACACCTTATCTGTGTGCATAAAACGTATACAAATATAAAGGCATTGTAAAGTTTTCAGATGCTTTAATATACTTAGATGACATAGGAACACAGCAGTCAGGGCAGTTTCAGATGGATTGACAGGTTCAAAAACCTCAGGCAAAACCAGATTGCATTTAACAACATCAGCTTTCTTCAGAGTGATATTTGTTGCTAAAGTCCAGTTTGTATCTCAAATCAGGTCCATCTTACTACACCATTGCTTTGTTTTATCTTCACAATGGTCTTTATGATCTGAAGCTTGTTGAAGCAAGCCAAATCTCCCATTAAAATCTCCTGCTTTTTAGGTACTGGCAGAGATGGCTTAAAAAAATGCAAAAAAATATTTCCATACCCTTCACCACTGATAACTGAGCAATGGTTTTGAAACCTGTGCAGAAGTTATTTGTAGACAAAAAAGTTGGAACAACTTTCTTTCAGTATCATCAGTAAATCCTCCAAGATGCTACTGATGCTATTCAGACCAAATCTGTGCCATGTGACTACGGAATGGAATAAATAAGCACTTATGGATGTAAGTGGAATTAATGACAGCCTGTGTATCCCAGAGTGTGATAAATTATAGTTTGCTGCTGGCAGCAGGAACTATTCAAACAAATATTTCTGCATGACAATTTCTTAAGGCTTCTATAGAATTCATGTATAATAGGAGAACTGCCTACAAGGAAGATTATTAGGAAACTTAGAAAAAGATTTTCATTTTGTGATTTCAGCAATGTCTGTAATTATCAACATAGCCTATCAAGTACTAAGTGGTTAGTTGTACATATGAGACCTTTATCTTGTACTGTAATTACAGTATATAGAAACAATACAGTTGTTATGGGTGACTGCACGTAAGTGGGTGGTTAAATGTCACTAAGGCTGGAATATATTTATTTATGAATAAATATTTTCAGTTATCCTTTTAGAAAATTTTACTGAATGCCCCTTAGAAACAGATGCCAAATAAGAAATTTCTGTATAACAGCAATATTAGTTTAAAGCATGTCTTGCTAAGCACATTAGAAACCCTGCTGATAAGGAGATTTTAAACTTGCAGCCTTTCAATACTTCAGGGGGGCTTACAAGAAAAATGGGGACAAACTTTTTAGCAGGGCCTGTTGCGACAGGACAAGGGGGAATGGCTTTAAACTAAAAGAGGGTAGATTTAGACTAGATATAGGGAAGAAATCTTTTACGCTGAGGGTGGTGAAACACTGGCACAGGTTGCCCAGAGAGGTGGTGGATGCCCCATCCCTGGAAACATTCCAGGTCAGGTTGGACGGGGCTCTGAGCAATCTGATCTAGTTGAAGATGTCCCTGCCCACGGCAGGGGGGTTGGACTTAGATGACCTTAAAGGTCCCTTCCAACCCAAAGCGTTCTATGTTTCTATGATTCTATGAACCCTATGTTTGTCACTACCTTTTATATCATGTCTTTTTCAAAGCCCCTTTGTGCTCACTGCATTTTGTTATTATTCATTGCATTCATATTTTCTTTCTGTTTGTTTGAATTTGGAGAGGTGTTTTGTTTTGTTTACACTAATTGCTTATTGTCAGGAAAGCACTACAAATATTATTCTAATATTAATGTGGACAATCCTAGGACTTTAACTGAATGCCTATCAACTCAGTATTTTGACTTAGGAAGAGCACCAAGATTATCCTTTAGAACTTGGTAGGAAAGGTCTGGAAATTTAAAATGAAGCTTTGATTTGCTTGGGAGCTTGAATTACCAGAAAATTATGCAAGAAGGCTCCATCCAAAAAGAGGGCATTTAATTGCAGCCACTCCTGGCCTTCAAATAGTGATGCAATATTACTTTAGAGCTTTGATTAAAATTGCTGGTATGGATCTGCCAACACATTCCCATGTCAGGCTTTGCCTGCTGCTACTTTAAAATATGATAATTAATAGCAGATAACATCAAAACTTATCTGAATTAATGTACTTGATATAATTATCTTTTACTCAGATCTATTATGTTTATCTATTTTATATATTTGTCTGTTATATTACAGATACAATAGCACCTTATATTATTTTAGTATAGTTGTTTTCCTTTATACAGATAGAGGATTTTAATAAGGGAGGTCATGGTCTGTCCCCATTTCTTCTTCTCCCGGATGCCCTCTATATGTGGTATGGGAAAGGGGAAGGCAGCTAACAGCCAGTGGTTCCTTTGCCCCTACCAGCTTTATATCTGGATCTGTTTATCAGCTGAAAGAGCAGACTGGCTCTCTGCTGAACAGCTGCAACCAGGGTGTAAATATCTGAAGTATTTCATAGGCTAAGTGGCCAGAGTAAACTGATGAATCCAGTCAGTACTTCTTTTCAAGGTCATGAGTAATCTTTCTTAAATGAAGATTTATTTGCTTGAGCTTGAGTAATATTCCAAGTTTGCTGTAGACCACGTCTGATACCCTTCCTCACAGTGATTAATGAAATGTTTCCACCGTGATTAATGTTACATGGAGAAATGGATTGTCAGTGCAAGTAAAATGGCTGAATCCAGCTTTCTGTTTCCTGAGTGGTCTGCAAGAGGATGTAAATCTCAGTAAGATAGCAGATGTGGTTTATTAAGTATATAGATTTAAAAAAAACCCCAAACCCTGAAGGTTTACCCTGTTGTTTT
>NW_008795695.1:3110847-3128492 GCF_000699145.1 Aptenodytes forsteri
GTTCTAGCTGGGCTTTTGCCTTTCTCATTTCTTCTCTACACGACCTAACGAGATCCCTGTACTCTTCTTGAGTCGCCTGCCCCTTCTTCCACAAGCGGTAAACTCTCCTTTTTTTCCTGAGTCCCAGCAAGGGGACAAATTTCATGTTGTCTCAGCAGTGCTAAGTGGCCAGAGTAAACTGATGAATCCAGTCAGTACTTCTTTTCAAGGAGCGAATCATGAGTAATCTTTCTTAAATGAAGATTTATTTGCTTGATCTAGTGTAATATTCCAAGTTTGCTGTAGACCACGTCTGATACCCTTCCTCACAGTGATTAATGAAATGTTCCCACCGTGATTAATGTTACATGGAGAAATGGATTGTCAGTGCGAGTAAAATGGCTGAATCCAGCTTTCTGTTTCCTGAGTGGTCTGCAAGAGGATGTAAATCTCAGTAAGATAGCAGATGTGGTTTATTAAGTATATAGATTTAAAAAAAACCCCAAACCCTGAAGGTTTACCCTGTTGTTTTGGGGGTTTTTTTGAAGAAAGTATCTCTATTTAAACTTGACTATTTCCAGTACTTAATTTCATTACAACTTAGCCAGCTGTTCACCAGGAGTGTCAGCTCCAGTACTTACTGACAGACTATGAAGAAAAGGGAAGGCTCGCTCTCCTAGCCAGTTATCAGTATCTATCTGCAAGTGTATAAATACGTGCATTTCTGTGTATATGTGTGTGTGTGTGTACACATACATAAAAATGTTGAAAATAGATATGTCTGTATAAAGGCAAAAATAGCAGTTAGCTATAAAGTGAACAGCTGTTCTCATCTTCCCTGCATGTCAGAAAGCAATGTTGAGAGATAATTACACAAGGAATACATCGAGAACTTCGTAAACATAAATATGTACATATTACGTACATAATTATGTATTATTATGTACATAGTATTTATGTAATTATTATGTATTATTATATACATATGTTAATATGGACGTATTTATGTACATTTAGTGTACATAAATGTCACTTTTGTTCAAGCATTACTTGCTTTGTGTTTGGCAGGCACAATCCAAAAAATACCATTTGTTTTTCTTTTTTTTTTCTTTTCTTTTTTTTTTTTTTTATTTTTTTATGTTCATACATTTCCTAAAAGAACAGTCTGGAAGGGCTCCACATTTGCCACAGGAAAACTAGCTGTCACTCGTGCTCTTGGGCAGGCTGGTCTACCCAACTTCCATTCCTCTTAGCTAATTCTGGTGGCTCACTTTGTCCAGGAAAATTGATTTACGCATTTTTAATATCATTCACATGAATAATCAGAAGAAACAAAAGGTGTATACTGTACCCAGTAGTTAGATATGCCCTGAAGATATTGAAAAGATACTTTAAGCCATGTCTATATTAAAAAAAATAGGGATTGTGGGAGACAGTAATATATACCCATGTAGTTTTAGTTTTGCTTGGCTTCTAAAAACAGCTCCGTACACAATCTGGTAAGCTCTTCTTACCTGGCAGATGGATGAACTGCAAGTGCAGGATCTCATGGATACAGCTGTGAGCTCCTGCAGCATATCACAGATACCTAGGGTATCTTTATAACATGCTGCATTTTGTAGCTCCTAATGTGACTACTCTGAAGAACTTTGTAAGGTGATCACTATGGGGTGAAACAGATGGTAATTAATTATTTAATGGGAGGTATCAATAACACAATTTATTAAAGATATGCAGAGTAATTCTGTATTTGACCATTGGTAGCAGTGACCAAACAAGGAAAATCTCTCCCAAGCCCAGGGCTTGTACGCAAGTTCTAGCCTACTTAGCTTCTATAAGAATACATTTTAGATTTTTAAATTTAATTTTATGAAACATATTCTTAAGTCAGACTATTTTACAGTCCATTAGAAAAAAATCCCAAATTTCCAAAGGTATTATCTGTAGTACACTATTTTTAAAGATGGTAAGTTAGAAGTTAGGAAAAAAATTTATAACCACATTAAATTATACAGAGTGATTCAGGTATTTAAGGAACTTGATTTTTTTTCTCATAGGTGAGATTGATGAGAGATGGTTATACTTGTAGGATAGTTCATGCTGTTACGTAGAGCAGAAGCATCTGTTCCGTGCTGAAAACTGTCACCCCAAGTCATGGGGGGTTAAGCATGGATGAATTCAGACTTTCTTGATATTTTTATTGTTTGTGGTTGATCAGTGCTATTATTATTAACTGTAGCTGGCCTGTAGCTGGAGCAAAGATTTTGGATAATGGAGAACAATTTGTTTCAGTTTATTATTATGCTGAACCTGTGTTTTTTGAACAGCTCTACGCTTGTCTTTGTGAGTAGCTGAAAAATGGGTAAAGAAAATGCAAACTCAATTCTTTGCTGTTACAAAAATGCAGTTTGCCACGATATGGGACTCAAGTTTGAAGCGATATCCATTTTATGAGAAAGTTGGCAGAAGATCCAGGCACTCTAGATCATTTTTAGCCTTTCAATTAATGAAGAAAAAGAGATTTAAAGAAGAATTAATTTCTTTTTTATGCTTTGCCATTGTGCAGATGAATAACATTTCTCTCGCTTTCATTGGCTAAACCTTCAGTAAACTTAATGTATTATTTGTCCAAGAGTCTCCCTGTAGCTATTCAGATGTCCATTGTGAATCTGGCTGTTTCTTTCCTTTTAACAAATAAGTTGTCCCCCAGATACCTAGCTACTCCCAGATTTGACTGTTATTAGCTTTGGGCTGCAGGGGCATGAGGGGGAGAACAGGATGGAAAGAACAAACTCAGGGCCGTCCCCAAAGGGCAGGTGATGCCCACCATTCTGCATGCCACCCCACTCCCCAGTCTGTGACGAGGGCAGGGCTCCCCCCGGCCCCGATCCTGCCTCCACGGTGCCCTTCAGTTGCAGCCTAGGAAGCAATGCAGGTAGAGAACTGGCATGTAGTGATCCTTTTCCAGAATATTTTCTCAGTTTCAGGCAATATGCAGATCAGGAAAATTCTTTAGTGAAGCAGAAAAGGAGGATTGTTACAGGCTTGGAGGATATCTATCAGTGGGATGAATGGTCTCTGTCTTATTTAGGCTGTTTTGCATAAAAATTAGGTTTTCACTGAGGCATGGACAAGGATCACTTCCGTGACGTGTCCAACACCACATCTCCACAAGGCAACTTGGTGACTTTTTGGTTTTGACTTACTGAGTATTTAAATACTTGAAAGCTGCAATAAAAGGGGACTGAGACTGTCCCATGTTCTGAAGTCAGAGTATGCCCTCTTGGAAGAGGATGTTCTGTGTAAATTCTAGATTTCAGTCTTCTTAAACAGATGACAGAGCTGAAACTTGGATCTCCCATACATTTGGTAAACTGATCCAATTTGCATGCTATTAAAGAAAAAGGGATGGAGAGATGGGGTTACTGGTGGAATCTCCTGGTTTTACAGTTTTGAGAAACCAGCCTTTCATTGTCTTTGTTTTTATGATAAATGTTTGAAAATGAAAATTTGTATTTTGGGTGAAAAAGAATATTATTTTAATGGACAATGGAAAAGGAACTTTTCATCTGTTTTTATTTTTTAATTGAAAAATGAACAAATTATACTCAGTTCATTACTGTCTATCTTTTAAAAAATCCTTCAGTAGCTAGTTACTCATTCTTAAAATAACATAAAACCAAGGATACTTTCTGAGGTTTTTAAAATTCCTGAAATATATAAAATAGGACAGTGGATTTTGAAAATTTTGACCTTTTCTCTTTCAGCTTCAATGTTTTGTGGTTTTGCTTGCTGGCCAGTACCTTTCTTCCCACAGTTTAGTGAGGCTGTAAACTGTGTGGAAAGGAAAGGCAGGGCAATCAACATAAAGAATATTGAAAAGGTTGAGGCAATAAAGCACCTGTCACAGATTGTATGAAATATTAAAATTTTGATACTTAATTACAGTGACCATGGTTTCAAAGGAAAGACGACTGGTACAATACAAACTTAGTCTCCTGAAAAATATTACAGTGAGAACAGATGTGGTAAAAACTTGAATGATTCTTACTGCAATTTTAAATTGGTAATTTAATGGTTTTCAGAGGGGTTTTAGTGCTATATAAAGGAAATGCAGGCAAACAGAATGCAAAATTCAGCTCACTAAAATATGTGTGGTGTAAGATAAGACCATTATAGATTTCCTAATACATAAGGCTATATTTTAGTCTCTCCTTACTTCCAAGAAAGAAATAAGGTGAAAGAATTCACATCACCAGGGCGAACGAAATTTTATTGCCTTTGTTGTTCCAAAGTGTGTGAGCTCTGAATAAAGCTTTTCCTAGGATTGAGCTACTTGTAATGTCACTTTTCTTGGCGATTCTCTGGACTCTAATAATGCTTGAGCTTGTTATTCAGCGCCATGCCCAGTGTGCCCTTCTTCCCCTACCTGGCTGCCCGTTTTCACATTTGTAGAAACATAACAAAATGTTATCATTCAGCCAGGCTGAAATTAGCTAGCAAGTTGAAAATGTAATGGTGTGCATGGGTGCAGAAAGGGATTGCATATGTCCTACTAGAGAAGGAGTCTCAGTGGAAAGACAGAATGATGGAAACTTCAGGGAGAAGAGAAAGACAGAAAGGGCATAATTAGGGGGAAAGATAAAGAAGATCAAGAGGGTTTATCAAGGTAATGAGTGTAATAGTGTTTGACATGCGAGAAAGAAGGAAAGGAAAGTTCTTGCATTCAACAATATTTTGTGTGCATGCACATTTCTGAATTTGCAATAGATTTCACACTTTTCTGTAGTGGATGCTTACACTTTCCACACACGGGTTGATTTCCACCTCTGAGTTCTAATTCTTCTAAAAAGCAATTCTTATTCCCCTACATACTTTCACCAAATGGAATATATATATATATTTAAAATCTTTTCTTATGTTTGTTTTTTGTTTTTCATGGGAGGATACCTTTTGGACTAAGGATACCCTAGGAAAAATATAAGAAAGGGAAAATGTACAAAGGAAATGTATAAAGGAAATATATAAAGAGAAATCGAGTTGGACCCCAGGACTGAGGAAGAAGGAGACCTCAATACCAGCATCACAACCTTCCCAGTGAGACCTGGGGACACTGGTGACTCACTGCAGCACCCCCAAATGCTCATTCTGACTCCCAGAAGGGCTTGGGGAGGGTAGGCATAATATCAGAGGAAAGGGGTAAGTTTTCTTGTATAACAATTTTAAACGTATTATTAGTTATGCTTTCTTGTATTCATTTGTACTATTACATTTTAATGATAATTATTAGCCCAGTTAAATTATATTTATTGTTAAGATTTTAAATTGGTTGCCAAGAAATTCTTAGCTGTATGTCTATCATGGGTTCCCTTTTTCCCTCAACAGGATACCGAAAGGAACTGTATGAAGGTGAGGGCTTGAAACCACAACCTTTGCACCAGGAAAGGATGGCCTTGCCATTTGGGTTTTGGGTACTTCTGCGTGAAGTTACTATCAGTCTTTCTCTTGTATACGTGTTTATTTTGGATTAGGAATTTGAAAAGGACTCCCTGTCATCAAAGGTGAGCAGAAACCTAAGTCTTGCATATTTTCTTTCAATATCTTTTTCTCCCCACCACAATTCATGTTTAATTATTTACTTAAACTACAATAGCTTAAAAAGGATAGATTAGTGAATGGCCTAATAGATGGGACTTTCTCCTCGTATCCAGGTATCTGCCTATAAGTTACCTGGGTGCCATTTCAATCCAGTTCTCCAGCCTCTGGGGGATACTAGGGGTAATGGAGTTTGTGTACTTCAGTATGGGGTCCATCGTTCCGTGAGAAGAAGCAAGGGTGGTGTTAACTGCCTCATTCTAGGAGAGTTTTTTCTCGAGAAGAAGCCCCAGTAGGGGTGGGCACTTTCCCGTCTGCTTCTTGGCTCTAATGGCATGAGCAAACGCAAGAATTTGTGTTTGGCCTTTGTGTCACCTTGTTCTCCTGGGCTTTAGCACTATAATTTCCTTTGGGTTTGCTTTCAACCACAGATCCACGAGTTTTTTCAGTTGAGCAACTTGTCTGTTCTGTTTTGACAGGTTGGTTAGCCCAAAGCTGCTCTCTCTCATACTGTAGCTCACACTGACTTCTGAGTAGTTTTTTCTTTTCCCTGAGTTAATTTGGCATCTTACTGATGAGAAGCAGCTTCCTGATCAGCACTTTCCATCAACTCAAACTCTGCTGTTGAGCAGCAAAACTGAAAACTCTTGCGTGACATGCATTGAGATTATCAGTTTAGACCTCTTAATTCAGAGCATTAATAGCTTGCACAGCCATCTTTCCCCTCCCATTTCTTTCTGGTGTTTTGTTTTTTTTTTTGGTTGGTTTGTTGGTTGGGGTTTTTTTTTTCATTTTTAGTTTTTAAACTCTGCTGTTGAGCAGCAAAACTGAAAACTCTTGCGTGACATGCATTGAGATTATCAGTTTAGACCTCTTAATTCAGAGCATTAATAGCTTGCACAGCCATCTTTCCCCTCCCATTTCTTTCTGGTGTTTTGTTTTTTTTTTTTTGGTTGGTTTTGGTTGGGTTTTTTTTTTTCATTTTTAGTTTGTAGCAGATTTCACTTACATGCTGATGTATTGCCAAGGGCAGAGAGAGAGAGAGAAGGAAGAAAAGTGCTTTCTTGGATTTTCTTTTTTCCCCTCTTGGTAAGCAGCTGGCCAGACTTGCCCAGCACAGCTGTTTTTTTAAACTCCAGTTTTCTTAGTGATGTTCTAGGAACAGTTGTGTTGCAAGGCAAGCTATATTTTCAAATAATTTTGCCCCTTTTTCACATTTTCACGTTCAGGCAAATAAGATATTTCATAAATAACTGTTGTTCAATAATTATAGAGTAAATTTTTCATTAATAAATGCAAACTGTAGACAGATCCGAAGGCTTCTTATCCATTAGTGTACTTGTCATTATTTTCTGTAAGTTTTATCTTCAACTGTCCTTAAAAAGCAGTGTGGTCTAGTGATGTGGCTTGGGGAAATGGAAGGACTAGGGCTCATCTTTTTGATGTCCTTGAATTGCTGTGTGACTGTGACTAAGTTTATATCACTATTTCTTGCCTCTCTGCTTGTAAAAGTGAGGATACTGCCTTCTGCAGACTTCTGATTCTCTGATAAAATACGCAACATAAAATCCCAACACCATAAAGTGGTGTACTTTATTCGTACAACTGACTTTAATCCTTTGACTAAACAAGTTAAGGAAGTATTCACAATGCTTCTGCTCCTTACACATATGAGGCTCAAAGTGCACAGCAGTATTCTGCCCCCTCCCATACCAATTTAAATTATATGTTGAAAAAAAGGTCTTGTCTTACTTTACCAAGAACTCCAACCACTCGTATTGTCATACTGATACTTCAAAATGCCTAGGTGTAATACAGATTTTTAGTAGTTGGATAGGATAGTTGGCAGTTGGATAGTTGGAACAGGATAGTTTCTGTGAAGTTGCTTTTATTTTCATTAATTTGGTGATGAATTGAACTAACATAAGTTTGTCAATATTCTCTGGTGTAAAAGCAAAACACTTTTTGTTCTTAGACCTATATGTTCCTTAGGCAAGGACAGTAGTCAGGGAGCTGCTAAGCATCATTCCAAAAGCTATCACTTTTTGTTCTCTGCTTAGAATTACCCTCTGTCTTATCATCTTAAGGACCTCATTCAATTGTAAGTGATGTCAAAGAGAATCTTTGAAGGGCATCAGTAACCGTTCACAGATTTTAATTAAACATGGTAAGAAATATTGTCAGCTTACTCATCCTCTGTTGATATACAGTATTCATAGCATATTATGCCTTATAGAGTTCTGTGTATTTTTAGCCCTTTTAGAAGTGTATGATGTTTTAAGTATGTCATAAAAGCACTTGGTTAATTTTTAATTGTATGTATTTCAATCTAATTTCTAACTATTTTGTTGCTTCTTTGCCTTCCTAATTCTCTTTAATTTACTAAACTCTGTCTCCCATGAATTTTCCTTGCTGAAACAAGGAAAAATATCTTCCCATCTCTAACTAATTTCTTTCACTATATGGGTACCTTCCAGCCACAGTACTGGAAAACTGATTTTTTTTCCCTTCAGTTTATGTTCTTGAGAATAAAGAAAATGCTTGTTACTGTACTTTTTATTATCCTTTCAAAAGAAAAGAATGAAATGACTTTAGGTAAATGTTTATGTTTATTAACCTGTTTCAGGATGTTTTATCTCAGGGTAATAATAGTATGGCTCATGGGGAATAATTTTAATCAGATTGTTGGTGTCTGGTTCACATTTATTTGAAAAGAACATTGTCATTTTTTTGTCTGCATTGTCTTGCATTTGTCTACCTACAATGCCTAGAATACCCTGTAATCTAATGACAATGATTGATGCAGTTACCCTGTTACAGAATTTAAACTTGAATACCCACAACTCTTTCTAGAAATAAATTGTTTTCTTTTTGATTTCCTGGGTATATGTTACGAAGCCTGTTTTGTACATTCTTTAGGTAGTCATTTTCATTTTGTATTAAAGGTGAGATACTTTTCAAATAACTGAGTTTATATTTGTTTGAAGTAGTCTTTCATCCAGTGCAAATGCAGTGGAACAGCAAACGCAGTATCAAACACTGCAAGCCACTGGCAATTTTTTATGCTTTAGCCCAACACCTTTTTATAAGATGAATACCAAAGCTTCTCTTAACTTTAGTGCAAACCAGAATGTCATATTTGATGCTTGACTACAGGAGCAGGCTTCAAGTCGGGAGAGAAATATATCTAGAAAGGGGAAGCAAGTAAAGACATTAAAAAAAAATAATAATGTTGTCATTCATGTAGTATTTACACTGGCAATTTTTTATGCTTTAGCCCAACACCTTTTTATAAGATGAATACCAAAGCTTCTCTTAACTTTAGTGCAAACCAGAATGTCATATTTGATGCTTGACTACAGGAGCAGGCTTCAAGTCGGGAGAGAAATATATCTAGAAAGGGGAAGCAAGTAAAGACACATTAAAAAAATAATAATGTTGTCCTTCATGTAGTATTTACCTGGCTAAATAAAATCTGTAGAATTTTGAGGAAAATATTAGGATTTTTTTTTTCATTTGACACAGCACTTTGTCAGGCCTGTGAGAGACTCTCTTTAACATGATGATTTTGGCTCTGTTCTTAAGGGTGTCATTTGCAGTGGACAGGACCTTAGGGAAACTGTAGGAAATGATCCATTCATTGTAGGATTTTTGGCTGGACTCCTTCATTGTATTTGCCCCCACCATTTTGAGTACCTAAGCACTTAAACAGAAAACGGATCTTTACAAGGCAGCCTAACAGAATGCTCTGATGTCTCTCTAAGTACCAATTACACAATATTGAGCATTTTGCCATTTTAGTATTCACACGTTATTTTTATATAATGTTCTATCACAGATTTTTAGATAGAAAATCTCCCACTGAATGATAGGGCAGTAATTTGCATTAAAGGGCTCCTTTTGTCTGTTCTGATTAGCAATAACAATTCTCTAGTTAAAAGTGTGGCTTGCCATGACAGTTACATGTGATGAACAATCTTGTTTTTTGCAAAGTCTCAGGACTTCACACCATTCGTGCATTTTAAATAGCAGTTTAGCTAGCATTGTTCGTGTGGAAATTCATGTCTCTCAAACACAAGTTTCTTTGCTAGTCATCTCAGTCCTAACATCTTTTTCTCTGCATAGCAGAGACGGGAAAGCAAACATTTTGCTCAGATCAACTGTGCCTCAAGATCAGAGGAGGGGAATGAAAAGAGAATTAAAAAAAAACAGTTTGGGTGACTTGGTTTGTTATGATCCCAGTAAGAAAAGCACTCAGGCACTGTGAAGAATAAATTTAAATGCTATTTATTAGAGCTAACAAAAAATAGTGTAGATAATCCTACGTCCCTTCAGATGCTGGGAGCCCTGAGCTGTGCAGTATTGAAGGCTCCTCCGGTCAGGGCACAGCCCACGGTGCAGACCCAATCTCTGGAAAGGCCTCCCCAATTTGCTCCTATGAGCTCTTATGGGGTTTTCTTACAAGGAAAAAAGCTCTATACATCATTTCCAGGATCCAACAAAAGAATGTTTCCATGGAAAATTTGTTGCTGCAGCTTTTGACGGAGGTAAGGACACGCAGGTAATTTACCTGCTGGTAGCGAGTGGGAGCTGCCTGCAGTCTCCTTTGTTACAAGCAACTGGAGAAGTTTATCCTGTGCCCGAGGAATGTGCATAGCACAATGCAGCCTGAAGGCCAGGATGTCCTGTCCATGCAGCACAGCACAGCACAGCACGGGCTTGGACCTGTTCACGTTAACCATGCTGTGAATCACTAACTCCTCGGTGTGCAACGGTCTCCCAGTCAGGATCACTACACTCCCTTGCCCTTCGGCGCTGTGTAATTCTCCTGCCTGGTGTGCTCTGCTCAACGTGAGGAGTATGACAAGCCTAGGAGGTATCACTGAAGGGCAAATGTGTGGTTTTAGCAGGTTTTTCTTTGAATTATGAGAGACAAGTGCATCATAAAAACATTGGTCCTGCCTAGGCTTACACATTGCAGCAGATACTACATTCAAAATCCTCCTTTTTTGCCAGAGTAAAGGTGCAGGAAAACAGTGGTTAATCAGGCTCAGATTTCTCTCAAATCATGTTTCTCATTTGGCAGTGCTGCTAAAAACACCTGAGAACCCTCAGCGTGAAATTTTTTTCATATCAGATTTGTCTATCTTTGCTTTTACAGCTTGTCCTCGTCTACTAAGTGCTATGCAAATTGAGAGAGTTTGATATGCTGTGTACTTGCACCAGCAAGGGACCATATTGCACTCAGGCAAACTCTGAGAGTTTTCCTTTAGTCATGTTGTACACTGGCTGCAAGGAGAGAAGCCGATTCTGTTTTAAACCACAGGAATGTGACTTAATCTTTCTGACATCTTCTGCATTGGGGAGCTCAGTACTTTGGGGTAGTTTTGCTAGAAAGCCTCCAGCTTATCTTGTCAGAGTTTTACCAACGGCAGCAGCTCTTGTTCACGTAGGCAGAGGGAGCAGATCAGGGATGTGCTCCAACAGGCCAGGTTCTTCATGGATGTTTCCTGGCTGGCATTTCAAGATGTCTAAATCTAAATTGACTTTGTCCCTGTTCATGCAGCCTGAAACAAGACACCAAATGTAACATAGTTTCACCCAGGATTAAGAATACTTGCGCAGTTTTTTTAATGTAGGAGAGATTCCTATCGTAGCAAGTTAAGCTGTTTGCTTTACGTAAGGTTTGTTGAATCAAAGTTTAAGCTAGTATAATAATTCAGTATAATAAACCTTCTAAGGAAATATTGTTATGGAATGAGAAAGTATTCATCAATTCCAGCTGCCTATGTGAGTCTGTGCCCCTGGTGCTTGGGCATTATGAGATGCCTTTCGGTATGCAGCAGCCTGCTCAGGCACTGTTTAAAAAAAAAAAAAAAGAAATCTAAGCAAAGAAATAATTGGACACATTTGTCCTCTGATTTGCAGAGCTGTTTGTGGTTTGTTATTGGCCAGAGAACAGTCAGGACTGTATTTAGCATTTTATCTAAAATCTATACCATCGTGATGCTCCTCTAATTAGAATCACTCTGGGTCTTCTGTACGTGCGTGGGCTGTGTGGCGTGTAGTGAATAAAGTCAACAACGCGAAGCTCCTCTGTAGTCCATTCTGCTGGTTTAACGTTCTTTAAGCATTGTTCTCTCTTGCTGTGTTATACATGAGAGATGATTAAACAGAGAAGTCATTAGCCAATTCAAAAATGATGGGGAAATTTCTTTCGTAGAGCAGGCCCACCTGGAACATCTCAGGGGCAATGCTGATAAGCTATCAAAGCACATGGGATGTGGAAATTCAAGTTCCTAATCTCAAAAGCTAAAAAGTCATCTAGTTTCTCTGTTACTACTTGATGTTGTGAAGTGTCTAGAATTGAGTAGTGGTGTATTGAGCTGATTGTTTCAAATTTCCCTCCCCTGTGTCTAAAATAGAGTTTTTCTTAGCAGCTCAGATTTTAAACAGCTTTATTAAGAATTAACAAACATTAACTCTTGTCTTTTGTATAGTTTATGTGACTAAATTAGGAAAACAACAACAACAAAAAAATTAAGTCAATTTCTGTGTCTTGCAGGTTCCTGGGCTTGGTCTGGTTTGGTCTAATTTTTTCTTGTTTGTTTATATAGGCTGAAGGCACTTCAAAAAGTGCCTGGATTATTAGAATAATAAGTGTAAACTATTGTGATTGATATTTTCTTAACTTATAGTGATGGGTCCAGACCACTTCTCATAGTTTTATTTTTCTTGTCAAAATAAAGTAATTTCTTTCTTCCCCTCTAGTATCTTCTATTGCAGTTGTTCAGTGGTTTTCATTTCCTAATTTATTACCATATTTTAAGTCCCAAAATAGTTTCATCGTTTAGAAGTGATATTTTATGGTACAGTAATTAGTATCAGCATACGCTCATTGTCAGTATTTATAGCTTTAAAAAAAAAAATATTTTAATTCACCTTCTTTTGGGTTTTCCCTTCTGAATCTGCTCCCACATGAAATCCTGTAAGCTAAGGGCAATCAACTGGCATGACAATATTATGTAAAAATATAGCCCTGGTTCTGGAGAGTGTCTTCATTGCATGCGTGTTTTGAATATGCAGACTTTGGCATTCCTATCTGGTAAGATGAAAAATATTAAAAATTCCTAATCTTCCCATTTTTATTCAGATAAAACTTCTATAACTTCTAGTTGGGAGCTTCTGTATTAAACTAGGCTATTCAGATTTCATGTGAACTGTTGTAAGACAGTCCCTGTCCAGGTCATTGAGCTGAGTCAATCCTGAACAGAAGCCATTTGGCTAACAGACTTCCAGGGTAATATATCAGATCTGTGTTAGAATATAAAATCTATTCATGGTGCCTGAAAAATTTGTGACCCCTTCTTACTATGTACAAAAAGGGGCATCTCTATTTAAACAGATTTCCTTAACTTTAGATAAAATTTAGAAGGCAATTTTAAGGAATGAGAAGTAGTTTCACAACTGGGTGCATAAATGTAAATCTCCACTGTAAAAAATGATACATTTATATCACTTTCAGACAGTTCTCCTGTGACCAAGTATAAAAAATAAACTTGTGAGTACATGAAAGTAACAGAGAACAAAAATCAGATTTTCCAATGTGTCTTTTAGATTTTATTGTTGAGAGAAGCACTTGACATAGTTAAAAATGAAAAGATATTTCAAGTACTTTGAAGCCTTATTTATGTTAAGAATAATTTCTTTCAGAAGAATTATGCATCTCTTGAAGACATGAAACGTTTCTAAATCCTTTGCAACCAAAGTATATTGAAACAGAAAGCACTGCTGTACAGATGAAATATCCCTTATCAAGACAGACTTGAGGCTCCAAGAGTAAGGTTTTGTCATTAGAAGTACAAAATGTGTTTCTTCTGCAAGCAGCCTGTGCTGTCTTAAATAATGGATGTTTGATTTTAATGTATAGTGATAAAAACTTGCTGGTGATCTTTTTAAGGGAAACATGAAATCCCCCAAAATACAGTTGCACAAACAATAATAGCTAAATAATAGGGTCTACTGTCCTATTTCATTTTCAGACTGGTGCTGGATAAACACCATCAGTCAGATCAGCAATTTAAAGGCCTGTGCACCAACAGCCTTGATGGTGGAAAGGATGTGTCTGAGGTGGGAGGAAAAGAAGTCCTGTGATCCCTGTTAAAGGTATTTCACTCTCATTTTCATGTGGGTTTTTTCCCACCTCTTCTTACTGGAGGGTAGTGTTTTGACCTGAGGAAAATGTGATGTCCATATTTAAGTCCCTATGCCAGGCATGATATATCTTTATTCGAGCCTAGTGATGCATGGAAAAATAACTGACAAGTACCTATTATCCTGTTACAGAAGAGAAGGAAATGAAGACTTGACATTGATCAGGCAGGCATAATACTTTCTGCCCCCGCCCCCCCCAATCCTTATACAGGGGGAAGTTATTAGAGTCAGGTAATAGTCTTTAATTGCTGATAAAGTGGTAGACAGAAAATAATGGAGAAATAATTTCTAAAGAGTTCCATGCTGTGTTTACTTTAAGTCACCTTACTGGTGTCTTGTCTTGTTTTGTTCCTTGTGTGTAAATCTCATTCATCTAAACATTAATGTTTAAGGTCAAATTCATTAAGTTGCAGAAGTTGCAATTCACTTCATTGAAATCAATTTAGTGAAGTGTTTCCCATAAGTAAATTGTACCAAATGCTGCCTTTGTCCCTTGAGTGTCAGATGTCAAATGGAAGTCACTAAATGGGATTACAGTTTAATAACTTTCTTCTCCTTTTGAAAAATGGACAAATATTACAGTTTATTTTCATATTTGCCATCATGTATACATTTTTTATTTTCTGCACTGGTTTCCTTTAAAAAGTAATTTCAGTCCAAACCTGAAAAATCTAATAGAAGTGGTATAACCTGGAAATTGGGATAAACTGGTTATCAGCAACGGTATCTCTCAACCCTTCAAATGACAGAGCTCTTCTGAAGTTATCTACAAGCACTTTTCTCGGAAAGCAGGTACCATTGTTCAGATAAACTGGTTTTGCTCAGATCCTTGCTGAAGAATGCAGGTGTGTTGGGCACCACATCAACGGGCAATACGGGGGCTCCTTGGCCTGTCAGGGTTGTTTGTCCATCTCTCCCTGAATCCCCTTCTCTCTTTATTAATCAGAAGAAAAGTTTCTGATGAGTTTCCTCTCTATAACTAGTAGGGGCAGAAAAAAATGAACTGTTTCAGGAAGAATAAATTTGCTTTTGAACAACAGTTTGTCAATCCCTGAGAGTGAATGCAGCTGTCAAATATTTATATGCAATGTTATGTTACATATATACCGAATGTTCCTTGTCTCTTTTGTGTCTTTATCTGTTTAGTATGACTGAGAAACCATTTATATTCTCATATAGAAATATGGAGAGCTGCTTTTAAACAGCAAGATACTGATCTTGTTCTTGTATGCTTAGGAGCTTCTTGGAAATGGTCATACTGAAGTCATTAGGATCATGTATGATAACGTTATTCAATGTGAGAAAGGATGTCAGAAGCTAGGCTGTAATGTGAGTAACATGATTCAAAATTTCAGATCATAGTGTTTACATCTCAAATCATCCATTGAGCCTTCTGGTAGTTTGATAATTAATTCAAAATCAATAAAGATTCTGTTTCAAGGAGCTGAAAGGGAGAAGAAATTACTAAAGCATGAGGGAACAGTTATGCAAGGTGACCTATTGGAAATTGTATTCCGAATGCAGCAAATATAATCCATAATTTTTTAAGTGTGTTCAGAGTAGGCAATTTAGATAACTGAGTGCATATAATTTCATAGGCAGTTATTTCATTGCTACCTCTGTAATAGAAAAAAAATATTTTTATTGATGCTGAAGTCTAACAGTACATAAGCATATCTTTGTCCTCATAACTCTGTGAAAAAATGTGTATTTTCCATATTTTGAGCATAAGGAGTATCAAAAAACTCTAGCAAGGTGTAACACGAATGCAAAACCAAACCAAAACAAAAACTACCAAGTAACACAAAACTTATCATAAAAGAGGATAACTTCTTCCTTAAAAGTTGTTTGTTTTATTATTCAACCTCTGACTTTACTTATATGCATCAATTATACATTCTGTATTTGTAATAAAGGCATGAGAAAACAAAACTGCAACATGCTGAAGGTTCCACCCATTATTCTGATTCACATCACACTTTAAGTATTTAATGAATGTTGTAAAAGAAATAAAATCACACACTATATCACCACTTATTCATTATAAGTCCTACCTTGTAATGGTAACTGGGAAAGACTCTAAGACTGGAAAAGAAATTCTGCTTCTTACCTTGTGCATTTAGAAGATATGAGTCATCGCTATTCCTTTTTCACTTTACAAGGTTAATTTGCTTTCTTCTTTATGTGCAAGAGTAGGGAGACTTCCTAAGAAGCAAAGCAATGCCAGGAAGATGTAATTATAAAACCATAAATAGTAGCATGACAAAACAATACTTTCAGATATAAACCCCAAATTAACCTAAAAGTTTAGAATTAGGTTTAAAATCAGTTAACTTCCTTTATTTTTAACATTTTGACTTACATTAAAATTTTGTAATTTAAGTATTCTATTAATCTAAAAGAGCTGTCTGCTTGCTTACTCTGTGTTTAGCAAAATGTGTGCTTATTTTTGTCTGTATTGCTCAAAGCAACAGCACCTGGTACTAAAACGTGTTCTTTGCTAGTAGTGATCTAATGTTAAATAAATTAAAAAAAACATTAATTCACCTGTTTAGTTTATATGAGAGTTAAATACACTCTCGTTGCTCAAACTAGACATGGATACACTATGTAAAAGTGTACTATGTAATAGTACCGTGTAATAGGCACTGTGTAACAGCAAGTCCAGACACTCCTCTCTTTTTTATGAAATGCATGCCAGAAGAATCCAACTTCTTTTCCAGCCAGCTGAGAGGAGGTCTGTAGGATCTGTGAAGTGAACTGAGCAAAATTACTATCTTGCAAGTCAGGTCTTCAGTAACGTTCTTAGTCATCTGTGTGCTCTGGGAGAATCTTTATTGCTTGACAGATATATGTCTTACCTGGTCCCTTCTTGCTACTGAGCATCCCTGTCAGAAAACTGATCTATTGTGAAAAGAATATATAAGTATTACATTTTGTTATTTCTTTGACACACAGTTCTCTGAGTAATACCACATTCAGGAGTATGTCAGAAAAGACAGAAAAGACTAGATCCCCCCAAAATATATTAAAAATTAGGCTAATGATGCCAATTTATAATCGAAGGTGCAGAAGACCAACAAAATTAAATACAACTTGTTGCCAAAGCTATGGGCCTATATGGTGTATTCATGAAGGAATAGTGAACCACAGTGGAATAAACAAGGGGCAGTAAATCAAGAACTGGAGTTTATTCCTGGTTCTGCCCATAAGCCATTGTGTGCTTTTGGGCAAAACATATGCAGTTAGATTTTAAAAAGCAATTGCTGCTTTCTGGAGGAGCTGTGAGTCCCTGAAAATCTCTGAAAAACCTTACAATTGACTCAACTGGAGACCCCAAGTTGGAGTGCTTACACACATGCACACACACCCCCCTCCCACTTCAGCTCCAAGGACTCTGGTGTTTGTTTCCAAATCAAACTTTTCATTGGCTTCATTCAGTGAAGCAGTGCTGTACTTAGTCAAGGCTGAAGTAAATTTGTTCTCAAAAGTATGTTTCTCCAGTGGCACAACTCAGGTGGTGCGTAACAGCATCACACAAGTGAAGAAGTGGTGGTGATGTGACTTGTCCACTGACGTTTGGACATTTTTCTTTAATTCTCAAGGAAATACTTAGGAGGTCAAGACTGCTGTGTTAACAGCTACTAGCAGTTCTACAAGAATGCTGTAGCAGATCTCTCAGTGAGATTATTTGACTAAATCATAGAATCATAGAATCATTGAGGTTGGAAAAGACCTCTAAGATCATCGAGTCCAACCGTCAACCCAACACCACCATGCCCACTAAATCATGCCCCTAAGCGCCTCATCTACATGTGTCTTAAATACCTCCAGGGATGGGGACTCCACCACTTCCC
>NW_008795695.1:3132736-3138301 GCF_000699145.1 Aptenodytes forsteri
CTTTTCGCGGGTTTGGCCGCGGTTTTGCCGCTTCAGGAAGGGTCCCCCGTCGCGATCCTCCGCTCCGGAGCCCTTCGCCTCGGTGGCTTCAATGTATAAGCTTCGAATGTATGTGGCTTCAAATGTATAAGCCTGAGGGCAACATCCCTTTAGGTGTCATTTAAGAGAGCCCTGTTCAATGTCAAGTGGTTGACTTATGGTTAGTGCTACTTTCACACAGTTTAGAGCTCTGTCTAAGGGCAACCAGAGGTTTTGTGCTTTTTCCTTTTGTATAAGCTTCGAATGTATGTGGCTTCAAATGTATAAGCCTGAGGGCAACATCCCTTTAGGTGTCATTTAAGAGAGCCCTGTTCAATGTCAAGTGGTTGACTTATGGTTAGTGCTACTTTCACACAGTTTAGAGCTCTGTCTAAGGGCAACCAGAGGTTTTGTGCTTTTTCCTTTTCCTAATTGGGATGTTAAGAAACGCTTAGGAAATTATTTTTTAATTCTACTGAAATTTCATACAATGATATTCAGTCATTGTTAGAGAAGTTGGATTGCTTTCCTTGCATTTAAATTTGCAGTTATAAGTGCAGAAGCATGGCAACAAGATAATGGAATTTCTTAAAACTTTGAAAAGAAATTAAACTGTCACCTTAGACATTACAGCAATGATCACCACAGTACTGTAGAAATTAAAAGCACATCATTACTTATGAAAGTGTAGAACATCATTGCAAACTTCAGTTTTTCTTCTAAAAAAGATGGCAAACAAAACGGTTGATCACCGATTTTTCATACAGTTTAGCAGAAATTGCAGCTATGTATTTTGGAAGCCTCTCATAGTATGACATGCACTTAAATTCAAGTAATTGTTACTGTTGTAAGTTTTGAAGTCATGGGAACAAGATTGCTGTTAATGACAGAAACAATGAAGATTATAAGCATGTGTGATTTAACTACAGGATATTTTTTTTTCTAGTCTCTTAAGAGTGATATCCTCTCTGTCTTACATGAACCCAGAATACAAATCTTTGCAAAGAAACATTATCAGTTTAGCAGGAAAGACAGATCTTAATGGGAATTTCATTTTCTTTACAGGAAGCATTGAGGCTATACGAGGTAGTAGCTGCAGCCGTCTTTCTCTGTATGCAGAGTATTTCTAGCCTGCAGTGGCTTCCTGTGTATACCACTTTGACAACTTTAAAAGCCTTTACAGAGATCGTCCCCTCGAGGTTGTGGAAGAGTCTACACTATAAGACTTCAAAATGAAAACATGACTTTGAATTTTTAGGTTAGTTTTTTAACAGATCTGGTACACACGCAGATGTGTTGCATGTGTGACTCACTGAAATAGTATCTTAAAATAAAACAGTAAAATCATAAAAGCAATCATATCAAACTAAATTTGAACAAATCCATTTTCTCTTTCCAGCTAGTGGTATGATGCCAAACAGTAATATAATTTAAAAATGATGACTGGGAAAGAGTCTGGTTTCTATAATGCAGAAAACAATTGTCTCATTTGTATTTAAAAACTGATTTTCATCAAAGAGATGGTATTAACATTTATTTGATATCTAAAAGTGGGCTATCTTTGGATACATTAACGCATTTCTTCTCGAGTAAGAGCTTATGGATGACTGCAACAGGCTAGGGAAGAAGAAATAAAATATTTTAAAATGTGTAAACTTTCTGGCATTTCAGCTATTGATAAATGATGAATCTGCTGATGGATGCTGTCCAAAACCCACTCTGTTTATGTTTGCAGGAACTATGTAAAAAAACATTACAAGGAGAAATGGAAGAGAAGATTGTTAAAAGTGCATGAAAAGCATGCTTCTGAAAATAAATAAGCAAAGAAACATGGTTCATCCACAAATGGAATAATACATCCCAGTTTCTGTTGAGCTGTTTAATATGCATATATTATTATGTTTTGAGTATATCTCCTCTGTTCAGACCTCTCTAACCTGTGAAGCTTTGAAATGCAACTGTAAGCATGAAATGAGGAGAAAACTATTCTTTAAAAGAGCAACACTAATGCTCTTAAATTTTGGAGAAAATTCTCCTTCATTCTTTACTATTGTTCATTTTTTCTACTGTAATACTGCTTTGATTTTCGTCTTTCATAGCACTTTACACAGAATGGTTTGCAAATGAAATGAAGTAATTATAGAATTAAAGTGAGTATCTAACAATAGAACAAATTTGAGACAGGTTTGAAAAGGTACTGTTTTCCATAGAGATTTCAATTGAGACTGAGAACCTAAGACATGAATAGTCATTGAAGGGCTGTTTTAGATATCAAGAGCTGCAAATAAGAAATTCATATACTATCACTATTAATTCAGTGATAGAATAAAATAGGAGAATAAGCATTTGCTAGATTGCCTTGGAAAGTAAAAGGATGTAAGATTGAGGAACAGTCTGGAAAAAAACCATGATTAAAAAAAAAAAAAACCAACCGACAAAAAACCCACCAAACCTTGTGAACAACAAAAGACAAAAGTAGCTTAATTTATTTATAATTTTCCTTCCTTCCACTTTGAGGAAAACTAGTTTATTTGTGACTGTAGACTTTGTCTTTTTGTCAACTCTGCAACAACTAAACCAGCCTCAGTGGTGATTGTGTGAGGAGCTAGGAAGCAGCATATTTGCAGATGGAGAGTTAGCCTCAAAGGATAAGACAGAGAAGACGAGACTTAAGAATTATTTGACTGAGGCTGTCTTTGCAGGATGCCCTCTTACAAGAGTGTCTTCTGTACATGTATGCAACATGGAAGATAGTATGAAAGAAAATAAAAATCAGCAATAGAAATCAGGAGTGAATTGAAATAAATGAGGTTTCTAATGCAGAATCCTGCTTTCTTAGTCTGAAAGTGGCTGGAAATCTGGCAGTGGTAAGTTTCTTCTTTGACTTAGTGAAGGTCTAGCAGTCTCGAGAGAGGCTGGTCCAGGACAGGGTAGCACTGTAACAGATGATGTGAGGACACATAATACCAGCCTCCAGTGAAACTGGTTTCTGAGCCCTTAAACCATTCCCATTCACAATTCATAATGAAGCGTGTACCATCTTCTCTCCCCTGCAAGTGAATGCTGTCCTTCGCTGCAACTAGGACACAGTTGTCTGTGGTGGCAAAACAGATATATAATTTAGACCTCTCAATTTCAGCTTCAGCTGTATGCTGACAAAAGTGCTGAAATCCACTCCTTGCACATGAAACTTCAATTTTTTGTGTGTTTTCTCAGAGCATGTCTGTTTGCATTTCATCAGTTCTGCCCATTTCATACTGAGATGCAGAGAAGAGGCTAAATTAATTATGAGAAGTATTTGTGTGACTTATGCATTATGCAAACATTCTTACTGCAGTTACTGACAGATGTGCTGTATTGTGGCAGCATGTTTTTAATTTTACATTGTTATTTTACATAAGTTTACAATTATATTAATACAAAACTTCCTAATTTGCATATAGCCAGGAAAAAATTATATTTTATTTGTAAGAACATGCCATCCCACTAACTTAAAAAAAAAATTATAAACTATTTACATTCTTAAATTAATATAATTGCAAGAAAAAGACCTTCAGTATAGAACTTGTTCTTGTTATTTTTTTTTTTAAATAAAAATACTACCTTTGGGGGAAAAAAAAAAGCCATAAAACCAGAATAATTAAGCCAGAAAGAGACCTCTGGAAGCCTCTAGTTGAATATCCTGCACTAAACAAGGTCAGGTATGGGATCAGACCAGAACTTTGTCCAGTTGCGTCTTAAAAGCATCCAAAGATGGAGCCTGTACAGATTCTCTGAGCTTTCCTTCATGCTGAAAAAGTTTCTCCTTATAGCCAGACTGAACCTCTATGGGTTCAGTTTATACTTGTTGTCTCTACCTCTATGCACTACTGGCTCCATCTTTTCAATGACATCCTCAAAGGTACAAGTAGCCAGCCACTAAGTCTCTCCTGCAGCTGTTTCTTCTGCAGGCTGAAAAAACACCAGTCCCTCACCCCCTCCTCACAGGGCAAGTACTGCAGCCCCCAACCAGCTTGGTGGTCCTCCCTGGACCTTGTTTCATGTCATCAATGTCTGTCTTGTACTGGGGATCCAAAACTGGAAACGGTATCTAGATGTAGTCGAACCAGCGTTGATTAAAGAGGGATAATCCCTTCTCTCAAACTACCAGCTGTGCCCATGTTAATAACAGCCCAGGACACTGCTGGCTATCTTTGCTCCCAGGGCAGGCTGCTGGCTCATGCTCAGCTTGCTGCTGACCCAGACACCCAGGGCCTTTTCTGCAAACCTGCTTCCCAGATGGTCAGTTCCCAGACTATAGGGCTGCCAGGGGTTCCCCCTTCCAGGTGTAGAAATATGCATGTGCCATTGAATTTCATGAGGTTCCTGTCAGCCCTTTCCTACAGCCATCTAGACCCCTCTGAATAGCAGCCCTGCCTTCAGTCATATCAAATGGTCCTCTCAATTTGGCAATATTTGCAAGTTTGGTGAGATTACGCTCCATTACCTGAAGATGTTAGGCAGGACAAGTCCCAGGACAGACCCTTGCGGTACTGCGCTTATTAGTCTTCTCTGGGTAGAGTATTGCCCGTTAATGACTATTCTGAACCCAACCATCTATCCCAACTCATCTAGCTGTTCATCCATCCGGATCATAACATCCCAGCTTGGATACAAGAGCATGGTGGGAGGTGGTGTCTAAAGCCTTCCTACAAAAGCTGAGATAAATGACATCTACTGCTCTTCTTTCATCCACAAACCTAGGCGTTTTACTACAGATGGCAATGAATTTAGTCAGCCATTCATTACATTACAAAGCATACACAAAAGTATTGCCCAGATAAGTGAGGTCTTGACTACATCTGGCCAGTTGTAACTCAGTATTCCGGTAAGTTTTGGGGAAGCAAACCATGAGCAGATAACTTTTGGATGGGAGGCATATCCAAAAGCCCTGGACTACAGATGTAGTCTGCTCTGCTCTAAGGATTTAGGTATGTACAAAAAAACAATAAAGAAGTACAGATGAACTCTTAACAGATTTATATCCTTTCACATTTGGAGTTGGAGTCCAGAAGGTGATAGTAATCCAAGTAACAACAATTAATTAGTTTTAGATGCAGAGAAAGTGGAAAAGAGGTTTGCCTGGCCTGATGTGACCAGTGAGGCTGTTGGCAGCTTTTGTAAATCATCTAAATTGGGAAGCAATAAAAAATGAAAACAATAGTCCCTTCTGGCAGAACATGGACATCCAACACCGTGTAGAAGGCTGAGCTCAAGGCAGAGCCTCGATGTGTAAATGCCAGGCTGCCAGACAGGACTGGACACCTTGCCCAGCACAAGTGAGTGTCCTGTTCCCCTGCATCAATGGTGTCCTGGTTTCGGCAGGGACAGAGTTAATTTCCTTCCTAGTAGCTGGTACAGTGCTGTGTTTTGGATTTAGGATGAGAACAATGTTGATAACACACGGATGTTTTAGTTGTTGCTAGGTAGTGTTTACACTAGTCAAGGACTTTTCAGCTTCCCATGCTCTACCGGCTGAGAAGGCTGGAGGTGCACAAGAAGCTGGGA
>NW_008795695.1:3138603-3143628 GCF_000699145.1 Aptenodytes forsteri
TCTCTCCCCCATCCGACCCGGGGGGAGTGAGCGAGCGGCTGCGTGGTGCCTAGTTGCCAACTGAGGTTAAACCACGACAAATGGGAAGTGGAAGCCTTCAATGGGGGCGGGGGGAGTGGTGAGGGGGAGCAGA
The DNA here is from genome assembly GCF_000699145.1 of Aptenodytes forsteri. NCBI lineage: Eukaryota > Metazoa > Chordata > Aves > Sphenisciformes > Spheniscidae > Aptenodytes > Aptenodytes forsteri. The sequence goes on from NW_008795695.1 coordinate 3,138,737, forward strand.
ATAGGAATTTCTAACTCCCTGTTATACCTATCCCATTTAGTAAATAAAATCTAAAATTTATGTTCCTGAGCGGTGAGGTTCTGTCTTTATGGCTGTGACATTCAGTGGAGAATGAGGATAGGGGTGCCTGCATGTTATGGAGAAGCCCTGTGCTTTTGTCACAAATGCTAAGCACTCCTTTTATGTGCTAGGTGTCATTGGTTGGGCAGAATCTCTGCCTTGGTGTACCAAGGGTATGAATTTTGTCTCTTTGTGTACTAAGTTAATTGGTTCAAGCAAGACCACAGGCCTTAGCCCATTGCTTTCATTGACCTAAGTAGGTTTTTGCCCCTTAAAGTACGGGGTGTGTCACTCCAGCTGGCACTGTGCCCTTGGCATGCTTGTGTGATACCTGCCCCAAAGGTGCGCTGAGTGGCTGGTTGGTGCAGAATTTTGTTTTATGTTTGTTTGGGAAGGGGATGTATTGGGAACGAGCATTTGTGTGAGCTGCTTCTGTGTATACTGGATGCAGTTGTTTATTCTTCTGGGGGCCCAGAAGTGTGTGGTGTCTGTGTAAAAGATGCCAGCATTTACCATGGAGATGGATGTCAGCATGACATATGCTAGCATGCATCAAGCCTGATTAGCCTGCAAGTAAGAACAGGATCAGGACATTTGTATTGTTCCTGTTTATGTAAGTGCTGTTTCTGTGCATGCAGTGCCTGTAAAAGCACAGTTCTCCTGCCTTTGTACATCTGTTAGGGGTTGGCTTGTGTCTGTGCCTGCCTTTCGGAAATGAAAGCTCAGCCCTAGCAGGCTTTGAGAGCAGAGGTACTCATGAGTCCCAAAGTCTTCCAGATTCTTTAACTACTTAACATGCTGTAAGCATTCCCGAGGTGGCAGGTGTAGGAGCTCAGCATGAGGAGGGGCCTGATCCTTTTGCAAATATGCCCAAAGTGCTAGAATCTGTGACCAGACAGTATAACATTTACTTAAAGGAATATACTCAGTATCTCTAGAAAACAACAAGAATACCACATGAAACCATCAAATTGTGTTGGTTATAGAGCAAGCAGAGACCCAAGAGAAATAACCTAGAGCTGAACTCTCTGCAAACTGTTCCCTGGACATGTCCCAAAATGTAAAATATCTCTGAATATTTAAAAAAAAAAAAACAAACAAACCAACCCATAAACAGTTCAGGCTATGGTAACAGATTAATGTAATTTTGTGTAAATGTAAAGAAAAGTGTTTTTATCAATGACAGTTAAATCTTTGGAAAAGTGCTCCAAAAATATAGTAAGTCTATTTTAGTTTGTTTTACAGGATGATTCTCTGAAGAATAACAACCCAAAAAGATGGAACCAATGGATAATAACACAGATGGATGACCGCTGAAAAGTTGCTTAAGAATAATGGTTAATGAATTCGAAAAAATAGGGAACCAACAGGCACAGGTTGCCCAGAGAGGTAGTGGATGCCCCATCCCTGGAAACATTCAAGGCCAGGCTGGACGGGGCTCTGAGCAACCTGATCTCGTTGAAGATGTCCCTGCCCATGGCAGGGGGGTTGGACTAGATGACCTTTAGAGGTCCCTTCCCATCCAAACTATTCTATGATTCTATGAAAATGGCTTAACACCTTAATACCAATAGAGATTCCTGCTGATGGATATGTTCTAGGTTGGATAACTAAGATAATTATTAATAACTACTAATTACAATCCTTTGTTATTTTTGTCTTCCATAGGTAGGACAGAAGAACAAATGATTCCTTCCAATCCCATATGTATTTTTAATATTAAGTTGCTTAGCTTTGCTTTTGCTACCTTTATTCATTTATTTCACTTTATTATCATATCTGGCCAGGTATAGCTTTATCTTTCTTTGCCAAATCTATCTTCAACACTTATTCAAATGGATGTTTAATATCAAGCTTCAATGCTCATAGGTCTTTTCAGGACTTAGAATCAGATATTTTACATCCTGAATATATACTTCTATGTACAATGCTTTGAGTTAACTATCTTAATGTCTTTACATTCTCCTGGATCATCTTCTGATTTCTATTGAAAAATGAAAATATTTAATTAAATGGTTGTAGGCAAAAAAATAAACACTCTGCAGAAGGTAAACAGTATATGTGACCATTGCACTGAGCCCTAAGTAAGTCTGTAGGAACACTGAACTGTAGCACTGTGAGGAGTAAAGAGCCTCGTTTGTCTCTGTGAGGTCCCAACTCCTACAGAGTCAGTACTGGGCATTTGAGTAAACAATGCAAACATCTTCATTGAATAAAGAGGGAGAAAACTGCAAACCTGCACTAATTATCATGAAGTGAATACTTCATACCCGGTCACAAAAGGACAATGAAAAAGTAGCATGGAGATGAAAAAAAGGTTTAAAGAGACTAGTGGAAATGAAACCTTTCTGATTACATGCACAGCCTATTCTGAGCAAAATGTTTTTGTCAGATTGTAGGGTTGTATCTTCTTTTATGTGCTGTTTGGAAAAACAGAGCAGCCTCTGCTCTGCCACGCTGATTGTTCTGTCTCATGCATGACCATGTCTCTCGACTTGCCTCACACAACCTCGACAGCCTCTCTACCCACCATCACCCTCATTTAAAAAAAAAAATCTCAGTTAGATTATGTCTGTAGGGCAGGTACAAAAGCAACTGCATAGAGATACCTAACTTGATCTGTAATAGCTAGCTCATTATTCTGGTCTTGAGAGCAGAGCACAGATTCACGTAACCTGCAGCTTGGCTTGGTTTTGCAGCCTGTGCTGTGCTTCTTGCTGCCACAGCCAAATTGGTACTGATATTTAAAGTAAGCTTTGCAATATATCTGTCAGTTTTATACTAACTGCAATCACTGCTATGACCTCAGAATTGATGTGCCCTCACTTACAGCCTACATATTCAGTCATCACTCCATTTACTCATTCTTCAGCTAGGTTTTCTTTCACGTACCAAATAAATTACATGTGTTCTCTTATATTCACAATTAATTTTTCCTATTTGGCTTCCATATTTCTGTATCATCTATTCCATGTTACAGAACATTGCTAGCCCCTTACTGTTGTAAAGATATCAAGGGTCCTTGTTTCCATTATCACTTCCCAGTACTAAAGAAGCTAGAGATTACATTTACAGTCCTTACTAGAATATCTTGATCCCTAAAAAAAGGAGTTTGGTGCCTTTCACTCTCTTTTTTCCTGTCTTTACACCTGGGCCAATAACTTTTGGATTTGGGTGAAAACTAGAGGCCCAGGAAAATGAGTTGGAGAGGAAAATGTACTTAATCCATTTTCAGATAACCAAGCGAGAAGGAAAAGAACAGGATCAGTCAAGAAAGTAGAATCACAGAAAGGTTGCCTTGTCCTCTCTAAACACCTAGAAGAACTGTTATATAAGGAAATGGAGAAGTCAGTGCATTTAATTAAGTTTATTGTATTCAGCTGCTCCTGTACTAGCTGCTGTATGAACCCTCAGAATGGGGTGAGACTGAAAAGCAAAGAAGCGTAATCTTTCATGACAAGTCTATAATAGCATAGAAAACATAATTTTTTGAGTAGTGTTGAACATTTTTACTTCTAAAGGTAATGCTTATTTATTTTTCCAGGATGAGTTCACTGTGACATTCAAATGCAAAGTGCAAAGGGGCAAGAAAGCAGGTGGGTTATAACATTGTGATTCAGTTTGTTAGGGGATTCAAGTACATGTAAGAGAAAATAAACCTGTTCAAGAAAAAATACTCTGAAATTATAGTACAGAACCATCATTTTCATCATGACGAAACTATGTTTATAAAGTACTCAAGGTAAGAAATCTAAATAGGTACATAGATAAGATACTAGATGGGGAAGTAAAATTAGTTAAAGTTTACACTTCTAAATGTCTCTTAAGTATCTAAGTTTCTCCATATATCTTCAAGGGAACAAGTAAACTCCATGAAGCTCATTTAGATGTTTTTCTTGAAAGTTTGCTTCCCCGGGAAGTTGAGCGTGCCTCACAGATACTCCAGATTTCCCAAGGTTAATACAGAACACAAGGATAAAAGTCTGAGGATAAATGCAAGGAATTAGGCTTTAAACCATAACCACTTCTGTAGTTGGATATCATTTAACAGACTGGTTCCCTCAGATTCAGCCCTTAGGAAATACAATCATTCATTCAAAATTTATGTTAAACATTAACATTGCTTGTGTTTGCAGTGGGTCTTAGATGTTCTCTTTCTACTATCCCTTTTCTCCCAAGTTATGAATTCATGATCGTTTGTGACCGCAGAAACCTCTTTTATGGGGCAATGGGAGAGAACAGAAGTGGGTGTTAAAAATCAATTCCCTGCATTTATAGGTGGTGATGGTGTAAAAGTAAAATATAAACAGAAAATAAAATATATAAAGATCAAATCAAACTACTATTCTTAAATACCACAGAATCATTCATGTTAGCATGTAATAACTTAAGGCCATAGTCAAGTGTCCTGGTTTCAGCAGGGATAGAGTTAATTTCCTTCCCAGTAGCTGGTACAGTGCTGTGGTTTGGATTTAGGGTGAGAACAATGTTGATAACACACCGATGTTTTAGTTGTTGCTAGGTAGTGTTTACACTAGTCAAGGACTTTTCAGCTTCCCATGCTCTACCGACTGAGAAGGCTGGAGGTGCACAAGAAGCTGGGAGGGGGCACAGCCAGGACAGCTGACCCAAACTGGCCACAGGGATATTCCATACCATGTGACATCATGCTCAGCATAGAAAGCTGGGGGAAGAAGAAGGAGGGGGCAGGGGGGGACGTTTGGAGTGATGGCGTTTGTCTTCCCAAGTAACCATTACTCGTGATGGAGCGCTGCTTTCCTGGAGATGGCTGAACACCTGCCTGCCGATGGGAAGGAGTGAAGGAATTCCTT
>NW_008795695.1:3144587-3156615 GCF_000699145.1 Aptenodytes forsteri
TGTTATAGGAATTACTATAGCAGGAACCACCCGAACCAGTGGAGGACAAGCCTTACAAGAAGCAGTGCAAGTGCAGCAGTGACCCGACCTGAGCTGGCTTTGGTGCCCAGTAACTCCACGCAACACACCACCTCTCCTGTCCTGAGTGACCACCATCACAGATGGAGCCCAAAGTCATGGACTAAACGAACTCAATGGATATTTCGTGGACATTTCTGGACATTTTACGGACATTCCACAAGGGTGGTCCATAGACTCAAGTTGAAGGGACTGTGACCTGTGGATGAGTCCATGCGGGAGCAGGACACTCCAAAGTGCCTGTGGCTTTTGGGGAATGATATCTGTGTGTTATATCAAAGGATGGAAAGTGGGGCGGGTGGTTAATGAGGTTGTACTGGAAAATATGGGACTTGAGCATGACGTAGGTGGTACAGAATAAGGGGTGGGATGGGGGAGTGAGCGAGCTGCTGTGTGGTGCTTAGTTGCCTGCTGAGGTTAAACCACAACATCAAGAAGACTGAAACTCATTAAAAAAACCCTCTAGTATTTAAGCAGGAAAGGCCCAGGACATCAGCAGTGGCTGGGTTCTCTGCAGATGTCAGAAATTGAGTAAATGACCAAATGATCCAAAGTAGGGGGCAATACACTACAGGAGATAAAAACAGCCAAACTGCCATAGTAGTTCTGGCCTATATTTGCTAACCCAACAGGAAGTATATTCTGGACCACAAGGAAAATGCACTCGGTATCAGAGGTTTTTCTGTACCTGTAGGAGCCACCATATGTCCTACCTTTGCCTGTTGTTCCAAATATATGAGTTACAGGGTTAATATTTTACCCTTTTCATTGTATAAATATCAGTTCATAGACTTAAGAGTTCAGCAGCTAAACACTGTAAATAAAATGGTAAGGAAATGAATAAAATGAGCGTAGGAGATCTCTCAAACTTCATTTTCAAATTTGTGGTTTCTTCACCGCTGCTTCTAGGTTGCTTAATGTGCTGTATTTGAACTTTAAGAGGTTGTCTTGTACAATTGGTATAATATGAAAAGTGTACCTGCACCAATTCTGTTTTTTCTGAAATAATGGAAATGCAAACAAAAGTAGAACAGAGATAGCCAGGAAAAATAAATAGTTAATTAAAGGCTCCAGGGGTTTAAAATATAATGTGTCTAAATTGCAATGTAGATTTTGACTTTTTACTAAGATCTGGCTTGGAAATCTATCTATTAAAATATTATCAAGAGATTACTCTGTCAGAGCCAGAGAAGAATAAAAGATATGAGCACACAAAATTACAGCTTGCAATTTATAAGTAATTTAACGCTGTTATATTTCAGTTTTTCAGAAAAGTTTAAAAAATGTTTCATCATGCCAAAAATTATTATACGTATATAGTTTTCTTTAATGGAGACCTTGATGTCTTGAAATTGTATTCTCCATCCTCAACATGAGCTATATCATTTCTTATTTAAAAATATGAGATCATAAAAGAATTCAGTCTGATATTCAGAGAACACTCGGTTTATGCACACATGCCTGCATATCTGTGCGCAGGCACACAAAGTGTGCTGACCTTTCATTTCCATATATTGTGTTCATCACAGGTGATTTCTAATACATAGAATTATCTGTAACATTATTAACAGCCTGACATTTACAGAGGAGTAAGTCTGAAAATCCTTTTTGATACATACCCTGTGGCTAACACCAATTATGCAGCTAAGTGATACAACTAAAGGTTTATTGAGCAATAGAAAGGAAACACGAAAAAGCACAGTTATGTTACCCATTACTCACACGTTGTTGGCCATTTTCATGACTAAACAGACTAACATATTTACCAAAGAGTTAACAGTAAAATCTGACCTTTCTCACTTCATTATAGATGATGATTTTTTTATATAAATATATTGCAAGTTCTTTTAATGTTAGACTAGGATCCTTGGAAAATTCCACACTTAGTTTTAGGGAAATATGGTTTCTCTTCTCACTAGCGTAATGAACCTTGATATTGCATCCAAACAAATATTAAGCAAAGCAAATACTAAGCAAATATCTAAGCAAATATTAAGAACCTTTGCTAATGAGTTGAATTTGCCATTTATATTGGTGATCTCTATTATTACAACCTGTCTCTATTCTCATAAGACTTTGTATATAGTAAGTTGGAAATGGCCTGAATACACGAGCAGTAGTCTGCTCACAAACTGTACTGTTTGTGAACCATAGACAGTGACTTGTGTAGTATGTGGTACTTGTTTTCATATTTATTTATTTATTTATTTATAAACAAAGCACATTGTTTTAGTCAGTACAGCTAGAGGCAGTGCTGCCTAAAGATTATAAAACACAATATGAGAAGTTTTAAAAAAGATTTATTGAGTTGACAGAAACTAAGTGTACTTTAATCCTTTCTTCAAAATGTGTTTAAAATTTTCCAGTTGCTGTGTAGCCATAAAGCTTCCAAACAGACTTGGAGTAATTTCCTTTTTGTCATTGTCATTGCTGCTGTTAATAAATATTATTTCAGGTATTGCTAATGATTACTTTGAAACAGTTCAGTAGAAAAACAAGTGAGAAATTTCTAAATTTTACTTTATTTGCAGGCTGGCTACACGTATGTTAATATTCACAAGTTTCATTATACACCCACATCTGCCTCTTCATCCTGACAAATATTTTCTTCCGTGATGAACATAAGTACCACTAGTAACTAATATTTCAATAAAAAGTGGATTTAATAGATAGGGAGAGGTAAAGGGTGGGAACACAGAGTATAGTATATAAAGGATAAGTACAGATATTTTTCTTAGAACAGCTTTCTCTTTAGGACTAAATATTCTAAGGAAATTTTAGTTGGAATTTTCCGTCATTCATTGCAATTGAAATTACCACCTGCACTGAAATGAGCATTTTGTCTGAAACTCCCCAGGAATAGGATGTTACTAATGAGACTACCTTTTTCTAACTATTTGGCTGTTGTAAAAGAAACATCAGTTGACACATTATGTCATACACTATGGATTTTATCTGTTTATTAATTAGGTTCCTTTTAAAAAAATAATGCTGATTTGATCATGGAGAATCCTATAAATGGGAGAGAAGTTATTCTCACCTGGGTGGAACTGAACTCATCAGGGGAAAAATAACTTCCAGATTACACAGGGGGAAGGCAGATGATGACAGACAGAGGGGGTGGGATAGTACAGGGAGGAGAGAGATTTCTAAGAGCCACAGCAAGCAACTAACCACGAAAAGAATCTAGTGATCAGAGGGACTGTTTAGAGTCTGCTGCAACTCCTAAAACCAGTGAGCTAACAGAAATTGAGCCTGGTAGCAACTAGCTGTCCTGCAGGCAAATAACTTTTATTAGTATTTATGCACATTTCATTTAACAGTTTCTTATTGCCAGTAATAACACACGCCCGTGATCTTTAACAGCATTACTGGTCTGAAAACCAGGAATCAGATCAGCACAGAAAGCATTAAATATAGAGCCAGAGCTTTTTTTGTGGCCTCAGAAAGCTCTGAGGAAGTCCTGCCAGAGTTTGGAGATGGGACAAGGACTACTTCTGTCATGTCTTGCTTAAGACATAAATTTTGATGATGATGTATTCTGCAATGCTCCCTGCTGTTTTCCTTAAAGATGTCCTTAGTTTTTTAATACAGGATACATGTGAAGACTAATAAGAAGCAAATTCATAATAGAGGTTCTTCTTATAGCGAGGGGAAAAGGTCTATGCTTTGCCATAAATTTGAGCTTTCATTGGGGCAGTATATTAGCTGATAACATTCTTGGACAATTTACATTGAGTGAAAAACATGTGAGGGAAAGAGTAAAGAGACTGTTCCTCTGTCTCTATCTGCAGCTATAAGGGAAAGAGAGAAGAGAAATATAAGAGAGCATTTTCTTATAAACTGTTGTTTTACGCATACAATATTTCATTACCAATGGGAAGAAAAAAATGAGAGCTCTTGCCCATGGGCTTAGTTATCTGGCCTAGTGGAAAAGCTTTATTATTCTGAATTTAGGAAGATTTCATTATTTATTCATACAGAGTTAAACTGTATGATCATGCCTACTGGGTGCAGGTAAAACCTTTTGCACCATTCTGTCATTCATTATGTATATGCCGTATTTTTAGATATTAACAAGTTTACAGAACTTTGAACTTTTGTTTTTTAGACATTTTAAAATATGTTTTCAAGGGATTTTCTTCGCTCATGCCATATTTACAGAAACCTGGATTGCTTCAATGGTGTTAAATGTTGGCCTTTTTTTTCCATTTTGATTTTTACTATGTTGAACTCCACTGGGTGCCATGGTTTTTTTTTCCTTCTCTACTAGAGAGAAGTGTCCATTAGTACTTAATCTTTTTTACCTGGAGAAATACTTGCACCTGCTTTAATCAGCTATCATTTTCCTTTTTGATAGTACAAATAGTTTGGGGGTTTTAAGGTCCTTACTATCAAGCATTATCTACAGCCTTTTAAAAAAGTGCATGTCTCTTTCCAACACCCTCTACAAAACTTTGGAACTAGATGTAGTATTTTACCAACCATATTCATACCTACCTGGACAAAACTTTTTCTACCTCTTCCATCCACAAACTGAAGAATCCTGCTAGCTCTCTTGCTAAAGCACATTGTATAATTTCATGATGAAATGTTTATGGACCAGGATCCTTAGGTTGCTTTTAGAGTAAGGGTGTTAGGAGAATGCTTACCCATCTCAAAGCACAGTATGTACCCCTTGTTTCTTCTTGCTTATTTTTATGCTGTATTTAAATGAAACCAGTTCCCAGCATGATGCAGATTTCTCCATAAAAGTGTCCTGTTCTTGAAATGGGTGGCATTACAGCAATGATATCAAGACTAAGGATTTGCATCAAAAGGTAATTATTTAAATATAGTTATACAATGCAGCTCCAGGCTTGATGCTATACTACTAATAAAATTAATAAAATACACTATTTATGTCAAGATATAATGGAGGGAAATACAATTGGACTATTCATTATGAATGATTATGTTTTCACCCTTGTTCCCTATTTTAGCTACAATAACTCTCAAGTATTTTAGGGCTTCTGAATCATAAGCAATGCCTCCTCCATATGGATCTGAACCTCTCCTCTAGCATTATGGAATTCCTACAATTTCCTGCAGTAGCATACTGTAGCATTTAATTTATCTCAGTCTTCATTCTATCTCCTCTGAAATGTATGTTAGTGTTCAGTTTTGGATAAAGAAATGGACACAGAGAAGATCTGCATGTGGAATTCAAGCAGATTTTTATACAAAACAAAATGTATTAACTTTGCTGATGCCTACTTTTGCTCTGTCTGCCTTTCCAAAAACAGTAAATTCCAGAGTTAATGGGAGCGGAGTTGCCTTTGAAAGCAACTATACATGTTAGGATATATGTTATTACATTTAGCAGAAGTGACTTTTTCCTATGAAATTATTTTTTCTGTGCTGCATATCACCTCTGTTTACTGCTTATTACAGTAATTAACATTTTATGTATGTCTGTAGAAAGTTATTGAAAGATGTGATGTATATCCAAATCCTATATATCAAACAGCTTTTAAACAGAAGGTAAGTTTTCTCCTCTCCATTAGAGTCTGTAAGGTCTATCTGTGGACAATGTTGTGAATTTAATTGTGCTTTGGATATTTTAAGGATTTTACTCTAGAAGAACTGATTCACACACAAGTACTCATGAATTTACATACTGAAGAGGGATCAATAAGTTGCAGTGGTTGAAACCTGTTCTTGTTCTGTGGCATTAGTTTTCAGGCCGATCAGTGCCATGGTTTATGTCTTCAGGGAGCTATGTGAATGCTCATGTTGGTACAGAGAGCAGCAGAGGGAATACATCAAGGATCAGCTGGGCTGTCCTTTTGGTGGCAAAACAGAAATCATCGGTAAAAGTAGCTCATGTTTGAATTATACCTGAACTGGAATTAGGATATTTTTACAGGTCGTGATTAGTTCCTCCAGATTCACATATAACATTGTGGTGTGTTGACCTTGGTCAGCTCCCAGATGCCCACCCAACTGCTCTCTCACTCCCCCTCCTCAGTAGGAATGATGGGGGGAGGAAATAAGATGGAAAAGCTCATGGGTCAAGATGAAAACAGTAAGATCAATCACTTTACAGTTACTGTCACTGGCAAAGCTGACTTGACTTGGGGAAAGGTAATTGAATTTATAGAATAGGGTGGCGAGAAACAAAGACAAAATTAAAAGCACTTTCCCCCCAAGTTCCCTTCTTCCCAGGCTCAACTTCACTTCTTCATTCCCAACTCTTCTACATCCCCCACACCAAGCAGCACAGGGAGGATGGGGAATGGGAGTTGTGGTCAGTCCATGGCAGCTCCTCTCTACTGCTCCTTCTTCCTCACACTTTTCTCCTGCTCCATCATGGGTCCTTCCCACAGGCTGCAGTCCTTCAGGTTAAACCTGCTCCAGTGTGGGCTCTCCTGGGGCTGCAGCTTCCTTCAGAGCATATCCACCTGCTCTGGTGTGAGGTCCTCCACGGTATGCAGTGTGGATACCTGCTCCAGCATGGTCTCTCCAAGGGCTGCAGGGGAATCTCTGCTGGGGTGCCTTCTCTCACCTTGGTGCTCAAAGGGCTGTTTCTCACATTGTTTTCCTCACTCCTCACTGCCTGTGCAACATTTTGACCTTTCACGTCATTGATTCGTGGGGCATCCACCGTTTACATGAAAAAACCTCTTTGATTAACTACCTCAGTTTGCAAGATTTATCATGATTATGAGGGTCAATTTTCCTTCTGTATACTACAAATGGTTAACTAAGTCAAGGACTCTGCTTTGTCTAATTTGCTACCTAAAGGATTTTCTGAAATCGTTGTGTTCTCAGAAACAGTAACTTGTTTTGGTGTAAAACTTTACATGTTCCATCTTTCTTCTGACTTTTTTTTTTTGCAAAAACAATGAGAAAAATGCAAAAACAATGAGTGTATTCACAGCCTGTGTGCTGCTGTCCAGCCTCCCTCCCCAAACAGTCCTCGCTCTGGACCTGTCACCCAGGTTCTTCTCTTATTTACTAAAGATTAATTTCTCTGAGTGATACCAGTATGTGTGGCAGGGCCTGGGGGGCACAGGCAGCCCTGCCCTGCCCTCACTGCCCCTGGCCCTCCCTGCCCAGGGTCCAGGACCCCCATATTAACTTCAGCCTTATCAACAGCCCGTACCTAGACTTGGTCCCAGTGGGATGTGGACCCACACCAGTGCCTTGCCTCCGGTCTCAGCCCCATCTCCTGGCAGAACCCCTGGCCCCAGTCTATCCCCTCGAGGCACCCGGGCTGCTGACAGGCCCTGCTGCTGTCCCTAGCTCTGCCCACCATGCTCGGCCTGGAGAGTGAGGGCAGGGCCCTTCCTGCGCCTGGGTCACCCCGACTCCCCTCCTGGGCTCAGCCCCATCTCACCATGCTCCCTGACAAGATGACCATAAAGGCACTTCTTTCCCCTGTTTCTAAATATAAATTCTTTTCTCTAGATCAAAAACTCAGGAAGTTTATTTTGAATATTCTAAAGCAGAACACACAAACTCTGCTGCTTTGAAAGGCAACCTGTACAGGGCTGCAACCAATATGTTTTTGTTTGGATTGTCGTATGCCTGAGCCACCATGCTCCCTGCCAAGATGACCATAAAGGCACTTCTTTCCCCTGTTTCTAAATATAAATTCTTTTCTCTAGATCAAAAACTCAGGAAGTTTATTTTGAATATTCTAAAGCAGAACACACAAACTCTGCTGCTTTGAAAGGCAACCTGTACAGGGCTGCAACCAATATGTTTTTGTTTGGATTGTCGTATGCCTGAGGCTTTAATGATGTGTTTGATCTTCTGCTTAGTTGTTTTCCTTTGTAAATCATTCATCAAAAGTTATATTTTTGTACAGGAGAGTAACAAACTATGTTACTATAGTTACGTGATGGATATTATAATTACAAAAAATGAATAAATAAACACTACAATTCAACCAACATTTAGCTGGCATTTATACTTTGCCATTTTAGAACTTTATTTTGGGATTATACCCTATATATGCTAGACATGTTAGATATAAGTGGTGCATAGTGTAGTAATGAGATAATGAAAAATGTTCTTTCTTCTTGTATCTCATTGAATAACAAAGGGGCAGAAAGCTACAAAACATATGCCTATATGTAGCTATTTAGGTTGCTAAACACAAAGTAGAGGACCCTATCACAAGTTTTTGGTTGCTTGCATGCTGAGTGGCATGTTTCCAGGTTAATGAAGAGGTAAACATGGGGGAAAAACCCTTTAATTATATTCTCAGTACCTTTGCTTTGTTAATTTTTTTGTTCTTTTGTCTTTTTTTCCCCTTTTTATACATTGTAGCACTGGAAAAGAAAAGAAAGTAGAGAAATAGGAGGAAAAAACCAACCAAACAAAAAAACCCCATATAGTTTATAACTATCATTGATATAAATATCTTTCTGTAGAAGGCATATTTGAGCTACTGTCTTAACATAAGTGGTTCACTGCCTTTGTAATGGATATTGTTTATTATATTGTTCTCTAAGAGAAGATATATGCAAAGTCTATTACAAAAGAAATGCTGAGATGTTAAGCCTTGTCCAGATTATAGAGTGGCAATATTGGAATCACAGAAGTGTCTGCAATTCAAACAATATCTCTTGCTCTTGCCTTTCTCTCCCCACTACATTAAAAGTTAAAGGTGGCGGGAAGTCTTTGTGACACTTTGTGCATTTTTGACTTAAGAAGAGTAATCCTGTCCCTGTATCTCCCCATGCTTATTGCCTGCAGTACTACCAGGTAGGATGTGACTTTGAGGAAGTCAAAGAGCAACCGGAGATGACCTGTCTTAATTCCCATTAAGTTCAGCACACATTGTATAACCTCTTAACTGAGAGTTAGTGACAATGAATTGCTTTTTCTCCCCCCATTCTTTCACTCTTCACACTTTGTGCTGTCGATAAGTGCATTCAGCAACTCTAGTGGCCAAGTTTATTGCCTGTAGGAATTGCATATTTCTGGTGCCTGGGCTCCAGACAGAGAATACAGTTAAATGTATAGCACACATCTTGCTTCATATGGAAGAGAGCTAATGAATTATAGTTGCTAGAGAATATGTAACATTTGTGTCCTGTCCACAGGCACAGAAATTGCTTATGCTAGGATTATACCAATCTCTTTAGAGAAAGCATAAGAATACTTATATTTATTTATACATTCCTCAAGCAGACATTATTTTTACACTCTTCTCTAAGAAACTAGAAAGGAAAATGTTGAGTATTGTTTGGGAGCAGATCCTTGATTGACAGGAATCCTTGTGGTATGTTGACTTTTGATGATGGCAGTTCATACCTGCCCTTCATGCTGCACTGATTTTTTTTTTACTTGTTCTCTGGTTTTCATATCTTTTTCTGAACTTAAGTCCTATTCTGTATTATTTTGAATAAGGGAAACAATTGGCAGTTGTAATCTTCCCAGTTTTGAATGCATACAACCTGCAAACAACCATCTTTAAACAAAAAAAGAGAAAAGAATGTTAAAAAATAATATATAAAAAACCATCAACCAAACCAAGCTATACCCAAAAAGTAGAAGATTGTTTCACTCATGTTTCAGGGTTTTTTCTGTCACAGAAGTTGATGAAGACTACTGAAAAGGAAAATGATATGGAGAAACATCTTCAGAAACTTGTGTTCCCAGCAGTGAAACTGTAACACTTTTCCTATAGGTTTGCATTTTATGTATTTCAGAGATTGCTATAGTAAGGAACTGGGGGTTTTTATTTAATTTGGACTGATATAGAGCTATGATCTTTCTTGATGGTTAGAATTCATATTACTGCAGGCTTGTAGCTACACTAATTACATTTTTGTTTGTAAATATTATAACACAGTGTTAGTTTCTGACTAATTTTTTTTTTTTACTTAATTGGAGTAATGTTTTATATTTTGAATCATATTGTAAGTGATGTCTTGGTTATATATTTAGAATGGAGAAAGTGAAGCAGTGTTTACAGTCTTACAATATATATCACACATTTCTGGATTGCAGCATGGTCTTAATAAGAAACGTGTATTTGAAGCTGATGGTGCACTATAGCTATGGAAGAAACCAAGTACTACATGAATGGAACCTACTAAAATATCATTTGAAAGACACTTCAGTGGGACAAGGTAAAGGACGATTTATTTTTTGTATTTTATTATACATATATATTTTTAATATGCTACTGATTTATTTCTGTTTCAGTGGCAGACAATTAAAAGTAATTAATATTTCCAATGTATCCTTATCCTCTCTTATCAGACCTACCCAAAGCAGATCCTGTAGATGCTTTCTTGTTATAGGGAATCTTTTCTATTTTTTTTCCTACAGTGTATCATAAATACTGTATATATAACAGTTTTACACTTAATTACAAATCAGTCTGATTGTGGAAACAAGCTCTAATCTCTTCCTTTAATTTAAGTTAAATAAAACTGTACACAGCGGCAGCCAGACAGCTTCATTTGCCTAATGCACAGAGTAAACAACCACAGAGTTACATCAGAATTCAGGTCTTGTGGCCTCAGTCCTCAGAAGCTGATTTAGTAAAAAAAAAAAATAATAATAATAAATATGAAAACATAAGCATAAAGTGCTTGCTCTGTGGGCAGGATATAAATCAAGATTTTACATTTACAGAAATAGCAATCTTGTGGCACTCACATTTATTTAAGTGTTCTGAAAAATTCACTCATGAATAACTGTCTTAAGTATGCATATCGTCTTAAAGATCCCTTCTGTGGTAAAAATCATACAGAAGTATTTAAATACCACTTTCACTTTGGGAAGAAACCCTGTTAAAAGACTGATCTGTTAAACGTAATGTCAGTTGTGAAAAAAGTGAGGAACTCTGAATTGAAGAATGATGGACTGTCATCATCATCATAGGGTTTTGCTATACCACTGATTTTTTTTTAGAACACATATATCATTAAGGTCTAAGAAAGAGAATATGTCATGCTTTTTGTTATCTGTCAATATAATAAGGCATCTTCATTAATGCTATATCTAAGAGCAGGTTGCTGAAGAGGAAAGAAAGGTAGAGTTGATATTTTCCACATGTAACTCAAATATCAGAATGTTTTACTTGTGGTACTCAAGTATTCTTTTATCAAAATTCATGTCAAAACTATAGTGTTAGTATTCTAAACTGGATCTTTCTGTTTCATCACTTCAATTGTTGTCGCAACTTGTCTAATTCTAAAGATTTGAGGTTAGTGATTAAAGAATCAGGCAAATAATTCCAACTATTTTGCAAATATTGTGTAATGAAATACTGCAGTTAAAATTATATGTACTGTAATTATGTATTATGTTTTAATTGGCATATTTTACAGTAAGATATAAATGTTTCAGTGTTTGATCTGAAGAATGGATGTTACTAGGCCACTTGTTTGCAAGTCAATAAAATTCAGTTCTGTACAAATATAGATAATAGCTGAGCTGTTGATAAATGTCATCAGCATACCAACATGCTTTACACAATCATGCATATGGCAACAGAATTGTTTGGGTATCAAAGGCAAAACAGAACTGTTACAGAGTATGTGGGAAAACTTGAAACCAATAAACTTCACTGCTTATAAGGATTTATTCCAAACATAAAACTTCAACCATATTTCTTGAAAGACTTCTCAGGTTTCAGTCCTTTCAGTTTTGGACATGCTGGCTGTCAAGACAGTGTGTTCTAACTTATTATTTGGAATTTTGTAGGATTCAGAGATCTGCTCAGTTTAATTAGAAATCAAGAAATCACTCAAGACTTTTACTGACTTTCATGTCAGGCTTCAGACTGTGTCTGTGTTCTTTTGGCTATTCCAATGTGAGATTTGAGAGACAGCTATTCCTCTGGCAAGTATGAAAAAAAATGCTTCTGAGAGAGAAGTGGGAAAAGCTCTGACTTTGAATCTTTTAAAAGAATAATTCCTTTGTGGTGGTGGGATGGGAG
>NW_008795695.1:3157814-3201116 GCF_000699145.1 Aptenodytes forsteri
TATATTACTCTTTTTTTTTCTTTTTTTTTTTTTTAATTTTTAACAACAGTAATTAAATTTTTAAGCAAATTCCTTCATCATTTTCACTTAATGCACCTTATCTTGCTTCACATTGTAGTAATTTTGGTGTGTGCCAGCTGGGTTCCTTCTAGAGCAAGTTAAACCAGAGACTCCTTCAGTGCACATCAAATGTTCTCAAGCCTGTGAGAAAACATAAGAGTCTGAGGTGATGACTGGTCTTTCAAGCGGTTGCAAGCCACATGCCTGGTAAGGTGTTTGGTGTGGGGTAAAAAACTAAATCTATTTCTGAACTTAAACCCTCAAACTGTATGTAGCACAGATACAGAGACCTTTGTACCAGCTGTTTCCAAATCCTGATTTGATCATATTGCTCTGAATTTCTTTTTCACAGAATCACAGAATGGTTGAGGTTGGAAGGGACCTCTGGAGGACATCTTGTCCAACCCCCCTACTCAAGCAGGGCCACCTAGTGCCTAGAGTTGCCCAAGACAACGTCCAGATGGCTTTTGAATATCTCCAAGGATGGAGACTCCACAACCTCCCTGGGCAACCTGTGCCACTGCTCAGCCATGCTCACAGTAAAAACATTTCTCCTAATATTCAGACAGAACCTCCTGTGTTTCAGTTTGTGCCCATTGTCTCTTGTCTTATCACTGGGCACCACTGAAAAGAGCCTGACTTCATCTTCTTTATACAAATACCCTTCAGGTATTTGTACACATTGATAAGATCCTCCCAAACCTTTTTTTCTCTAGGCTACAGTCCCAGCTCTTGCAGCCTTTCCCCAGAAGAGAGATATTCCAGTCCCTTAGTCATCTTAGTGGTGGCCCTTCACTGGAATCTCTCCAGTAGCTCCATATCTCCTTTGTACTGGGGACCCCAGCGCTGGACCCAGTACTCCACATGTGGCCTCCTCAGTGCTGAGGAGAGTGGAAATATCACCTCCCTCGACCTGCTGGCAACACTCCTCCTAATGCAGCCCAAGACACCATTAGCCTACTTTGCAGCAAGGGCACATTGCTGGCTCATGTTCAACCCGGTGCCTGCCAAGATCCCCAGGTTCCTTTCTGCAGAGCTGCTTTCCAGTTGAGCAGCTCCCAGCATATACTGGTGCATGGGGTTGCTCCTCCCCAGGGGCAGGACTTTGCACATGCCCTTGTTGAACTTCATGAGGTTCCTGTCAGCCCATTTCTCCAGCCTGTCAAGATCCCTCTGGGTGGCAGCACGACCTTCTGGTGTATCAGCCACTCCTCCCAGTATCATGTCATCAACAAAGTTGCTGAGGGTATGCTCTGTCCCATCATCCAGATCATTGACAAAGATGTTGAACAAGATTGGACCCAGTATTGTCCCCTGGGATACAATGCTACTGCCACTGATCACCACCCACTAGGCCTGGCCTTTCAGGCAGTTTTCAATCCACCTCACTGCCTACTCATTGAGCCTGTACTTCAGCAGCTTCTCTATGAGGATCTTACGGGAGACAGTGTTGACACAGTCCCCCACAACATTCTTGCCTCAGTTGGAGAGAGAGGGATGGATAAGAAACTGGCTGGATGGTCGCATCCAAAGAGTTACAGTCAACAGTTAGTGTCCAAATGGAAACCAATAATGAGTGGTGTCCCTCCAGGGTCCGTGCTGGGACCAATACTATTTAATATCTTCATTAATGACAAAGATAGTGGGATTGAGTGCACGCTCAGCAAGTTTGCGGATGACACCAAGCTGAGTGGTGCAGTTGATTCACTAGAGGGAAGGGATGCCAACCAGAGGGACCTTGACAGGCTTGAGGAGTAGGCCTATGCAAGCCTCATAAAGTTCAACAAGTCCAAGTGCAAGGTCCTACACCTGGGTCAGGGGCAATCCCCAATATCAGTACAGACTGGGGGATGAATGGATTGAGAGTAGACCTGCAGAGAACAACTTGGGGGTACTGGTGGACAAAAAAATTGGATATAAGCTGTCAATGTTCCAGAAAGCCAATCATATCCTGGGCAGCATAAAAAGAAGTGTGGCCAACAGGTCGAGGGAGGTGATTCTCCCCTTCTACTCTGCTCTTGTGAGACTCCCCCTGGAGTACTGCATCCAGCTCTGGGGTCCTCAGCACAACAAAGACATGGACCTGTTAGAGTGGGTGCAGAGGAGGGCCGTGAAAATGGTCAGAGGGCTGGAACACGTCTCCTGTGAAAGAAAGGTTGAAAGAGTTGGGGTTGTTCAGACTGGAGAGGAGAAAGTTATGGGGACACCTTATTGTGGCCTTTCAATATATAAAGGGAGCTTATAAGAAAGATGAAGAGAGACGTTTTACCAGGGCCTATAGTGTCAGGACAAGGGGCAATGGTTCTAAATTGGAAGATGGTAGGTTTAAATTGGACATTAAGAAGAAATTTTTTGCAATGAGGGTGGTGAGACACTGGAATAGATTGCCCTGAGAAGTTGTGGATGCCTCATCCCTGGAAGTGTTCAAGATCAGGTTGGACAGGGTTTTGAGTAAAACCATCTAGTAAAAGATGTCTCTGCCCATGGCAGGGGGGTTGGAACTAAATGATCTTTAAGGTCCCTTCCAACCCAAACCATTCTATGAAAACCTTCCTGAAGTCAAGGTAGAAAATATCCACTGTTCTCCCCTCATCTACGAGGTCAGTCATTTCATCACTGAACTTTAACAAGTTGGTGAAGAATGACTTCCCTTTTGTGAATCCATGCTGACTACTACTGATGACTTTCCTGTCCTTCATGTGCTTGGAAATGGTTTCCAGAATTAGTTGTTCTGCCCACTTCCCAGGGATTGAGGTGAGGCTGACTGGTCTGTAGTTAGTCCACTGGGCCCTCCTTCCTGCTCTGCTTGAAGATAGGATGATCGTTTGCTTTCCCCGGTATTCCAGGCACTTGCCTGAAATTGCCAATGATCATTCAGAGATAATAGAGAGTGGCCTTGCGATGACATCTGCCAGCTCCCTCAGTACTCTTGGGTGCATCCATCCCATCAGAGCCCACAGTCTTGCTGCTATAGCTCTAGCCTTAGCACATTCAACTGTCATCTTTGGACGTTTTTTGAGATGATTTGAAAATGTGCATCTTGACAGTGAGTTCATGCATTAAATCTATTGTGAATTACTGTGAATTATTTTGTTGATATCATCTTCTACAACCTACCCTTTTAGTAGAAAACTAGTTTTGTTAATTGAAAAATTGTTGATTGTGCATATAAAAGTACTCAGTGTTATGATTTTCCATACATGTTTACAGACCAAAGGTTGGATTTCAGTTAAACTGAGGCACAACATGAATGGGACAACATAAAGAAAATGTAAAATGTCTTATATAAGTCAGAGAGTCTATAAAAAAGTAAAGTAATGCAAAGTAGTTTACAGCAACTTTATACTTTGTGTTAAAGATTTATCATTATTCTGTATAGCCCAAAGTGTATACAACCCACTAAAAATTCAATTGCATTTCTCTTTCCTGCCAAAAGATCCTGATTAAACAAAATGTACATGAACTGTAAGGCAGATTCACATTTGCTTTTTTTTCCCCCCGAAGAACCAGAGATGTTAATTAAAAGCATTATGGTGAAATGAGTCATCTTGTACAAAACAAGCCCTATCATCAATCTGAAGACTGTTACCAAATAAATTTTCCTTTATCAGACCAAGGGAATTTGTAAATGGAAAGTGGTGAGAGACAGAAAGTTGGATGATAAAAAATTACAGTAAGAAAACCAATTTCAAAACTTTTACAACCCATTATGAAAGAATGCCCCCCAAAGCAATGCTGTTCACAGTGACTTACTGTATCCACTTAGTGCATTGGAAGTGCATATTCAAGAGATTGATTCATACATAGTAATCACAACTCATTTGTAAAGATGAGTAGGTAAAACAAATTAATCAAACACATATTAACACTAAAATCATTCACCAGTAATAATTTAAATATTTAGTAAAGCCTATATTCATTAATTTCAGGGAAGATGAAGATAAAAATCCTAGTGTCTTTTCTATTGTTTTTCCATGGCCTGAGATGAACATGCCTTCCACATATAGAAAAGCTATGTGATGCAGTGGATGCGTTTTGAAATTGATGAGAGAGAAGCAAACCATGTTGAGCTTGTAGCTGCACAGTGTGCTAGTTTGTACACTTTTCCATATAATACCCATATTTGACTCAATGTAGCTAAAAGAGGGAGATCTGTTTCTCATGCTGCAGTCTTGCTAAACAAATCTTTATTTGGATTTTTTTTTTCCCCTTTTTGAATACCTTTGGGGTAAGTGGTCTTGATTCTGCCACCGACCTGAGTACTTTGCTTAGTCCTCAGAAGATTCATTCCGTCCCCCTTTACCCTATTCTACAAGAGAAATATTCTTTCATTTCCATGTTTGCTCATGTAGTATTAATGTGAGAATAAGGCCAATGGGATTGATATTTAGTTCTGACTTGTCCTGGAGCTGGATGGGTCACCCTAATAAACTGCTATTACTACCTAGCTGTGGTCCCTTTCTAAGGATGGTGTTGAACCACAGGAAAACTTTTAGTAGTATGAAGTGGATCTCTAAAGCTGTTTACATCTTCAGCCACAATTTGGAAGATCAAGTGTTTTGTATGTATGAAATAATTCAATCACTCCATAGTTGTTATCACAGTTGTGGACTTTTTGATCATTATGTTTATAATACGCTATTGGATTTTTAAAGGTGAATGGCATTTTTTAACAAGTAAAAGGCTGTAAGTTGCATATTTTACTGGCTGTAACTATTTAAAAAGTCAGTTGCATGCCCATGTTGTCTATAAACATTGCTGCTATAGTATTTTCTTTATGTGGGAATGTTGTTGAACAATTTTTTGTTCCTTTTAATTAACCCCCTCTTCCCCCCTAAGCCAAAGATATTATCTCTCCAACTAAGTGTTTTGCAGACTAAAGAGCTTTTTTTAAGTATATATGTGATTTTACTTAGAAGTGTACTAACAGGAATGTCCTAAATAGTCCTTTACAGTGACACAAGAGCTGCACCATAAATAAGATTCTAAGGTAGTTGATCCAACTTTTGAATTCCTGCATCATACTTCTAATTTTTTTTTTTTTTTCAATTGTCATATGGGGTCTACTTAGCATAGGGAATGCGAGTGTTCTACTATGTGAAACTACAGAAGTCAAGACCACTTAGCAAATTTGCTTCCGTAGTACCAAGATCCTATAGGTAAGATGCATGGTAAGTAAGTAGGCACCTGTCTCTCCTACTTTGAGTTATGCCACTGAACGCAATAGAGAGTAAAAATACTCCTATGATGTGTTTTCTGTGCTATGAAAAATATAAAAATTCTAAATTTAGGGAAGAAAAATATTCAGCTTCTGAATAAATGGGCTCATTTGACATTAGTGGTCCTGTAAGAAAATTTAGTTTGAAAAACAGCTTTCTGGAAAACAGAACAAATATGAACATGAATTATTGCTCTTTTATTATAACTTGTCTCTACCTGCTGAAAGTAGAAATTTCCAAATACTAAGCATTCCTGTATTTCTGTTTTCTTCACTGGAAGGGAGACAAGAAAACAAAAGATCTGGGCTGCTGAATATCTCCCTCCTCCGTCCATAAAGATTTCCTGAAAGGCACCTCTCCATCCTGTTGAGCATGGAGCCAGTGTCAGAATTTCCCTTTGACTATCCTACATGTGACCAGAATAATTCATTTCTACAATATTTTGGACAGTATATTATTTTTTTCATTTGCTTATAATATAGTCTCTCACCCTGTAGCCTGTCAGATTATGTGCCATTATTAATATGTCAAGACAATGTAAAACAGTAATGAAAAAACAGATGTAAATACTTGCTTAGAATGTATATTAGTTTTTTTCTGAAATATCTTTTTCATTTTGAGGAAATCTTTTTGTGTCGAATATATTTGTTCTGCAAATCCACCAAAAAGTGTTTTCCTGAACAAGTATTTTCTATCATAAATCTGCTTTGATTAATATTTTGCAGCCATATTTTTCAACAAATATACTGAAAAAGTGTTAAAGTTACAAATTCAAGTACAGCAGGTTTAGGGAAATTCAATTTCCATACTCTGTATGTATATAATAATTCAATAAAGTGACCACAAATTATTTTCTCTGTAATTCTGTCCTCATTCATTTGATGCAATGGCCTTCCCCTTCATTGCCTACAAATTTCACAGAGCAACTAGGCAATTTTCCAGTGTGGCATCTTCTGTCCTAAGCTTGGCAGAAGCTGTTTTTAAAAATCTCTCTTCTACATCTAAATAGGATTTTATCAACGTGAAGTGTAAAAACATTACTTACTAGGATTCTTTTTTACCACCGTGTTCCAGTCCATAGGAGGTCATGCTTTCGAGAGTAAATTAGCCTCATCTCTTCATGTTACCATGAGATCAACTGACAAGACTCAAATAGGAGCATGTAGGCACTGGAGGTGTCTGAAGTTATGTTTCTCCCCACAATTCACCTCCTAAATTATGGACAGTATGGCAGTTTAACACATTTTAAATAAATAAGTATATTTATTTAAAATATATGTATCTTTCAGTACATTTGATGAAAAATATTGCTGCAAAATATTAATCAAAACAGGTTTATAATAGAAAATACTAGTTCAGCAAAATACTTTGTTTTACATTGTCTTTGGCATGGGGAGACAAAAAATCTTTCTGTGTTACAGACATTCTCAAGACCCATGGAATAGCAGTTTTTACATTAAACCTAAATACATTCCTTATTAATTCTTAATATCTCTCAAACACAGCCTAAGTTCAAAGTTTGTTAACGTAGTTGTATGCTTTGACACAGAGTTTTCCTGATAATTTTCTATAGATAGAAAGCCTAAGTTCTCTACCCTGGTCTTGACAAGACTATGGATTGCCTTACTGCTCTCTATCCCTGTTCTGGAGCTGGTTGCTTTCTGGTATCCAGCACGTGCCTGCTCCTGACTCATCTGAAGATGCAATTCTATGAGAAGGACCTCAAAATACTCAAAGTCTCCACTAGGGCCTCGTAACAAATGAGGTGAGGTCTCAGCAGGACCTGAGCTTTGGCTCTTAGGTTCTCCAAAGCACCTGTGGGGTTGGCAACCTGTTCATGACAGAACAAGCAGCTGTCTCTAACTCTCTTAATGGCAATCATGAGGCTAAAGCTGCCTGAATGTTTTTTTCTTTCCCAAGACTGCCACCAGCAGCTCTTGGAGAGCAGTGCCAAACCCTGTGTAATGGCAAGGACCTGGTAGGCTCAGAATCATGAAAGCTTGCCAGCGCGCATCCCCTACCACATACACATACACGCAGAAAATGCTGATTTTTCCCTTTGGGTTTGGTGATGGGGAAAGAAGAGGAGATGCTGTGAGACATGCCTATCCCACAGGTCAAGAGATGTACTGCTCCCACAACCTATGTATCCGGTAGGGTGTGCAAATGAAACAGTATTCCAGAGACAGTGTTTCTGGTTTAGTCACAGTACTGATAAGGTAAATATGTACCTTTTTTTTTATTTAGCTCCTTTGTACAATGAAGACATGGAAACATTGGACCAATGGAAGGGTGGGTCTGGGTCCACAGCATCACAGGAAATGTTTTGTGTGCTTTGTGTACCTCTACGTGTGCTCTTGTGTATTCAGTCTTGCTGATTAGCCAGCAGTAGATAGCATTGGTATATATTAAAAGATAGCGTGCCTGGCAAAGGCAGCCTCTGCTACCTCCTGGGCAGAAGAAGGTGGGCGCAGGACTGGGCAGACACCAGTCACACCCTTAAATAGCCATTGCCACTGCTACAACCCATGCAGTGCAGCAGGGAGTGCTGGGATGGGTTAAGTGCTATCTTGGGCTGGACCTCATGAAGGCAGTACAGCACCTTCCCGTTCCCCAACCCTCGGCGTTATGGCACAGCGTGCTTCCCTGTCTGAGGGTGCCAACCCACATGGCTGGGACCAGACTACGAACCAGGCAGGAGCTGATGTGGGGCCCAGCCCACAACTCCCCTGGAAAACATGTCTGTGGCTCCTGATGCCTGCTCAAATGCACTGGGATAGACAAAAAGCCACAGCACCAGTGGTTGCTCCTGTCTGTGCAGGGGCACCTCTCACTCAGGGGGCAGCCGCCACCTTGTGACCCCTGTGCCAGCTGTGAAATGGCCACCACTGACCTGCTGCCCACTGTGCCATGGCCACTGCATCCCCTGGAGGGTGGGGAGAGGGTGGCGGCTGTCACTTCTCTTGAATCAATGTTGTCCTTATCCTGCTCAGGCAGAGTTCAGCCTGAGGGTGCAGGCAAATAAATGTAGGTGTCAAAGCACAGCGGAGCATTCAGGTGCTTTATGTACTTGCCTGTGATCGCTTTAGCTGTCCTATGAATATACATGAAACATGTATATTTCCTCATTGGACATGAGGAAAAATTTCCTTACTAAAAGAGTGGTTAAACATTGGAACAGGCTGCCCAGGGAAATGGTTGAGTCACCCTGGAAGTATTTAAAAGACATGTAGGTGTGGCGCTTAGGGACATGGTTTAGTGGGCATGGTGGTGTTGGGTTGACGGTTGGACTCGATGATCTTAGAGGTCTTTTCCAACCTTAATGATTCTATGATTCTATGAAACTGGCAGATAAGACATAGGACCTAGAAAAATGCTTGCCCTTTTGGATCAGTCAGATATGCAAGGGCATCTCAAATTGCAAAAAATATTTATTTTAATTCCAGTTGTGATGCCTAGAACTGCATTGACTCTGTCTACAGACACAGTACACACCTAGATGCACAGAGCAGCATTCAGGTATCTGAAAATAGGCTCTGCAGTATCACTTCAAGTATCGTGAGGAGTCCCACCCAAGAGCAGCACAGTCTGGATACAAATGCTGTGTTATATTGGTCTGCTCTGCCTGGATGTCTCAAATATCCCACAAACTCCCAAATGACACCAATTATTTATCTGTTGGTAGCTGAATGCTCTCTGTACAGAATAATTTAATAGCTTAAAGTTAGGTGTCTAGCAGCATTTTAGATATCCTAAGGTATCCTGCCATCCCAAGATGTCAATTTGCAGATCTCCCACAGATCCTCTGTCACATATGGCAGCTCTAAGCAGGCATCTTGGGTATTCTAGGACATCTAGAATGTCTCTAAATAGATATATTTATGCTTTTCATTGCTTTGCTACATTTTGACATCTAAATTTAGTTGTCTACAGTGTGGTACTGAAAGATACCATGAGGGATTTATTTCTGTGCTGGAGCAGTTACAACTCGCCTGGACTATTTTAGAACAGTCTGTCAGGATAGGATCAACCCAGTCCTAGAAATGCTGTTTTTCTTTTGTACTTTAGCACTAGAGATGGGCCCTTTAGTTTTACAGATGGATCATTTCATCTCACAAGTTATAATTGCATGACTAAACGCTGAATTATTACAGCATACATATCACATACATATGTACGTATATACATGCATACATACGTATATACATACATACAGCTACATCTTATTGCAGTCTATGAATCTTTCAGAATCTTACAAAAACATAACGACTGCCCAATTGCCCCATGAAAGATGATAATGCGTTAGCTCAGTGCAATACCTTGCAGGACGGAAAGATTAATTTAAAGCACAACTGATTTCACTCTCACACTCACAATCTCATACCCACCAGCACCCCAATGTGTGTAAGCAGTCTGCCAAGCACTCGGGCACGAAGACACTCTTATCCAGGCAGTCTGTCCAGAGTTGCTGCAATAACATGGAGGACGAGGGGGCATCAGTTTTCGAGCTCTTCCCCACACTTCCTGGGTTCTGCTTAGGAACGTGCTGGTTTTGGATATGTCTCATTGGGGCCAGTCGGGATGACAGTGGTTAACTTCTTTATCCTGTTCCACCTCTGTGAGTTGCCAGGATTTCATCACTGTCTCTATTTCAGATCTGGTTGTTCTGAGAATTTGCAGGTAGATATGTCCTAGGATCTTGATGACCTGCTGCTGCAGGTGTCAGCAACACATGCCATTTTTGTAGCCCTTCTCCATTCATATCAATATGAACATTGTTATTACAATTTTGCAAAGTCCTAGAAGATTCCTGGGCTTCTATTTTCTTATACATTGTAGACAGTTTGGTACCTACTGGCAAAACATCTACCTTTTATGATTCATAAGTTTTCTTCTCAAAAGTCTCCCAAGCTTCTGGTGTATTTCAGCTATATATTGTCGTAAACTTTCCACTTTCCTGGCCTAGAATTACAAATGAAGATTACAGTTCACTTCCTCCTCTGCAATCATTTTTGTCTTTAAATTCTAACCTAATGCAATTTTCATATGCTATCTCTCTATTTTATTGGATTCTGGTGAGCTTTATGATATGCTTTCCCACTTTCTCATTCTCCATTATGCACCTCACGTTATCCATTTTTATCCAAGACAAACTGGAAAAAACTTTGAAAAGAAGCAGAAGAGGCACATGCTATTGCTAGGACAGACGCACTCTTTTTGTGCATTGTTATCATACTTTCACTGACTGTCCTGCTGCACATTTATCAAGGGCTACCTCTCTGGCTAATCTGAACTTTACTGGTTATAACAGGTGTGGCAGCTGACATCAGGTACAGATCTTCATCCAGATTCTGCTATGCAGCCTTTATAGTTGGGAGCAGCAGCTGATCCTCTCCTGAGATTAGCAGCAAAGTGATCAATGCCACATAGTTAATAAATATGAAGTTCAGTTCCAAAAATCACTGTTATGAGAAAGTCAGGATGGTTGAAGAAAAGCTGAGCTGTGCAGGAATTAGGCAGAAATTTTGAGTAAGTTCACCTTCGTAAGAAGAAACTTATTTTCTGTATGATTGCATCACAGAGCATGTTTCTTACAATGGTAAACATTGATACGCAATTTAGAAAAAAACAAGAAGTTTGTATTGTCAATCTCACATTCTGTTAGTAACAGCTGGAGAAAAAATATTTCATAATAGGAAAAAAAGAAACTGTTCAAATACTTTACATTCAGACGATTAAGTTTATTTAGAAAGTTGTTTCAGAACCACTAGAATGATTATGAAAGTCTGCTGATAAGAGGGTAAGAATGTAAGTCTTGAAAGACGGGTTAAATCACTAGAATCTAGCCTTTTCAGGCCTCTGTATTGGCCTGGGCTGTTGTCTTCCATAGCTGCCCTGGCATGACATCCAGTTCCAGATACTGTGGTTCACATGAAGATAAAATACAGTTAAAATGTGCACCCTATGACTCTGCATGACCCTTGTGCATCTCTTGTGTCCTTGCAACCTAGAAGAAAGCCAGCAAGGAGGAGGGCAAAGGGAGGTGTTGAGGGACTGCAAGGTGATGGCAGCCCCCAGGCGAGAGGTGCCCCCGCACAGACAGAAGGCATTGCTGCTGCTGCATGTTGACGTCTCCCAATGGGCCTGGGTTGTGGGTTTTTTCCATCCCTGTGCATTCAAGCAAGCTACCCTGGGGAGCCACGGGCTGGGCCCTACGTCAGCCTCCTGCCACTGACATCAGGTCAGCAGTGGCCACGTCACAGTGAGGGTCTGTGACATGGCTGGCACCAGGTATAAAAATGGCTGCGGGGCTGGGGAAGAACTTAGTTTTGGAGGAAGCACAGGGTAAACCTTAGTCTTCTCACTTTTCAGTCAGTCGCTGGAGATTTTTGAAACTTTCCATGGAACAGCATTGACCTGAGTAAAAGGAAAGACGCACAGTACCTGCCTGCAGCCTGTCATGGCCTCAGAGGTAGCTGTGCGGTCCCTATCCCCCTTCCCCACTGCGTGAGGCTTTCCTCAAAATGGTTTCTGATTCATGGGCCCATCGGACTGGTCTTCTGGTTCGCACAGTCATTCTGGGGATTCCCTTTGGGGATTTCCTTATTGTCCTCATGTACGTGTTCTCCTGGATTGGCATTTTGTCCTGGCTTCCTACGTGTGCATGCAGGATTGCCTGCACCTGACAGCACTGTGCCAAGCCCAGAGACTGCCTCAGCTACACAGATGTCCTGTCTGGCTGGGGCAGATGTGAAGCCTCTCGGTCTCTGCTTTGCACGTGGCAGGAGGAAACGGGCATCTAAATCTGAGGCTGCTCAGAGATCACATGGGTATGATGGGTTCAAAATGGCCACTCATGGATGGCAGTCCTGTGCACACTGTGGGCAGCACTGAAAGAGTGTCTCACAGAGGTTTCCCCTGTAATGGGGGAGCAGCCGCCATCAGGTGCCCGATGGACGTGACTGCCAGGACATAACAGTGCATGGGTGGGCTGTGTGTCCTGCCTGTGATGTGTTGCTTCCAAAAAAGCGCACTATGCAGAAAAGGACAGGGCTGTGAGATATCATGTGAAAGAGTGGGGGTGTGACAGGCAGCCCACATCACCCTTTGGGGTCTAACAGCCAGAAAATTCACTGGAGGGTGTCTTGATACCTGTGGATGCTCCCGCCATGCTGGGTACGGTAGGTATATCTAGCATGGTATAGCATCGTGGGAATTTTGACTCCATGGCATTGCAGGGGATACAATGGGAGAGTGTACCTGCAGCCACAAGAAGTAACATCCATGTAATTCTTCGTGGAACAGATATTAAAATAATTTATTAAGCATAGGGACAAAAACCTTCTTCTTGGACTACTAACTGGTGGTCAAGATGCTGATAAACTCTTCTTTCTATGACATGAGCATCCACGATGTACGAGTACTGCTTCATTTTATTATTGCAAGTGGTAAAAAGTGCATAGGCTTTTCAAACAGAACTATTTTAGGTCTGCACAATGTTCAATTTGTTACAGACTAAAATTGTTTGTGGTTTTGAATTCAATAGTATTGTCAGACTGATAAAATGTCTGCTCTCTGCAAATAAACTTACTAGTGGTATATTGCAATTCTCAGCAAGGTCTGCCTCTGTCAATTCATACAAGCTCAGGTAGGCAGACTGGAACAAAATGAATATTTTCTGGAGGTGAATTAATTTCCCTTGCGGTTAGTGGGGCAGGTAAGTGTGAACAATAGAAGTTTTGCACATATCTTTTTTTCTTTAAAACCGTGTCTGCAACTAGCATGCACATCCCACAGAAGGAAAATTTAGAATGTTTGCTCGGTTCAAGTCAGTAAACAAGTATTCTGTACTGTTAAGATTTAGCATGGAGTTATGGGAGTACAGAGATTTCATAAACTAGCTAGGATGGCTGTCAGACATCTATTTACGTAGTAAGAGATTTGGGGGATGAAATGGCAGTTAATGGGATTTAAAAAAAAAAAAAATTAGCGTGGTTATATTCCACCTATGTAACTTGCCACCACTGTTTCAGTCCTCAGTTGGCAATGTATTTTGGACTTGTGAAGTGCAATGATTTCTCTAAAAAGACTTCAGTAGAAAAAAGATTCATAGAACAAGACTGAAGCAGACTTTATGTTAGATTGAGTTATGTTTGCTTACCTGCCTGTACAAAGAAAAGATCTGAGGAAATTAGTAATATGCATAACATCTATAACAAGAGAAGTAGTAGCAGGGATATTGAACTGTAAGGCTTAATCTGTATAGGATTCAATGCTTGCTGAAACTGAGCATTTTCTGCTCCTAGGATGCCAGTTTAACTGTTTCATGGCAGGTTTTCTGGCACTCTATAGACAATTTTGCATGCATAAGCTAGTTTAGAGACTGCCTGCTTGCCTTCTAGAACATGATAGAAGTATTTTATTTTACTTTGTTATCCATTTGAAATTGGCAGGATTTGTTGGGGAGGTAGAAAATACAGCAGGTTGCCTACACCTGTTAAAACCAGTACTTGGCTCTACTTGTCTGTACATCGACCTCTGGAGCTAAGAAGAACAGAAAACGCTATCGTAGCACAGCTTGGACGGGCTGCTACTGACCTCATGTCGAGAATCTCCCAGCTTCTTGTCATGCTAACCATGATTTTAGCTTGAGCCCTAAAGATCCCTTACCCTAATTTTGTTATAAATTATACAGTTCACATTAGCTTACTTGACTCTTACATTAGCTAGCTAAGGACTCTTAAAGCCATTTTTAAATCAGCCTAATATAATCTTTTTAATTTAGGGCCGCTTATTTCAGGCCTATTGGTCAACACAGAGGAGAGTAAAATGTAGGGGAAAGAAAAAACTGTGTAGAAGGAATCATAATTGAATGAAATTCTATTGAATGGAAATAGCAATACAGAAAAAGGACAAGAAAAGTGGAAGCAGTGTTTGGAGAGAAACAAAAGGAATAGCAAAATAGTAAAATTAAGGATTTCTGTAGACGTGGGAAGAACAATGAAGGCAACAAAAAAATTCATTATGGAGGTACAAGTGTACAGGTTGCAATGAAAGGGCAGTAGATGAGCAAAGTATAAGCCATATGACAATTTAACAATTATGCAGTTAATGAGAGATATGGAAAATAAGCATTTAGGCAAATAATGAGCAGTTAATCAACCAGGCAATTAAGCAATACTATGCAATGTCTTATGGCTCCTACCTGTTCCATTAAATTTAGGTAGAAAGAGCCTTAGCTTCTCTTTACATACCAATATATGTAAGCCTCCAGTTCAGTGCTCATTAGGAAATAAATAATAAAGAAGGGAAGTCAATCTTAGGTCTTTTAAAAGTACAACTCAT
This sequence comes from Aptenodytes forsteri, assembly GCF_000699145.1. Taxonomy (NCBI): domain Eukaryota; kingdom Metazoa; phylum Chordata; class Aves; order Sphenisciformes; family Spheniscidae; genus Aptenodytes; species Aptenodytes forsteri. Next base: position 3,172,439 of record NW_008795695.1, read on the forward strand.
TTACAGTAAATGAAACAAACAGAAAGAATGAGCTCCTAACAGCTGGTTTATTTTAGATGAGTTCTCTCCATTTGTAAGCAACACATTGCTGGGATTAGGATGGTGAAGTACATGGTAAGCTATGAGAAATGATAAAACTCACGTCATGGTTTTGTGTTACAAACATTGGGTACACTACAAGAAAGCATGATAGAAACAGTAAAAGCTGTCTGATGGCAAGGGTGAAGTGTCTCAGATTGATGTGATTGCTTTTAAAAGGCTAATGAATAATAGCAGTGTATATGATGATAAGTATAAGAGAAGTAGTTGGCACTTAACATAAAAGTACCTTCAAAAACTTTCACAGGACTTTCTGATGTAAATACGTTTCTTTTCCTTCTGAGTTCATGTTCAGTGGCCTGGTATGTATCTGAAATATTTTTAATTATTAGGCCAATTGGCCTAAAAATATGACTGATGTCTTGTCCATAGAGTTGTAACTTTAAAAATACTTGGGAAAATAACTTCAGAAAATCTCATACTGTCACTTAGCCACTTACTTACACTTTTTTTTGAAATATCACCTGTAAATGTTGTGAGTACCTAAAACATAAGCGAGATAAAAAGTACTGGAGATCTAAACTGGTAAGAGTGAAAAATCAGAATCTCATTTCATGTAACATGAAGCCGGATAACATTTCTTTTCATAGTAATACACTGACATAATTCACTATCAATCACACAGTGTCTGCTTCATCTTCTGGAGTTGCCTTCATTAAGTCACAAATCACAGCAGTCACTACAAATAACAAACCTAATGCATATTACATTTTAAAATAAGCTCTCTGTGAAAATAAATCAATCTTATGGGTTTGTGTTGTTGTCACAATAAATGCTCCAAGTCACATGGTTTAGATAAAAATGAAAGTGGTAACTCAAACTAAGTATTTTATTTACAAATAAGTTAAACTCCTTGCATGATTATCTTTCCTCTTCTGCATATGTCAGCTGATAGGAAAGAACATACAGAAAAGAGATTGAATTCAAACTTACAGATCACTTGAAAATTGCAACAAAGCAGCAGAATTACAGTAATGAGCACAGAAAGGGAAGACAACTGGCCCAGGTATATACTTGCAATGACAAAGGAAGCCGAAGTCAAAGAAACTTTGAGTAGCTGACGTATAATAATTATGATGCTCAAATTTGTCATGCTTGTGTCTGTTTCAAGGACAAGACTACTAACCCAGAGCTTAATAGTGTTTAATGTTTCATTTTGCGCATAGGGATATATGCCTGGCATATTTTTGCATATATTTTGTGGCAGTGAATTCTTTGTCAAAACATTAATCTCGAAGGTCTGAAGGGCACAGAGGAGTTGCTCTGATTCCAACTATCACTGCCCAACCATTTATTTGGCTTCATAAAATCGAACCCTTAGCACAGACTAATAAAGCTGAAATCTGTAGAGCAATTTTTTCCACATTTCAAGCAAATTGTTCTAGTGAAATTTCAGCCTAGTATTTTTAAGCTCAGACATATGGATAAGTAGAATTGAAAGAAATTTTCTTTTTTAAAATATGGAAAAGCTGATCTCTAAAGCTTAAGCACTCAGTCAGGGCATGCTGCGTTGGAAAGAGAAGCCCAGATCTTTTGTTAATAAAGATATAATCTGAGCTGATTGAAACTGCAAGAATAAGCTGTGAAAAACTCCTTCTTAAATTCAAAAATAAGTTGTAATAATCCATTGTGGCAGGAAAACATCTTCCTGATATCCTCAAAGCATTCCTGAACCATTAAGAAGCTCCGAGGCACGCCTTTGCAGCTCAGCATGATGCTCTGTGGTCCTCCCACAGAGATCCAAGCAAGTGTAGTTCTGGACAGGCACAGTAGCTTAATTTGCAAAAGTTGTACAACTGCAGTAGCATGGCCTGACAGTTATGCTGACTAGCTGAGTGTCCCAGCAGAGATAATTAGCTCCACACTGATACAACTCTGCTGTACTTATTGCCATTAGTACTTTGTTTGGCACTAGCTCAGAGTTCTCCCCAGTTGTCCACTTTATGACACTGGAGTGGACAGAACCTACTCTTATGACACAGAGCCTACTCTTAATTTCTATAGTATCCGGACAAACCATGTGCAATAATGATTGGGAAGCCAAGGCACGGGAGTGGGAAGGATTACATTGAGGATGGACGACAAAGGCATTAAACCTGTGAGAGCTTTAGTGACTTCTGTGACTTGTAGATAAGTCCATATTTCAAGTCTGTCCCAACAGCGGTCTTAGCACTGTAGCTATGTTTGTATGTTTATGGAAACTAAATTAAAAAGACCAGTACAATAATTGATGAGGGAAGCAGAAAATGGAAGGCTACTTTTTTGTGAACTGATGTTCAGGGAACCAGGAGTTTGTTTTTGTAATACACACAGACTATTACTGTAATATGCTAATATCTTCCTTGCAAATCGGTGTTTCTGTGGAGGTAGACCAATATGTTGATGTAAGTTGTAGATCGGTTTCTTAAACCTTTTACAATCTCTCAGCTTCTGAAGGGATTTTCTCACATTTGTAAAAAGGTGCGTTTGTCCTCTATTTCAAAAATGTCTTGATTCACTGAGCTGCCTGCACTGTCAAAATCATCACAGCCATCAATATTCATTCAAAATAATGTCTAGGTAGAAAAGGGCATAAAAATATTTTGCGTAAGATGTGTATTAGTTTCCTGTATTTTTTTTTTCCATTGTGCCAACCTTTATTTATAAATGCATAATGCTATCTAGTTGTTGATGACTATCTTTTCTAGATCATGATCAGCATTACCTGACATAAATAGTATTCTGGGCTGCATTAAGAGTAGTGTTGCCAGCAGACTGAGGGAGGTGACCCTTCCCCTCTGCTGAGAACTGGTGAGAGACATCTGGGGTACTGGGTCCAGTGCTGGGCTCCCCAGCACAAAGGAGATATGGAGCTACTGGAGAGAGGCTCTGTTATGCAGGCTTTCCTGCCTATTGGGAAATAAAGGGTTTAGGCTAATTTCATCTCGCACGCTATTTAAATGCTTGTTCTTCAGAAAAAGCTGCAGTATGAATTTCCCCATTAAAAGATACCTAATGGATTTCTTTTGTGGTTTTGGTTGTGTTGTTTGGTTTTTTTTTTAATATTGGAGCACTAAGAAGCACTGATTCTTTACATCTTTTTTTACTGTGTACTTACAATCATTACATGCATATAACCAAATATGATTCTATGATTCTAAATTTCCATAATGCAAATAACAGATAAAGACTGTTAATAAGTAAATACTAGTGCTCTATATTAAACAATTCACATACTTACATAAAATGAACATTATGTATTTTCCTTGTCAAAAGTATTGCCAGAGGTTTATGTTTTCATTTTCTGTAAATGTGTATCAAAATAATTATGTAGGATTTACAGGAAAGATTTATTATTGGTCTAATTGGAAAAATGAAGCAGGTTTTTTTTGGCCTAGGTTAATGTTAAATACTATCTCTTTGTAAAAACCTCTGCTATCCTTTAATTGTCATGTTGACTGATATTTAAAAACTAGAAAAGGTACAAATATGCCAGATGCGATATACAAGGTTTCATTTGTGTACTTACTTTTAATCCTTACACACTTCTGTTTTGCTATCGAATGATTAACGATACTGCTTTGAATGTCTTAGATAAACAATGCTGTAAAGGTAGAAAATGGTTAACTAATATTTACTGCTTATGCTTTACTGCACATTCAGGTAGGTAGGAAATAGAACATAGTGAGATTTTTTTTTTTTTCCCCTTCATTTAAATTAGAATAGATGCTTCCTAAATTTGAAGTGCTGATTTACGTACCATTTTGAAAATCTCCCACTTGAATGGTGTAGTGACATGTGATCTTGAAAAATTCAGGAGTGTTTTAAAATACTGTATCATGGAACTAAATAAATACATGAAACATTATTTCCAGTTATGAAATGTTGTTACTTTACTAATCATGTTCCTAAGATACTGATGTTTGTAGCATGCCATCAAGAAAGCAGTTGTGTGTGCATGGTTGTAGGGAGAGCAGTTTCTTATTTTTCCATTGCAAAAATCTGAAGGGTTAGTTCTGTGCAGTGATAGCTAGGCTGGCAGAAATGAACTCTCAGTGACTGCAGGGCTGCTTACTGCTTCTCCCTAGATGCCTTCCGTCTGTTATGTCCTAGACTGTCAGTGGATATTGTACTACTGCTACTGCAAGTCACCACAACACTTAAAAGACTGAGTTTCTTTCGAGTTCAAAGAGTTCATAATATAAACTAAACATTAGCTCTAGGATAGTAATTCTATTTAGGAAAAGTAGAGAGAGTTTGTTAGTCAGTACAAGAGAGGAGAAATTATGCAGAATAAAGCTTTGATGCAAAATATAAAATTTAGAAAGGGAATGTATTTTTGGACATTTCAGAATCTATTAAACATAAGGAGTTAGCAAGAGTCTGAGAAGGCTAAAATAAGAAGAAAATTATGGAAGGGTAGAAAGAAATAAGGAGATAGTGCATTAAGCTCAACTTAGACCTTCATGGGCACCTTGGACTCTTGAATAAACCATTTAATTACTTGGCTTTCCAGCAATTATGCCAGGTAGTCTGAAAATATAGTGATGTTAGTTACCTGTGTTCATATTCATTAGGAGTCAATGGCACTCAAATATCCTGAGGCTTTCTGAAACTCTTTTTTAAGAACATTTAGAGTAAATTGCATTCAGCTACTAGAAATCTGTGTGAAACAGATTTTTCTGAGGGGTTGATGTTAAATTTTGGAATTAATTTGGTTCAATGTGTGATGAATTAACAAGTGTCTGTTCTGTGGAATACAGATGCTTAGAGAATCATATTTTACCCACTAATTTATAGTGGACACAAGATTGCTAGATGCTTTACACAGAAAAAATCAAGTTTGTGATCTTTCCCCAGGGAGCTTAAAATCTCATTTTAGAAGCAACATGGTGAAGAATATTAATTACTAGTAGATGAGATAAAGCTATAAAAAGTTTACAGTAAAAAAACAAATATGGAATTGTGAATCCAGCAGGCACAGAAAAAATTTTGTTTGAGAGATTGATATATGGGGCCATGCAGTAAACCCATAATGCTCTTTGCGAGTATCTAGTTACACTTCTACTCTCCTGGCTTTTTCCACTTCGCACCTGAATATTCTGTTTTCTCTGATTCCTCAAGCTTTGAGGGGAATATGGTATTAAGTATATAGATTTATTTAACATCTTATCCTAATTTTAGAAAACCAGAGTGTACCATATGATTAACTCTGTTGGTTACAAATGTTCTTTTAAAAAAGTCATTAGCACCTCACAGTGATCAGAACATGAAATCTCTAATTATTTCAAATGCGAAGAGGAGGGAAAGATTACGGGCCAATTAGTATGTTTGAATATCTTATGAAACATTCTGATGTGAATTCTTACACATATATATGCATGTATGTGTATATATATGTGTACATATACATGTGTTTTATAGACTAAGTAGGGAGATCAAGCACTTTGAAGCTGGAAAACTGTAGAATTAAGGTCATTTAGATAACTATAATTCAAACTCTTTCATTGCACATTTTAAAGGGAGAGGAAGTAATGTGACCTTAGCTTGCTTCTATTACAAGATTGTGTTAAGTGCTTGCCATTTTCTCCCCATGTACATTTATGTCATAAAAATATGAGCTTACATCTTGTTGTAATACCTTCATTGTTATACCAATAACCAGAAGAGTTGTTAATGAGCAGTAGCAATTGATTGAACAATTAGTGAAAACTAGTGCATGGGCATAAAGGGGAATGCAAGGGCAAGCAGAACTCTTGGGCAAAGATCGGACACAATTGCTGCTTTTCTTCACTAATTGGTACCTGCTGATCTGAGTGCTTATCTACAGTACATTTGTAGAACATATCCTTAGTTCCGTTTCAAATATGGTTCAAGAGGACTTTACTAAGCTATTAATTTTCCTCTCTTTTTTCTCTGATCTCTTTGCACAGCTTAGGTCTTAAGAGAGCTCTTGATAGGACTTTTAGATCAACGTGGACGGTAATTGATAATAAAGTATTCTAGCCAAGGATAAGCTAGTTCTTCAAGTCAACAAAAGTCTACCGTCAGGTGTACTGTATGTTTTTCAAAAGTAGCATAAACCCTGGCTGCAAGCCCTCCTCTTCTCAAATTATGCACACAAACATCCAGAGGATAACCCCAGCATTTTGAGTTCTCCACTTGAGTACAAAGAAGTAATTTTCTCTGGCTCTTATCTTCTGTAAAAATAATGATTTAATTAGTTTTACTCATATACATCTGGCTCACACTAGGTAGTTAATCTTACTCTTCATTTGTGCTTTCATAACAATAAGGACCTTGCTTTGTTCACAGAGTTTAGAATTAGATCCTTCCAGTTCTCTGGAGACATTTGCTGGCCATCTTTCTTTGCTGCGTATTGCCAAGTCCATCAGGTGTGTGTCTAGAACAATTTGTACATAAGATAGCCATCATGTTCAATCACACAGACACACACAAGGATGCTGTAAGGGATGTCATGGAAGAAGGTTTTGGTTTTGTTTTTCTGGGAACACTCTGCTCAACTTGTCAGAAAACTGCTGTAGATGTTATTTAAAGGAGATATCTATTTTTAATATTTTCATGTTAATGAAGAGTCCTGTTTTTTACAATACTAAATACAGAAAAGTACCCATTTACCCTGCCTTTACCTAAGTAGCACTATATATACAGCATTCTCATGGGAAAATAGAAGTTTATTTCTATTGCTGTATATGTTGTTATTCAATCTCACAGAAGATATTTTCCTTTCTCTTTAAAACGTAATTTGTTAATTAATCCCTTTTTTCTTGGCTTTGAACAGATCAGGATGAAGACTGTTCAGAACAAATGCTTAGCAAGTTTAAAGCCTCAGTGATGTGCAAATCTGGATTCTAGAGACCCTAATAAGCTCTCACTTATCAAATGCATGTCTTTACTGCAGGCTACATCATTCTGTAAGTTTTAAACATACCACACCAAATACTGGAAACAAAAGATGGAACCCTGTACAAAGTACTAACCCTACAAGGAGGACAGGAGCTAAAGTGCCAAAGAGCAGGAGGAAAAAATAATTCAAGAAGGATATCTCAGATTCTTCTGTTAAAGAGGACTTTATGGTTTCAGATAATATAGAGGGAACTCATACAACTGGTAATTGCATATTGCTGATATCAGATTGTTACAGAAATACTTTAAGCAATTGTCTTTTTAACCTTTTTCATTAAGAATAGCAATACAACAATGTCAATATGCTGTTCCTTGTACACTAGCAGCACTGAATCTTCATCTTGCCTACACCAGCTGTGTAAACGATATGTGTGTACACTATGGTGGTACATGAGCATTACACACAAGTAATAGTCACAATATGCCAGAATAGGGTGGTACGCCATGGTAACACTTCAGAAAGGGATCCTGGCATGTTAGGCAAAGGGAGACTGGTGTGAAATTAAGACATACTCAGTTGTTTCTCTTTTTCCTCCCAAATCAGTACTGTTAAATTTTCAAAAGTCCTGTTTGATTCCTGCTGTGGTTATGCACTTACTTATACAGATATACATGCACACGTATATCAGTCCATATGGAAATTTAAAATAACAGGGAATTTGGAGTAAAACTTGATATACTTTTCAATTGCATGCTTTTCACTAACATAGAGACATTAATCTACAGCAGCAAATTGATTAAGCTGATCAAATGAGGTGGTTTGAAAGCTCCCACTAGGCCATTATGATGTATCATACCTTGACAAATGATGAATAATGCATAAGGGCCAACATGTTGACATGTTACTTAATTACATTGTTAATGCAACTGTGATACAAGAATTTCAGAAGGCAAAACCAGACAAGTCTGAAACAGTATGATAGTTATCTAATTCCATGTAGCAAAAATGTCAAAGACTGAATAACAATCAGAGTGTGATACAAATAGTAAAAGTAATGACCTGCACACATAGTGTGGAAAAGATAAGGGAAAATGGTAAAGATAAGGATGCTGATGTATTTGACAAAATATTAACAAAATGTTCTGAGACTGTTGTATGATAGTCTCAGTGCTGCCCTCTTAATCACTCACAACCTTCTGTGAAGGGCTTGGGTAAATTAGCATGCATAGGAATGAGTAAAAATATTCAGGAATACAGTCAGCACAGTAGCATAGCATTACTTAAGATTGATTTTTGTGGTGACATTACTAGTATCTGAAACAGACACATCCTCTTGTAAACTTGAAATTCTTCCTAAAGTTTTCAGTATATTTTCAATGAGTGTAGACCATATTTTGCCACCTAAACTTCAGGAACTGCTCTTAATATCTGCCAGGGGAAGCCAGATCACAACACAACTCTATTATAAATTAAATACAAAAGCAGATGTTTTAATAGAATAGGGACTATCAAATATATTTACTGTTCCTAACAGAGAAGCAGCAAGTGATCACTGAAGGCTTCGCTACGGTAAATAGTCTCCTACTAACCGCATTAATGGTATTCTAGTGAGTCTTTTGGTAAACCTCCAGAATCACGTAAGCACCTGGCTGTGTTCATGGCACAATCAAAATAGGTCATTTCAGTTTTTTCCCTTTCAGGGGCAAACTTTGTTTGAACTCGAGTTCACATTTTCCCATCATCTATCAAATGGTCTTATTGAATTCCATCAGTAATGATAAATATTAATACACATATTGTATCTTGTGTTAGTCCTACTTGTGAAAATCTATTTTCATTTTGATTGGCAAAATTATTTACTGAAGGTAAAGCGTAAAAAGTTATGTAGCTAATTTATAATTATTCATTTTCTCTGACTATGAAAAAAAATATTGTTAATTTTACATGTTCATTTTGATCATATGGATCTTTGGTTTTCTAAATTCTATTACACAAGTAAAATTTTTTGAAAAGGACAAAAATATATTAAGATTTCCACTTGAGCTCAAGAAGAGCTTAACTGTGTATATTAAAAGTAACATAAATTGTGCAAAATTCTTGATCTAATTTTAAGCGAGTATGTTGCCTAGAATCTGAATTTATAAAAAAAATTATGATGAACACTTAATTACTAAGGTTTGCACCTATACATGTCTGTTTTCTTGAAAGAAATCTCTCAACATTTTGCTTACCAGTAATTTGAGCTACTAGTATAAATCCAATTCTAATATAATAAAATTTAAAGTCCAGATTGTGCCAGTTTTCACTGGGTGATCTTATGAACGATGTGGCATTTTGGTACTTACATGATCAACATACTCAATAGTTTATTTCTCTGCAACACCCACGTTAGATATTGTGATATTTAACTGCCCATTTTTCTTGGGTAAACATGATACTACCATGGAGGAAAATGAGACTCCGAGTAGAAAAGAATAAAATACATTAAAATAGGCTAAAAGGAAATTTTCAATGAAAATTACCAGCTCAAAGTTAAGACTGCTTATATTTTTTTGTAGAAAACACCAAATATAATCTGGATGTAAACTAGAAAGTGCTGGAGAAATAAGTGAAGACACAAAGGTGTCAAAAAAGCAAAAGACAGTAATAATAACGGAGGTGATCTAGAAAGACATAAAGCAATCTGTAAAGCTGGGTTAATGATAGACGGTGAAGTTGAAAACAAAATTAAATGGATTAAATGGCAGAAGATCATTAATATCAGGGGGAAAAGTTAAAATGAAGAATAAGGAGAAATGAGGGGAGAAGAGGACTATTTTCTGTAGCAAACCCATGAATTATCAAGGAACGCAGCTGAGAGGAGGGCTAAAGAATCGATGCATTTTCTGCGTGACAGTGTGGGCAGGGGCATGCTTCTAAAGAGATGTGAAATAGCACAATGTAAGAGTTTACAGGCCAAACAGTGCTGAATCATAAACTTTGGTGAATGAAGGAGTTACTGAATATATTACCCCAAGAGTAGGTTAATTCCTAAAAAAGTTATATTGTGATCTGTGTTACCTGATTAACATAAAAAACCCATGGTTAGAGTTTTCAAAATGTGGTAATGGAGTTATCTATGTAATATAGAAAGTAATATATTAGCCTATATTAAAATGGTGTAAGATTTGAATTCATGACTCTTAAAATGATAGTAACACCACCTTTTTTATTTTTACACATTCTTTCTTGCCTTCACTGCCTTGAGCTGTTTGTCTACTTGACATCTTAGGTAACTAGCTTCCCCCACAGGCACAAGCTGAGCTATGATTTGTTCTGCTTCTGTGCCTCTAACTGATCACACTGTTTACTTCTTGCCACGAAATCTCTATACTAGAGCTCACTGTGTGAACAGTACCCTGGTGTTAACTATGGCAGAATATCTTGTACAGCAAGGGTGCTTCCTTCCTGGCATGGGTTTGGGTTGCTGCACTTTGTTTCTAATCTGTGAGTCCCAAAGGAGTAGCCACTGGTCTTTACAGCAATTTAGTTATGCTACAAGTGATGGATAGAACTTCATTCTTCAAATCTTCCTTGTGGTAGTTTGAACTGTCTGAAATCATACTGGCATATGTAAGCCTTTTTGGACCATGTGAACTGTAAGTGGCTTAGCTGCCTCTGTACATCCATTTCAGCAATCTACTTTCCGTGAGAGAGTGTGTCCATACTGTCAATTTACCTTGCTCCATATTTCTGTCAAGGTTCTTGTTCCCCACATCATCTGTGCTTCATTCACACTTGCTCGCTACAGGACTTACTTCTGGAACAAATTACCTACCACCCGGAGGAAACCTGGGCAAAGTTAACAGGTCGTTTGCTCCAGGACCTACCTCAGACAGACAGTATGGATGTTTACTGAAATAAACTCAGGCCCAACACTAGCTCAGCAGGCCTTGGACTTGCAAAACCCCTTATCCCACACCTCATGCCATACAGATTAGTATCATTCCATGAAAATACCACTCTGGGTGGCTTTCACATAGCTTTCTCATTATTTCATAATGAATTTCGTCATTTCGTACTTTCATGACTGAAGAGAAACACACAAATAATCACTATGACTGATGGCAACAGGAGTTTCATATACGTGCTAGAACAGACCAAAGTTTGGTAAAATGGAAACTCTATAAGTCTCTTACAATCAGAGTAGCTGAGGCAGGAAAGTACCTCTGGAGATCACCTGGTCCAACCCCCTGCTCAGAGCAGGGTCAGCCAGAGCATGTTGCCCAGGACTGTGTCCATCCTTGGAGACTCAAAAACATCTCTGGACAACCTGTTCTAGTGTTCGACCACCCTCACACTAATAAAATCCCCCTTGAGTACTGTTCTGCTGCAGGCTGAACAGTCCCAAATGTCCCAGCCTCCCCTCGTATATCAGATGTTCTGATCTCTTAATCACCTTAGTGGCATTTTGCTGGATTCACTCCAGTTATATCCCCATGCACTTCCTGCAGTCCTAAACCTAGAGAGCTGCATCCTCTCTCGGGAACTCAGCTGAGCCAAGGTCTCTGGCATGCTGGGTAGCTGGGGTAGTGGGAGCAGCTGCTGCTCCAAGGGGTGCTGGGACCATGCCCTGCAGGGCGTCACCACTACTGCTGAGCACACAGACAGTTCTCAGCAGTCTCATCTGCTGCTGGAGCTCACCAGTGGTCACAGCTTTCTGTAGCTATCCTCTCCCAGCAAAGGCAGGCACCTTGGAGGTCTTCAAGTGTTCCCAGAGTCCTCAAAAAATCCCAGAAGTTGTTCCCAGGAGGTCTAGAAAATGAGCTCATAAACTGCTGCACAAGCAGCAGAGGCTGTGGGCTGCTCCTGTGAGCTGCGCCCTTCTCCAGCATGATGCAAAAAGGGTGCAGGTGTATACATGTTGTCGTTTAACCTCTGTCGGCAACAGCTGCAGGCTGCCAACTAGTAGAATTAAACATGGAGGTTTCTCTGTCCAAAGTACCCTCTATCTACTGCCCCCACATAATTTTTCTATAACCAACTAGAATTCACACATCCTAGAAATCCCATGTTTCTTTGCGGCAAGTCATGCTAGAAAGTTTCAGCCATCAGTCTTTCCTAGACATATTCTCTTTTTGTGTTTGTTTTTTGATGATTTGTACTTGAGAGGTTTTAGATGTGTTCTGAAGGAGGAAAGAGAGAAGTAGTCACATATATTAATGGAAAAATAGCATTGAGTTAAGTACCGTATATCATTCTTCTAAAGTGCAAATGTACTAAGGATTCTAGCTTATGTAGATAATGTAATTATGAAGAGATTCCATATTTTTTATTAACTGACACTAAACAGCATTTTCTTTCATTGTACTGTGTTCCATAGGTTTTTCTTTTTCTTTTTGCATTTTTTTTCTTTTCTGAAGAATTTTAGAAGAGGCAAAATGAGGAAAAAATAATGTTTTATTATGTGTTCCTATTACACTCTGGCCCTACTCCTCTTGTATATGAAAAATAATATATAGGAAAAATGTGTTGAAAACTCTCAGCTTCTTTTCTGGAATTTTAGAAGAGGCAAAATGAGGAAAAAATAATGTTTTATTATGTGTTCCTATTACACTCTGGCCCTACTCCTCTTGTATATGAAAAATAATATATAGGAAAAATGTGTTGAAAACTCTCAGCATTTCAAATGTGCTGATAAATTTTTATTATTCCGTTCTCCAAGTAAGCATGTAAAATGAGTGGGTATCAGCTCAATTTCACAGACAGGAAAGTGAAAATAATCATTTAAGGGTTATGTCCAGCTCACATTAGCATAAATGGAACAAAGTTCTTGTAGTTAATGACAAGATGAAAATCCGTATATTATAATCTCAGGCTTGTGAGTGTACTATGAGGCAAGTTTGAATGTTCAAGACTGGAACTTAAGTGCCATCTTCATACTGAAAACTGATTTCACTGTATTGTTCACTTCATGAGTTTGTATGAGAAACAATGTCATGCATTTTCAAGCTGCTGTGTCGAAGGAAAAAATAGGACAAAACATAATGCCTGCCCCCCCCAAAGCTGAAACAATCAAGACTAATGAAACCTATGTCTAAAAAGACTTTACTGTAATAAATATTAATACTACAAGTTACAGGCACTAATTAACAGTTCAGAGAGCCTTCATCTTTTGACACAAGTCTGTGGCTGACTTTATTTTCTCCTTAATGTAGTTAGTGTATTAGACTTCAAAACAAAGAGGATGCCTGCATAAAATCTAATTTTGACTTTCGGGAACATGAGCTGGTACATCTCATTATCTTCTCTTAGAACCAATCAGGCTTTGAGCTTTAGCAAAACACATTTATTAGTTTATTGCATAGAGGCTTATGGGACATAAAAGAATCCTGAATATTTTTTTTTTTTTTCTAAAAGATCACCCTGCTGCTATCACATATAGTATTATAGATGCAATAATATTTTTATTACTTGGAGTAGTATAAAGCAAGCGGAACTAAAATAGGCTTTTTGTGGAGCTTTTGAAAACTTTACATTATACTCATAAACATTAGCATATACAAGTTTTATAGTAAATGTGTGTAGATAAGGTGAGAATTTATTGGTACACTAAAAATAGTAAATTTGGGACTGAGAAAATGCAATAAATGTAAAACACTTCTCCGCTTTGTCTTCTTCAGGCTCGTGCTGTGTGTTTTTTCCTTGTGACTTACCTGCTGGATGAGGTTATCATTATCAGACAAAGCTTAACTCTCTGTCACTGCTTTACTGTCTGCTGCTCTCAAGTCTGCACATGGAGTGGCTCTTATGATCATTTCCGAAATTTTCATTGCATTTAAGTTGGTTTACTTAAATAGTAGGTCTTGGCTAAGCTTTATGTCTTTCCATCTCCCTTCCTACTTGCTGTTTCCTTTGAGCCCTCAAAATTCACCAGGAATGTACTTCCAGTTTTCCCCTTGCATCCACACATTACACACAACCATCCCTCTGGCAGGCACTCTGGACAAAGACTACCCAGAGGTTCAGATGCAATCTACAATTCAAGATAAATTTACACCAAACAATAGTGAACACTGCAGAAAACAGAAGAAGGGCTCTGGATGATATGCAAGGGTAAAGTTTACTCAGAACAGCTTATTTTCTTTCCTAGTTTCCACTAGAGGTGGTGGATCTCAAGTCTCAGCCAAACAGTAAATGCTTTTTTCATTTACATGTGGCTTTTGCTTATGGCAGTTATTTCAAAAAGAAACATTGCTAAGCTTTGAAGTGTTGTCTTAATGCAAATATGGTGAAATGTCATGGGAAAGCTATGTCTTCAAAACTGTCTTAGTATTTTCCAGTATTTACCTCTAAAGGACATGTCCTCAGCTATTGAAATTGTTCTCATGCGGTTGGGTAGCTCTGGCAGTTTGCTCCACTGGAACATCTGCACCCAAGTGAGCAAGTCCTCCTCTCTTACTTGAAGGTTCTGAATGTTGAAAAATTAGCTTCAAGTTCATTTTCATTGGCACAAAACTAGAAGTGATGTAGTCGCATCTTGTAAGTGTAGGTCTTATTTTTATTAGCATAATAGTTTGAGCACAGTTGTCAGGAATATCTAAGGGATTTTCCTTCTTGTTCAATGAACAGTGATCAGTATTGCAGCAGACACATGTTGTTTTTAGGAAAATAATAGATACTTTAATTATACAGATATTTTTACAGATATTTTACTTAATCAAAATGCCACTTTTTTGCTTGTGTGTAAACAAATTCTTCAGAATAGCTCTGACTTTTTTTTTAACTAAAAAATACAGCTGAAATTTCTCATGTTAAAAAAAATAAGTACTATTTCTACAACCTAATCTCTTATAATTTATGGCTTTCTTTTTAAAGTTACAGACATTTTAGAAAAAATAAGACATACTTTGTTGTCTTTGTGGTAGCTCTAGCATATGCTAGTTAAAGGATGGGGAGCTCAAGCTGTGCTGTTGTACAAATATAATTGTCTGTATGAACTTGTAACTTTAAAACACTGTCTATCATCTCTTAATCTCGGAACAAGATTTAATGTAAAGATTCTTGTTGACACAACAGTGGTTCAATAATATCCTGAATCCTGGAAGAGACAAATTAGACACGTGATTATCATGCCCCTTTTAAACTTTCATCTTTACTATCTTTATGACCTGGTAAGATTTGCTGTTGTTTTCTGAAGCCTTTCTGGTGTAGAGTTAACAGGTGTGTCTTTACCAGCTGTTCTGAAGCTGATCAGACCCTGACCCTTGTCCACTCCAGTCTCCTCTGATCACTCACTTCTCAAACGTGTCACCTTGAAAGAGGATAGTTTTCATCGATGTTCGTTATAATTAGACCAGATTTTATCAAGCTTCTTTGTGGTAGATGAGTATGTGCTTCTTTGATATATACAAGGTCACTGCCGTGTGTGTATCGAAGAACTGATTAACTGATGGTTTTATAGACGAGGTTCACACCTTTGAATAGGAAGTACTGAAGGGCACAATCTGTGATGGCAATGTTGGTCTCAGTGGTTCATTTTACTAGAGATGCTGACTTTTATGTTTAGCTGTACACTGTATCTATCTTTGTTTCTGGTTTTGGTAGGTTTGTTTCTCCATAGAAGGAGCTGCTAATTTTCATTAGCAGTGGAACAAGCCATTCATCATGGGACTTCACTAGGCAGAAAATTCAGATCTCTTTTTCCCATGTTCACTTCTGGATCTTTGGCTTTCTGTAATTCTTGGTGTGTAGGAAGCCCGTATTTAGTCACAGAGGATGACAGTTAATGCATTTTGCTGATACATTACTTAGAGTTTTCCTCTTCAAAAAAAATCACCCTATGTTTTGTCTCACTTTTTAGTACAAAGGTTGGAGAACATGAGATGAGTAATAATATTTTGCTTGACTGCAACCTACTGTTAGTGAACTATAGCTCTGTTGGCTTTGCTTTTGCAACTGTCATGGTTTCAAGCAAGTTGGTGGAAACTATAAAAACCAATGAATGGAAATATAAATAATTCAACAGGCTGGGAAAAACAAATGTGCTTTTTGTAGAGTAAGTCATTGCTCGCAAGTCTCTTAGTGTTTTTTTACTGTAGTCAAAAGCATGCTGATAGGAATGATACAGTAGCTTTAGTGTATTTGGCCTTTCAACAGACTTTCAAAAATTTTCACCAATGGCTCTTACAGAAATGAAGTTCTCACAGGCTAGATGGAAAGGCTATACATTAGTAACCAGATTAAAAAATAAGGGAAAAATAAGGAATATGCCACTGTTTTTCAAAGAACTTGTTTCCAAATCAGAAATGCTATTTCCTGCTATTTTTCCTCCCCTAAAGAGTTGTCTGGTTATGAACGCAGTCAGCTACAGCCAAAATATGGAAGGGGCCACTCTGAGCTGTTGTTTAGTCCTATGCAGGCCACTGAATGAATGAACGAATAAATAAATAATTAACTAAACCTGTCTTTAATTGTTATTTGCATACTATTACAGTGGTTTATGCAGTTAGTGTATGGTACACATCAATCTAATCTCCTGGAAGCAAATACAACCTTGGTTGCCGCATATCCCATGAAGACTCATGGTCCTTTTCCTGTTAGCAATAAAGTGCTGTATAAATAAGCACAGCCTAGCTTCATGAGGTAGGCTGAGACAGGTCTTGCTTGCAGCACTACAGTCCCTTCTAAAACGGTGCTCAGGAGAGTGAGTTCACCCTCTCACCCCTCCTGTCCCCTAGGGGAATAAGCACCAAGCCCCCACAGCAGAGCTGTGTTTGCGCCATATCTCCTGGGCGGGCTGCGGTGCACAGCCCCAACAGGCACAGAGCTGCAGCTGTCTCTGGCTCCTCCAAGCTGTGCTGGGCTCCAGGGAAGACCCTTCCTAGCCTCCTACAAAAGGATATTGCAGCATTTGTAAAAAAGCTATCTTCTAGGTTCTCCACACAGTCTACATGTCATCTGCTGCTGATAAGCAGTGCCAGTTTTTAATCTTTTCCTGCCATTTGACTATCTGTCTGAGTTTTGCTGCCATTAATTAACTCTGCCACTTTTCACCTCACTGTTGCCATTTGATTAACTTTTCCATTGCTGCCTTTTGGGTTTTGGCCTGTTTTTAATTCATTGCTGCCATTTCATTAACTCGCTCTGCCATTTAATTTAACTTTTGTCTTTTGATTTACTCACTGCTGCCAGTGGATTTAACCTTGTCTAACCAGGCAGCCTGACTTTGTCTTCCAGCCCCTCCCTTGATCCTTACCTCTTCCTTCAGCCAGACATTTCCCTGGTTTCTTCACAAAGGCTCCACCAGCTCTTTTATCATATTTCCTCACATTTTTTTGGTCTTTCTGCATAGGGTATTTTTCTTGAGGCATTAAGTTAATCATGTTCTTTTTAAACTGAGTCATATTTAACACATCAGATAACAACATAAACTTATATTGTGAGTAATTCAGTCCTTCTTTTCCTTTGACAATTGTCTGTGGAAATTTCTACATTGTTGTTCACACACAGGTTTTAATCTGATACTGCTCTGGGCTGGCTGTATTGCATCGAAGGAAAGTAGTCTTCAGAGCTAGAACTGTTTCCCTAAAGCATCATGAACATATATTCTGTTTGTAAGGAAAGTTAATGAACTGATTTTTAGAGATCCTAGGATATGCCTAAAGTACTCAAACTTCCATCTAACATGTCATTAGGATTTCAGTAGATAAAATTAAAAGATGTTTCTTTATTTTATAGAATACCTTGGTAAAAGTGTACTTCTTTGATGTCTCTGAGTCTTTCTAAAACAGTAGATTTCTTTTCTTTCTTTCCCTGTCCTTATACCTGTCTTTATATATTCTCCTTGGGTTTTTTTGCTATAGATCAGACTGTAAATAAGTAAGTCATAAGTATGTTTTCTTCTTTGTCATTTAGCCGTTAATGTGGACTACCCTTAAAATCTGTCCAGACAAAAAATAATGCATAGACAATGGACAGGAAAATAAATTACATTTTAGCTTAGAAAGGGGCTGTATTATGCCACTGATTCTTCAGGAAATACTGTCATTCCAGGAGCTAGCACTACATTTGAGAAGTTGAAGGTTGTTTGATGACAATTGTGGATATAGGATGATTGATTATACAATTCTATATTAACCTTCTGTAGTGATTTTTGAATCTTCCTGGGATTTCAGAGGTGAATGGTGAAGAGTGGGAAATATTGAAATCCTGTTAAGAATTAATCTTTGTTATTTACTTGTTAACTTAAACTTGCTTAGCTTACTTCCTTTAAGTTTCTATAGTTATTACTGAGGATTATGGCTAGATCAATACCCTTTGGAGTGATGTGTATAAGTCTTAAACCCCATATCTTCCACACCTCCACCTTCCCTTTTCTTCACATTTGTATTTTATTTCCTTATCTCACCAGTAAATTTTCTGTGGATGTGAAGATGCCCTCCCCTGCACTGTTAGCTATCATCACTCATAGAGAAGTTGATTAGGGAGGTCAGTCCATCCCTACCAGGTGTGCCCTTGTTGACACTAGGGAAAGCACCCACACCCCTCCACCCCCTGGGGTTGTACATCAGATGTATTTACAGTCACAAGGGGTTCATTGTCCTGTTTCACTGTGTTAATTAGGCATCAGGCTGCCTGACATTCCCTGGACAGTCCAAATCACATGGTTTGCTACGCCTTAAATTCCTTTTTCCTCTTTTTCTTTTCCCAAGTTCTTGCTCTTTAACATCCTCTTGCCTTCCCAAATAAACACCTCATCCCCTGTTTATTCTATTTTTACACCCTTATTCAGTATGTGTGGCATGGTTGCCCTGGCAATTACTGCCTTGGGTCAGCAACTCTGTGAAGGTACCACCCCACTTTGCTAGCTGTAATGTTTCCCATTTCTGCCATTTCTTGTGTTGCTGTCTTAGTGTAGTCACTGGTCAAGGTTGGCCAGCTGCTGCACTCCTCTTTGCTCTCTGTAATGCCTTGCAATTTCTCATGTTGTTATCTTGCTAGTGTAGCTACAGGTCAAGTCTTGGCCTTCTGCATGCATTCCCTAATGCTTCCCCTTTCACAGATAATATGAGTTAATATGAGAAGGAGCTGTGTGACCCCATCTCTCCTCTTTGCTCTCTGTAATGCCTTGCAATTTCTCATGTTGTTATCTTGCTAGTGTAGCTACAGGTCAAGTCTTGGCCTTCTGCATGCATTCCCTAATGCTTCCCCTTTCACAGATAATATGAGTTAATATGAGAAGGAGCTGTGTGACCCCATCTCTCTGCCACAGAACCTGCATGCAAGTCCCGTGATCCCCTCCATGGGTTGCACAGATGGGAGCAGGAGCCAGGCTCTCCTGGACATTGCCTGTAGTACCGTGGTGCCAGTAGCTGTAGCGTGACATTTTTGGGTCAGACTTTCGGGGCCCTGCCATGACTCACACAGGAGACATACGAGACTTAAAAACAGTAACACCACCATGAGGTTAATAGTCTAACATGACCATGTAGAAAAGCCAGCTCTTCAGGCCTGATAGCACATGCCCACCCCTCTTCAGCCACCTGGCAGCAGGATGTCAGTGGCTGGATGGTGGTACTTGCACTGTTGCAAAAAAGTGTGCTTGAAATAAGGAGCCTTTGCAATGGAATTGGTCAAAAAATAATGAGTGCCCTGTCACCAGACCTCTGAATCCACCCATCTGCCTGTTCATCTCTCTCCCTCCTCCTGGCCTATTTGAGCTATTTAATATATTCATTGTAAGTGAGAGTCTGAATGAGAAGAGCTCTGTTTGAAGCAGTTAAGGGTCTTGAACCTAGGTCTTCAGCACACTGTGAGAGTACTCTTCTTTGTGATACCAATTAGTCTGGGATGGGACTTGGTCCTTCTCCTCCTCCCATTCCTTCCTAAATGTAAACAAATTTTCTTCAAGCTTTTGTTGTTGTTGTTGTTGAATAGAATTGATATTTCTGCATTTTGCAGCAGAAGAGGTGGGAGGTAGGAGCTGAGGGCATTCATCACCTTGCAATGTTTAGAGCTCAACCTGGCAGCAGTCTGAATGTGTAATCATCTAAAACCCAGCTGTGAGGAATAGTGGGTTTAATTTAGGAAGAAGACCAAGTGGCAATCAGATAACTCACCTAATTCACCTTAGTCCTCAGAACTGTGGTCCCACACTGGGAATTGGAAATTTGAATTGGTTTATGTGCTTTATTACAGAGTAATAAGAAAAAAAAATAAAAAAAAAGATAAAAGGAACATGGTGCTGAGCTTAAAACTACTAGATCATCACAGGAATGTGTAGACTAAAACAATATTATGGCCAAATCAAGGCAAAGACTGAAGACGAATTATAATTAATGAGCTATGTGTGTACGATGGAATCATCTTATCAGAACCTCATACTAGTATAGGATGTGGGTTTCAGGTCATTAAAGCTGGTAAGTATCATTTGAGTTAATCTTACATGAAAAGATTAAAGGAGAAAAACCTTTACACCTCACTAGTGAAGATAGCCTGTTTTATACTAAACAGTGTTCCCAGTGCAGGATGTGAGTCATCCGTTCTGACTTCAGTCTGACAAAGGGAGTACTGAGAGCTTTCAAATATGTTGTAGGGAACTGAACAAGTATAGGGAGCTCAGATGATTTTATTTAACTAAAATGTCACTATTATCACACTTCAGTCTTTAAAAGTCAATAACCCTACTTTACTCTTACCCAACTCTACCCATTTTTGTTTTACACTTCCTCCTAAGTCTTAATTAGACAAAGTGGTTCTTCTAGCAGTAACTCTGAATATTACCTTTTTAAAGTCTGAGGTGCTTCTTAAATTGGATTGCACTCTTTTTGGATTCAGGATATAGCAAACTCTTTATGACACCATTTTTTAAAAACGAATGAAGCTGAATGCCGAATCACAATGTGATAGATTATAGCTTCAAAACCAAAAGAGTAAAGGGTTCAAACATCTTGTGCTTTGTGGTTTCAGGATCTCTCATTCCTGTGACTGTAGTTCTCAGTCAATACAAGAGCTGGACTAGAGTTCTGGGTCCCAAAGCTGGTCTTTTATATGGCAATTACTAGGACTGGTGTGGTTAATGACAAGGACGGTTACCTACTGCTTTGACAAGAAAAGCAGGAACAGGCATTTCAGATTTTGCTGGTAGGGTCAAATGATGTTTTTCTCATGAACAATGTTGACCTTGATAGAGGACTTCTGCTTACTCTGTTTCCAAACAATCTTCATATCTTTAACCAGTTCAGTGATTCAGTATGCTAGACACAGTAATAGGTCTAATCCTCACAGAGGGCAATCCTCTATCCTGAGGTGACTGTGAAATATTTCCCTTTAGTATGACCATGGCCTACAAACAGCCCATTTTAGCTACAAATCACAGGTGCTCTGTATATAAACTACCTGTGAAGTTGGTGCCAACTTTCTAGCTAGAGTAAACAGACTGGTAGCCCCTTCCTGCTGTTACTGTTACAGGCATAAGATATTTCTCTTTAAAGTAGTAATGGTTCTGTCAACTACATAGGCTTGCTTGTGCATTCTTTCAGTAATCTATAAAAGGCAAATTTGGGAAAGAGGAAGCATTTTGTATATCTTCACAGTATAACTTCCATGTGTATAATAGAAAAAAAGATGTCATTCTCCAAACCCTCACTTGATCCTACTCATTTATAGATTGAGTAAGTGACTGGCTCAGTATCCAAGAATTTGCCTTTCAGTTTTGAATAGATTTATTTTACATAGGATCTGATATTGTGCTGATAACAAACCCTATTATTAATAAATAAAGTACATCTAGGAAATAATATGGGATGATAAGTCAGTTAATCATTCCATCACACTGCATAAGATCAATGTGCAGCTAACAAAGTATTGAGAGGCTCAAGAATTTTTTTAATGCTGAATTTGTATTAATTTACCAAAAATAATGGTCTAATCACAAAATATATTTTTAGGAGCTTTCTGAAAAATGGAAAAGTCTAGACATAACAGGGAAGACTTCCTAGAAACAGTTATACACATGTGGAAACAACACCTGAGAGACAAGTGGAAACAATACCTGAGAGACAACTTGTGCCTTCCATGGTGATGGCATTCTAGTCCTTCTAGGATACTTAATTGTTCTTACTATGTTTGGGGAGCTGTGAGTTGGGCAACATTGCTGTTTTGGGTAACAAAAGATATCTATAAAGTTGTTTGACTTTGCATAGACATTTCTGCATAAGTTAAGGTTATGCTTCAAACACCACATCATCTATTTCTTCTCCCCTGGCTTGTGCTTTACACAGATGTGGTTTAGAAGTGGGTGGACCAGGTACATAGCCAAAATTAACTTGGGGATTTTTGCAAGCTTTGAACTTTTATAATATGGCTCTTGGGCAGCCAGTAAGGGACAAAATCAGATGTTCTCTGTTAGCATAATGAGTCAGAACTTTATAATGTTGCATTAGCAAGCTGGATTCATTCCTGTCTTTACTGAAATGAAAGATCAGTTTCACATGTTTTTTGAACTTCAATTTAGGTAGAATTCCTGGGGTTCAGAAAGGTTGATAAGTTCTGTATTTTTCCTCAATTAACTCAACTAGTTGCATATGATCTGTAACTTTCAGGAGTGAGACATGATATTTAACTCTGTCTAATCAGTGCAGTATGTATAGGAGATGGGTTCATTGTCTTTGTACAATTCAAATGACCCTAAAAATAAACAGCAAAAATGCTGTGAATTTAGCTGATTTCATTTTTTTTAGTTGATGCAAGTGGGAACAACCCAGTTATATTATGACTTTTTTTGCAAAATTATATTTAGAT
The DNA here is from genome assembly GCF_000699145.1 of Aptenodytes forsteri. Taxonomy (NCBI): domain Eukaryota; kingdom Metazoa; phylum Chordata; class Aves; order Sphenisciformes; family Spheniscidae; genus Aptenodytes; species Aptenodytes forsteri. The sequence continues at coordinate 3,195,168 of NW_008795695.1, forward strand.
CTTGTTTGTGTTTTGATGTCTGTGTAATTAGATCATCATCAAGTAATTGAATTTGAACATATTTCTTAGCTCCTAGTGAACACTACCATTGGGGCAGAAAATGAGCTATGAAATCTATCATGTTGGTGAGAGAAGGTTCACTCCTGAGATAACAGAAAAGCTGTATGACCACTCAGAAAGAGTGAGGTCAAAGCTGGGGATTACAGTAAAACACAACAATATGCTGAGTGATTTGTTATTGAAAATATTATTGCTTGTACTCTACTCTATCTTTTAGAAGAGGGAAGGGAAGGATTTAAAAAGTACTGACTGACTTAGCAGCTGCAGAGTTCCGGATGAAGTATTACAGTTATATAGGAACTTAAGTTGCGCCAACTTTTAGTGAAATCTAAGTTGAAATCGGAGGTGTTGCTGTAGCCCTGAGTGGACCTAAATGTTCTGTGTGTAGCAATACTTGGAGATTTCTTCAGTACTGCCTGCACCCAGAGGGGTTTCAGGAGCTGGTCATAACATCAGAGGAAAGGGGTAAGTGTTCCTAAGATTTTTTGTATAACAATTTTGAAGGTATTATTAATGAGACTTTCCTGTATTAATTTGGCATATGAATGCTAGTGTTATTGTAATTGGACTTATAGTAACTTGTATTTTCATTTTCATTTCATTAGCATATGAATGTTAGTGTTATTGTAATTGGACTTATAGTAACTTGTATTTTCATTAGCGTATTAAGATTTTACTTTGGCCACCAACTAATTCTTGGCTGCCTTTTGGCAATAACAAGATTTTGAGCCTAACATAGGTGACATAAAATGAGCCTTCTAGATTGTACTCCTCATAACTATTTTTTAAAGGTCATTGATAGGCAGGGTGATGCTCAGAGTAGAGTAAACATAGACAGAAACTCAGGTGCCTGGGGAATATTCACCAGTGACCTATTTAATTTGATTTCTTTGGACTTAGATGGAAGATGAGCGGGGACTTGAGAATTTGGATTTTGAATTCAAGTTCCTCAGTTTTGCCTTCTTCCTGTTTTATACACTTAGGACTGCTATTGAACCCAGCTTTTTAGTTGTTCTAGGAGCTGGGAATGTTTCAGCCAACACCTTGGAAAACAAGTAACTTCTGGTGCTCTTTACCCATTGCTCTATGTTAATTAGCAATCTAATGAGCTCTACTGAAAACTAGAGAAACTGAAACTACTGCAAACAAAGTTTGCAACTCTTAGCTGTGGGTGGTTTTGCTCTCATCTAATTTGTCATCATTTCTCAGCTATTACCAATGTTCTAAGTGTTCCAGAATAAAAAAAAAAAGTGAAAATAAATGATCTTTTCATGTGTTGAAATAGAAAATTTAACACTACCAGTCACAGAACAGAGGTCTCTCATTAGATATTTATTTAAGGCATGCTTATTATTTTACATAGAAAGCTGCTTGTTTGTTTGTTTGTTTTTTTTAATCTTTGTGGAATTAAGCTTATTTCTGGAAAAAATGGATTGGGGGCACAGTGTACACATGGAGAACACTCAGGGCATTCTGGGTGTAGTCTTCATTTATGAACAGTCCTTAACTGCCAGAGTGTTTGCACTTCAGCAAGAAGCTGAATCACAGATACTATTTTCTATCTTGCATGTTGGGGTCTCTCTTGTTTGAAAGAGCAGGATTTATAATGGTTTTCACCACTTACAAACATATACACTTTTCCATTGCACCATGCAACAAGTTTTAAGTAAATTAACTATGCACTAGAAATTTGAAGGTGGCACAAGGACCAAGAGTTGTGGTAAATATAATTAATGTTTTGTACAACCAACAAAATGATATTGTTTTCTTAGCTAAAAAGGTTTATGTGTAGGAAAGGTTTTCTTGCTGAAGCTTCAATTCTTTCTTCTGTAAAGAATATTAAAAAATAAAGTGTGTATGAGATGAGTAGTTGACTTAAAAAGTACCTGCACAAAGAGAATGGGATCCCAAAAAGAATTATAAAATAATTTTTGCAACTGTTGAAATAGCCAACCTCAATATCTCAGATGCCTGAAAACAAAAATGATGTTTGATTAAGCATATATTGAAGTTATGTTTGAGAAACTTCTCAGAAATAGCATTTTTAATTCCCTGATTTTTAGTTTGCCTTTGAGAGAAAAAGCTTTTAAACAAAGTTAGGTCCTAGGTAGGCTCCCTGTGGTTACTGAATAAGCCAACTTTTATTTGGCATGGCATACTACTTTCTAATCTAATGTGTTCAAGATTGCAAAGCTGTACGGCATTATTCAATATTGTTCTTGACCTCGTGTGTCTTCTTGTTTAAAAAGCTATCAGGTGAAAAGAAGGGACAAAACATGTTATCTAAGTTTTGTGATCTGTGATAACTGCCAGACATGGAAGGATAAGTATATCATGGAAAAAAAAGTCTTAAAGACAATTATGAAAATGTGGTGGGAAAGATAATGATTTCCCCTGTACAACCTCAGAAAGTACATACTCAGAAAGTACTCACTAGAGAAATGCCACTTAGTCAGCGATGAGATATAGAAACTGCATTCATAAAGGTCTTATCTTGTTCTGCTCTTTGCCTTCCATGAAATCTTGTGAAGTTTGTCTTCTTTTGGCACTGCTGCCTGCAATTCAGATAGGTGATGCAGAGGGTGAAGCACATGCTGGGCTGCTGTTTTATGGGGCACAACTTTGGCTTCCAAGAATGTCTTTAAAAGAATCATAATGGCTCTTATGGTCACAGCAGTTTCAAACCGCAGTATTTTCTCTGTTTCAATATCTGTCCTTTACATACTAATCTTGTTCTAGTTTTTTGGCCCATGTTAACAAAAGAAAGGTAAATCCTCTCGCCACATCACACTGTGCAGACAAACTATGGTTATAGGAACATTGTCTTCTTCAAATCTTTTACCTTTCAGCATTTCTAGATGTTCTAAATATTTCTTTTCAGCTTGTGTTTTCTTTATTATTCTTTATCCATAGTTTATTCTCATCAGTTTGTCACATTTTGACGCTCTGTTTAATATCATGTTTTGTTTTCCATACACTTGTTTTAATTTTATTCACTGTATACACACCTTTATCCCCTTAATGACTACTAATCTTTATATAGCTTCTGTGTCTTTGTCAGGGTTATGCTTGTATCGATTCCAAGGTGATGTTTTTCTATAAATATTATGTCTTTGGTAGCCCTTGTTGCTGTTGTCAGGAGGGCTAATAAAACTGGCTAGCAGGCAGAGCTCAGCGTCTTTGAATTATAGCCTGTTAGAACCTTTGCATCCTATATTTTTGTCTTGGGCCTGCTACGACTGCCTTGCAACATTTGTGCAGCTGTATATAAAGTTGTCCTGTTTCCTATTCTTCCTAATATTTATATGAGATATGGTGTTAAATGTTGAATGAATTTCATATCTCTTTCCTGTCTGGAAAGACAATTATCCTTCATGACGAAAGGTGAAAAAGCTGTCCTGAAAACACTATCATGGATAAAAATAAGAATTGTTCTGTGTGACTCAGAGAGAATACTAACAAGCTTTTTCTTGTGTATAACTCATTGCATGGTTATTGTCCATGGCAAATTCATAAGTACATATTTAAATCCATTTCTGCATAACACTTAACGGAATTCTCCTTTTTAAGAACGAATTCAAATTCCATTGTCATCATGGAAATTCGGTACAAAGACTATCAAACCCTATCTAATTATTTAGGGATTTTCTGTGGCATAGGGAGATTGTGGGAGTTAGCCTTATAAGATCAGTCTTTGAGGATATCTGGTGCTCATTGCACCGTAGAAAGCCAAAAGAGAATATCCTGTTCTCATTGTTGCAGCCTTTTCTTAATACTACTGAGCTCTTGTTTTCTGTAATATTTTGTGGTGTTCAGTTGTGCAGCTTTTTGTGCTTCTGGGAAAAGCACTCACTTTGACAGATTTTCTGAACTTTAATTCAAGATAGTCCTCTCTTTCCTTAATGATAAGTGTGAATGCAAAAAAAACCCCAAACAAACAAAGGTTTTTATCTACCAGTTCCTGTACATCAGAAGGTTCTTCTACTCCACTGTTGTACTTTAGTTTAACCACTAAACACTTAGCTGAGTTTCAATTTATATTCATTATTACTGACTATAACTGTTATATTCTGTTGGATTTTCTTTTTCACCTAATCGGAGAAAGCTGACTAAGTAGCACCAGTTCTTAGACGATGAAATTGAATTATTCTTCCAACCTATGACTTTTGGCTCCTAACCAGAAGGCATGCCGATGTATAAAGTTTATTCACACAGAGAGGCTCTTTCAAGCTGTTTCTAGATGCACTTTTACATATTACAGTTTCAGATTAACTGTGTGATGTTGCATGCATAATTTATGTCAGATGCTCATAATCGCTGTTGCCTTAAGTTTAAGAAAGTTCATAAATAATGTTTCACCTTATGTTTTTAATTAATATTTTTATTTTATCTTGTATATTAATCTTCTCTGGTGTTTACTTATTTAAAGCAGTCTTAAGAGGTGCTGATATAAAATCAGACCATCTCACAGACATTTGATACAACAAGGACATTATTAATTCATACTGTAGTCTCAGGAGGCTATTTTCTCTGATTTTGTAATTTTCTATTTTGATCAATTCTCTTGAGGACAAAGTATTCTTGAGTTACAGGACTAATGTAGAAAATAACAGCATTTGGTGACCTATTTAACTTCCTCAGTATTCCCAAGTCCAAAACCAGTGATGTTATGTGTAGCTGGGATAAACTCAGTATTCAGAAGAGGTTTCTTACACTGAGTTTGCATGCAGAAGACAGAGCCTCTTTTAATATATTCTAATGCATTTTTATTTTTCACATCAGAGTTGCTGATTTAAAAATATTTCAAATGCCAAAGTATGTATAGCTTTCTGCATATCCAGGTTATAAAAACATCTTTGTTCCAAATACTTTACAGCTTTAACAGACAAAGCAATCATTACAGCGAAGAAATTTATATACATTGAGATTAAGATAAATTATGCAGCTGAGATTAAGATAAATTATGCAGCCATCTGTTAGCTACGTATGAATTGATAACCAGTGATTTATTTCAATTTACTAATAACCCGTTCTGAAATTTACCCCTTGTCTGGGTCAGGCTGGTGGATCTGAGCAGTGAAAATTTAACCTGAACCTCTAGTTATTATGAAGCACTTCACTTCTTTGAAAAGAACTACGTTGATTTACATCACTTGAACATCTGGTCCTCCTTTTGGTCCAAATCACTGGAGATGCTCCCTGCATCTTTCCTCACCACAACTCATTCCCTGGTATTCCCTCTTGTCACCATGAGACTCTGGATCTGAGGCAAGAGTAGACACCAGCTACAAGGAGAGGTCTCACCCGCCACCCTCAGTTCCTCGTTGCTCCTGCTTCCCCAGTCCCAGCGCTGGCCTTCTTGTGGCCATGCAGGTAGGTTGGCTGGCTGGTTGGTTAGTTGTTTCTGAGGGACAGTTTTCATGCATCTTCATTCCAGTTCAGTTCATTGCATGGCTGCACAAAAACTGCTGCTGCCACAAAGGAAGATGAAGAAACAGAAGGGGCAGTCAGTCTCTCTGTGGCAGCCCCTGTGGTTGTTGGACTGATCTGATGGTGGCAGTGCACCTTGAGTACCTTGGACTGAGTGGATAAAATACGAGTTCTGTGAATGAGAGCGGTGAGATAGCTTAGGTTCCTTGTGTTTTCTTGCTGTTTTTATTCAAGCAAATACATTTGGTTTACTGTATAAATCAGAAAATATATCTTTGAGTTCTTAGTACCTAAAGTTCCGCACCTCGAATACTGTGTTCAGTTTTGGGCCCCTCACTACAAGAAGGACATTGAGGTGCTAGAGCGTGTCCAGAGAAGGGCAACGAAGCTGGTGAAGGGTCTGGAGAACAAGTCTTATGAGGAGCGGCTGAGGGAACTGGGACTGTTTAGCCTGGAGAA
>NW_008795695.1:3201144-3237243 GCF_000699145.1 Aptenodytes forsteri
GCCAGGGGAGGTTTAGATTGGACGTGAGGAAAAATTTCTTTACTGAAAGAGTGGTGAAACATTGGAACAGGCTGCCCAGGGAAGTGGTGGAGTCCCCATCCCTGGAGGTATTTAAAAGACGAGTAGATGAGGCGCTTAGGGACATGGTTTAGTGGGCATGGTGGTGTTGGGTTGACGGTTGGACTCGATGATCTTAGAGGTCTTTTCCAACCTTAATGTTTCTATGATTCTATGATTGTAAAGTTAACTTGGTGATGACTTAACTGTACAATAATTCAGGATGGTTTGTTTTTTTAGTATAAACTTGAAGCCATATTTCAGTACTTCAGTGTGTAGCTTCAAAGACTCCAACTCTCAGTTTAGCATGCAATGGAGGTGCTATCTTTCATTAGCACATCACACTATCGTTTTGAGATCTCATCCTTTATCCTTTCTGTGATGTTTCTTAAAAAAAAAGAAAGGAAATAACCATAAATATATCAAGTCCTCTGCTATCAAAGCATAGCTCTGTAGACAACGTACAAACAAGGAAGAAGAAAAGGTGATCCTTTTCCCATTGGAATTGAAAACTATGCTTCCTGCAGAAGCCAACAAATAAGTGAAAGAACACATGCAGAGTGGAGATAAATAGCAGCTACAGTATTTTTTGCGTATAATGAAATAATCTTGCTTTCCATCTCTCTTGTGGTGAGAGACTATAGAGTAAAACTCTTCAGTTAGACAATAAACCATAAATCTCTGTAGCTGGTATGCAGTGCAGGTCTTGGTGGAGAAAAACATGCATGCGCAACCACCCTACTGAAATGTGTTAGTTTTGAATTATTAAGGGTTATTTTATACAATATTCTTGTCAGGGTCCTGTGTGTACTAAGAGTCTCTGGTTGTCCTGACCACCCTGTAACTGTCTTTCTGTGTAATAATCTTCTGCAAACTCTCTCCCCCGATTCTTATTTTTTATGAAAAATATAAGGGTCCTGCGAGGGAGATGGAGGGGTAAATGATCCCAGATGCTGGATGTTCACTGAAATACTCCTCAAGGGCTGTTAATTTAGGGTGCAACAAGTCACCGATTAACCCAAAGGGCACCTCCTTTCCCGAGAGCCAGTCGATACAATGGTCCTATGGGTGAAGGTGTTTCCCTCCCCTTCTTCTCAAAGGTGCTGGCAAAGTCATAGCATGCTGCTGGGAGTGTTGCTGAAGGGGGCTATGTGTCTAGGGCAGAGGCATGGTCCAGGGCTGCAGGGAGCTCAGTATGGAGGCAGTGCAGTGGTAAGGATAGGGCCATGATTTGGAGATGTCATGTTTAGCATGGCTGTGTTGGGGTTATGAACCCTAGGTGGCAGTGGTGGTGGTGGTAGCTCCCAGCCCCACCCCTCCCCACCAAACTCCAGAGCAGGTTCTTGCCCCCAAGCTTTGGGTACTGCCTTCTTGCAGGGAAACATAAAGTTAATGATCAGGCTGCACTCCTATGACCAGGGTAGCCCAAGGATGAGGAAGAGGTGGGGAGAGGTTGCAAAGGAGGATCGCAGGGGAAGATAGTTATAGGCTGGTGAGAGCAATCAGAGCCTGCTGGTGCATCCATGGGTGCTGGCAGTCCTTAACGCTATGCATTTTCATCTATTCAAAGTTTGTTTTTTAGGGAACAAGAAACCTTCTACTTTTTTAAGTTAAAAACTTAAAGAAACCGAGTTGTCCACCTTCTGCAAAAGTGGCTCTTTATACATCACTCAGACTTTCTGAAGAACAGACGACTATGTATATTAGTGAGTCACAACAGGGATGGTCTCAGAATAAACATGTATAATTTTAGGATTTAGTCAGCCAGAGCGAAGTGGCTCTAGATAAATCACCTACTAACTGTTTGGCTTCTAAATCATGAGACTAAATCATGAATAACAGATGTTTCATGATGTGGAGTGACTAAGAGCTAAGTACGTCTATGAGATCTGAATATTTTAGACCATGACTGCATCCTCAGTAGCTGGGGATAGTGATAACCACCCTTCTTCCTCCTGCTCTCAAATCTTATGCTGGAGATGAGTGTGGTTTGGTATTGCTACTGAGGCTGTTGCTTCCAATGTTTTAACATCTCCCTCTAATTTTGTTAGAGCCTCCAATTTTCCCCCCCCGCCCCTATTCTTTAAGAAGCCTGCTTTGGAAATATAATCAGTCCTTCAGCATTTTTATTTTGTTCTGCTTTGAAACAAAAGCACTGTAGATCACCTAGGAAATACTTGCCATGAAAAAATGTTCCCCAACAGATAGAATTCACCCTTTGACAATCACTTCTTTCCACTGCTGTGATGCATGCAAACTTTGCTTTGCTACACAATGGCTTTGTTTTGAAAATGAAAAAATTGCACTGGCCTACATTATTTTGCTTGTCTTTCTAAGAGACTGTCAGAAGGCTAAAATAATCACTTATAATTATGTGTCGATCTTTTCACAGCTCCATTCATGTGGTGATATAATCTGCATAGAGATATCTATTTAGAGGTGTGAAAGGCAGGGTTCTACTGAGCACTGGTTAAGCTGTAGTACCTTGATGATAACAGAGGGTCAAACCTCCACTGGTAAAAATTGATGCAGGCACATTGATTTCAATTAAATATTTGTACCAGGGAGGTTTTACTCTGTATATTTTCCTCATCTTGATACCGAGTATAAAAGAACACTGAAGAGATATATGGTTCTCTCTATTGGAGTAATGTAGCCAAGTTTGACGTACTCTGTAGATAGGCTAGACCTTCAGTAGAAGTACCCTGTGAATAGATGAGCTAAACATTCAGTAGGCAAAAGAAGACCTTGAAACTTTGTATCTTGGAGTCAAATAGATAAGGAAGCTATGCTGAAATAAGCTAGTTTGTGTAAGCAAAATGTTAAACGCTTTTTACATATGTTAATGAATTCCAGGAAATATCATGAATATGTTAATAATTTCCTGGAAATTTAATGAATATGTATGTTCTAACTGTACATAACTCCCACAGTTAAGCAGCTCAGCACACACACTAGGTGGAGCGATCCCCTGTGCGTCTGGCACCGTAATAAAGAATGCCTGCTTTCTAAAACTCCAAATTGAGTCTTAGAGAGCTTTTAATTTGCCAACTTCCAGTAACAATCTGAATGTTTTTAAATTTCCAAGGCTCGTTATATTGATTCTAGTGCTACTTAGATTAGATCATAACTACCAACAGAAAGTGCGTATTTTGAAAACTATCTTGTAAAGAAGCAGTATTTTAACCATGATAATGATACTAGCATCCACTGACTAGAACTTTAGGATTGCCATCTCTTTTATGTAGATGTCCTATGGGTACTTAGCTCAGCTCTTGCACTGCCAGTAAGGTGGGATTCAGGCACCTGGTGTTCCAAAGAATGGGAGTCAGGTATACCTTCATCACTGGAGATCGGTCTTCTATAGCAAACAAATTATAGACTTTATATAAGTATATATAATGAAAGGTATCGGTTTCAAATTAAAAGTCAGTCAAGATATGCAGCATGTAGTGAATTAACAGTTAAAAGTGAGGAAGTATTAGACTAGTTATGTATTATGTGGACAGTTCTTGATTTCATACTGAATATTATACACATGAAAAATGTGAAAGTATTTACTGTCACACAGCAAGTGTATCTCTTCTGTTCATTTCAGTTCTATAAGCAAAAAGGATTTATTGAATATTTCTTTGAAAGTAACTCCTGTTTAATGGTAAAAGAAAGCAATGGACTCCCTAGTGGTAAAAGAATTTGAACTAAAAAAAAGAAAAATTGTTACCATTGTTACCAAGTTGAACAATGTCCAAATCTTGTAGTAATCTAATTTAGGATAAAATGGCAAAATCTGTGTTGTAGTGTGGAAATCTTGCAAACACATAGACAGCCCATTTACTTATGGGTGTATGATAAACAATATAACATGGATGTTTGTGTAAAATTCATTTATATATGGAAAGTCTACTGGAGCTTCATAATTTTAGTGCATCTGTTAAATAGTTACTTAATGCAATTAAATTACTCTACTTGATAGAGCAGACAGCAAAATTTTAATGGGCATTAGCCTTCTAACTTTTTCATTAGTGATGGAGCTTTTTAATGGCAAACACTGTGGGCAGAAAATCCGGAGAGGAGCAATGTACCATAAAACTGGAAAGCAGCTTGTCTTGCAGCACTTGGCTTTCTGCAAATACTGCTTCATAGGCATACAGAAAAAACAGAAAAATTACTCATAAAAATATAATATGTTAATAACAGGTTTTAAAAAATCTACTTTACAGACTGTTTTTATAAATTTAGCTTCCAGCCATCTCCTAAAGAATAGTTCCTCACAGAGAAAATGGCTGCAAGATTGAGGTAGCTGAACTCAAGTCCAATAAGCATATGCTAATTAGCATATGCTTAATAATATGCTTATTAACATATGCTCCATTCTAAGCATGTTACTCAGAGAAGTTATAACGATGATTTTTTTTTTTCCCCTGTGACAGAAATATAGGTGCACTAGTTATGCAGTTTTAAAATCATTAATAAATAGAAAATAAGAATTAATACCAAACTTCTTTTTTATAAAATGAAGATTATAAACAGTTACAGCCATTATTCTTGCTGCTCCCATTCATTTTAAATTACAGTACCTAATTGTTTTTTTCTCATAAATGCCACAAAGTGATGCTTTATTGCCTTCGGCTGTGAAAGAGGACAATACATTTTTATTTGTATTTATTTATTTGCTTTAGCGTGAAATTTTATTTAACCTATATATAGCCTCCCAGGTCATGTCATGTCATGGTGATGTTTTGCTGTTCAGAATTCAGGGTTATATAAAAAAAAAACAATTTTGGCCACAAAACTGTGATTTGTGGTTCTAAGTTCTAACAGGTATTCTTTTTTCTGTCTGTGTCCCTTTCCCCAATCTCATCATAAGAAGGCCGTTTTCTTCTTTTTTCTTTTTTTTTTTTTTTTATGAATTGCAATGCCATTTTTTCCCCACTTAATTAATCTCCAGGTATATGGTGCAGACATTAACTGGAGGTAGGGCTCATCTAGCTTTCACTGTAATCCCAAAGCCTTTAGCTGGTGGAGAACAATAGTAACTTAATCCCATTTTATTCTTCAAGAGGTTGACATTCCTATTGCACCATTTGATCACAATAAAAAAAATGAGAGATGGTGGACCAACTCCTATTTCTGTGGCCAATGACTTATGACAGAAATCAATCCCTATCTTTTTCAGGAAACAGGTGTCCTTTGTCACTGTTGGTTCTGCTCTCCAAAGTGATTTCTGGGTATGATAGCACAGCAATAGTGATCACACGTGTTCCTGGCTATCATGGTTATGGCATGTGGTTATGAAGAGACACGTTAAAACTAGTGAGCAGTGAGTGTTGGCAGGCCCCAGACTTTAAAATATCTGGAGAAATAGCATGTGCTTTGTTGGCATCCTCGATCTTTTGGGATTTCTGAGATGTGCTTAGGCGCATCTTCCTTTTCTTCACATCCTCTCCTTTTGAGAGCATCAAGTGTGCCTCCTTCCCTCAAGAGCATCCAGCAATGTTTTTTCTTGGCAACAAGACCAAAACTTTTAGAAACAGGCCTAGCCAGGACCTAACCTATTCATAATGAACCATGTGTAAAGAAAGATGGAAATTCTAAGGCAATTTTAAGGCTTTTAAGGTAATTTATGTACAACTTTACATAAATTACATTTATGTAAATGTATGTAAATACATTTTTTTAGGAAAACAGTATGTCTTTTTTTTTCTTTTTTTTTTTTTTTCTTTTAGTCTGTTTTCACTATATGTTCAGAGATATGCAACTCTCTTCATAACTCAAGGCTCATGAGGCTTCATTTTAAGATGATGGTGATATTACCTTATCTATTTCTTCTTCATCTTTTATTTTTAATCATTCCTAGTTTCACTTTGAACAATGTTCAAAGAAAGCAAAACTAAATACTCACTACACTTGTTGCAGCTCATTAACCTCCTCCTGAACACATTTTCTTTTTGATTTCTTCCTAATATTTGTGGGTATATACTGAGATTTCAAAAATGTTTTGACCATTCCAAAAATCCTTTTGAAACTACCAAACACTGTTTTACATGAAAGCTAATGAAGAATCCATATTGCTTGCAGTGAGCAACCTGGCAGCAGTCAGAGAACGTCCACCATTATAAGAAGTGCCTGTGTAAATATTCACTATGAAGTACAATTGTTTCACATCAAAACAAGTTGTTTGTTTGTTTGTTTGTTTTTAACTAGGCAATTTCCACAAAGTATTTCCCCAATAGCCAAGTCTTTATACATCCATTCTTAAGGTCACTAATATTTGTCTTATACTCTCAGCAGACTTTTGAAGAGCTAGACACATTTTACCTCACTTTTTAGTTTTCAGCTCTGTGTTTCTCTCTTGCAAGGTTCTTGTTTTCTTTCAGTTGACCCAAAATTTTCAATTTAACTAGGCAGTTTCCACAAAGTATTTCCCCAATAGCCAAGTCTTTATACATCCATTCTTAAGGTCACTAATATTTGTCTTATACTCTCAGCAGACTTTTGAAGAGCTAGACACATTTTACCTCACTTTTTAGTTTTCAGCTCTGTGTTTCTCTCTTGCAAGGTTCTTGTTTTCTTTCAGTTGACCCAAAATTTTCAATAGAACTTTGAAAAACTCCATACCAAGCATTCCACCCCAACCACCCCTGTAGCATATAGCATGGCTAGAGGGCTTGCATTCAAACGTACATCTATTGGAACCATTGGAAGAACGATCCCATATATCAGTCTCTTCACAGACATACAGAAGCCTTCTGAATTTCCACAAGTTTTCCACTTTTCCTACTGACTAGCAGGTCTATCGGATCATCTGGGTTCAGATTGTAAGTTAGGGAGTGGTAGAAAAAAAACAAAATGGTCTAAAGGAAAGAATGGGGGACTTTTTTTCAAAGCTTGCTTCAAGCAGTAGTCTCCCACCAATTGTTTGAAGAGTTGATGTAGTTTAGGCAAATTTTCAAAAATTGTGTGAGGGAAAGCGATAAAGATAACTGGAAGAATTATTTTCTAATAAATTTACAGAGAGATCTGTTTTAGGCAGAACATGTAGGTGGTGATACAGAAAAAGGAACAAGTTTGGACATAAAGTCTGGGGATGCAGTTTGTTTTCACCTCACTGGAAGGATGCCCAGCTGTGGAGAGGTCAGGCAAGCAAGCATGAGGAGAGAAAACACTCATTAGTATTGCAGAACTGTGTTTTGTCCATCCCAAAGTGGAGTGAATCAGTAGCTGCACTTGTCCTTCACTGATTGGGATTCCCAGAGATCTCATCCATGCTATTCTGTCAGGCAGACTTTGTTGACGAAAGGGCTGAGGGACAGATGGCTTTCCCAGAAGTTAGGAAAGTATGCATTATCCTACGTAAGGAAGTTCTGGATCAGTACATATTTGAGTGTTTTTACTCTGTGTTGGTGGAATACAGTTTTTCTAATTTGATCTTCAGCTTGATGTCCCTTTTTATGGGATGTATGTCCCTTCCCAGGGATAAGATGTTGTCCGTTACCATAGCTGAATTTGGCTAGGTGCTTGAAAGCAGTTGAAAGCCAAGACATGAATCATGTCTTCCTCATAGCCGTGAGAAGTGGGACATTCATGACATTGACTGTCACATTGCTGAGAAAGTTCCCAAGACTTGCGCTCTTTTCTGTCTCAGGTAAAAATGGTGGATCTGGGAAGTCTGCAGAACAGCATGTGGCTGCTGCCCCAAAACCCATGAAGCTGCAGGGTCCTGCTGATCTTTTAACCCCCCATATATTTTTGCTCTTTCTGGAGAACTATCCCTTCATTAAACTTTTCATCTAGCAGAGTTTAATAGTATAATACTCCTACTATCCAAATGTGGGACTGTTACCTCTTGATGCAGAGTCAGGAGTGAAAAGAGTAATTGGGAAAGAAGTGTGTTTAGGAACATGATTTCCTAAGTCTGGGAAATAGCTCAGTAGGTGTTATTCCTTGCTGTCTGCACTTAAATGTCCATTTGTTTTCTATTCCTCATATTAGAAAACAATCAAGCAATTCTCCTTGCAAAAGGGAGCTGTGATAGTTGGGATAAATGTTTGAAGTGCTGTGCAGAATCATAGATGGGGAGGAGAAAAGCATCTTGTGGGTCTGGCATAAAAGCATCTTGCAAGCTTCAGGCTATCCAGCTGCCCAGGTCAAGATAAAAGGGAGCTGGATCATTCAGGATGAGTGCCTACCATCCAAAGTACTGCCTATGGGACATAAAGGGGAAATGATTTATCTGGCCTTAGGGTGTTTCTTTACAACTGAAAGGCAGCTGGCTAATTTGGGGAACCACCTAATTGCCTGTTGGCTGACGCATTCAGGAGAGATGAATTTGGACGCATATCACTGAAAAATGTTCTTTCATATTGATAGCCTGGAGTTAGTCTCATAGCTAAATAGCCATCCCTGATCATATTTTTTGATCTGCAAGTAGTTTTAAAAACAAAGTTTAGGGTTTTTCTTAATTTTCATTTTTTCCTAATAAAATATTTGGACACTGAAATAATGGTTAATTAAAAAGGCAATAAAAAACAGAATGGAAGTCTTTGGATTTCAGCTTTTAAGAATGGTTTTCTCCACAGACCAACGGCAATATTCAAGGAAGGGAAGGTTAATTATCATGAACACTATTATCAATTTTGTATCTGTGCAGAGATAAACTAAAAGAAATTGCCCTGAGTGGCAATGTTTCACAGAGGTGAATGTCTGCACTCTAATACTCGCAGCATGTGAGAACCACATATTTGTCTATAAATATGAAAGACAATAGGATTTTTCCTTTTGTAGGTATATTGGTTGAGACACAGAGGTCTTAGCTGAGGTGTCCACATTTACAGGTAATTAGGGATTGATGCAAACCTCATTGATTTATCTCAGGTTGTGCCTAATCAGGGGGAAAAAGGGCCTCTGGGAGCAATTCAAAGCCTCCGAGTCCCCAGGCATGCTCCACTGACCCTGGGAGAATTGCCAGCTAGGTATGGAGTTGTTTCCCATCCTTCCATTCCCCTGCTTTCCACAGGAAAGGACGCAAGAGACTTGGATGAGCGGAAGAGCAGCACTACTGATACACTATGGGATATATCATGCAGATATGTCCTTTCTCTCGTTTTTCATCTGCACATAAAAACAGTTGTTTAGCAGCCTATTTTAGCAGCTTATTTCTAGTGAAATGGATTTGACTCAACGCTTCCCTTCACTGAGTTACTTCCTCAGCGATACATTTACCACATGTTTTTTCTGTGACTGTACAATTAAGGTCTCGGGATCTAAAAGTAAAATACCAAAAATGTCAGCTTTTGGCCGCCTTCTCTAAAAAGTATTCTGTGCACATACACACTGTAAACTGCACCCCCTTGATCAGCTTTCCACAAAGAAAAAAGATCTCATGTTATTTCTGAAAATTAAAATGGTTTTAACCATTATTTTAACAATAAAATAATAAATATCAATAAAAATAATAATAACAATAAAATAAAAAACAATAAAATTGTTCTATTTAACCTTAACTTCAGGGTGTGACAACAAGTTGTTGAAGCAGAGTTCTACTCTTGTTTTTCTGCAGTTTTGGTTAATAAGAAGAAAATCTAGAAGAGAAAACAGCATATATCAGTGCACTGGGAAATAGTGTAATCGGAACAGCTTATTGACTTCACAAAAAAGGACAGTCTACTATACATTTCAGGTGTCTCCTTCACTTAGCTTTGTTTTTTGTACTATGCATTTCAATAACTTGGAACATTTTTATTTTAACTTTGCAATTACTTCTTGCAGAAATGATGATATACAAGTATTAACAACAGAACTTTCAAATGTATCTAATCCAGATGGATTTTACTAATAAAGTAGTACACAATGCTAGTTCAATGCCATTTTTCCCTTTTAGTATGTGTGCGTTTATGGCATATTGCATTAGTAAATAACCACACAACAAATGTACTTTGTTCTCCATAAAAGAAAAATAATGACCCTGAATGAATCCAATTAAAAGACCAAGTGAATTAATTTGAATAATTATAGCAGAAATGCAAATGTATGGATTGTTTATTCCATTGTCAAGTTGTTCTTTTATGCTAAAGTCTTAATTTTCACTTCTCAAGATGCAATGAATAACACAGCAATATAAAATTATGTTTGTCACTTCTGTTCATTAAATGAACAAAAAGATAAATCTTCTAATGGCTAGTAAATAGATGACAAAGTTCAGTCAAGCAGATAAATAAAGATAAGTCTTTAAAAAGAAAGATATCAGACTATTATGTCATTCAAAGAAAGGTATTAAGAAGACCAAACATCAAGTATAGAACATTAAGTATGAAGATGAGCAATAAGGACAAATGATAAAGTGGTGAAAACAGTCTCTGTGCACGTTGAAGACTTGGAGGAAATTTTTCTGAAACAGAAAAAGAGAAATGTTGTTTACAGAGGATGTCAGTTCCCACACATCCCCCTCCGTGTGTTCCTATGCACCTCACTTGGTGAAGGTGCTGCTTTTTAACAGTGCCTGCCTGATCTTTCCTTCCTGGGATAGAATTCCAGGGCAATTATATTATTCTTCTTATAATATTTCAATTTATGTAGTGGATTTTAAGAAAATAGGATATCAAATGACAGTATGCTGATAACTGTCCTGGCTTTATTCTGCAATTTGTGTACTAGGAATAGAAAAGGAGACTAGAGAAAATGGCTTCATGCTCTAACGTGGCTGCATAACTGAGAACTTTTTTGACCAAGTTTGTTTTTTCCACAGGTGGCTGTAGCCATATGTTTGGGTTAATACCTACCCTAGACTGTAGTCTTCATTGTACTAGCCTGCTTACCTTGTATAAACAATGCATGCCTTACAA
Source organism: Aptenodytes forsteri (assembly GCF_000699145.1). Taxonomy (NCBI): domain Eukaryota; kingdom Metazoa; phylum Chordata; class Aves; order Sphenisciformes; family Spheniscidae; genus Aptenodytes; species Aptenodytes forsteri. Next base: position 3,212,043 of record NW_008795695.1, read on the forward strand.
CAGCTATGACCTTGAAGAAGAGCTAGAAGACTGATAGAAGGGGAACATCCTGCCCTAGAAGGCGTTGGAGGCTAGATGATTGCCAAAAAAATAAGAAGTCAGCAAAAAAACTTGGTAACTAGGGGAAAGGTAAAGGCAGCAGGAGGAGATCATGACCACTGACTCAATTCAAGACTGGAAAGACTTGCCCCCCCCCCCCGCAAGGAGCATGCGTGCTAATTTACATAGCAAGCAAGGCTAATTTGAACATAACTAACCAATAAGCATGAATTTAGGTGGGCTTTTACTAATCATGTAACAATATAAACATGTTGTAGTTCTTTTGTGTGGTGTGCTAGCTTTGTGGAATTACCACCTAGCACCCATCTTTGCGCAAACATGAGCTAAATAAGTATCTCGGCTCTGTGTGTAAGATTGGCTTATTGCACACTGGGTACCGGACCCTGCTTGTGGGACAACAGGCCTGTTCGCATCACCTTGTCGTTCATGTTCTGTATTTTATGTTTGTTGTTTCAGTTATATGATTGATCTGAAACATCTAACCAGCTTTGTGCCTTCCCTCACCGACAGTTGTCTGGGCCTAGTGTCCTGGAAGCTGTTACATTCCTTGTGCAGCTGTGACAGAGCATCACATATCACCCACCATGGAGCTGCAGGACCTAATGAAAGCAAAAGTTTTCAAGAACTGCTTCTGCATCTTTCCTGGTCCTGGAACAGAAAATGACTGATTGAGATACTCAGATAAAGATGAAGCTTTTGGAGCTGAAGGCATGGAACCTAAAAGAGCCTGAAGCTGAAGTGAGAATAGAGAAAATCTGTTGGAGTAGAGCTGTCAGAAATGAGTCAGAACCACAGAGTTTTTACCTCAAACTGCTTGTGATTAACACATGAATAAGTGGGTGAAGCTTTTTAGGATGCATATGGGTCTGAGTACTTTCTATCTTTAAAAGGCATGAGGCTACACACCTCCCATTCAATTGCAACCTGAACAAACTCCTGTCTTCTCAGATTCAGTCAAATGCTAGCCCTGCAGCAAGGACTTACGTGAAAAATGTTGCTGGGAAATTACTGGCTGTATTTTTACAGTGCCCCAAAAAAACCTAAACACATCATTCTTCCCTCCTTGCAGGTCTTTCAGATAAAAACCTGGTTATTAAAGTAAAATGGGAGTTTTGCCATTGATTTCAGTGGGGTAGGATTTCAACCTTTGTTTTTGTGTTATGAAATTTATAGATCAAACATTCTTTTCATGCTTCAGGCTTTGAGTCCATCTCTATCACAAACATTTTTTATTCATAGCTCTTTCTATTCTGTTCAGAAAAGATCTATGCTCTTGAATGAGATTTTTAGCTGCTTTTCTCAAAGAGACAGCATTAGCAATGGTGAGAATCATTTCAGTATCTTTGTGCTTTCCTAAATCTGGGATATTGCAGAAATAGTTCAGTGCCTAATGTGAATTAGATCACTCAGGAGCTCTTCCATTTTTTTTCCAGCTCTCCAAAAAGATCCCTCCCTTTTTTGAATGTAAATTCCAGGATTCAGAGTATAAAACTGCTTTATTCAGAGATAAATAATGTAAACTATTATTTGCTAGCTATAGAGGAAGACAGCCAGTAGGACCAGTATAGTTCTGGATATGGTATTTAAAAATGTTTTTGAGCCAGAAATCAGAAGTGGCATGTATGGAAGTTCCTACCAGGAGAAATGTAGTAGAGCCATGAGCACCTATGGAAAAGAATAGAGAGCACAGAAATTGCAGATTAAAAGAGAAAATAAATCTATTTGTAGAAGCAGTGTAAGAAAAGCATATTCTTAAACTAGTGAGCAGAGCTTGTTAAAACAGAATTTAGGGGACATTGGGTCAGTTCCATAAATAACATTTTTAATAAAAACACATGTAGTGAGTCCATTTAAACAAGGCACATTTAACATTACATGTTTTCAAAAGGCTATAGTTGCAGATGCTTGACAAAAGCTGCAAATGACAACAAATAAAACTATTCATGAGTCTGTCCACCGTAACCACATTGTATTGCAACTGTAGAGTATCCACATAGTCCTTGGTTGCTATAACTGCAGAATATGCATCATTTGCTTTCACTGCTTTTAGTGCGCTTTTGATTGTGCTTGTTACGTCACCAAATCACTGCTCTCCACAGTAATGGGCTCCGTTCAAATGACAAAGATAAGGTCTACTCAGTAATTTGATGCACCTGCTGCGTGTATTAAACTACATTGTGTTTAGTTGAGTTTAGCTGCAATCCACAGACATTTAGAAATATAACTTTTCCTACGGAAGAAATCCCATATTTTTTCAATTAATTTAAGAGGAACACATTGAGAATTACAAAGAAGGAATATTAAGTAACTATAAAGAATATGGAGTATTGTGTTTGTGTTTCTTTAGTTTATTTCAAAATGTTTATGATTGCAAAATAGTAGAATATTCTCTGTAATTTTAAGGTATTTATATTATAATAGATGAAGAAATACTATTCTGTACAATACAATACATTTGATTGTACTAGAAAACATTTTGTACTTGCTTTTGTGTTCAGCTTGGTAAATACAGATGACAGCAACAGTATGTCACTAGACATACACTGACAGGGAACAGGAGGGATGGGGGCTGCCCCAAGATGGGAGCCAGGAGCTGGGGCAACCCAAGCACTAGCAGGGCCCTGCCTTCACCCTCCAGCCCCTGCCTGATTTTCAAGTAGCCTTGGCAGCACTGGGAAACTGAGGTGTAAATATTATCAGCAATGTTTCACTCGCAGCCTTTTCAAAACTTTGTTGACTTAACAAGATTCAAAATTATGTCAACACAGATGATTTTTCTGACTAATTTCCCGTGGATATTTTGTTCTTCTTTCTTTACATAATTCGTTAGAAGATTACGATACACAAGTAGGAGGGCTTCTGAATTTTTCAAGTAATTGTAATCATAAAGTTTAATAGAAGCACTTAAAGCATTGAAAAAGTATATAGTACTTTCATGTATTTTAGCTGTTGATGCACGGATACATCACAACGATTCATACTCAGTTCACTGTTTGATATTAACACTTCTGTTGTCTCAAAAGGAGCTACATCTCTTTCTGCATTTTTTCAGCAGATTTAAAAGTGCTAAAGATGCACACATTACTGAAAATACACTTAATTTTACAAAATATAGTGTGTAGAATGGTAGCTGGTTTTCCAAGATAGTTTTGTTGATTTTCCGTACTAAGTCACATGAAACCACATCCAAAACTAGAATGATAGGAAGACGTCATTTCCCTCTGTAGGGTCTTTCCAGTAGCATGCTAACCAGTGAAGTTAGTAGAAAAGTAGAAATCAAAATGTTGGACTCACAGCCAAGTGGAGATGATTAGCTTCTTTTCAAACCATGTAGATAGATAAGAATATTTAAATAGGTTTATTTTATTTAAATCTAGATCTGTAACGAATTAAAACAAGAGGAACCAAAGGTGCCAAAGAACTTTGAAAAACCAAGTAATTTCTTGATTTCACCTTTAGGAACCTGAAAACCCTTATAAAAGTATGGCTCATGAAAGTACGAGCTGTTTTTGAAAATCAGGAACCGCAAATACTTTGTTCTGATGAGTTCTAAAGGGCTGTCAAAGTAGAAAGTTGACCTAGTGGTTTCTTACATTTAGGAATCAGTTAGTAATGAAGTAAAGAAATAGAATATATTTGCCTAGTTGGAAACTAGGTTTTGTCAAAGAATCTCATTTCTGGATTGATTAATGTTCCTGAGCTGATGTGTAAACAAAAGAAATGTCAGTAGAGCCCATGTTTATTGAATCAAATATTAATAACTGACAGATATCATGAAGAAATTTTCAATGTGAGTACACTGTCAAATACAAGAGATTTTGATGTAGGATTTTAGATAGAAAGTTATACACCTACGAACAAGATATGAGGACTACCCTTATAAAACAAGAGCACATCATAGAAATCAATATTTCTGGAAATGATTTCTGAATACAGTTAATATAATATATATATATGAATGTAAGTTCTTAGTGTGATGCTGCTATAAAAAGTTGTGTATGACACTTGTTTATACAATGGAAAAGAGGAATTAACCAGACAAGACCAATCAGTTTACTTCATAATAATGTCTGGTTGAGATGGGAATAAAATGTGTGGGTTTGGTGTCTGTAAATTTGAGAAGGGACTAGAAATCATGGTGGATGCTAAAAGGACTACACAAGTTATCTGAAAGCTGAGAAAAAAAAAAACTCTAATGAGTTTTCAATTAGCTTAGAATAACCAAAAGAAGATTGAGAAGTGATTTGATCTGAGTACCAAAATATCTTCCAGAGAAAAACATTGAGTAATTTTGCTGAAGTTCAAGAGAGATACATTTAAGTAGAGGAAGGGGAAAAAAAAAAAAAAGATAGCTATTTTAAAATCAAGAGGAATGGAGACATTAACTACGGGAAAGTTCTATATATCTTTGATATCCTCAGATCAAGACATAAAATGTTCCTACAAGATTGTTTCAACCTAGCACAATTTTTTAAGACAAATATACCAGGCCCAATGCAATAGTAATTGGATGAAAACCAACATCCTGTAGACTGCAGAAAGTGAAGCTAGACACTCATAATTGTCTTGTCAATCTTTAGTTCTGTATTAGAACAATTATTTCCTGATAACTCTCTTTTATCTTTGAAATGTTTTAGTTGTGCAATGAAACAGATCTTGGCACTTCAGCCCCTAATGACCTCCTGAAAGCTCTTTTAACTACAGCACAAGTGAGGATTCCCAAATCAACTGCCAGTTTCTGTACGCCTCAGAAGATAAGCAGAGTAAGATTTCCAAATGACAAAAAGAGATGTAAAAATTTGTCAGTGTATGAAAGCCACATATCTGTGCTTGCACAAAGTATTTGCTTTCCATATTTATGAAACTGATCCATTTGGCTGTGAGCTTGTGACCTCTGCCAGAAATCCTGAACAGAGACCACGGGGAACAGAGTTAAAAACCTGTAATAGGAGGCCATAAAAGAAATCCTAGTGGGCCAAGGTAGTTGCTGAAAGGCAGTTTGTAGGAGAAAATTAGTTTTCCAGAAAATAAATGGGAAATCGATTCTGCCAGTGGAAGAAGATCTGATTGCTTATTTTTTGCCCCCTGTTTTGGGTAACCCTGGATAGTATGAGTAACGTTAGTCATGGAGGTTCCATATAAAGTAAGAAGAAAAGAAAAAGGACTTTTTTTTTTCTTTTTGTGTATGTGTTGCAATGTTCCTCTACAGTTACTGATTGGCAATATATTCTGTTTAGAGTACAGGTTGTCCACTTAAACCTTGTGAGACATAAGTTGTCCATCTAAACCTTGTGAGACATAGAGATTTCTTTAAAATAGAGACTACTAAATTTTAAGTGTTCAGAGGAAATTATGAAAACTGTTTAAAGAGGTACCTAAAATCTAATCCTCTTGATAAGCCTTTTAACTCATTTATGTCTGGGACACAATCTTGACAGTAATCTCTATACATTTAAAAATTGCTCACGAGTAATGTGACTCAGATGTCTATACAGGTGTATATATAGGAGTTCAGCTTTGTAACGCAATAGGGGATTAGATTTCCTTGTGAGAATTGTTACGTTAGTTTTAGATGGTTGTATTTCTAAAAACAAACTGGGCTTCAGTTCTGCTTTCAGTCAGGTGCCACCAGGAATCAGGAACTGCGAAGAGGCACAAAGCTGAAACATAATAAAATAAACAAAACAAAAGAATCTCAATTTTTTTTAATGTAAATAAGGTTAATTTTCAGCCAGCAGCACTGTTTGCTGAGTGACTCTTCACAGTTTTGTGGGATCCTTTTCCCACCTCAAAACACTCTCATTATCCTAATTAGTTGTACCAAAATCTTGGATAGTCAGGAACTGTACAGTTTTTTAGAAAGCTCAGATTTTTTCCTAAGGAACACAGCTTTCAAAGAGTGGTTAAACTGAACATTACCAAATGACAAAGAAATTGAAAAATCTTGCATTCTAGTGGTTGTGAAAGACATCTTGTGAACACCTACTACAGCTATAAAGTGTACTCATATTCTGAGAGATTGTTTCGGGACTCAATCCAAGCTTTCTTCGGACATATTATGGATTTCTATTTTCTCATTCTTTGGTTAATATGCTTTTGGTACAAAATGGAGAGTGATGGAGAAAGAAAGTAAATATGTTCCAACACAAACTGGTTTATTATCCAAGGAATTTATCCGCCATGTGTGAGATACTAGTTTTGAGTCTCTGACCTGATCAGTTAAAACAAGAACTTGAACCAAATTCTCTTACATCAAAGTGAGTACTACAAAGACCAAAGCACTTGTTAGTATAGACTGGAGGAGAAATAGCTTTAAGTAGCTGAAGGAAACATAAAGCAAGTAAAAAAAGACAGCTATACAATGTAACTTGTCAGTCACAGAAGCATTTCAGTGAGTGCAAGAATGAACGTTAGTTGGATCAATTTCTCATGCAGTGAATTCCTTCAAAAGCAAGAAACCTGTCAAAATAGGGATTTAAAAATAAATGAGGCTTCCAAATGAACAGCAACATGGAGGATTCTAAAGACAAGTGGTGTAATTTGAAGGATATGTCAAAGGTGAACCATTGCTAAAAAAAGGAAGGAAGTAAGCAGATCTATAATAGTCACCGTTTAGACACACAAGAGAAAAACAAGACTGAAGTGCATGTCTTATTAACTCTGTCTGCCTTAAATCTGGATGAGAAGGCAATAGAGATGTTATCTTTCACAAATAAATGAATGTAGTTTCTGTAATTATTTAACTATTATTTATACAAAGGAAGACAAAGGAAGGTGAACACAGAGAAACAAGCAGTGCATTCCAGAAGTATGGCATTCCAAGCAAAATAATTTGTTTCTTTTGGTTCCATAGCTGTGTATACATATTCTGGAAAATCTGCTTCTGAAGTGTGAGTTGGTAACTCATTCATATGCCTAAATTGCAGCACGTTGTCATGAACATGCTTTTAAAGCTTCTACATAAGCAGCAGACTTTTGAAAATCAAACCATAAATGAAGCCAATTTAAATCAACCTAGTAGAAAATAAGTACCTTGGAACAAAGCTAAATTAAATGAGTATCAGTAAGATAGTAAAACAATCTTACGAATTCGAGCAGTGAAACATAATTCTAAAACCATGTTGAAACTCATAAGAAGCGTTGAAATACCTAAGCTATTCTTTCTTAATACATTTGAGCTTCAGAAGTCATTTGGTCAATGAGATTTGACAACATCCTCTTGGAAGAAAAACATACGCTTGCTTTTTTCAGAGTCAATTTTCAGTGTGCAAGGAAAAGCGACATGTAAGCCTATTTTAGTTAAAGTGGATTTTTTATTTTAAAGTTCTTTCTTGAGTCCCTTTAATATTTCTACTTGCTAAAAAATGAGTCATTAGTGTTGTTTTACTATCTTTGCTGAGGACCAAGTAAGTTTTCTGTAGCTTTGAACATGGAATAGAATCCAGATTATCAGGTTTGGGTCTAGACTTTGATTTCGTGTTTTTCAATATCTAGTGGTTTAGTTTTGAAGATTTGAGTATGCAAAAATAGAGGTCAAACCCACATCGAGGTATGCATATAGGTTAGGATACTAAAAACAAAGCCAATGATGAATGGGTTAAAGAGGTATTTCTTAGTTTATCTCTTAGGCTGGAATTTCTCAAAAATTTGTGGGAAATACAACTGCTGAACAAGAACAAAAGGGCTCTGATTTTCATTTTCTTGAGTGTATTATTGCTATGTAGCATTGCTATTACTGTTAACATTAAAGCAGTATTAGCGTGAAACTCATTAGGAACAGCTGCTATGTTGTTAAAGCTCGATCCTCTTCCAGACTGCTTATGAAGTTTACCTGAAACAGTCACTGAATAAGTTTCATAAACATGCCATCAGCTCCTACTAAGTCAACAGTATGTCTTCTTTATAATCAAAGAAGGTGCGGCTAATTTGACTAAAATTGAATGTCTATATCTCAAGTTCTCAGTCTAAGATGTATTTACAGTCAGTAGTGCACAATTCATCCCTTCTTAAAATAAACAGCTAAAAGAAATCAGATAGATCTTATTTTGAAGAGCCATTTATTCCCATTGACTATAAAAGGAGAGTAAACACGCTAAGCAGTATACAGCTATGAAGGATGCACCTAAAATTATCATAATTTTAGTAACAGTAGAGTCATAGAAACATTGTTTGAATGCTACCTGTGGAGGTCATCTATCCAAACCTCCTGTTCAAATCAGGTCTATTGCCAACACTAGATCAGGTGAGCTGTAACTTTGTCTAGTGAGCCTTGAAAGCCTCCAGGGACGGAGGTTCCTCACGCCCTCTGCGTAACCAGTTCCACTGTCACTCTACTGGTACACAAGCCTTTCTGATGCCCAGTCTGAACTTACCATGTCACAATGTGCAACTGCTGCCCCTTGCCACTGCTATTTTGCCCTGGATTTCTTTTAGCTTTTATTTTTTTATCATAAAACTGATTCTAATCTTTATGTATGCAAAGTTGTTCTTCCAAAGCTGTTCCCAATACAAGCGATACAGAGCTGTCTCCCTGAATGTTACCAACAAAGACCTGTTTTGCAGAGTATTTATTTTCTTCAGACAAAGAAGTGTTTTGAAGTGACAGGCAATTTCTAAACCTGGGTAATTCAGTTATCAAATCTATACTGAGCATCATTTTTTAAAACTTAATGGGCCAGATCCTTCACAGGCTGCACTGAACAAGCATGACTTTTGACAGGATCTTCATTCTGAAAATATCGTTCCTTTCTACTCACAAATAAACAGTCTACTTTTTTGCTTTCTTGTCACTCTATTATGTTTTTCCAGTGGTACAGGAGTTAACAACAGGTAGTAATAATATACAGTAAATGCTTTAGTATGGAGGTGTATATCATAGGCAAGTAACAAAGGTATCACAATTGACTGGTATGAGAAGGAAAATATTTGGAAAGCCGTTAGTTACTTCATCTTCAAGTCATAAATCTATCCCTTAGAGTTTTTTAGTGTGTAAGGAAGAAGAATTACTGGCTACAGTTCTAGGTATATTCTATCTTTCAGTCATTCACAACCAGAGGTAGCACTGGCTTTTCAGCCAAGTAGCATGTATTTGTTATTTATACAGAAAAATACTTCATTATGGTAGCAATTTATAGGCAGGTCTGTAGGATAATTTCATTGACCTCTATTTTTTTTCACCTTGCATGAACTTCTGCTATTCAATGTATGTACTTCAACTCTTTTTTCAATAAAATGTAAGGTACAAGGAGAGAAAGAATAAATGTATATATTTTAGATATTGGGGAAGTCAAATATAGATAACATAGTTCTATCAGCATATAAACCATGGAAAAATTTCTGATTTAAATCATGCAGGAAAAAAAATGGGAAATAATGTAAAAGACATCCTCAGGAAATAAACCATAAAAAGTCATGCTAATTCTGGCTTGATTTTGTCCAGGTCCTGCAGCAATGACCTCCAGGATCCTAGATTCAGTAACTTACTGCTGTCCATGATCATAAGTTGAAACGGGGGTTTGTCTAATGCATGCACTTTTAACATTAGCTTGTAGTCAGTGGTGAACTTATTTTGACCTAAATTTTAAATAAATGCACAGTGAAGTCTAAAACTGAGGCTATAGAATGTTTAGTATCAAGAAAAATGATTCAAATAGTCATAACAAAATAACAGAAGTTGAGGGCCATGCTAATTAACTTCTTAAGTACTCGCTAAGTACATTGAGTCAAATATGTGACTAGGTTACTGGTACATGGCTTTTACAGTTCTGTTGTTAGTACAGGTTATGTTGAAATTTATCAATAAGAATTACAATACCTTGGACAATATTTAATTTTCATTCTTTAACACCTGTGTTTTTAATTTTCTTCCTGATTGTGCTAAATTATATTTATTTAAAAAGCTTATTATATATCAACAACAACAACAATTAAAAAGTTAAAATTAGATTTGAAAACCATAAGTGCCAGAAAATGCATCATAAGCAAGCTATGTCAATCATAATGCTAAGGCCTGCTATCTTATGATCAAATAAAATTTGCCTGTGACACAGTATATGATAATCCTTCTTTCCTTTTATTTTGCTTTTGTTTCTCTCAGGAGAAGATATGAAAGCTGGTGTAGGCACTCTTGCTGAATTATTTTATTTCCTTCCATTTTTAAAAAGAAAAAAAAGTGCTTTCTGACATTCTGTCAGTGTGTGTAGGTGTAAAGGTGTACTGGTGTATATTATTCAAAACAAAAATAAAGAGCAGTAGACATAAATATTCCATTTGAAGGGAGCAATGTTCTCAGCAGAGGTGGAGAGCAGATGATATCTTGGCTCTGTCAATCCACTGGAGTGGCCAAAACACTCAAGCTAGAAGAGAAGAGGAAGAAGCATGTGCCAAATTGGCACATAATCATTCTCCATTTGAGCAAATGAGAAGTAACATCCAGAATGTGGATCCAGGAATATCCTCCAGAATAGCTCTCTAGTTTCGCTTCTGCTCCAGCTGCACAGCTGTGCCCATCTCTTTTTGAAGTGGAATCATAGGTATTAATGAAATATTTTTCCTATAGTAAGAACTTTTGCTTCTGTCTAATAATTAGGGAACAGAGATTATAGTTACATCTAGATTCATTATTCAAATTCTAATTTATTGATAACATGAGCTTTTCTACGTCACAGATCAACAAAGCACATAGAACAGCATGGTACGTTGTACAAAATGTGTTAGGAAAAAATCAAAATTACAGTTCTTCAGTTTTTCTAGTCCCTCGTAGTGGCACCTGATTCATTTCCTTAGGTATTGGTTATCCCCCTTCTTAACTGAAGAGATAGCAGTAAACTCAGTCTAAGCGTTTAAATTTCTTCTTGAATGTTCTTAGGCACTTTTCCTACCATTAGCTAGAGTCAGTTTCTAGATAGCTATAGAATTAAAAAGGCTTTATTCCTGTAAATTTTCTGGGATAGAACAGGTCAGGTTCTCATCAATCCCTCCCCCAGGCTGCTGGCACAACTCTGACATTTGTCTTTTTCGTTGTTATCTTCATCATATTCAGACTCAAAAGTTGCAGCCCTAAAGATCAGACTTTTGCCATCCCATCCTTTAATGGATGCTCCTCTCCCTTTTCCTCTAAATATTCTAGAACTATGTGCTGTAAGAAAGAAATTACATGTTTAAAAAAAAAATGCAAGCCTGTGATCAGTGGTACGCCCTATTACAACATGGAATGTAAATTTAAAAACAGCTACATATATAGTCAATGGCTCACATGTAGTTGGCTTGTAAATGAAAATTAAAATCTGTATATCACAGGACATTTCAGTACTTGCACATTTAAAAGGCTATGGCTGCATAGCCTAGATTTCAACATTTTGTTTCAATTGAAAATGCCCGTAAAAGTTATGGTAAGATTTGGAGAGCTAGTATTAGGAATAGAAGCTATTTTATAGCAGAGTGTCATTAAACCATTAAAATATATATTCTATGATATTAAGAGGGACAAGACTTTCCCAAAGGAAGTGTACAAACTCTGATCTGCCCAGGAGGAGGTATGGGCACCAGGGCAGTTGTCTCTTGGAGTTATGCTAAGAAAGCAAAACAGCAGGAAAGCCACCCATGCCAGAGGAGTTGCAGTGGCATTCAGTTTTAAAGGTGTGAAGGAGTACTGAGCAAACAGAGAAAATGGAAGGCACCTCAAAAAGAGTTTTTCAAAAGCCTTTCTTCTATTGGCTTTTATGGCATGATAGGGAGTTCTGGGATTTCCCTGCCCCGTGCCCCTCCTCCTTCCCCCCCTCCCCCAAATTCTTAAAAGAAGGTGCATGTATGTGTGTTGGGACATTCATAAAACAAAAGTTGTCCTTAAAGCCACATAAACAACAAACAGTGTCAGTGGTAAACCGTTGCCCAAGTAACTTCTCTGACACTTTTCTCAATGTGAAGGAAGGGAGTAACGTAGATTAAAGGGGCTAAATTCAGTGTAGCATAATGTACCACTCTTCAGCCTTTTGCTCACATTGACAAAGAGCAGAAGTTCAGTTCTCAAGCTTATTTGTCAGGAGATCAGGCTAATGAAGATTATATAAAGATACGTAGACAAAGCCACTTCTATTTGCAAATATATAGTCACAGATGCACAGCAAATTCATGCATTTCTGTAGATCTGCTGCTACCATTTTTCCCTTAGAGCTGAGTTTTGAGTAAGCATTTTATAAACATTTTGAACAGAAAATATCAAAACCAAGAATATTAAAACAATACTTTTATTTGCATACAAACATTCTTGGTGTTCCTTAAGATAGGGGAAAACATATCTGTATTAAACATTGCATTAGTGATTCTGGTTTCAGAAGTCATTAGCTGTAAGCATGCAGAAATAAATGTGAATTTTTTTCTAACTAGCTATTAGCTGAAAATTATAAATGAAGGAACTTCTGCAATAGATCTTATTCTTAGGAGTACATATTTTGAACAGGAAGACTTTTACATACAATGTATGTAATACTTTTAAATACAACGGTATTCATTGCATTAGTGATTCTGGTTTCAGAAGTCATTAGCTGTAAGCATGCAGAAATAAATGTGAATTTTTTTCTAACTAGCTATTAGCTGAAAATTATAAATGAAGGAACTTCTGCAATAGATCTTATTCTTAGGAGTACATATTTTGAACAGGAAGACTTTTACATACAATGTATGTAATACTTTTAAATACAACGGTATTTTGTAAGCATAAAACCAATGAAAAACCAATGAAGTTGCAGCAGAGTTGCTGTCAATGTTTTATGAAGAATGCATGATATGTCAGTGTACCTGTCACAGTTATCTGCTTACTTTCAAATTAGCTTTTTATAATGACTAAACAGAATATTATTGAACCAAAGCAACCCAGGGTGAGTAATACTGAAGTATTAGGTTGTTGATAAATGGCGTGGTAGTACCTAGAATATTGTATATGTCAGATATACAATATCCGTGTATGCTGTGTTGAAAGTAAAAAATGCTTGCCTTTATTGCCTCGGGAGTCTGCTTTAGGAAATGAACTACGTAAATGACTATTGGGAAAGAAGGTAGTCTACTTAGTACACTTTGAAAATGGCTCATTTCTGTGGCAAGTTTGTCTAAAGAACTATAAACAAAAAGAGCACATATTCAAATATGTAAGTGGAATATATACCCATAACAAGTGTAACTATAGCAAAGCCAATTCCACCAAGATTTCTAGATCAAGCAGTATGGAGAATACTGGTAGAATACCGGCACTTGCTTCTGTCTTTGGGTGTGACTTTTGTGCATAGTTTCAGACCCACAGAAAAAATCATGTTCTTATTGTTTGTAGTCAGTCAGGTGGACGAGTATTCTTTTAATAATATAATTAACAAGTCTTGTATACTGGGTGGTGTTACAGTGTCCTTAACAAGTACTTTAGAATCTGGAGAGAAATGAAAATATCTTCCCTTTGCTGGGTACCTTTTATGCAAACTCTTTCTAAATGCCAGGATTAATTCTCTGAGATTGGCCCTTGTCGTACCTTCTATAGAGGCATTAGGAAGGTTTTAACCTAAAACTACCATGCAGATAGAAGAGAGGTTAGAGGGTGAGGTAAACAAGAGCAATATATTTTAGTTATTATCCAGTAGCCCACCGATAATCATTGCATTCAATTTTAGGTTAGCAGGGGCTATCCTGGCAAAACGAAAGAAGAAAATATATACAATAACATTTGTGCAGCCTTCTTTTACTGTTCAGAAATGGAGCAATGAACAAGCAAAAAGGAGTCACCTAGGAATTAGCACATTAGATTTCATCATACCAGAAATGGCAGTTGCTATGATTTTCTGACAACCTCCATGGGAGGAGCTGAAAATCTGACTGATGTTCCTATGGGGGAGTTATGCCGTTCTTGGTAGTTTTCCCTATAGTTTTCTCTATAATGTAACATCATGTTGCAACTAAAAAAGATTCAGAATGTTTCCCCCCTTTCTTCTAATAATCTAACAAATTAGATTATTAAAATCTTCTAATATTATTCTAATAAAGAAAAGAACAAGATGCTTTCATCTTGTTAAACCTAATAGCAGTCACAAATTGAAAAGCCACGATCTATGTAACTTACAAAGCTTCAGGCTTTAACTAGTATCTATACTGGATACAGCCAACTGACTATTCCCAAACTATGCAGCTCTCCAAGTTGTAAATGCAGGTCCTGCCAAAATTCTCAACATACAACTGCTATGAAAGAGAAGAAGCATTCCAGAGTGTCTATAGCCCTTGGATGCCCAGACAATCATTAGTAGCTAGCTCCCATCCACACCTAGCAAAGTGTGCTTCTAAGGGGCAGCAACACAACGGAAAAAGCAAAAGAACAGCTACAATTTTAGTATTCATTATTTTTATCAGAACTAATGTTATCTGTTGAATAATTTGACAAACTATTTTAGCTTTATTGTTTGTTATATACTGTTATGTTATTGTGGCAACACAAAATGATACACAACCAAATTTAAAGTTCTTGTTTTCTTTTTTGGGAGTGAAGATGATAATTATTAATCCCTTTAATGAACAAAAAAATAACCAAACCATAATAGGTGGAAATGTATTTGTGTGGCTGCAATATACCATTTGATATATTAGTAATAATATTCACAATAAACATATCTGTGACACTAACTTAATCACTTTAAACTCTTGAACACTGCATTGTTATCTTCCTAGCTTTTGGTTTGTAGAAAGTTGGAGACAATATTCTAAACCAAAAATGAAAGCCCACCCCTCAGACACTGTCCTCCTTTTTTTTTTTTTTTTTTTTGCTTAGCAACCTCCTGGGTATCCTAAACCTGTGTAGTAATGAGCTTTTGATGGATTTTTTCTTCAATGAATTTAGTCTAGTGCTTTTTGACTGCAGATAAACCTCTGACATTTGCAAAAATCTGGAGCAATGAGTTTGACAATTTAGGTGTATACTGCATGAAAAACATTTTCCTGAATATAGCTTATATTCAATAAGTTCATTTCCTACCCTAGTATTTCATGCATTATGGGAAAGAGTGTATCATCATTTTGTATTCCATTTCAGTTAATAGTCCTCATTTGACCCATATCTGGAACACCGATATAATTCAAGAAGTTCTGTACACCATCCTATTTTGCATATTAGGTTTTTTTTAATAGGATTGATGATTTTTATTAAAAAAGCAAACTTACAACCACTCAAAAACCTGGGTGCACAGTTTACTCATAATGTAGCATAACATACTTCTCTCAGGCGTGACAAGGTGCCCAGTGACAGCAACATGACATTCCCCATACAGTCTCCCTCTTTACATCTGTCATCGCTACTGTGAAGAATGAATACTTCACAGTATTCATATTCAGAAGGAGAGGAGGGGGAAAGACTGACAAATAGACAGGTCACATTGCAGACTCTTCTTGACAAATTCTCAGAGGGGTGCTGTGTCAAACCTCATGTCATGATCTGCATCAGTAGCCAATACACTAGCAGACCAGGAGGGGAAACAAAAGGTCATATCTGTGGAAGTGATGGAAGATTATTGTTTTGCTCTCTCCTTGCGTCCTTCACTGGGATGGTGGATCCATCCGATAAACATTTTCGAATATAGCTTATATTCAATAAGTTCATTTCCTACCCTAGTATTTCATGCATTATGGGAAAGAGTGTATCATCATTTTGTATTCCATTTCAGTTAATAGTCCTCATTTGACCCATATCTGGAACACCGATATAATTCAAGAAGTTCTGTACACCATCCTATTTTGCATATTAGGTTTTTTTTAATAGGATTGATGATTTTTATTAAAAAAGCAAACTTACAACCACTCAAAAACCTGGGTGCACAGTTTACTCATAATGTAGCATAACATACTTCTCTCAGGTGTGACAAGGTGCCCAGTGACAGCAACATGACATTCCCCATACAGTCTCCCTCTTTACATCTGTCATCGCTACTGTGAAGAATGAATACTTCACAGTATTCATATTCAGAAGGAGAGGAGGGGGAAAGACTGACAAATAGACAGGTCACATTGCAGACTCTTCTTGACAAATTCTCAGAGGGGTGCTGTGTCAAACCTCATGTCATGATCTGCATCAGTAGCCAATACACTAGCAGACCAGGAGGGGAAACAAAAGGTCATATCTGTGGAAGTGATGGAAGATTATTGTTTTGCTCTCTCCTTGCGTCCTTCACTGGGATGGTGGATCCATCCGATACACCTTATCTTACAATTAGGAATCTAACACTTTCGGGAAAGATTTCGTTCCATTTTGTAGATTTCTTTTTGGTGTTTGTTCAATGCCTGACAAAATGAGGACTGATCATACGAGTCTCTGACCATATGTATAATAAAGTCAAGGGAATACATCTGTATTACACAAATAAGTGCTCTGTTAAAGATAATTTCCAGTTGTTATGTCAAGTAACATCTTGTGAGGCTACAGGCTAAAGGTTTTTGTTTTTTTTTTAAATAATGTCCTTTTTCAAGGACTGGGTGGTGACAGATTTAAGAACTAATCATTGTGGAGAAAGAACTTAATTTGTTATAAACTTCAATAAGTTTCCAAACATTTCCTCCCACCCCAGCTTTCTGGCTCTCTACTGCCCAGCTCTATCATGAGGGGTTTAGAATTTTTAGTTGCCTGCGTAGTGTTTGACTCTTAAGAAAAGTCTTCAATAATGTGATATCAATCCTCACAAAGAATTGGGGATATGTCTGGACTTTATTTCTATTCTTTCCTCAACTGTTTTTGTCACAAGGAAAAAAAGATGCAGTTAAACAGAGCATAATTTGCTAGATTTCTTGGCAGAAATGCTGTTCTGTTACATGAATTTCAATGCAGAACAAAACATTTTGTCATGTTCTTAACTTTCTGAAGAAAATCAGAAATTACTGGTGTGATTCCATCTTGAAACAGCTTGTGTCATAAGAGCTAAGAAAACAAGGATCCTTGTATCATTCAGTCTCTGCGTGAACTCTTTCATCATTTAAACCTGTCCTATTTGCCTGCCCCTGTTTTTCGTTCTGACAGGTATAGCCAATAGTTAGGAATAATATGTAAAAGAGTATGTTAGAGCAAAACTCTTTAGGAATATTTCTCTCTCATAGATTTACATTTATTTAGGTAGATTTATTTTCCATGGTTTGCAGAATGTCCAGTCACATCCTAATGGTTATTCAAAAACAGTGCAGTATTCTTGACTACATAACACAGTAAACATAAAAAAGCAATTTTTTTCAATAAGTGTATACAACAGATACTCCAAAAACATTTCTCACTGAATTTTGCCTTTGGCAAAATGTAATCTAATGGCAAAATGGGTTATTGAAACATTAGAAAGATACAATTACCCAGCTATGTCATCAACCATCAACTGTTCCATGACAGGCAGCCTTGAAACTAATCAAGTCTGTGCTGATGTCGATACAAAGATGTTGAAGGGCTATCCCGAGAAAGAATCTAGTAATAAAATATCAGTACAAGGAATATTGTAGTTATTCATTATGGTATCTTGCAACAGGTGTTTCATGATGACTTTTTACTCCCAGGAAAGGAAGAACATGTAATCCCTAAAGTTATTTGAAATGTTTCTTTTGCTGCATTGTTGTACTATGCATTCGGAGCTCTCATTGAAAACTTATCAGCTTATTGAAACAAGCATTACTGAAGTGAACATTTAAATTCAGTATCACATAAAACACAATGAGCTATTTATAAAGCTATATAAAAGGAGAATGTAAAGAAAGAAGATAATGAACCATCTGTGAAAATGAGTTTGACTGCCATGACTTCTGGTCTTGTTAATGTCACCTGTGCAGGCAGAATTAAGATTGAAGATGTTGGTGAGGAAAAAGAAGTCTTATGGTATTTGAGGGATAAAGGGGTGGATCTAGAAAATTTTGTTAGCCAACTAGCGAGCTTAATATATGTGGAACTGGGGCAAGATTTACTGCCATTTTTAAAAGCCTGTACGGAATCATTCCCTTTGGGTTCCTAAACAAACTCTGCAAAGACAGCACTCAAAAAAATTCAGAGGAGACTAGAGTGAAAAAGAGCAGAGAGTTTGATGAGGAACAGATACAAACTGGAACTAAAGAGCCCCACAGTTTAACAAATCATCCCCAAAACCAGACAGGAGCCTCATCATCTGCATACCCTTGTTATCTGTGAAACCTCAACAGAAATGGATTATGCAGAAATCGCGGTATGACAGCACATATAGTTTGCACCACTGGCTGAGAAATGCATTTCTCTGGCAGAGACCTTTGTTGCTTGGTTGTGTTTTGAGTATTTTGTGTGACCAGTGTTCTGTTCTTCCTTATGGGTGCAATTGAGCAGGTGCACCACTTCTGTGAGTTAGAAGTGTATTCGGGTGGTGATTAAACTAGTGTTTTCCTAAGGGTATCTGGTTTTGCACATAATGAGACAATTGTTCAGATATTTGTGAAAATGCCAGTTGAATTGGGAAGCAGTTTAACCACTTCCCCAGGAGCCCAGATGCTCCATCTGTCTGCTCGGGAAAACATGTGGGTATGGTTAACAGTTGCCAATATTGTCCAGTTCTCCATATGTCACCACAGTGTTAATGGGGTCACTTCACTGTGCTGGGAATCCACCTACCTTGAGATAAATTTATAGCCATATCAGCTGAATGCTTGCTTTGGAGCTACTTTTGAAATGGGACTTAGGACTCAGTAATTTAGAGCCTTTTTTTCCACCGATTTGTGCTATATCTGGTTTGTTCCAAACTGGATTAGCTGCAGGATTGTTTGTTTGCTCTTATCCTGTAAAAAGACAAAACCAAAACCAAACCAAAAACCAAAATCAAAACCAGCTCTGAGTGAAGTTTTTGCTGAATTCAGCTCTGTGGTGTTATGCACTAAAAATTCACATCTTGAGAACTGCTTACAGTTCTGGTCTCAGTGTTTGATGGAGGACATAGCAGAGGTAGGGAGAAGGTACAGGAAAGTATAAGAAAGAGCAATTAGTGTGATCGAAGGGATGGAATAGCTTTACAAAGTGAGACTGAAAGGTCTTGGTTTGGAGAGGAGAAGGCTAAGAGGGGATATGTCTCAGGTTTATAGAATCATGAAGGTGGTAGATAAGGTGAATGCCAGACAATTATTCACCAAATCCCACCACACTTTAGAGATTTCAGAAAAACTAGTCAGAGATTAATTTAAAACCCACTTTCCAGACTTTTGCTGACACTCCTCAGGCTGGTCTGAGAAGGTGGCTGGGCTGTGTTTGGCCTGAGCTGGGTTTAGCAGGCAGTTTCTGTGGGACAAACAGCCCCTGGGGATATGATGGGGGCTGTAGGGTCAGCCTGCACCTCTTCCCTGGGAGCAGGGGCAAGGGAGATGTCTGGGTAAGAAAGTACATAAAGATGATCCAAGACTGAGAAGAAGGAAACTCCAGCATAAATATCACAGTTCCTCCCGACAAAGACCTAGGGATGACAATGACTTGTCACAACCTTCCCCCCTCACCCAGTTTTTGAGGAATACTGATACTATCAGGTATAGGATGCAGAGGGACATAGGAAGGGTGAGCATAACACCAGGGAAGAGGGTTGGATGCTAGGAAGGGTTTTTTAAAAATATAAATAATTTTAACTATTATTATTAAAGATTTCTTGATTTTGATAATTTGAAGTACTAGAAAGCTAAAACATTAATTGAAGTGTTTATAAATTATTGGCTCCATATATGACACATTCCCTTTTTGCTCATTCCAAGGTTTTGGGTGTGACACTGCCTCTCCTCCCAAAGTCCTTCTGCGCAAAAAGATGTGAGGGAGAGTCTGGTGGTGGCAGGTGCTGTCTCTCTGCGAAATGTGAGTCATGTCCACCAAAGTGATATAAGTTGCAGCTGCAACCCATGTCTTTGGATACTGCTAAAGGTTGTTTGGTCCAGGTGCTCATGACTGTGGAGGTGGCCATAAAAATAATGGTGATTGCTGTAGTCTTGATGAAGGAAGGTTCCAGCAGATGTATTTGATTCTTCTTGGTCTAGGAAAGGTGGTGTAGGAGAAGAACCTCTGCAGGAACTGCTGCTCCTGCTGGTGTTGTGCTCAGTGGGGCCTTCAAACAGACCCAGAGAAAATGAGGAATCGGTCCTTCTCTCCCCACACTTCCTGTGGGTTCTGGAGTGTGCGTGGGCATGGACAAGCTAACGTAGCCAGGCTAACATGCTCCTCCTAAGTACTGTCTCGTATATGGTGGTAGTGTTGTGACTGCTGGAGACAGAGTACTGGGCTAGAAAGACCAATGTTTAGGGCAGTAGCACATTTCTTATGATTTTGCTCCTGTTCATAATTCCTATAAATTTCATCAGTGCAGTATATTAAGATATGTTAAGTTCATAATGGGAGCTAAAAGGGACACCCATGCCATCTGCTATGATGATCTCAAAATACAGATTATTAACTATTGTCTAACTGACCTGGGAAAATACCTTGGCCAAATAAGTGTATAAAGCTGATTACTCCAGAAAAACATGTCTTGAAAGTGCAAAGTCTATGTCTTCTTCAGTATAGTTGCTTTTAAAAACATATGCAAATATTTCTTGGAAAATAAATTACTGAAAGCATTTAGCTGAAGCTTGGCAATTAAATGTACTTACTAGGAAATTAAATATATGACATTCTAAAACTATACTTAAGATGTGATGTTGGTTTAGTTTATGTACTGAAATCAGACCTCTGGCTTGTCAGCTGTTTCCATGAAAATTAATTCACAACAGGTGACTTCCTTGATTTTGCAAAGTAAAAGTTCTTAAGTTCGTAAGTGGAGTCCTTGGATGTTCTTTCTGTGGTCTACTGCTGTTTTATTTGTTTAATTAATTAATGACTGTGCCCTTTGTTTCTCCTTAGGCAAATAACTGGCAAAATAGCTATTGCACGGACACTGAGATTCTTAGGTCTGTTTCTTGATAAAATAGTCATCACATGCATTTGAGGAATTTTAAAGATCAATGAATATATTGGTCATATACATATATATCACACATATAGATATACATATCCACATATACCCCTACATATATAGAGAGACAGAAACAGAGAACATACCACTTTCTTCAGAAAAAAATGAGTTGATTCTCTTTTTTAAACAGAGTTAAATTGTGGGGATCTCACTTCCAATAATCATTTACCATGGTAAGGAAACCACTGTCTCCTTTTCATTAGCTCATGTATAATGCAGCAGCAGACCAATAAGAGATAAAGCAAAGTCATTGAATCACAGCATTTTTGTAGCTATATAAAAAAAAGTTAATCAGGAGATTAGAATGTAGACACCAAGCAATGTTCATATTATACATGTCATAGTGACATTTATACCCATGTATTTCACCAGTGCTGCATTTTTTGTTTGATTTCTTCCATTACAGGATTTGTACATATAGATTTTAGCTCTGTGAAAAGCTAAGTGTCCTAGAAACTGATAAAACTGCCTGTGAGTTGGGAGGGAGAACTGCTTGTGAAATAAATGGTGATGATTTATCAATAAGAAAGGAGGAATAAATCAGATATTTATTTATACACCAAATAAACAACTAGAATTATGCCATTTTAGTCTAGTGGCTAGAATAGTAGTTTTATAGCTAGACGGTAAAGACATTTTTTTAACTCTACCTGTCTCAAAGTGTAAGTGCTCCACCAAAGGTACAGGTGATTACACAGTTTAGAATACAAATTTATCTTCCTTGGAAAGCTATCTGTCTGAAAATAACATTAAAAGAACCAAGTATTAAGTATTTCATAATAGATTATGTTTCTATATAATTGTTTTAATAATATTAGAATAGTTTATTCTTGACATTTTACTATCCATTATATATTTTTTTGTTGTTGTTATGGAAATCAATGTTTTGTAGCTTTTTATTACTTCAGTGGTTTTTTGTGTGGTTTTTTTTTTTATTATTATTTTTAAATAGTTTCATAGGTGCCATTGGGTCGGTAGCTTTTATGTGAAGATTATTTCAGAGCCCAAGGAAATGATTAAAACAATGAAAAGACTTTCCAGAAAAAGAAAAATGACAGAGCAGCATGCCAGAAGATAAGATTTGGCAGAAATCAGGTGACAAACTGCTTGCTCAGCAGCTGAAAGTCTCCTTCGTGTCCCTCCCATGTGCATGACGCAGCCTGGGCAGTGAGGGGCTGAGCGGGTGCATCGGGAGATGTGGCTGGGAGCTTGTTGGACGCAGCTCTGCATTCCCCATCCTGTGGTTTCTCTGTGCTCCTGATCGCCTGTGCTGTCGGAAGATGTCTCAGGGAGAACGGAGCTGTGTGAGATCCTGGCACGCACTGTGGGTGACAAGCATCTGAAAGCTTACCCTATGCTGACTCTGAACTGCCACAAAGCCATTCCCCTGCTGCCACCTCTCCAAAAGTTCTGCATGGGTCTGCATGCGACCAGGGAAGGTGAAGCACCGCATGTCCAGGTGCCTTCCTATTTTCTCATTCTGCAACATCCTGTCAAAACACTAATGAAGAAAAAAATGATACAAAGTTGAGTGAGATCCTGAACCCAGAAACAGAGATGAAAACCTCTGTATCAACACCTCGGTCCCCTGGGCCATCTGATCTCTTTTAGCAATCTGCGTCTATCCAGCATGATGTCACCTTTCTTATCTCCTTACAGCCTGGTGGTAGCTGTTACAGGCTCGTCTTTCTGTTGTTGCTACCACGGTTTCCTTATGCTTTCACTGCTTTCTTATGCATTTCTTAGCTACAGTAGGAGCCATTTTGACACATTTAACCTTTAAAAATAAATCATGTTTTCATTTTTGAACTTTAACACTGTACATTTTGGAGAACCTTAGACTAATAGTCTGGAATTTCTTAACAAATCAAATCCTTACTTAGGAGTTGAATCTTCTACAGCAGTTAAACCATAAAAATCCTTCTGCTCCTACCCAATTTTTTTCTTCTGATCTTAACATTTGCAGAAACACTGATTTTTGAACAGCGGAGTGCACAATGTGGAGAAGCAAAATATCTTGAGAGTTTGTAGACAGTACTGTTATCTTTTAGGTAGGCTTTATAAACAATATGTGGTTCACCAAAATAGTTCTATAAAATTCTCTGTTATTACCAACTTTTATTGCCATTGTCTATACCAAACAGCAACTTTGACATGGGACAAAATAATTTCTTTAAAGGGTGAGAAGAGACCCAGCTCTTCCCCCTAGACCTACTTTATCTATTTTCCTAATGGCAGGTTTTTTTTATAATAATATTTTTTTTTTTTTTTTCCCCCCTCTTTTTCATCATATCTTCATGTTTTAGAAGAAGCAGCTTTATAAAATCCTAAGATTAAAGCTCTTTCAGATTTATTATTTATTTAAGAAAAAATTCTTCTTAAGTTCATAAAATGTGTGAACTCAGGCAGACAGCCTGTTTGAAATTACATTAGATACTTTGAGACACCTGAAGAGGTATGAGAATTTATCAAAGACCTGAACCTGCCAGGACTGGGCACACAACAGGCTCTCTCTACCCTCTCATTTTGAGTTAAAGGAAGGGAAGATCACTCAGCACTTCAAAGGATCTCAGGCTCTCAGGCTTTGTGGATAAACAAATCAGTGGCCCAGTTCTGCTTGTGTACAACTCAGTGAGAAGAGTCAGGAATATTTTTTTTTTAAAAGAAAATTTATTTTAAAATTCACTATTTTTTTATAACCTAATTCTGTTGATGTAGGATAGAGACAGTACACTTGCATAAATAGGACACGTCTGGTTCAATTAAGTTGTTTCTGAGCTATGAGAGAGACTTACCCTTTTTTTTCTGTCTCATCCACATGTATTGGTAGAACTCTAAATTTTGTGTGTGTAGGCTTTTTTTCCCCCTGAGGTAATACTGAAATGCTCAAAACAGGCCAAGCATTTTTTAGTTTCACATAGATTTTTATTACTGTTCGCTTTCTTCAGTCTCTTTATTTCATTGTGATTAGCATCTTCTAATTTTAAAAGAATGCATTATGAGTACCTAGGTGAATCCATTGTAGTACATTCCCAAGACCTATCTTATTAATGACATCTTTAATTTTGAAAGTCAGAATGCTATCAGTTGCTTTCATTCTACCCTCTGTTTTCAAGGTGCCTTTATCAGGTGTGGTGGGGCTGTCCGTGGCACTGTCTGTTTTCTCTTGCCGAGCCCCTGGAGGACCTCTAAGCTATCTTGTGCAGC
Source organism: Aptenodytes forsteri (assembly GCF_000699145.1). Lineage (NCBI taxonomy): Eukaryota > Metazoa > Chordata > Aves > Sphenisciformes > Spheniscidae > Aptenodytes > Aptenodytes forsteri. Next base: position 3,236,294 of record NW_008795695.1, read on the forward strand.
CATTTTATGTTCGAAGTATACTATAAATTGAGATAGCAAAATATTAAAATATAAAAATATCAATATAATCAGTAAGCACTTCTTCCTCAAATATTATTTACTTTAAAAATTTACTCCAGCAACATAGTAGCTTATGTAAAAGTATATAATGTCAGTCTGGGCTATACAATAATACTTGAAATGTGTACCTAAAGAAAAGTTAATCCTGTGTGACCATAAAGAAGCAGAATGCATAGGTAGCTTATGAGACACTGTAGTTTATATTCGGAAATCTAAGAACTAAGCTTTTACAGTTGGTGTACCCCAAGCAACCATAAACGATATCCAAAGACTAAATAACAGATACCATCTTTCTATAGAAAGAACTTTTAAACAAAATACATGCCTATTTTTTAATGAACAAATATCTACGACATTAGTTGACACGCCTGAGGGATGGGACATGCCATCCAGACGGGACCTGGACAAGCTCAAGAAGTGGGCCTGGGTGAACCTCATGAGGTTTAACAAGGCCAAGTGCAAGGACCTGCACCCGGGTCAGGGCAACCCCCGGTATCAATCCAGGCTGGGGGATGAAGGGATTGAGAGCAGCCCTGCCGAGAAGGACTTGGGGGTACTGGTGGAGGAAAAGCTGGACATGAGCCAGCAATGTGCGCTCGCAGCCCAGAAGGCCAATCGTATCCTGGGCTGCATCCAAAGAAGCGTGGCCAGCAGGTCGAGGGAGGTGATTCTGCCCCTCTACTCTGCTCTCGTGAGACCCAGCCTGGAATACTGTGTCCAGCTCTGGAGCCCTCAGCATAAGAATGACATGGACCTGTTGGAGCAGGTCCAGAAGGGGGCCACAAAAATGATCAGGGGGATGGAACACCTCTCCTGTGAAGAAAGGCTGAGAGAGTTGGGCTTGTTCAGCCTAGAGAAGAGAAGGCTTTGGGGAGACCTTATTGCAGCCT
>NW_008795695.1:3238468-3253208 GCF_000699145.1 Aptenodytes forsteri
AAAAGATCACTAGAATCAGAGTGACATTTTAAAAGATACATTTAATGGTTTTAGCTCCAAATTTCACTGTATATTATTGATTTTGCAGAGACTCACATACTTATAACCTGAACTTTTCATATAAGACAGTGCTAGGGCAGAGGCATACATAGGAATCATAGTTTTGAGCCTACTTTAGCATTTGAATATTACTTATTTCAGTTATTTTATGAATGTTATTTTATATGAACCTTCACTCAGAAAAGTCAGAAAGAAAAAACATATGATATTTTTGTTCAGCCAAAATGTTTGAATTATGTCATAGAACCAGTTTTGGTTAATAACAAGGTGCAAGTTTAACTTGCAATAATAATAATATAACCCCAGTAATGATAAAAATGCAATGGAAGTGACTTGTGTAAATAAAAACTACCTTAAGGTACTATTGTGGTTGAGAATTGCTTAAAATGAGATTGCAACATAGATAAAATGAGACCTAAAGACATCTAACAGGTTTATTTTCTTCAAATCTTTCCCCAGTGTGATGTTTCTGGATACTTAGCTCCATTGAGATAAAAAAGGACTTTCTTTTTAGCAGGAAATGATCGGCTTATTGTGAACTTGTGCAATTGTAGCTACATGCACTTCATATTCTCTCTGCTGTGCAGAACTGAAGGTCTGTTTTTATTTTTCCTGATTATTGTTTCATCTTGTTCAGATTTTACTCCTTAATTTTTTTCTAAATTTGATTTACTTTATTATCATCTTCTGCTTTCCACTTACAATATTATGCTTTTTCCAAATAAATTATGTTGGCCAATAATGCTCTTTTACATGTTTGCATTCAATAGAGGAGGAAATGCTTTTAGCTTTGAGTAGATACATTTCAAAGTACTTAAAATAATTTGGATGACAGTAAAGTTAAAGTGCTTACTGGCTAATGAACATGCAATCTGAATGCTGTCTTCAGTTTAGCTATCACTTTTGAACTAGTAAGTGGCTAACCTTACCCATATGCAAATGGCTATGCAGAGATGAAGTTAGTAACTAATGCTGGATTGTATCTTGATGAATTTAGGTTGCATTCTACAGTGATGCTTTGTACATGTTTAGAACCTTCTTTTCAAGTCAGTTTGAAAATAGTAAATGGAGTATTTGCTGCTGCTTTGATTTTTGAAGATACATTTCTCATGGCATAATGACATTAGAAACCTAGGAAGGTTTTGAACCTAGTACCACAGAAATCAGTAACAAGGCTCCCAGTGATGATATGATGCAAACCAATGGATTCTGAACAAAAGGAAAGAAATAAGAAAGCTGGGGAAAAAAAAAAAAAAAAAAAAAAGAAGCTGTGGAGATGATAGAAATTAATTCAGTTGAGGTAGAAGTTGAGGTTTGAGTTTTTCATTGCAAAGCTCTAGAGATTAGACAAAACTTGCTACTGAATTCTGAAAGCAATGAATATCTGATATTTTAACAAATCTACACAATGCTACAATGACTGGAAGGCAACAAGTAAATATGTGTTAGTCTGACTATAATAATGTGCAAGACTTCAGGAGAGATTTTTAGTTTACAAATAGTTGAAGAAATTAAGACAAATTGACAACTTTACAAGACCCTGACAAAAGCATTTTTGCAACTCTGTAAAATTCATTCTTGCCCAAGAAAGGCTATTTCACAGTGGAACAGATACGGTCAAGGAAACAAGCAGAAAGGAGAGCCTTTTTATGGTTGGAAAATGTACTTTTTTTTTTTAATTTAGCAAAAAGAGAAAGATGTTTGCTGACTGTTATATATTGGGCAAGGAGAAAGTGAGATGAGGGGCCAGAAGCTTTATTAAAAGAAATTATTAACACAAGAAAAGAAAGGAAAATTAAATTATTTAAATTAATGTGGAAATGAATACAGCTTTGTAACCACCAGAGCCATGAGCTTTTATGAGAATTGCCTGTAAAAGAACACTTTGAAAGTTGGGCTTGACCCAATTGTGTAGAGGATTATATTAAGATATTTATTTGTAATAACGAGGGGGTGGTTGGAGACAGTGATTTGTGGAGGTTGGGTGGCAGGAAATCTATTTCAGTTCCACTTTTTTATATCTCATAGAGGAACTTCTGGGTCTGTTCTAGCAAGTTGCTGATGTGATGGTAAGAAAAAAAAAAGGAAACGTATTTCTGAGAGCCCTTTTTGTTTGATAAATTACTGACATTTTGCATCCAAGTTTGGGATACCATCAGGGCATGGGTTAAATAGAGGATCTGTAAGGAGTTAGACAACAAATATGTTTTTACAGTCTCTAACAGAAAAAAAAAAAACACCTTCCAAATGATTCACTGTTACTGTAGTAAATTTGGAGACTAGGGAATAATAGCTGGGTGGCAAGTTGTTCATTTGTTCTGGCTATGTGTGGTCCAATATTATATACAATTTCCACCATTTCCAGGGAAGAATTCCTGGGAGATAGGAGTGCAGTGAATACATGATGAGACTATTTTTCTGCGTTCTGCTGTGTTACAAGTGTGTTTGCCTTTGCATTTCACCAGACTCACTCTGAAACTGCATATGGAGGATAAGTTCCATTTGCTCCCTCAGGTTTTTCCCATTTGATTCAAAAATACTAATTTATTCATCTTTTTTGAAGGAAATTATATTCATTATATTCAACTGAACTGGCAGAGCTTCATAAATAATTATTTAAAAACTTAGTAGAAATATACTTATTGAATGGATTTTTAAGAAGGATGTTAAATTCTACTGCCATTTCTAAGCCTGATAGTTTTTGGGCAGCCAAAAATTATAATTGACAGGAAATCTGATGCCATCGAAAGTAATGATAAACATTAACTTCCTTCAGTAAGAAAAGGTCTGGTCATTTTTTTTTCAACTGCTTCAATATGACAATCATATATTAAAAAAGGCATTCTTTAAAGCCATTTCTCACCTCCTTTATTATTTTGACCATCAAAACAAACACTTTTATGTTTAAGATGAAAGCAAAGTATGCTTCTGTTTAATCATTCTGAAGAGCTTTTCTTTTTAATATTTAGGCTTTCAATTGTACACATGTTGAAGTTTTATTGCAGTCAAATTCTGAAAATTTTGGGGGGCTTATATGTTAAACTTCAGGCTTTAACAGCATCCAGCAACCCAAGGCAGTACTAACACCAGTGGTTCCTCATATTTTTGCACGCAGAATCAGAAGACTTTTAGGTTGCTAGTGATATATGCATATAGTTTTACATTTCCACGAGGAATGGCTGCTAGTGGAATAAGCCACAAGTCAGGCTTATGGACAAATGCCACTAGTGTTTTCAGCTGCATTATTACCTGAGGCTTTTCCCTGTTCCTCATGTTCAAGGACAAAAGGTAGAAAATCTTTGACTCTTGTTCTGCATACCAAAGATGGAAAAGGAGCTGCAGATAAATTATATGTTAGCATCGTACATTGGGAAGGGCACCAGTACAGAGTGCAATTACATACATAGTTTATCTCATTGCTCTCACATTTAAAGTTAAGCACATTTCTGAATGCTTAATAACTAGGGCACATGAGAACTACTTCCTTGTACATTTTAAAATTTAAACCAGAAGTTTTAGTTTTATGGGAAGCTCATAATCAAGGTAGAACCCACTTGCTATTCCACATTATTCAACATTAATCTGATCTCCTTCCCATTAATATCAAAGGTAAACTACCCAGTTACTCTGTGGGAATAATATAACTTTTTTCCTAATGAACGTGAGATGAACATAAATAGAATTTCAGTATTAACTAAAATTAATAGAAGAAATATATTCTAAGTAGGTATGTTGAATTAATTCAGAATTTTTTTCCCTTTCATTATGCCTATATAGCTGCCTAAATATATATTTTATGTGATCAACAAACTGCTAATCTCACTTAATTTTGCAAAGATTAATGTTGAAGAATCTATTTTCATTCAGCCTGTGATAAGTACCATTAGAGTTTATGGGAGTTGTAGGTACAAATAGTAAAGACAGCAAAATATTTAATATTTCCTTAATTTTGATCTGTTCAAGTGTTGGCCAAGAAGCATTGAAATTTTGTCAGGGTTCACTGGTGAAATCACAGAATAAAACATGAATGTAAGATTTTCTGTTATTAGAAGAAGCAATACATTATGTTTGAGTATAAATACGTCAGTAGTTTTCAGTGAATTTTATCTTATACCCTTACTAAAATAATTTAACTTTCAAGTATACTAACTGCTGTAAATTCCTCATGAAAAAAAAAGTGTTGAGACTTCCCCATCTTTAAAGAAGACAGCAGTGTTAATGCTTGTTATGATGGACTGAAGTTTTAATTCTACATACTTAAAAGTGTAGGAACTGTATTTCTTCAAATACTATGGAAAATTAACCTTCTTTTTTTTTTTTTTTTTTTAAAATCTGTAATTAAGAATATCACTCAACTTTCTGTTTTAAAACAGTGTGTTCTCATGAGAGCTCCACAGGTTGTTTGAAATCTGGGCCTCTTCCCAGTATTTTGAAAATAATTGACTATAAAACAACTTTAATCACTTTTTTTAATAACAGCATTTAGAGATCTTATTTGGCACAAGATATCAATCTTGATGGAGCTGGAAACCAAAAAATGAACAGAAATGACCCTATAGAATTAATCTGTAAGTGTACTTACTGGCAAAATTTTCCTAATCCTTGTTATAGCTGCATCGTGCTCTATTCCCTACTACCCAGTGATGGGATCCAGTTTTATGATTTTGAAAAAAAGAGAAAAAACAAGCTTGGGTGACTGCTGTAAAATAATTTTTAATATAGAGAAAACTGAAAATACTACAAAAAGTAATTAATTGCTTCTAAATTTTCTTTAAAACAAACAAACAAAGACTGTTTGGTGGAACTGATGCTTACAAAGCCCCAGGCATGGAGAATTTTTATGAAAATTCTAATGCAATACTGGCCATAAGAGTAATAATAATGAAGCCTGCATATTTCATTTGTTTGATATATTTACCTCAGTCTCACTTAGACTCATATTGTCCTTACCGAAGTAAGAACTTTTCATCTGATACTTTATATGCTCTTTTAGTAAATACTTTATAATTATTTCTGTGTTTTCATTTTTTCTTTGACTGATTCTCTCTGGATGTTCAGAGCAGCACAATACTATTTCTTAATGGTAAAATTGCCATTGCTATAATATTACAACTTCTAATAATGAGCAAACTGACTAACCATACCTGCCCTGACCAGCTCAGTTTATCTCTCTATATCTCTCATTTTGCAAATTCCAAATATGCAAGACATTTATTTGACAATTAAAAAAGATGTGACAGACAAGGTAACTGTATTAGTTGATATTGCTTTAATGGAAATGGATTGAAACTATTAACATAAATAGCAATTTTTACTTAAATGCAGCAAATCAATGTGAGCTTAATTTTAAATGCATAAATTGTTCCAACTATTCCACAAGGAATACTAGGTAACTTTGTTTCCATGATTTTAGGATTCTGATATTAAAAACATACAAACTAAGAAAGTGTCAGCAATGTGTGGGAAGGTTGTAAGTATGGATCTAAACCAAGCATCATTCAAAAGGCTTGTCTTCCCTACATCAGAGTTGAGCTTGCAGTATTCAGTATTTTTTTCTTCCTTTATGGTGGTGGGAAGGTAAAGAGTTAGGCTACTTTGTTTTCTGGAAAAAGGTGCACAACGAATGAATTAATGGGTGAATGTGAAATATTCATTTATACATAGAAATCATCCTAACCTGGAAAAGGTCTAAAAACCTTCATTAGTGGTAGACCACACATTGAGGAATTATTTATTCACAACAGCTCCTAGATGTAGCACTGAAGAAAAATGCCCAATGATCGCTGCTGTGCTTGGTAATATGCTGAATGCTTCCTTTATAGGAAATGCACCTTCATTTACTTGACTGTCAGAGGAGCAGAAACCTAAAGGCCTGAAGTAGTCACAAGCCCTGTTTCCTCTCTAAAGTTTTCAGCTTTTTCATCCACTCAAATGTCCTTCAGTTCTCTAAGACTGGAAGCTGGATGCTGCCCGCTGCTCCCATGACACCTTTTCCTGCCCCTTCCTGTTCATGTTCTAAGGGAGCTTATCTTTTGCTGGAACATTTTAAAAGCTTCATCAGCCTACATTTGTTATTGCAGTTGAATCCTCTATCCTTCTGTTGGTACATGTCAACTATATTCTTTCCTATTTGGAAATGTTTATTCTATCTTGAGAGTCCCAGAAGAAATTTTAATAGTTGACCCTTTGGACATGTGTGTGACTCTAGAAGCATATTAATTTTGTTTCCGTAGGAGGTCTGTAGCTTTTAGCCTCATGTGACAATACCAAAAAGAGGTTAGTTGGTTGTAATTAATGTTTCTTTAACTAGGTCATCAGAGTATAAAATCTAACTTCAATGGTAATTAATTGGCACTTAAGCAAATATTCAACAACTCCCTTGTTAGTCTCATAAAGGCATCAGCTTTGTCTGTAATTATCAGAGCCAGGCTTACTCCATTCTAACAAATTTAGAAAACAGCACATGATGCATATTTCACTATGGTTTTAATTCACTTAATAATGTAGCACAGAGAAGAATTTCAAAGGGATATATAACTTCATTGGTTTTGATTTTAAATTATCATTAGTAGATCACACTTTATGACTAGATTCTACTCCAATATTCTACCAATCTCTACTAAAGGCCTAAAAACATCGTAAATTCTTTAAAATATAACTCAAATGGCTAGTATTACAAACACAGTTTTAATATATTCTAACTGATTCTTAGGAGACACCTAAGAAATAACCACCTTAGCTATTATTCAGGAGCCACTACATTATGCAAAAATATACAGTTGTTATTTTTATTCATAGGACAAGATGTAGGTTTTCTGTTTGGTTTTGCTTTTTTTTTGCCACTAAGATTGTGAACAGAAACCAGAATTGTATTAACATTATATTAATGTTCATTAATTTACTAGCTACAGTGATATTGAACTCATTTTTTGCCATTACTAGCAGAAGGCCACAGACTGAGGGATGCCCTGCCCGTGCAGGTCCCAGGGGGTGTCTGGGCTGCCCTGGCCTGAGCGGGGCTGAGCTGGGTTTACCAGGCGCCCCGTGGCCGAGTGCCCATTGCCCAGCCTGTCTGAGCTCCAGCGCTGTGAGTGCCGACGGGGAAGGGGCTGACAGCCCCAGGTGGTCCCTGCCGGACAAATGGCCCCCAGGGGTATTTGGGGGCTGTGGGGCAGCTTTCACCCCTTCCCTGGGAACAAGGGGAAGGGAGAAAGTTGGGGTAAGAAAGACAGTACATAAAATTTGTCAAGTGTTAGATGCAGGGGACATTGGAAGGGTAAGCACAATACCAGGGAAAATGAGTAGAAGTTAGGATGGGCTTTAAAAAAAAAAATAATTGAAACTGTATTGCTGTTGAAAATTTTCTATATATCATAATATGCACTTTTACACTGTTAAAACATGAATCTGAATAACAATAATTTTTTTGTTCTACATACATGTGGTGTGCTCCCTTCTGGTCTTTGCAAGATACCATGCATAAAAAGTGTTATGCGTACTTCACTAGATTGTGCTTTCAGGAAGATGTAGAATTTCTCTGCCACTTATATTATGTAAGATGCTGTTCGCACATGGTAAATAAATAGTCACAGAGGCACAGGTGCATTGAGAAATCCCACTGAAATGTTTGGCTAATGTCATTTAAGGAAATGTTTGACTTAAAATGAATTTATATGGCAAAATGAGTTGATACTCTAGATTATGTGATGATAGCATTAAGAAAAGGCACAAATACCTCTGTGGAAAAGACAGACCTTATTTCTGTTTGTAAGCTTGATTTTTAACCAAGTAGTAAGGATTCAGCTGCCGTAATGTGGTCGCTGAGTGTCATCTGAGATTCTGTAACATACCGTGCCTGGTGTCCAGCAGCTGGTACAGAAAAGCCCAGGTCTGCCATAGGCACGTATCATGTGCATACCTCGAAACCCTGGGTCTGCTCAGGGACTACGTGTTCTGGTTTGGTAGCTGAACCCCACAGAGTTTGGATTAGGATAACCAAGACAGCATTTCACTTAAAATAGTAAATGAACAGTCCTGAGGACCTCAGGAAAACCTCTTACTGGACACATTATTTCTCAGTAAAAGTAAGAGTCATATTCTGTTTAAAAATATTTGATTAGAAATAATTCTCCTTTGTTCAAATTAGCTAGTCTCTGGAGACACTAGGAACAATCTTGAGGGGGAAGACATTGGGCTGAGAAAGCATATTCAAAATAGGAACAATTAAATGAGTGCTGTCTTTCAATGCTTTTTCCTGGACTGACCACTGAGCTAACTGAGCACTTCACATAATTAAATATGCCAGCATCTCTGGTAGGCAGCCAAACACTTCTATTCTTCATAAATTTGCTATGACTCAGGGACATCCAATGAGGCTTATGGCATGAGAAAGTGTGGATGATTGTTTTTTCCAGCTGTATGACCACACAGTATATTAATACTAATGAAGTCTCTCAGATTCATCCTGCTGATGCAAATCTAAAGGGATACAATGCCTTCTTTAAGTCTGCCACCAGTATGAGTTTCAGTATTTGATAACATCAGAACTGGAGACAATCCTACGTATCCTTCCTGGTAGTCACAATTGCAGTGAAGAAGATGAACTGGTTTTCTGACATTTTAAATGCTTTGGTAAAATACTTTTCATTTTTTATTTATAAAGAAATATTTAAAATTTTTGAAAATGTAGTTCATTCTCTGTATAAATGCATATTTTAGTGAATTAATAGGAGCATCCAGTTACCATGAAGCTTACGTAGAATCACCTTACTTTATAAACCTATTTATCCTCTAGTTTTGGGTTCTTTAGTGTCCTGTGTTGATTCTTTGGTAAAAGCTGCAGGTACCAATAGGGACAATATTTGACTTAATTTGCTAATTTTATTAGCTTATTAAATGGTTTTGGGACACGTCTTTGGGACACATATCTTTGGTATTATGAATGTCTCCAGGTTTTGGCTGACCAAAACTGATTTTTTCATAGGTATTGAAACAGAATTGTTAGGCATAAAGGATCAGATAGTTGCATCTAAAAGAGTTTGTTAGCTTCTAGTTCATGCCTGTAAGTCAACAGTTTAATGCTTTTAAGATTCCAACATATACCTAAGGCTTACCAACTTAGTAGATTATTAAAAAGTCAGTTAATATTACAGACAAGCTTAGGACAGAACCGAACAGAACAAAAGAAAAAAAAAGCATGCTCTAGACTTTACTTGCTTCAAAAATATGTACAACTGAGATTTACATTTAAAATAAGGTCATGCTTGGCCATACCTTTCCATGAAATTTAACATCAAGCTTTCCCATATATATGCACAAGAAAATGAGAGTTTGGTTTTCCTTTTTTTTTCAAAGAAAACTATCCAAGCTTTGAAGTATAAAAAAATCCCATTTAGCATGGAGAGATGAAAGTACCTATGAATAAGTACACAGAACTTGTAAATCTGACATTTAAAATAAAAATACAATTCACTGTCTTGGCATAAATCAATCAGTGTGCAAAACCTTCCTGGGGGGAAGGAGGGAGGAGGTGAGAAAGAACTTTGATAAGTTAAAGAAATTTGCTGTTTAAAAACAAGTTAACAATAAAACAGCATTGAGGATGAAGAAAAATTATGTTAAGCCATCTGATGACGGGCAGAACCTTCTGTTAATATTCGCTCATATTTAAAACAAACTGTCAGTCAAGACATCAGCAGAAAGCACAGGTTCAGTTGTCACTGAGGAGACTTGGTGTTTCAGTCCCATAGGCTCCTTTTCCTACAGCCTTACTTACTGCAGTTTGCATTCATGTTTGAAGTTTATTTGAACAACAGAAGCTGTGGGTTTTTTTCCTTTGTCCTCTTGATTTTTCTCTTTATATAGAACCAGATTGGAGGATTGTTTGAAAATAATGGAGGAACTGTCTATTTATCTTGCAGTCAGTCTCTGGTTTGTACTAGTTCTATGCCCTTAGGTGATATCTCTTTTTTTCTAGAAGCTATGCTCTTGTGGAGTTCTTTACTTATGAATAGAAATTATTGGAAAACAAATATATTTTCAGTCACGAGACGTGTCCTTTTCTTTCTTTTTGAAATATTTATGTGAACAGAACTTTGTTGTAAATATATTTATAACCTCTATTACAGGAAGGGTTAATATTTACATAACACCAAAAGTCACTTTGGGGATGACTAGTGTTACAATTTTTCTTTTTAGAAATTAATTTTTTATATAGATGATAGCTGGCTTTGAATACGCTGAAGTTTATTTTTTCTGACAGAATTACTTTGATATATGCATTTCTAATAATCTACTGCTTTGAAAACACCAGTTAGCCTTAATGTGGTGTTATGGACACTGTCTACACTTATATTTGGTTATTACCTTAACTTTTTTGCTAAAGGTTTGCACTTTGTGATGTTGAAGGATGTTAAGGTGTTATTAGAGATAACATCTTAGCAATAAAGGCAAGCTAAATAAAATTATTTAAAGTACAGAAAACTCCTTCCTATCACTAATACCTTATCTCTGTGTGAATTCAGACCCCTTATTTATATAAATCAAGAAGGAAACCTAAATTTATACGCTCAATTTATTCTAAATTTATCTGCTCAAGCCAGTGCTAAAGAAAATGACCAGTATGAAGCCCAGGCTTTCTGAAACTAAAATTAAAGTTGACTTCATTTTGAATTCAGGATGAACACTCATGTCTCCCTGCCTCTATTCTCACCATTGACTCTGTCTTCCTGTTCTGTATCATCGCTGGACTATTTCATTTTCACTCTCATTAGTCTTCCCCCTTGAGAGGTATGCTTGGAATAACCTGTAGGCAGACAAGTCTCTTGAGCAGTTGATTCCATGGCAATTGCTTATAGGATGGTGTGAATAAATTCTGAACAATACCTGTGGGCTCTGGCTGAGGCAGAAAGACTAACAAAGCCACCACAGTTACTGTAAAAATATAGAAATGTTGTACCACCATCAGCAGTGTTGCCATTGTCTCACATTTAACACTGGGCTAAGTCGCGATCTTTTGTAAATGGACCGTGTAAATGTTAATGGCCATATTTTCAACAAATGTAATTGGAAGGGAATTCACTGTATCTGAGTTATATCACTGCTTTGGGGAGATGCTTGGTCATGTGGGACTTTGGCAGACCTTTATGATTTCTCTGAATCACATGTAGGTATCTGAAAACCTCTGAAGTCATTCTTCATATCTCACTGTTGGGCCCTAAGTGAGCAAGATATTTATACAGATATTTAATTTGAAGCATCTTTAGATTGCCACTAGTCTCACTGGGATTTCTCATTTATTTGCAATTTAGGTATGAGTTCGAATAACTAGAAGAGGGATTGATTGAAAAACAGCTTTAAAATACCGTTCATAAATAGATAAAACTCTGTAGTAGTAGAATCCTGTAGAACACATCCAAAAAACATGGGTGTAATTATGTGGGAAGTCCTGCACAAGGAAACATTTTTAAGGGATGAGGTTTACTGAATCTCCTCCATCCATGTTATAGTTTATAGTATGATATTTTAGTGTAATTTTTGCAATGGATGATGTTGTTTTAAAACATTTCATTCTATATATTTTCACATGGCAGAGCTAAACTTTGTCCCTAAAAAAAGAAAGCTTTTGTAATTCTCATATTGAAGCAGTCCTTGTTACACCTTTCAGTTGTCCCTCATTGAAAGGAATATTTCATATATATACATATTATATACTGACACAGTACCTAAACCCCCCATCAGCCTGGAATAACTCTCCTATGTCTTTAGAGCTATGTTTAATAACAGTTTATACAAAGTCCTGCAGAAGAGGAAGATGGTCCCTTCTTAAAAATCTGTGGCAAAGAGGGGAAAGTGTAAGGTGAAAGAAAGTAGCCTCTGTAGTGAGGTATTATGGAAACTGTTAAATTTTTCTTTTGCTTTTTTTGAGGTATATATTGAAGAAGCCTAACTGAACCACTGAGGGAAATAAAATAGAGCTCATGAAGGGCCAAGGAATTGTCTTTGTTAATAGTTACTATTTCAATTAGTTTTATTGTTTTGAAATGACAAAAATAACATGGGGCCTGATAAGAATGTAGAAACAATACTGTAACAGATATAGATATGCTGTATTGTGTGAAGAAAGGGCGTTCTTTGTATGATATGCATTTTATTCTGATAAAATGTATATGATATAAAAAAAGGAACAGTTGCAGGTTTTGAAAAGGTTTTTCAGACTTAAGAAAGTCTATCCTTACTAAACTTGTTAGAATGTTTAACTTTCATAATTTCACTTTTTAGAGTTTTAAAACAGCTGTGCAAGGATAAGGAAGGACAGGAAAAATATGAGAAAGCAAAAACTATAGCAATAGTGGTCACACATTATTTGAAATCAATCACCTTAAGTATGGTTTTGGTAATGGATAACAAACAAAACCAATGTTTGCTTGCAACTCCTGACATGAACTCCATTGACCACACCCAGACTAGGAAAGCTGTTTAATTTTGGGGGTCTAGATGAAGAAACCTGGCTAATATCCTGCCTCTAAGTCACAGTGAGACCCAAGCACACACAGTCCCCTGCCAGGTCTCTTACTTCTGCACAAAAGTGAGCCAGGGCTCAGTTATGCTTCAGCAAGAATGTTTTCAACAGTGATTTCAAAAAACAAATTCATTCTTAAATAAAGCAACTGAAAGCACTTCTAGGTATTAGTCAGCTGGTGACAAAGAGTAAAGGCTGGCAATACTCAAATCAGTGAAAACAGATACCTGTATGTGGTTTTGAAGATGCTTTAAATAAGAGGTACTGATTCAATGCTAGTTCCCTGAAAATGTGGAAAGTTCCACTTTGACAAACTATTTTTGCTAGGATCCCCATATTAGTATATTCAGAGGCAGAAGGGATTAAATTAAACACAGACAGTACCTATCAGTTGTCAAGCAGGACTATAAATGGCATCCTTTATCCTGACTTGTAATTTTCTGACTTTAAAGACAGGCAATCTACTTTACAAGGTGACAAGAAAGAGAGAGAAAGATCTAACTCAGGAAACTGGCTGGGGGGAATACCTTGTAATTTTCCCAGTATTCTTCTGTCCCTTTTATGGCAGCATAGATCTACACTCGATGCAGATATTAAACTGCTGTATATTAGATATCTTGCATATACTGATATTATATACCATCATATGCACCAACTCTGTTGCTCTTTAGTTTTTATATAAAGCCTTAAAGATTGAAAGACTCATGAGCTGAAAAAAAAAAACAAATACAAAATAAACTTGGTGTTAAAATATTATTGTCATGTTATTAAAGTAGCATATAATGTATAGTGTGTAGTGATAGATTTATCTAACAAGGACCATTTGGGACTGGGGCATTCAAGAAGATCTATGTTTTCATAGTTCCGATTGAGACCAGTCTTGTGTAAAAGTTTAGGAGCTTTTATCAAAATAATACTTTTAATAGGCGTATACAGATAAAGTTTACCTTATACATAAGCTATAGCCCTTTATGTGAATATAAACAGCTTTATCTTCCCAATATATTCAAAATCCTTGCCCTTCCATGTTTCTGATGCTCTCACCCAGTGTTTCTAGCAGCTGATTAAGTATATATCAGACTTTCTTCTCTTCGTCTCAAGACATATCATATGTTGCTGGATAATGATTAAAACAACCACTTTGAAAGATCATATTGTATAATTCATAACTTCCCATAGTTAACGTTTTACACATTATTAAGAACAAAAACTAGCTAGTGTTTAAAAAGTACATTTTTTACCTTCTCTTGCTGTCAAGTCAGCTTGTAGCATCTCAGTTTTGTTAATAACTTCAGTATTCTAATGAGCTTAATGGCTGGTTCATCACTCTGTAAAGCAGGCTACTCACTTCAGGTATCTTTGCAACATAGCAGGGTTTCTTCCTTTGAGCTCAATGTATTTTATATCAGACCTTTGTCTTTTTTAGACTATTATTTATGATTTTGATGAGCATGATGACAGAAGAGAGTGTAATATAAATATATCCTTTTTAAATGAAATTAAATTATCTTTCTTTCTTCATAATGAGAAGTATAACTAACTTCAGGCATAACCCTAAGTCTAACTTCAAATGCTTTAAAAGACTGATCTTATGGGTAAACACCTAAAAGAATGTATCCTACATAGTTTTTGAGATGCTTTTTTACTGCCTCAAATACTTCAAATACACTTTGCTGAAAAAAATCCTGCCCTGCTTCGAATTTAAATGCTCATGCTTTTGAAAGAAATAATCTGATTAACTGTAAGATATATTGAGAGTAATAATGGATAGAGATAAGAAAACACTGTTAATATTCTTGAGAAGCAGACTATTAATCTTTATTTTGAAACTGACAGCTTTAATAGTTTAAATCACTAATGGTTGACATTTCTTTTAATGAAAATAGCCTTAGTATTTCTGAAAGAGTGAACTGCTTTTGTGTACTGTTGACAAAGTGTAAGTGTATAATTCTTATTGCAATGGGTTTGCCTGAGATGATAGAGTTAAATTTCTTCACAGTAGCTCATATGGGGCTGTGTTTTGGATTTGTGCTGAAGGCAGGGTTGATAACAGAGGGATGTTTTCGTTACTGCTGAGCAGGGCTTACACGGAGTCAAGGCCTTTTCTGCTTCTCACACCACCCCACCAGCAAGTAGGCTGGGGGTGCACAAGAAATTGGG
>NW_008795695.1:3253245-3254467 GCF_000699145.1 Aptenodytes forsteri
AAGGGAGGGGGGGATGCTCAGAGTTATGGCATTTGTCTTCCCAATTGTCAGTTTGTTGGATTCTAATCTCCCCGACCAATCTGACTATGAAATGGTCCAGACTTTTCAGAGCTGTTGTGTGTCTCATATTGATTTAAAGTTATTTTAATTCTGGCAACTTTGGGGGAACACAAAAATATGTTATGGTTTAAAGTGTGGAGGCCTTTAAAGGCAAACACTTTGGCTTGGTATCTTTAGAGCATGGAGATTCATTAGGTTTCTAAATGTGCCGAGGCTTAGATGCCACAACAAAAGAAAAGACATGGAAATACCTTGACTAAGATCAACATGCAAAAAAAATCTGTCAGTTTTTGCCTAGAAATCTAAACCAAAGTTTGTATTCTCAGTTTCAACAAAAATAAATATTTTCTTGAGAGCTTTATTTCCTACGAAAAATCCTATAATTTTGTTTTGAATAGTATAAAAGGGAAATAAATGGTAAATAGATTTCTCTTCAGTGTTACAATGGTGAAACACTCATCTACACCCTTGATGTTAAACTTAGGTATATGCATATCACCATTTCTTAAATATTAAGTATATGATAGGATCTGCCAAATTTTCAAATCAAACACTGCAGTATCTGTGTTTTGAGTCAAGGATAATCGTTGTGTTCCATGCTAACTCATTTTGGAATATGTACTGAAATAAAGTGATCACTTTCATGGCATTCTTCATTCCTTCAGCAGTTGCTTCATTAATTTTAGTAACAAGCCAATTGAACAGCTTGGATTTTTCTCCCATCATAAATCTACAATTTCGGTAATGGTTGCATTGGTTTGTTAACTGCAAAGAAGAAAAGCCCATCAAGATATGCTCTTCAGAGGATTCCCTCCACAGTCAAAAGCAGTTGTAGGAGTTTTGTAACAGAGGCAGCAGGGCTGAGTGCTGAAGACAGGTAATACTGAAAGAACCGTACATTCCTGGAGTTCTCCAAGTTCTAAATTTATTTCATAGGAGAATGAAGAGGGCAAACTCAGCTGAAAACCTCCGGAAGTCTTTAATTTCATAAATTGAAAGTGTAGGGTATTGCCTTTCTTTTTCTTCCTCTCTCTACCTCCTTGCCTGCTCTTGAAATAGTGTGGCCAGCAGGAGTAGGGAAGTGATCGTGCCCCTGTACTCGGCACTGGTGAGGCCGCACCTCGAATACTGTGTTCAGTTTTGGGCCCCTCACTACAAGAAG
>NW_008795695.1:3254810-3263267 GCF_000699145.1 Aptenodytes forsteri
GTGTAGATGTGGTGCTTAGGGACATGGTTTAGTGGTGGACTTAGCAGTGTTAGGTTTGCGGTTGGAGTCAATCTTAAAGGTCTTTTCCAACCTAAATGACTCTATGATTCTATGAATATCTAGCATAAATGCACTTGCTATTAGTTTTCCAGCTCTTCAGATTTTGAAGTCATACATTTATATCAAAAACAAGCACTCATCCAGCTAGTTTCACAAGTGAAACAATGAGGACTATTTTAAGATAATTTGAATATGTGAGATAATAAAAAAACCATAGGTAACTTAGTGTAACTTATCTACTCTAGTAATTCGATATTTAGGTAATTATCTTACCTCTACTTTGTTTCATGTGTCAGTTGCATGGCTTTCAACCTTCTTTCCTACACTAATTTGCAAAAAGTTGAGTAGTTTTTTCTGATCAGCTAACTAGCTTATTGTTACAGAAATTGTTCAATATTCTCATTAGTGCGGATATGCTCAATCTTTTAAAATGAAGTTTAATTAAGTGCTTATATTTATATGTTTCCACAGAATGTGAAGCAACATCAGAAAAGCAAGTGGGCAAGCAAAGCAGCACATACTTATAGACTGATGATCTTTTGATGATAAACAACTTGTGCTGGAATTTTCAAATGTGCATAGGGGAATTAGGCACATAAACTTCAAGGGGAATTTTTCACAAGGGGAATTATGGTTTGAACCAAACAGAATTTCATTAACTTAAAGGAGACAGTAGTCAGATCTCCAACATCTAAATTGAAAACTGTAAAATTTCTCTGTACAGTGGCTGCTTTTCCTGAGTCATATCTGAAATATTTTGGGACCTGTACTTTTGGCTTAAAATTTCTTTAATTACCTACACAATTTACAAGGACTTGCATAGATATATTTGCTGACTGATTTTCTTTTATTGTGAAATTCAGTGAACACTGACTGGCTTTAAGTGATTCTTGGACACTTAATGTAGAGCAGCTATATACAAGCTAGAGGTACTATTAAATATGAGATCAAGGTACAGAGTGTCTAGCTCCAATTATTTTTCATTCTAAACTGCAGAAGTATTTGGCGTGTTGTGGCTTGGTGAAGTTTATTATGAAGTTTTCCCATTTATAATGAAATAGTGATAAATACTGCAAATGGGAGTTAGTTTAACCTCAGCATACAGAGTGTTCGAAAGCCTAGCAAACGTAACAACCTTAGGAAGTCTGTTGGGTTGTACATGAAACACTTGTAGTTGCCTGGAAGCTAGCAGGCTTCTAATGTTGCATCCAGAGCCTTTGGGGAACAAAGACACAAAGGGAAAAAAAATCACTTCTGCAGCGTGTATGCAAGACTATGAAATATTTTCTTTGTTCTGAATTCAACATGAGGATATAGAAGTATCTTGGCAGAGGAAGAACAGAAAATTACTCAACTGGTAAAAAAAAATCCCCAAATTAAAAAACAACAACAACAAACAAACAACCCAACCAAATCAAATAAGTCTCACTAATTGATGTGACAAATTTCCTATTGATTTCACCCAGCTGTCATCAAGATGCAACATGGTTTGGCTAACCGTCTTACCAGAGAATTCAAACACACAGGGAAAGAATGAAAATCTACAATAGTTTTACCTGTTCCTTAACACATTGGAAATACTGTTCCTCTTTTTATTTGTTTTGTATAGCAAGTTGCTGTCTTTGCCATGGTGAGCGAGTCACTAATTAAATATAAGACCAGATCATCAGCCAGCAACCGACCTTGCTCATGAAATCACTGGACCAGTGAAGGATCTGGTGCATTACTATTACGCACTGCTACTGTATTATCTCTAGTTACTGTAATAAACAGATTGGGAGGATGTTTTACCCCTCTATTGTATTACACATATATTCAGTCCAGCTCTTGGTAGTTGAAAAGATTAGGGAAAAAAAGTATGTAATGACTTGACTGATGAGTATGTGTATTGAAGCGTGTAAGTGAAAGTGCCTGACTTACACCTGGAGAGAATTAATCAACCAAAAGCAATGCCAAGTAGGACATTATATGTTTGCAAAGTACATACTCAAAATGAAGCAAATGTTTTATTAGGAGGTTATGATTCAAATGTTTAGTTTGATCCCTTATTATTGCTTCTCACATCAAATATAATTTTTTCCCTTCACTTAATCTCTTCTCCCTGAAATCCATCTATTATTACACCATAATTCTTGCTTCTGATTATATTCTAATGACTATTGGTTCATTTTAGTCCTTATGTTGGTGACTTTGTATGCTCCTTTGGCTAATGTGGGTTAATAATCCAATACATTTAATGGTGTTTCACTGAACTCTACTCGTACAGCTAATGCTGCATAGTAGAAACTTTTGAGTTAAGTGAATATTGACAAAATATATGCATTATTTTCTAATTATGTTTCTGAGATATATGGAAACACAACTTACACCAAGAACTTGAATGTGTCAGAAGTTAGGAGCAGAACAATCTGACCTAAAGGAGGAGAGGAAATGGTGAGGGGATGGAAGAGGTCTGGGGAAGAGCCAGGAGATGTAATGGAGGATGCAACAGTTGTTGAGGGCTGCAAGGGAGATAGAAATGGATTAAATAATTGTAGCAGGGAGGAGAAAGAGCAGTCTGGCTCAAGAACAGCAATGGTTCAAGGCTTTAGAGGAAGAAAGGAAGATTAATGTTTGTGAGCTAGGTGAGAGGAGGAAGACAGGGAAAAGCAGGGGAAGAAGAATGGTTATATATGAAAATTTGGATATGTGTAATTGTGTAATTTATTACTATTGTTTTAGTAGCATTATTGATAAAATAACCTGACAAAATATATGAGCTTCATTCTTGGACTGCATGTTAAGTACTATTGATATTACAATATGACAGGATAACAAATAAAAGAGCACGCACATTCAGTTGAAATTTCTTAGGAAAAATGATGATTACTCAATCCCCTAAAATGTAAAATACTCAAATCCATGTATTAAAATGAACTTAATGTCATGCATCAAGTTAGCAATACTGCTTAGAGTTAGGACTATCTATGAAATACTAACTTTAACACTGCACTGTGCTGCACTGTAGAAAGTTCAGTTATCTCTAGTTTAAATTATTTGGTCAAGCAATAGCAAAAAATTCAAATTACAAAACCCTCAAATTACAAATTATAGACAGGATTACTCACAATATCTGTAAAATCCCAGATCTGCAAAAGGATTTAGAATCATAAATTCCTCTGTAACCAAGGGGAATTAGTTGCATAACTGCTTTTGTTAATCTGTGCCTTTATAAACATTTAACTGTCTAAGCAAGACATTTAGTGAAAAATTCAAGGAAAGGAACAAGCTTATAGAAATAACAATCTAACCTTTTTTTTTTTTAATGAACAAAGAATTTCACTCACAGAGGAAGTGAATCACTTTCTTAGGATATTAACTAACAATAGCTTTTTCCAAGGTTTTGGTTTGTTTAAGACCATGCTTCTTTCCTTTGCCTTTGCTGCTACTTACTCAACACTTATGACCTTGTCTACCTACAGATACTATACCCATTAAATCCTGTTATTACAGTCTTTATTCAGCCTCATCAACTTTTCCAAATGGAGTTGAGAGAACAGAAGAGAAGAGAAATATGAAAGTAGATTTAATAGGGATAGATAGTGATTCACAGTGTTTCACAGATACCATTAAGATAACAAACAATATATTCTCGATGAATAAATAGGGTTTTATAAAAGCCTTCCAGCTTGCTCCTGGTGATAGCTTTTAAAGTATCAAGAACTAAAGCATACATTTTCTTCAGTCAAGGTTGTACTATGAAGTCATGGGGACATTAATGTTCTAAGGGGCTCATTGAACGAATGTCAGTCTTCTTTTATACTCAGTGAATATATCTTTCTTGGTTCATGAATTGAGAACTGATTACGATTTTTATGAACTTGTTCTGTTTGGTATTGTTCACTGGATGTTTTTGTGTGACCCCGCTGAGTCCAACAAAACCAGTCACGATGGAATTGTGTGGGCATAACTGAGGGAAAGTTAGTATAACAAGTCAAATACAATTGGTATTAGTTAAATGAATGAAAAGGTTTTGTCCCTTTTGATACCTGAGATGTATTCCAGTTGCATTGCAACCGGTACAGTAACTCTGTTCTACTTTTGTAGTGCTCATATGCTTGAAACTACATAGACCCCCATGCACGTTCAAATGTGTCTTTATAATCCCTTTCAACAGAGGAAAATTCGGAAATGTAACTGTTATGTGGGAATTCCATCATCAATGTTCAAAATCTCCATCTTGTACCTACCTCACTTCTGTGTTTAGACATCTTAACAATGAGTAGACTAAGGAATAGCCACACCATCTGCATAAACATCTGACTTCTTTTCCACTCCATTCCCCCTCATCCTCTTTGTGTCATGATGCCACTACCTCTCTCTTGACAACATAATCTTTCTATTGACTATGTAAGCTTCTTCAGTCTTCTCAGTGATCTTAAAACAATATGTAGGTTTTTGGGGGTAATAAACTTAGCCCCCAAATTATTACAATAGGCTTCATGTAGGATTAAAGAAACGGTTACAGTTTCAACTGTATCTGTGATTGAGCATGCAGATGCCTTGCTAAGTATGTTTGTGTAATAAAAGCTCCCTTATGAATTCCTGTATTTAACCTATTTTTCTCCTATTTTTTTTCTGATTTTCTAGAATCAGACATTGGATAGATTTCTTTTCTTTGTAGAGTCTGAGAGACATCATTACTCATAGCTGATACAGTGCTTTAAAGTGTCTTTTATTGCAAAATAAACACTTGAAATATGCCACTGGTTATGAGGAATGGTCTGGATGGCGATGGTTTATAGTGACAATGCAATCAATTGTAGGTATTAGGTTTTAGTATAGAAACAATTTATCAGTCTCTTTGTCAAAATGAAGTTTGACTTATCTTTCTGATCAGCAGGACTAGGAATACCAAGGTCAGAGAAGACTGCAATAATTTGGAAAGTGTCTGGTTTTGGTATTTGTTTGGTTGTTTGTTTGTTTGTTTGTTTTTAGGAATTCTGATTGTCAGTTATACGATATTTTACCAGAATTTCTATCCCAAAGTTTTATCTCCATTTCTGCAAATGGGCTGGTACAGAAAGGTTGTTTGTGTTTGTTTGTTTCTCTCCAAATTTACATTCCTAATACTTTGTATAATCCTGTGAGTTAAAAGGAAATTTATAATGCTCGAAATTTAATTCAGCTGATTCATTTTGGAGAAGCCTAATAAGAATAATTTTAATTGTTTTGTATAAAATGTATTTGAACCTATATAAGATATATTTGAACCAAAGTCTACTTAAAGCACCTTGCAAGCCCATCTTTTAAAAGCCATGCCTTGTACTTTGAAAGAAAAAGATCAGAATAAAGTGGTTACGATCTCTTATAAAATATTTTTTCCTATACTAAAGTATTTCCCTTGGTAATATGTAACTATGTCTCATTCGAAAGGCAGTAGGAGAGCTTGTTTGTAATTTTTTTTTCATCAATAATGAAGGATATTTCTACTGATCTGGAATCTGTTCAGAAGAAATTTTTGAATGCATCCAAGAATGTTTTCTAGCTTGCACTATGTGAGAAAACAAACAGAGTAAGTGGAGGACGTCATCCTTGTAATCCACAGAAGTCAGCAGCAGAATGAGAAGGATTTGATATTTTGAATCCTCTTGCATTGATGGAATGAGTCTACATTTATCTTTTGTTGACTTTTATAGCATAAAATGGAAATCCATGTAGAGTTTCATGGATGCATCAACAGTGAAGAGACATGTACAAAACACTGATATTAAAACTATTTCATTGATTTTTTTTGAAAGGAAGTAGTTAATCTAAGGAAAGTAAGACCTATAAAGCAAAATACCAGAATATTGGTAGATAGCTGGGCATAAAATATCCTAGTAATTGAATCAAAAAATCAGTAATAATATACATTGAAAAGACTTTTGCCCATTCTTGCTGGAGAAGTTTGAATATTTTAAGGAATTCATTGTTACTTTGAAGAATGGATTCTTGTTCTAGTCTGAGACAGTACTGAATGGAAAGTTGAATGCTACATTACACTTGCTAAGGAACTAATGTGCATTATCTACTTTAGCAATATTTATAATTGGGTCTGTAGCTGGTAGATATGTTAGATTGCAAACAGTGTCAGAAAGTAGAGGGCTCTTTCCATTAGCCAGCTAAAATGCTGGATTTCATGTTCCCTCAGATGGAATTTAATTTGTAATAGAATATGTGATTATGAAATGCACGTTCATAGATGGTGGTTCTTTTGCTATATGCCTGTCATATGCATTAAGTAATCTCTTACAAGGTAAGCTTTACAGCTGTACCGCTGTACCATTGTAAGTCCTATTAATGTGGAAAGGCATTAAGAATGTGTGTGAAGGGGTAAGCTGATTCTGTCAAGGGTCAAGTGGAATAGAATATGAATAAGAAATACATTGCTTTTAAGAATCTTCATACTTTCACTCCTTGCTATCTGACTTTTTACTATTTATTTTATTTATTTAGGCTTTTTGTTTATGTGGTTTTACACAGTTAGGAATAATCAGAGATCAAATGCTAGAGCCAATGCTATAGGCAACTATAACATGTTCTGCAGTGCCTCAATTTTAAGTACTTGCTCCTCCAGGGAAAATCAAATTACAGTTAGGCATTTAGCAACACTGCCTCAGTGTTACATAAAAAGAATTTGGTGCATAAAAGGGTGATCTAAAAAGCCTGGATACTAAGTGCAAAGCAGCTGACATATGACCATTACCAAAGAGACAAGATGTGAATTCCTGCCCCTTTCTAGATGCTAAGTGCTTACATGTTGCAAAGCAGGTACTTCTGTCCAACATCTCTGTGGTTGCTTTACAGCACAGGGTTTTCTAAACTCAGTAGGGATTTCTGTACACTTAAGCATACTTTTAAAAAGGACCGAAGAAGTCTCGCTCTGTTTAAGCTGCTCCTATTAGCAACTCAACAGATTTGTAGCCTGGACACTCTGAAAAGGAGAAGCACACAATATGATTAATGCTCTCAGTGTTGGTACTGGATGGTTTTACCTATCATCTGTCTTAAATCTTTCTAAATTTTTAAAAAATCCAGTTAGAAATTTAGATTTCATTTTCTCAATGAATATTTATGTATCTAAATCTCTTTTCTAAAGTTAATACTTCTGAAACAAACTTTCACATATCTGTGAAAGAGAGATATAATAATTTCCTCTGTCCTTGTCTCATGTGTGCTGCATTGGAACAGAGAAGGAACTCTGCAGGATACAGCACCCACCTGTGAAAGCCTCATTATGGTTATGTCAGGATTACTGGACCAGGACATCTTCCCAGTCTGCAGGTCTACAAGCATATCCTCTTTCTCTACAACAACACCATCATAAGAAAAGACCCAGGTTATTGCTGTTTGTCAGCTACTCCTTCATAGACTTGTTTCAATACAAAGTAAATAAATTGTAAGGTATTTTTTCTGCTGGAGGAGGTGCAAAATATTCCAGTACTTTGATGTGAATAATTGGAGAACCAAAATTGCAAGGATCACTGCAGGTAATCTCAAGAGAAACTATGTGGTTTCATAAGCAAAGCAGAATTTAACAATAATGTGAATATTAGACTGTTTTACTTGTCATTTTCACTCTGAAGTCAAAACACTTCTCTAGAAGCTACAATAGCCATAGAATCGTAGCCTCAGAGTAAATCTGCCTTTGAATAAAACAGTTATGAATGCCGTTTCTCCTCCTCCCTGCTGAAGTCTCTTCCAGTTCATTTATCAGGATCTGACTACAAGGAGAATATTGGTTCAGGTATAAAGTACGTTGTCTTTTTCAAGGAAGAATGAAGAGTAGTTTTTGTTTTCTAATATAAATTTCTGAAGTTTCCTGCCTTTATTACAATTTAAAAAAACAGAAGTTTCCCACAACTCAATTAGTAAATCAGCAGCATTACCCACCATTATGAAGCAGAAGTAAACCGTAAATATGAAAAGGTAAATCTAAACAAATACATAGTCAGGGGAAACTAGGTTTTAAGCTGGTCAACTTTTCCCTAAACATCAGCTGCCTGATATTGTTAGTTCAGTTCAAAATAAACTAAATAATCTGTGTCTCCTCCTCATTTTGATTTTTTTTTTTTTTTAATTTCTCTGTCCTACCTTAAAAAACTACAAGAATATCTTGGAGATAATAGTTACATATGAGTGAAGGAAGACTTCAAGTGGAAAGACTGTAGTGCTTTTGTTGTGTAGTCTTACTCAGAGCTTATACAGACACAGTGGTGAACCTTTAGGTCTTAGGCAACAAGCAAAAGAAATAAATTTGTAAGGGAAGGTGAAACATCTTTTCATCTCAGATTTCATAAAATCATAGAATCATTAAGGTTGGAAGAGACCTCTAAGATCATCGAGTCCAACCGTCAACCCAACACCACCATGCCC
>NW_008795695.1:3264148-3286394 GCF_000699145.1 Aptenodytes forsteri
AGGAGAATGCTGTGGGAGACAGTGTCAAACAGTGTCAAAGGCCTTACTGAAGTCCAGGTAGACCACATCCACAGCCTTTCCCTCATCCACTAGGCGGGTCACCTGGTCATAGAAGGAGATCAGGTTGGTCAAGCAGGACCTGCCTCTCATGAACCCGTGCTGGCTGGGCCTGATCCCCTGGTTGTCCCGCTCATGCCTTGTGGGCGCCCTCAAGATGAACCGCTCCATAATCTTCCCCGGCACCGAGGTCAGGCTGACAGGCCTGTAGTTCCCCGGATCCTCCTTCCGGCCCTTCTTGTAGATGGGCGTCACATTGGCAAGCCTCCAGTCGTCCGGGATTTATAACCATCTAAGCTTAAAAATGCTTCATATCAGAGTGTGGGATCCAGGGCCAAACTTTGTAGGCAGCCAAGCATCCAGTGAGAGAGAAAAAGAGCCTCTACAGTACACTTTTATACTGGACTCATATTGAGGAAGGGCTACACATACACTGTATAAAGGTTAGATTAGTAACAAGTAAAGTGAATGTCAGGTTTTCCCAAGGTTGCTGAAACCTTTGCAGAATTAAGTGTTATGGCTCAAGACCAACACACCCAGTAGACTGTCCAGAAATACCTGGGATAGCCATGTGGACTGGGACACCATGTGGACTGGGACACCATGCTAGGATAATGCTCTGAGGTGATGAAATAGAGGAACACAGACTTTGCGGAAAAAATCATATTCTGAACTTTCTTAACGAGCTTTGAAATGAAGCACAGTAAGTAGTAAACCTGTCTTACTTCAGGGTGTATGGTAAAACTTTCTTTGAAAGTGATTTCCCCTTGTGTTTATACTTACTGTTTGCCATTTAACTTGAAGAATCATCACTCTATTTTGGCAGAAACCTTATAAGTTTCTAATATATAAGAAAGACTTCCCTCCACAATCTTAGCCTTTGCACATGCTGAAGAAAAATCTAGTGTAAAAATAAAATTAGCAGGAAGAGAAGGCAGGGAAGGCAAGGTACAACAGAAATAGCTGATTAGTGCAATAAGCCGCAGAGACAAAACACATGCTAAGTAACCACTCATTCATTTTTAGAGGAAAAGAGCTAACAGATTTATTCTGAGTACTGGATATTTGCTGATTTTTCTTACGTATACTTAGATGTATATATTTAGGATTTAACGAAGTAAAAACTAAGGTTTTTTTAAATTATTTAATGAAAATAGAAATATTAAGTGTGCATTTTATAGTACCCTTTTATAGTATATTTTGCTTTACTTGCACATAGCTGGGATCTGTCTTACACATTTTCATGTGTTAAGTTTCACAATTTTTGAGCTCTGTGAGAATATGCTATCCAAATTCCTGTGATTTATAATTAAAAATTTTCCTGGGGTCCTGCCAGTAAATGAAATATAAATGTTATTATTCTTTTGTGTAATATTAAAATACTATTTTCTTGGCTGTTACCTATTCAGCTGTACTTCCCTGTGAAAAATTCTTAATGTTTGTGAAGTTCAGAGGTGAGAAATCTCTGTTAATTTCTTCAAGAATATTACCACTAAGAGAGGGGGAAAAAAAAAAAAAAAGAGAAAAGAGGAAAGCCTCCCCAGGCTTTTGTATTCTGGAATGCAGGTGTGTGCTGCAGTGCATTACTAGATTGTACCTCTGCATTGCACATTTAGGTGCATTTGAATGATAATAAACAGGATACATTGCAGAGATTTTCCAGTCAACAAAAAAGATTTGAAACTCTCCATAGTTTTATTGTCTATTTAGAAACATAACAATTCACACTTTGCATGATCCAAATCATACATTTTAATTAAAGATATTTTACCAAACGGATTACACTGAAAGCACAATTGCTTCGCACTGTGAACAATAACCTCCTAGGACTTCAGTGGTCACAGTGTAAATACTGCTCGTCTGCCATCAGGTTTGTCAGACAAATCATTGCTCTGAAGCAGAGGTGGTGGTTGCTGCACTGCACTGAAATGATCAGCTGCAGTAATGAAAATGGAGATAAACTGGAAAACATATAACCTGTGTAGAAAAAATGTTTTCCATTTCATCAGGATATAGTTAAAATTCATGGGACAGACCTTCACCTTGTTTAAAGAAGCTAAAGTAGTTGTAGGCAAGATGTAATTGCTTTAAATATGTTTTCATTTTGAGCCACTTTAATTTTTTGCTAGGGTGAATTAAAAAAAACCAAACCACAAAAAAAAAAAACCTGTCTAATTTTCCACTCTGTTTTTACTAGTTTGTTACATCCAAGTTACAGAACAGGGTTTTTTTAATTTTTTACACTCAAAACCTTGTAATGTTAAAAGAATGATAAACCTAATTGTTGTCTTCAAGAACCGATGTTCAGTTTGAGAATCTGGACACAAGCCTTCAGATAAGGTAAAACAGATCAAAAACTTATGATTTTTACCTTTGTTTTCACCATCACCCATTTTTTTTGGTTCTCCTGGGCTGAGATCTATTGATAAAAGAACAAAAAAATATTGACACACTACTGATGAGTATTACTAACAAGGAAATAGGAAATCTTCATAGGGCTGGTTTAAGATAACATTAGGATCACTTTATGTCATTGAAATAAAGTGAAAAGTCTGAATTGTGGTATTTATATAAATATTTACTACACTTTTTTTTTTAATTGAGTACTGCACATGAAAAACATCAGGTTTTAGTTTAATAATATCTAGAGAAGAATGGATTGTCTCTTTTTTAAACTATTGTACATTGTTTACTAGATTGGAAATCTAAACTTTTTTTGCTTGGCACTTACGGGAGTGGGATCTCTAGGATTTGAAATTTTTGGCACGTTTATGGTATTTTACTTTTTTAAAGGACTTCCAGTTGGAAAATGTCTCTCTTAAAATGACAAAATCTAGCTCTTAGTTATGTGAGAGAAGAGCCTAGATAACAAAACATATAATAATTCTTTCTGACTGTGCAAGAAATATTTTATAATCGCAACCATAAAGCATTTATTTCCTTTTAAAAGCACTATAAGGCTGCAATCACAGTACATCCAAGATGAAGAATTAGTCGCTAATGTCTCTCTGACCCAAAGGGAAGGTTAAGCTAAAGCTACTTGTTTTCTATCTTCCATTTCCATAGTGCATGGATTGGTTACATGTTAGAACAGGGCGCAGCGTTGCCTGTAGGTCCATGTGGCATGTCAGCACATATACATTGAGATGAATTTCTCTTTCTCACCCAAGATTTTATAAGCACCTTCGGGATTTGCAGTGACTTTTTTCATTGCTGAAGTGAGCATATTCTCTTCATTTCAGAAGCAACTTTCTCTGTTTCTCCTCACAAATACATGCTCTTAGAACAATACGAAGGACTGTTGCAAGCTGATTAAGGAAAAAAAAAGTGTAAATAAAATGTGGTTATGCAATAGGTATACTTTCTCCTACAGACAGCTGCATAAGCTCACCTTTCAAAATTGTATGGAAGTGCATAAGAATGTTGCAGATAGTACAAATAGGTAGTATATATTAACACTGTCTTGTGCTTTCTAATAGACTATTTTACTGATGTGATCCCCATATTTGGAGTAATTTTTAGTATACTTTCTCCTACAGACAGCTGCATAAGCTCACCTTTCAAAATTGTATGGAAGTGCATAAGAATGTTGCAGATAGTACAAATAGGTAGTATATAGTAACACTGTCTTGTGCTTTCTAATAGACTATTTTACTGATGTGATCCCCATATTTGGAGTAATTTTTAGTTTCTTTCCTTTACATTATGAGACCAGAAGCTTGTCACGTGTTTTAGTAGAAAAGGAAATACAAAATATCAAAATCAACCAAATATTTTTTTTTTAATGCAGCCATATATTTATTATGAAACAGTGATTCAGAGGTAGTTTCTTTTCCCACACCTTTTCTCAGGAGCTAGTACATCTCTCAAGAGTAGTCCCATTGTCCTTTATAGGAAACTGGATGTTCTAAATCCTAATTCAATTGTTTGTCCATATCTAGGTTCAGCCTCAAGGGCTAATCAAACCATTTGGCTCCCATTAACACCATTTCTGCTATTGTGTGGTTTCTATGCCCCATCACATCAATACAGAAGTAGGCTGATTATAATGTTGTTTTCCAGAATCTGTGCAATCAGTATTGGAGCTACTAAATGAAGCAGTTGCCTAGCAAACAATGAAGCAAAATCAATGCAAACCTGTTAAAAGTTTTCATGTTACTAATCTGTGCATTCCTCTGAAAAGACATTCTTGCAAAAATATTTCTGTCAGTTCTAGTTTTTCAGCATCAGATACACTTGCCTTTGATGTCAAATGTCTTAAAATGACCATCACACAAGGTCGCCTTATAGTATTGTATTTAAAGAATAACTATATCTTTTCATTCTTTATATCTAACCTTAAGTTTCTTGTAATCAAAATGAGATTTTTCTTTTTGATTAAGAGAATAAAGACTTTAATATTTATAAAATAATTTCAAAGAGGTTTCCTAGAATTCTTTGGTTTAAAAGTGAAGTCCTTCTCTCTTAGAGAAGGTAGGAGGTAAACATATGTTTGTAGAGCAGCACTCAGCTTCCGTATCCTTGGTATCCACACTGTTTCTTTCAAATACCTTTGGAGAAGAGTATGTTCATGTTCTTTAAAAAAGGAGAGTTTCTGCTCTTTGAGAACAAGTTCCTGTTGGGTGTATGCTTTTTTGGCTAATCAGTTCCCTAAATAATAGTCTTATTTTCATAATTCTTGTAAGTTGTCAGTTAACAACCCTTACTGCGTCATGAAGAGAAAAGAAACACAATAGTAGGCATCTGGGTCTGCCTTTCTAATCTAGTATATATTGTAAAAGGAACACAGAAGTCCAAGCATTATACTAGATGTGATATGTGCTAGAATTTTTGTGGTAAGATAACATTATCCATGGTACTTTTAATAACTGACACTTACAGAATGAAGGCAAAGGTAATGTAGAAGTTCCACTAATTAGCCTGAGCATCTAATTTAATAAAATTAGCTATGAAAAAAGGATGTGCATATCAGCTATATAGCTCTCAAAGCATCCTGTATAGCAGAGACAAGTTTATTACAACCAAAGATTACAATGGTATTTTTTTGTGTCAGTGATGAGGTATGTTTTGATTTCCCCTTAAAGGCAATTATGAGGTGAAAGTTAATGATATCCTTTTCCCCTTGAGAACTTACAGTAATTTGCTTTATTGCCTACTTTACTCTTTCCCTGAAAAGCTGCGTAGTTGCTGCAGCAAACATCATGGCTTGAACTGAGAGAGGAGAAACTGTGGAAATCAGCTCCAAAGGAGTGATTAGGGTCAAAGACTGTACAGAACCCTCACCAGCATTTCTGATGGCAGATCAGACAGAATTTCCTCTTTTTGAACACAAATCTAGCAAAATACTTACACAAGGGAGATGAAGCCAAAAGAAGCCCTTGTGTTGGAAGTGCTTTGCTGGATCAGGACCAGAGAGGCTGGCCAACATTTTCTTGCTACATTGACTTCATGCTAAGTGTCCATATGTTTATAGAGAACTATTCTTCCTGGAATGCCTCAAAACTGTTTTACATTACAAGCTATATAGAAAGAAATTGCTTCAGCCAGTTCTGCAGTACATTTGTGGTGTAGTATGCTGCAGTGGTTAATAGAGCACAGCCGCACTGTAAAATGGCTTAGGACAAAAGCAGAAGAATGCTGAATCTAATTTAAAATGCAAGGGAAAATGAAGCGGGCAGAGTGTAATTACCTGAGCTGAAACTTAGCCAGGATATCAGAATTAAAAGCTTATTCTTAGGAAGGTGTTTTGACTTTCTTAATAAACATTATAGGTGCAGGGTATTTCTAAAGTATTTGCCTATACATGTTCACTTGAATTTACATTGAATTCACACAATTCCCTCTTAGCATTAACATACTGATAAGCTACAAGTTAAGGATTACTTAACTGCATAATCTTTATACGGCAAGGAGTTATGCTTGCAGACAAGTTATCCACACCTGAAGTACTATATTTCACATGGGGTATATAATGCAGTTGGAACGCAGGCTACCCAAACCCACTTATTAGAGTATTGGCACAGAAATGATAGAAAATGTGAACAAAGATAGTATATACTCCTCAAAGACAATCCAATGTATGTACCCATATTTGTATTTTCTGCATGTAGTGGAGACAATGGCTCTGGTCCAGACCAGTGAAATTAACAAACCCAGTAAACTGTTACGGATGGGTGGGTGAGTGCTGATGTGGTGATACCAGAGTGCTTCATCCTTCTTCCATCTAGGTGCTCCTTCGCTGGCTTCCTTCTGATGGAGGAAGCAGATTTTACTTTTGTGTTATGGTCAGAACAATGGCTTTGATTTATTGTCCTGCACCAGCTGTGGTGACCACATGCTGGGCTTCCTAGCAAGTACAGCCCTGCTTATGTCCTTGGGGTAACATATTATCCATTTTTCTGTTTTCTGACTCTTCTTTTTGATACTCTTGTACTTCCCTTTCTCCATGCCAGTCCCCTCCCAGACAACTTGCCCAATTATATTTTCCCCAGTGGTTCTAGTTATGCTACACCTGTACTCAAATCTCAGCCTTATATGGTATAAATGATATTTAGGCACTGTTGGCCTTGCAAGGTTTTAGTCCCCTAAACTTCCCCAAGACTCCCCTCTAAGTATCTGCGAAGCCTGGCACAGACTGGCTCACAACTTCCTGTGTAACCACCTGTGAAATCCAGCCATCCTTCTCAGCACCGTCTGTAACTTCTGTCAGCTTCTCACACTGTTACCTGTTATGTACAGCAATTTCTTATGTCTTGTCCAGTAGTCTTCCATGTCCTGTCCAGTTAGCATAACCTTGAGGGCCTAGCCAGCAACCTAGCGAGTTGCCCACAGCTGTAACACATTTAGCATGGGACAAACGCTACTTGGTCCACTGGAGAAATAGAATTTATGAAGCTGATTGTAAGAGCTTCTAGTGCAAGGAGATCATCTGGTGAAGATCTAATTCACACTTCAGAAATATGACCACAGATATGAAGTTCACAATTAGTTCCTATGAATGAAAATATTGAATGTAACTTTAATCTGTGTCTCTAAATAAATTTTATAATGGTCTAATGGTAGAGAAAGTATGCAAAAAAAAAAAAAAATGGGGGGGAAGAAAAGATGCAAAATCTGCAGTAATTACTCAATCTCATTCATATTCATATTCATAAGACCAGTGTGAACAGATTTTTGGTGAGTGCCACCTACATCAGGGCTTCTGAACTTCACCTAAAACCAGTGGGAGTGTGTGTCTTCAGAGAAGTTCAAGGAGAGGTCTCAAACAGACAGAGCAACCTATAGGATGCTTGCAGAGGGTCACAACAGCAAGAGGGGATTCAGAAAATCTGATGGGGTTTAAGTTAGAGATTTGAGGCATGGAGGAGAAAAGTGGACTGAAAATAACATGAGACCATAGGTGGACTGTGGTCATGAGCTAGGAATTTGGTTTAGACAGCATTGAAAGGTTCTGGGTAGAAGTTAAAAGCTATGTATTAATGGCCAGGAGTCAGAGGTGGGTTAGTTTTTGAAAGTATGAAGGATTTGGGATTCTCATGCAGCAGACCTTTACTTAGATACCTATTAATACAATCCCAGTTTGGCATTTGGGAGGTCCACACAAGACCATGTCATCCCCTTCTCTCTCTGACACATGGGAACTCTAGGCAGCCCTGTTCCTCTTCACTCTCCTCTCCACTGTCAGGTATGTGGTGACCTTATGTACCCATTGACTTCAGTGGGAGGTGAGCATTTAGATATGTTTGCAAACCTCGAAGCCCCAGAACTAACTACTGTGACTTTCAAGATGAATGAGAGTTAATGTTGTAATAACTCCTGTGACTAACAATAATTAAATGTGAATTTTAAACATCAGATCACAAATACAGCCAATGAGATGTTCATAATCAATTCACAGATTAAAAAGAAGAAAGTTTTCCCTGTCCTGGTCTATTAAAATTAAAAAAAGGAGTTTCTTCAGGGAACTTGAAATCAGTGTACAGACCATCCAAAAGTACAAAAAAGAGTCAGTGATTCATTGTGACTTGTTCTCTTAAGAATTTAATAGAACAAATGAATCTGCTTATTTACCTTTCTGTGGGTTTGGTTTTTTAAACAAAACTCTGTTTAGGAAATGAATAAACTGTCATTCCACAAGAAAAATGAGATATTTGGACTTAAAATGTATATTGAACCTGTCAAGAAATGTATGTCGTTTGCCTGATATATGCAAGATTTACGGGAATAATTTAAATAAGTAGGTATTCACTTAGGCAGAAGTATCTCTAGATGTTCATAGTTAGATTTTTTTAATAAAAGAATTAGAATGAGTCAAAAGTATCTGAGGTACGTAAACTGACTTTTAATTTGTTTGGTTGGGTTTTGGGTTTTTTTGAGAGTGGCTCGTAGAGAAATTTGAAGCTGCTATAAAACTGTATGTTCATGTTGCTAGCAACGTCTTTAGCTTGTGTTTTACTCTGACAGTCCACGGCATTGGGAACAGATGAGCATTTTGTGATATGAAACTCCCTCCTGTGTCCAGCCAGCAGAAAAGACTAGATCAACCAACTGTGACTTCCATCCACTGCCAAGGTCACTGTTTTTGACCACTATGAAGGAGGCAAGTAATTATTTTCAAATGTGAGTCTATTGCGTACAGAAAGG
Source organism: Aptenodytes forsteri (assembly GCF_000699145.1). Taxonomy (NCBI): domain Eukaryota; kingdom Metazoa; phylum Chordata; class Aves; order Sphenisciformes; family Spheniscidae; genus Aptenodytes; species Aptenodytes forsteri. The sequence goes on from NW_008795695.1 coordinate 3,272,849, forward strand.
GTAAACTCGCCAAGAGTCAGTGGAGCAGTGCTGCTTCCATTCATACTCCAGCAGCTCACATATGAGGAACTCAGCAGAAAGATGCTATAAAATTTAAAAAAAAATAAAAAAATCAGTATTGCAGTAGAACAGCAAAGTGATACTCCTTAAGCTACAAGAGAGGGTCACTTTGCTGCTCAGTTGCATTCACTTGATTTATATATTTTTCTTTTGTCATGCATTGTTTTGTTTTAGGATTTGTACAGTCATAAGTAGAAAGAAAGAGATCGTGTTTCACTCAATGATACTTTATGACAAGTGATTTATTTTCATTAGTAGTCAAAGAAAACTTGGTGGTTATATTTACTTTTTAATTAAATTAAATATTTCAGGGGAATATTTTTTAAATTATCCAAATGAGAGTCAGCAAAGTAATTTTCTCACTCTATCTGCATGTGTAACTATTTTCTCTCGATAATGTTCTTGCAAATGTTGCAATCATTATTTTGTCTTTCGATTTATACTTATTAAGTGAACATTTGGATAAAAGCAGATGATTTAAGGAACATGAACTGCACTTTTTTTTTAGTATGTGATTTTCCTGTTGAATATCCTTCTAAAAAATATCTTTTTTAAGTAGTTAATTCAGACTTTGACTTCTACATCCAGATTATATATTAGCAATTAATATGTCCAGTAGTTTATTAGAAATGTGTGTGGAGCCTTTTTTACTATTTTTTCCCCTACAGTATTTCTATAGTGTATGTAATCTTGTGCCTCTGATTAATACTCTCAAAATAGAAGTGTACTCTCTGCTATAAGAGGAGAACGTAGTGGCAATTTCATTTCTGATATTGTGATTTTCTTGGAAATGTGGCTTTCCAAGAAAATTATGAACAAGTATGAAATAAATAGAAAGAATTCTTTAAATATTTGATTCCTGGGCTGAGATGCCAGCTGGTTTGAATCAGTGCAGAATTCCTGACTTGGTTAGAGAGGCAGTGATTTAGATTGATGGTGGATTAGGTTGATTGTCCTTAACTGAGAGAAACATCTATAAGGCAATTATGCTATTGAAGATTTGTTGTAACTGGCAGGATGTAAGAAAGCTGTACAAGCACTGTTCAGAAATAGTCAAGACATTGGTGTGTTATCATGACTGTTTCAGCCACAAATCCGAAGCACAGCACCATACAGGCTGCTAGGAAGAAAATTCCCAGCCAGACAGGTACAAGGAGATAAGATGTTATTTCAGGAATAGGAAGAGAGTGAAGTGATGCAGAAGTTCTCAAGTTTACCACATTCTGCACAATCAGGCTATGAGCTAAAATTCAAGGTCATTTTTCTCTTCCTCTCAGAGATGTGTTTTAATGGTTGAGATCCATTCATTATGGGGCACCGCACTATTCTACTTGGTGGTGATTCTTAAGTGTCTGGAAGTGCACTTTCACCTCTAGCTTTGACTCTGGCATTTAAACTCCACAGAGCACTTGGCTAGCATGAGGCATTTCTTTCCCTCCTCCCTTAAATCCTACTCTTCTTTGGATTCAACATTAGGGCAAAGATACTTAAAAAGGAATACTCTCCTCAATCTCTGTTTATGACTTTAGATGGGAGGACGGCCAACTGCTCAAAAGCTGCTTATATACAGTTACTTGTGGTCTGAAAGTTCATGGCACATGTTGCAACTTAAGAAGATAAATCAGGTCTATGAACCAATTATGGATTTTATAAAAGAAAAGCATAAGCAAGCAAATATTCGCTTAATGAGGCATATTTCTGAGCTAATATGCTACAGTTTTATTAGCTAATTAAAGATGAACAGTACAATGATCAAATAATGGGCACATTTAAAATTGAATCAATAAATCAGTCGGTTCCAATTATTCAGTCACTAAATTATTGCATTGAGTAATCAGCTCAAGTTATGAGTTTGACATGGGAAGGAACTGCTCAGTGTTAGCTTTGTCTTGGAAGAATTTAAGAGGGATCTGGTTTCCTTTCCCTCCTAGGACACATAAAAATTCTTGTCAATACAATACATATTCATTATATCTTTTGGACTTAAACCTTAGATGAGCACCTAAACTGGGACTAAGCAGGAACTTCTTACATTCATAGATGTAATCAAGTAAAACTTTCTGCCAGAGTTCAAGAAGCATCTGGACGATGCTTTTGGTCATATGGTTTAGTTTTATATAGTCCTGCGAGGACCAGGGAGTTGGACTCAATGTTCCTTATGGGTCCCTTCCAACTCAATATATTCTATGATTCTATGATTCTATGATTCTTTTCTCTCCTGTGTGCCTGAAAGTATGCAGGTAGCTGGTTTTGCCTTGAAAGCCCTATAGAAACATTGAAAACTATTATGTATGCACAGAATGGATGTTCTATGTAGAGGACTGAGCATTTAACCTTCCTACCTACATCTAAGTATTCTATAGGTTTAAAAATAAAGGTTTCCTATGCCTGTGGAAGTTAAATGCATGTTGTGCATCTGCCATGAAAATGTTTTTAGGACTGGGATCTCAACAAGGCAGATGCCCTTGCTTCCTGTTTAGGCCATGACACTGTAAAAAAGAATGCAAAATTCCTGGAAGAAAAGGAAAAGTAACAAAACAGTTGATCTGTGTAGCCCAGTAAATATGGTTTTGCCATTGCCCAGGGCAGGCAGCCCTGTGTTGTGGCCGGTTGTGGCAGGTCCTGGGGGTGGCTGGCCTGCCCTTGGCTTGAGTGGGGCTGAGCTGGGTTTACCAGGCGCCCCGTGGCCGAGTGCCCATTGCCCAGCCTGTCTGAGCTCCAGCGCTGTGAGTGCCGACGGGGAAGGGGCTGACAGCCCCAGTTAGTTCGGGCTGGACAAACAGCTTCTGGGGGCACGAGCACAGTGGGGCAGCTTTCATTCCTTCCCAGGGACCAGGCAGAAGGGAGCAGATGGGGATGGGAAAACAAGCCCTAAATCAGAAGAGAAAGGGACCCCCACTAGGAACACACTCCTCCAGTGAATGGCTTGGGATGCTGGTGGCTCTCTGTGACACTCCCCACCCCAAAGTCTACTGAAAGAGGTTTTAAGGCTGAAGCTGTTGACCTTAAGACCCAGGGTGAGCATAACCACCATAACTACCCCAGAAAAGGGTAGGCAATAGGAAGGCATTGTGCAACAGGTTTAAGAATATTATCATTGATGTTTTTCTGTATTAGGTAATTTGGACTATTGGACTGCTGAAACACTAATTAGACTTCATGATAAATTCGTATATACAATGTCTTCTCTTTTATCCATAAAAAGTTTTTTGGTGCAACATCAGCAATGAAGGAATGGGCTTTGATTTCCTGACCTCTTTATTGCTCGTGTACTTTTGCATTAAGCCATTGTTAGGTGTAGTACAGAAATACCCTCCTCCCTATAATTATTTTGAATAATATTGCCTTTAGCTGAGAGGAATCTAACGATCCATTCAGTGACAGTTTATTATATAAAAGTAGTGAAAGTGACATTTCTTTCTCATACACACATCTCAGGAGATAATCCTTACTTTACTTCCTTCAACATGTAGATATTTTAAATAATAACTCATACAGAAAATAAATGCAACATTTATTTTTTGTAAACCACAAGAAGCTTTCAGAGACTTGACTGAAATTGCTGCAAAATTATAAATATGTTGAGGTACAATAAGAATTGTTATATCAGAAATGTAATTTTGTAAGTTTATTAGGGGTTTTTTTTGTTGTTTTCAGTGAGATTGCAACATGATGAGATCATATACATGTTTAGTACTGTTACAATAGAAAAATAAATATGTGTGTGTGCGCTCAGACCTTAAATAATAAATAAAAAAGCCCCCAACCAGAAAGTTAACTGTATGATTGAATTTCATGCTACTATTCCTTTGATGATGGTCTTCATATTAAAATCCAGTTATATTTGCTGTATTGAATATACACTGCAGTTGTTATCATTTGTATACTGAACTACCCAGTAAAAAAAATCCTTGAAAACTACATTATGCTTTTTTTTCATACTTGTTACTGTATTATAATTTCTTTATAAGTACACCTATGGAAAATAAAGGTTAAATTTGTCTCATTTCATATTCAGTGAAATATTTGCCTCTAAATGTCTAAGTGATGTGATTAGACTCTTTTTTTCTGGGGCTTTGATTTTTTTCTGATGTTATCTGATCCAGCATTTCCCTGGAACAGCATACTATTCCTAGTTTCTTGGGATAGCATGCATGCTGAGCATTTAAGAGTCATATCCTTAATCAATGCTTTAAGCAGCATGAAATTTTAAAAATTATAAGTGTTTGGCTCAGGTTTATTTGGTCGAAGTCTTTTGTGTTCTGGGATGTATAACAAGCAGAGACTTTTACAAAACAGAACAACAGGATTCTGTCTATGGAACCTTTGTGAGTGGAACAAATTGTCCTAATTTAGATTGTTCAGCTTTCCTGGTATTTTTTCCCCATTTGTTATCATGCAACACATATTCTGAGTTATATACTCTGTCTAAATACTCCAAGTTTTCCTGATTTTTTTTTTCTTTTTGGATAACTTAATCTGTAGAACTATCCAGATTTGTACATGTTTATCCTGATTGCTACACCTTTTTAATACTTTCAATTAACTTTTAGCTAGAGAGTGCAAGTTTAATTGGAGTACTCTCTTTTAGTCCAACCCAGTAGTAGTCCATTTTGTATAAGAGGATTTAAATATAGAGAAACCCCACTCAGTGCATTTCTCCTTCTCATTTGCTTTCTTTCTTCTAGAAGTGCTTACAGAGAAAGAATTAGGTTGGTTATGAATCACTTGAATGTACTTCAATTCCAGTCCAGAGTGCAACATGAATCTGTTTCTGTGTCTTCTCTTAGCTGAAAAAATAATTAAAATATAAGTGAAAAGAAGAGTTTAAATATAGCTAATGTAAATATATATCTATATATGCACATGTGTATAAAATATGTGTATATAGCTAATATATGTATAACGTATTTCAAGATTGCAGTTACATATTTGACTAGAAAACCATTTACAGAGCATATTTAAGAAGACAGTCCCTCAGTGGGAAGGCTATTGATGGGTATTCTTGGACATTTCCTTTAAAAATCTTCTACTTCCTTCCTACTGTCAGAATTAGGAAACAACATAATATGGGGAATTGCTGTAATCTAATTCATCAGTTCTCTTCTCACCACTACCCTGGAATAATCCCAGATAACTCGTGCTAAACAACCTCATACCAGCTCTAGCAGCCCACCAGTCTCCATAGTCTCTTACGAAACCTGCTGCATATTGTGTATCATTTTGGGAAAACGGCAGATCAGATTTCATTAGAAAGAGTATCAAAGCATCAGCCAAAAACTGATTAACTAATATGACCCTATATTTTATAGAAACATAATTTTGGGAATAGCTTTCTCCTAAGTGAAATAAAAGCTTACTTACTTGTCTATTGGGACAAATAAGGCCTACTGAAACATACGCAGTAGAAACTGGTATTAGCTCAGTGACATACTTCATGCTTTCTGACACTTCCAATTAGCATGGATCAGTAAAAAGAAAGGTGTTGGATCAGGCAGCTTCCAATGGTGCATTAACAGTTGAAAATTAAATTTTGGTAGGTTTATTCATAAAAGAAATAAAGAGATTTAATGGCAGCTGCCACTTGCAAAAGGACCAATCATTCATGACTCATCTGAGCACCCGAGACAGTTTTTGGTACAATTTGTTTGTTTGGTGGGAAGTTCATTTACGGATTTTTCATGCTGATCTAATTGATTTGCAGGAAGGCTAACAACCCTATTTCCTGCACCTGGTTTGACAATTGATACCATCTGGTTCATTGGATTAGCAGCTGTAGTTCACAACTTCTGTCAATTCAGACATGTTTGACAAGAGTTCTGCATCTTTGGTCTCTTCCAATTCATTTCCCTCTTTATATGCTGAAATCTGCAGAGCTTCTTCACTGCAAAGCAAGGTTTTCTTAATTTATAGCACAGGGATAATAGGATGATGATAATTATTATTCTAGCCTAGTTAGAGCTGAAAAAACCACGCATTGTGCCTACAGCAAACACAAGGGGATGAATTAACATTGAGGGTCACATCTGCATTTTATTTACTTCAGAGGAGATGGAGGGTGCTCAGTATCTTAAAGGAGTAGAACATTCATCATGAAGAAAGTAAATATAATTATCGCATTTTAGAAATTAGTATCAGGTCTACATGATTCCTTGTTCAATGTGTCATCTGCCATAACACAATGACTCCCTGACTGTTCAATAAATGTTTCAACATGTCTCTCATAATGTGAGAAACTGGTGTAAATTTAAACCTGTGGTTTCCTTCATATATACACCATTTTAGAAGTAAGAGAGATTGCTCGAGGGACACACTGCCCTGCTCTGGGGACATACCTAACTAGCAGGAGACCTTGTTTCCGTTCTCCATGGGCAAGGTTGATGTGAGTTAACTTCTTGTTCTCAGACTTCCCAACCCCACAGTATGATGAGATACAGCCATGCAATGGTGGCCAATTAAATTGTGTTTCTAGAGTAGTAAAAATAAACTAATTAAAGGCTTTTTGGTGATTACCATAGAATAGTGTTAATTGGGGTGGATTACTCACCAGCATAATTTGTGGTGAACTACAGCTGATTATCCAAGAGCTGGAAAGTGCAATGGAGGGGAGTATCATTGTAATCGTGCCCTGTTCTCATATCCTCTTTGCTAAACTTTCCACCTTCTCAGTCCCATGGGAAAAAAACAAAACAAAACAAAACAAAAACCCCACCATAAACCAGATTTTTGTTTTAACTAGGCTATTCTCACATTCTGATATTAGGCAGATTTTGCCCAAAATCTGCATTTTCACTGGCTGAACACCACCACATAGGGCTTTTTCGATCAATGGACAAAGTTTTGTCTCACCTGCTGAGATCTTGCTTCTCTCAGTGTATAATTTTGTAATGGTTATATAAATGCTGATGAACTAGAGTCCTTTACAAAATGGAAGAAGTTTCTGGCATACTATCCTGCATGAAGGTTACTGAAGAGAGCAAATGTATATGCAGGAAGGGCATATAGCACGCACAAACAGGTTGCTATTTCAAGATGTAGCTTTAACAAAGAAAATTAACCTACATCTCATTCATTTTTATGTCCATGATTTTTCAAATCTTGAAAATATCTCAGCCAATTTTACAAACTCCATATGCTCTTTAGGTGTCTCTATGATGATAAGGTCTGAGCAACCTGATTTAGTTGAAGATGTCCCTGCCCACGGCAGGGGATTGGACTAGATAACCTTTAAATGTCCCTTCCAACCCAAACTATTATATGATTCTATGATTCTGTGATTCTATAACAAGAATTCCAGCAATTGGTACTATATGTACATACAATTCCAATGCTTTAATATAGAAATATGATTTTTATTTGTATATAAATATGTGTATGTGGAATCTTTAATGGACTTTGCATTGGGAAGAGGCTAGGCTGAAAATACACCAGCAGAAGGTGTCGTGATTGAGAAAACAATGAGAAAACTGCAATAAATATTTCAACTCTATCCATTTAGCTGGGTTTACTATCATCTGTGTGGTAATACTAGTAATCAGTTTTCTATGTACAAAATGTAGCTCAAATATTAACCAATTAAACCTACAGTGTTTGATTAAAAATGATTTTGCTGAAGTATAAGGTGTTTTACATGACCCATTAGTTCATTAAAAAGATTTAAATTAATGTTTTCCAGTCACTGAATAATAAATTTCTTAGCAGGGAAAGTTGCCAGTGCTGAAACACTTGCAATATATTCTCTCCCAAAGAATAAAAAATTCAGGTCTTGTGAGTGCAGGTACCTAGCAACCTTTTTCTGCTCTTGCAGCTCACTGTCAACAGTCTGGTTTTTGAAAACATGTTAATTAGTAGTACTGCTATTTCCTGGGAGAGAAGGCTATCTTAACTGCCAGCTGCTATCCAGAAAGCCATTGTTTCAGAACTATTTCAATTAGAAAAAATAAGATAAATGGAAACTCAGGTTTTCCCATGTGTCTAGATATTTTTCTATTGCAAAATTTTATAAATTGCAGCAGAAACATCTCTATTACAATTTGCATAGCATATTAATAGCACTTTCTACAAACGCAGATGTTTATTTTCCTTATATTATAAACCCAATTAGGAGAAGGAGCGCAGTATTTCAGAGTTAGAAGATTGACACATACAAACATTTTTATATATGTGTTTGCATATATGCATGATATACAAACATTTATTTATATGTGTTTATATATATGCATTTTATATATATGGAGAAACAGAAGCTAATACTTAGCTTTTATTTGTAATGTAATTGCATAAAAAATAAGATTTGCTATTATTTTGATTTTACATTTACTGTATACTTAGAGTAAAAATTGACCCACTAGATTTAATGATGAATTATGAAAGTTTTTCTCAGGAAGAAAAAAAAAAAAAAGGTTGGTTTAAAGATTAATATTTAAAATCTCTTTAGCATTCCATTAACATTTAAAATCTCTTTAGCATTCCTTACTATAATTTTACCTGTAGTGTAGCTTCTAAATTCATGCTTATCAAAATTGACAATAACAATAAGATGTTGCTGAAGCCAGCAGGCCTAGAGGAAAAGTAGTAATTACTATGAAATCACTATTCATTTAATACATTTTGAAATGCAGAGATGCCTGTTCACAAAGAGAGCAGACATTCTGGTATATTTGCAAATCTAATGGGATTTTAACATTGAAATAAAAAGTTTCTTCCTCATATGAGATTAAGGATAAAATTTGGTTGCAGGGGAGTAGTGCTACTTTCCCCATTCTACACACGTGTGAGAGTGGTACAGAGGAGTCCAAGATTCGTGCTGAAGCGGGTTATTCAACCTGGGATTAGCATCTTAGTCAAAATAGAAAGCTTGCTTTCAGTCAGATACTTGTTACATTCTGTAATTGGAAAGACATATACCGGTATCTGCCCAGAGTATAAATATACTCTAAGCACACCAGTAAGATTAAAATATATGGGAGAAATCAGTGGAAGAAAAATGGATGGACAAAATCAGAACACATAGTTTAGTCAAAGAATTCATAACTACTGCGAGTGACAGAAGTTTAGTGCAATGGGGAATTTTGTGATAAAATTTTCTGGTGTTTTCTGAAAAATTCAACTAGTATCTCTTTTCATCTGTGAGAATTTCAGAGTTTTATCAAGTGTATTTTTTGGACTAAATTATTTCTGTACTTATTTACAGAAAGCCATTAGACTGTAGATGGTTCGCAGTCCCTTGACAGATACCTGATTTTGACAATCAAGATATATTGTCTATTTTTGATCGGACACATTTCAATTCCTGGACTGCAATAATTTAACTTATAGAATCACTTGCCCTGTATAAAATCAGAATACATTAATCTAACATTCACTTCCCATGCACATTCTCTAGTATTCATTTAAAATATATTCTAGCATAAATATTCTTTTCTGAAAACTTAGTCTCCAGTACACTTTCTGAAAGAGAATATAAGAATATATGAACAAACAAGTTATATCCAGGTGAATTTTCCTGTCTTTTTAAAAGTCTTCCCCTAGCTCTGGTAATAAATCTCTGTGTATAGTGTTATCCTGTCAGAACTTAATTCATGCATGGCTTGTTTTGAAATTATTAAGACATTTTCTTTTCTCCTTTTTTTAAATTAAAAAACTTTGAAATATTGCAAGGCAAATGTGATTTACTGTAATGTAATTAAAACATATTAAGTTATAAAATTAATAAATAAACTAGCAGAATTATTTTGGGAGCTGTGGATAAGTGTGTTGTACAATACCCCACTGAAATAATTTGAAAACTTTCAGTTAAATGAGATTACCGAGAAGTAGCAAAGTAATTTCATTTATTGTTTTAAGTCATATTCACATTACTGTTATCTAGCAGTTTATTTAATTGTGTTCAAGATGCATTCATAGAATTACATTTAAATAGGGGAAATAACTCCACAGAGCTACAAACTATCACTTGTTTTCTACCCCCTTATTCTATCTAGAAGGTAAATTTAGAAAATTGCATAAAATGTTCAGTCAGTAGCTGGACATTAAGAGAACTCCTGAAAATGGCAATGAAGATTGTAAGGTCAAAATGTTCACTTTTCCTTTATCATTGATAGACCAGTTGAAAACAAAAGAATAGGAACGTGTTAGGATATAAATTTCTTTAACAATTTCCAAAACATTTATTTTTAAAAGGTTCTGAATGAACATAAAGTTTGGGGTCAAAAAGGATACATCTGCTGTTACAGTGATTTACCAAGGAGAATTTCTGGGATTGCACAAAGAATGAAATTATAATGAAGTCAGAGGTAGAAACTTGAGACTCAACGAGTCTCATTTTATGTTACTATAGGGTGGGAGTAATTGTATTAAGTCAGTACTGATCTATAAAAGGAGCAGAGTAGGGCCAATGTTTTATTTCTGGCCTCTTTTCATGTGCTATGATCACAAACGCCAACTAAATCTTTCCTCTCCTCTCTCCTAACACATATATTTCCCCAGAAAATATTTTTTTAAAGAAAAGCCGTGTAAAGATGTCAGTCCCCCCAAGTGGCAGCAGAGGATACTAGAGCACATTCTCACCTGCTTGTTTCCTTTTCTTTGCTGAAGGATCCAAGTGCTTCAGTAATACACAGCCTTGAAAATACTCCCATGTGTATTTTATTGCCACAGGTTGTCCTAGTAAAATCAGTGGAGCTAGTTGTGCTGGAAATGTTAAGCAAATGTTTGCTGGATTGGTTCCCAAAGAGTGTGGCTGATATTTGTCCTGTAAGGGTCATCTTTTCTAGAGAAAACTCTGTGTCTGTGTGTGTGTGTGCGTGCCTAAAAGGGGGAGAGAGGGGGGGAGAGAGGCTGAGAGAGACAGTGGGATAGATACATGCTCAGCACAATCAAAAATGTGCTTTTTGCAGCATTGGACCATTGGACTTACCAATTTAGATCCTTCAGATTTTATGCTCCCTTTCATAGATATAATATAACTTTAATAGTAATTAGAAATACAAGCTTAAAGGTTGTCTGTGTTTGCAGGGGTGTCAATCTCTTAATGACATCGAAACTTTAGTTCAGTTTAGGAAACAGCAAGTACATATATAATCTGTAAGTATCATACACAATTGCCTTTTTTGAGGGATCAGACCTGAACAATGGACAGAAAAGAAAGTAATCATCGTACCTATTTGAAGGCTAAACTAATTTTGATTTGGATATTTTCTGTTTAAAGGGAAAAGAGAACAACTGGAGATAATGAGTATTCAATCAAATTCTAAGACCATAAAGTGTCATTGTCAACTCTTTGCTGAGTAAACCTCTTCTGGCCATATGTTCACACTTCAGCTGTGCAAAAGTGCTTAACAGCAAAAGCATAAGCAAATCTATTAAAACATTGCTAATAAAGTCTAAAAGAGACAGTAATGATGATACAATTGGATTTAGGAATCAGTGCTGTTTGGCACACCTCTGGCTTTCTGTACAGTTCTGTCTTCTCCAAGGGTGATGAGAGACTCTTTCAAATACTGTTTTTGCCAGCTGTGCACTCTGTGAGCCTAAATCAAAACCCACTGACACCAGTGTGCTTTGGTTTAAACCAAAGCCTACACTGTTATTTCAAACACTCAGAAATCATAGACCAACTCAATTTCTCCTCCAAATTATAAACTCTAATAAAACTATCACTAGGACTTTTAGAAAAATAGTTCTGGCTCCTTAGTCGCTAAGATATACTTTTGACTGTGAAACAAAGTGATTTAGAACTGATTGAAATAAAAAGGATTTTTTTGCATGTTCATAAGCCGCAGAAGCATTTCTGAGTTTGAATTTCAGTAAAACACCAAGCTCTGAAGGAGTCTCAATAAACCTCAAGTGTTTGGCAATATAATTTTTGCAAAATGACTTTTAATATGCGTTGCAATTTCATTATGCAGGTGTGGTTCGTAAGGATAAATATTTCCAAAATGCAATGTCCCTTGGACCTAGACATGCTGGAGGAGTGAACTTCATGGAATTCAACAAGGACAAGGGAAAAATTCTTTAACTGGGAAGGAATGATAATAATTTTTTAGCAACACAGGCTGGGGACTAACCAGTTGGGAAGCAGCTCTGCTGAAAAGGCTCTGGGGGTCTGGGCTAACAGCAAGCTGAGCATAAGCCGGCCAAGACAGCCAGTTCTGTCCTGGGCTGTATGAACAGCCGGTAGATCGAGGGAAGGGATTATCCCTGTCTACTCAGCATGCTGCATGCTTTACATCCAGGCTCCCCAGTACAAGACAGACATTGGTAAACTGGGACAAGTTCAATGGAAGGCCACCAAGATGTTTGGGGCTGGAGCAGCTGCCCTGTGAGGAGAGGCTGAGGGCCTGGGACTTGTTAAGCCTGGAGAAGAGAGAACTTTAGGAAGTCCAACACCTGCCTGCCTGCCTGTACCTACAAAGAGAGTACCAAGGAGACCCAGAGAGGTTCTTTACAGTGATACCTAGTGGGAAGACAAAAGAAAATGGGCATAAATTGAAACAGGGGACGTTCTGACTGGATATAAGGAAAAGTTTTTTCACCCTGAAGCTAGTGAAGCATTTGAGCTGGCTGCCCAGGGAGGTTGTGCAAGCCCAGCTTTTCAGGCTCTGAGCAGCCTGGTTCAATGCTAGAGCTGGCCCTGCTTTAGGCAGGAGGTTGGACTTAGAGGACTCCTGAGGGCCCTGCCAGCCCAAGCAGCTCTCAGTTTCTGGACTTGTGCAGAATGCTGCACAAGTGAAACTCCCCAGCATTGCTGAAAATATGGGTAGATGTGCAATCTTGCAAAATTACTATTTGTTTCACTTTGTTAGGAAAAAAACATAGACACCTAGGAATTTTCCACTCAATTCATTCTGGCCAAGATATTTCTAAAGTACTGCTTCATCACATGTTCAAATACTTCGGCTGAGTGGTGGAGAACTATAAGGTATTTTGCTGGGACCGGGGGGAGCACTGAGGTGGAATAGACAGTGATTTCCCATTGATAACTTATCTAAAACTTATTAAAATCTTAAAAATATTAATGAGAAATGAGGACTGAGCTGATAGGGTTCAGTTGACATTTATTCAGTTGACACCTGTTATTATATTTATTTCAAGTTGGACTTTTTTTCATTGAAATTCCAGAGTTCTCCCATCTGATTCAGACTGAGATAATGCAGTTCATCCAGTGGTACGATACTTCAAGGCTGAATCTCTGTTTCTTGTAAACCTAATGTGTCCTGCTATACTGCATCTGCCATTTGTGAGGAATTCTCTGCAAGAGCCTTTAATGGTGTAAATTTGTACTGACGTAGAAACAGAAGCTACAGAACAAACAGTTGTGTATATTTATATATATCTGGTCACTCACAGAGGCGATCAGCTCCAGCGCAGGCGCGTCCTGCAGCGGAGTGGCAGATCGCGGCGTACAGGGGAGTTCCTGAGCCGGGGAACCCACAGAGGAGCGCAGAGACCCGCCGAGAGCCGGCAGCTCCCACGACGGCGGCTG
>NW_008795695.1:3286886-3287692 GCF_000699145.1 Aptenodytes forsteri
TGCGTAACATCAGGGAGGCAGAGAAGGAGCTAGATAGCTGGTTCCAAGCGCAGTCTGCAGTGGACCCGCAGCCCACAGCCAAACAGCCAAAAACTCCGCCACCGGCGCACACAGAAAGGAGCGGGGGGGGCAATAATGCAGAAGAATGGACGGTTCCAGCGGCAAGGACCAGCAGGAGGAAGACATTTCTCCCGAAGCCTGAGGTGCCCTTGCAGAACCGCTTCACCACTCTGCAGGCTGAAGAGGAAAGTCCTGTCACACCAGGGGAAGCGCTGGAGCTGAGTAATGCAGCCCCATCTGCCCCCCGTATAACAACCAGCACCACTAAGAAAAGGCGACGGGTGATAGTAGTAGGCAACTCTCCTCTGAGAGGTACGGAGGCACCCATTTGCTGACCGGACACACTCTCTAGAGAGGTGTGCTGCTTACCTGGGCCTCATATTAGGGATGTCACCGAGAGGCTACCAAGCCTTGTACAGTCCACTGACTGTTATCCGCTGCTGCTGTTTCATGTGGGCACCAGTGACACAGCCAGGAGCCGTCTGAAGACTATCAGGAAGGACTACAGAGCCCTGGGAGCGGTGGTAAAGGGACTTGGGAGCACAAGTAGTTTTTTCATCAATCCTGCCGGTCAAAGGGAAGGGGTTTGAAAGGGCCAGTCAAATCTGGCGAGTCAACAAATGGTTACGGGACTGGTGCCACAGCCAGGGGTTCGGCTACTTAGACTACAGACCTTTCTACTTTGAGAAACCTGGTCTACTGGGGGCTGACGGGGTACATCTGTCAGAGGAGGGGAAGAGCATCTT
>NW_008795695.1:3289336-3322644 GCF_000699145.1 Aptenodytes forsteri
TGGCACAGATCCTCCTGGAAGCTATGCTAAGGCACATGGAGGACAGGGAGGTGATTCAAGACAGCCAGCATGGCTTCACCGAGGGCAAGTCCTGCCTGACTAACCTAGTGGCCTTCTACGATGGAGTGACTACATCAGTGGACATGGGAAGGGCTACAGATGTCATCTATGTGGACCTCTGTAAGGTCCTTTTAGCAGGGCCTGTTGTGACAGGACAAGGGGGAATGGCTTTAAACTAAAGGGGGTAGACTTAGACTAGATATAAGGAAGAAATCTTTTACGCTGAGGGTGGTGAAACACTGGCACAGGTTGCCCAGAGAGGTGGTGGATGCCCCATCCCTGGAAACATTCAAGGACAAGTTGGACAGGGCTCTGAGCAACCTAATCTAGTTGAAGATGTCCTTGCCCATGGCAGGGGTTTGGACTAGATGACCTTTAAAGGTCCCTTCTAACCCAAACTATTCTATGAATCTATGATTCTATAAATAGCAGAGGGAGCAAAGAATAATAATCTCTCTATATATTTCTCCTTATCTACAGTTCTTAATTTCTTATTTTGTTGCATGATTTTGTGGGTTTGCCTTGGCTGCTTTACTTCCTTTCCCTTATTGCTTGTGGAGAAAACAGACTGACTCAGCACGCTCTCAGCATGTTCCTTCTATCTCCCTATGCCTTTTTGTGTGCCTGACAGCTTTCACTGATACTTTGTGGGTGGTCCAATCTCCTCCAGCATCTTTAAAGTTTAGGAGTTTTGACATCATGCCAGGCTCATGGGAGGCATGCAGTTCTCCTCCCCAACCTTGTTCCTTTGATCATTTCTTCCTCACTGATTCAGTTCCTTTTTCCTTATTCTATATCAGTGTCATTTAACCCCTTACAGTCAGACAGATTAGTGTCATGAAGATAGACTTACTTCTTTCCTGTAATTCATGCCAAACTATATGTTTGTGCATTATGTGATACTTTAAGGTCCAGACTCTTATCAGGATATAAAAGATTAGAGAATAACCATTCCCTCCATATACATCTCATCAAATGGCAGAAGGATATCAGTGGTGTTTATGCACCTGTACACTTCAAAAATGTTCTCTGTAGCACGCAGAACCTATACATAACACTGAGGTATTATTGTGAAAGCACTTAGTGTCTGTCCAGAGTCCAACTTCATCAATTTCTGTTGAAAGCAAATGTTCATCAACTTTTACCTTATTCAGTCAGGAAGGGAAAGAAAAATGCGTTCTAAGTTGGGCAGTAAGAGAAATCATTGTGGCAACATGGTGCACAGCAGGACAACATACAAAAATATCTTGGTATGTATTTAAATAGTCAAAGTGAAAACATTGAAAATTAACATTTTCACATTATCAGGTTGTTTCTTAAGCTAGCACAAGTGCCTACCACATTCATATGAGAGAGGCAATGTATCTGACCTTTGAGGGGAGGGAGTAGCAGGTTCTATGTAAAAAAGCTGTGCTCACCCCTTGATCTGAAGTCAGACTTACTGACTGAGTATGGAACTGGAATCCAGAGAGAAGGTGCCTTCACTTGCAGGAACTGCTGTGGAACGGCTATGGGTGCTCCCATATGGTACCTGGGACTCACCCTGCTGAGTCACAGGTAGGCTGCTCTACCTCAGACAACAGCAGACATGCAGCCTTGAAAGAACTGTGCTCCTTTAGGGAAGAGGGACAGACCATCTTTAATTAGTGTGTCTGGAGAATGTACTTCTGGATTGTTTTGCCTCCACCTTCCCTAAGCATCACAATCACTGCATTACAAAGAAAGCCTATTTACTCATCAGATGTTCTTCTTCACCATTATGATCATCCTCAGGTCTTGTAAGATTGGTGTGAAGCTGACATAGATGTAAGCAAGAGTCTAGCCTGCTCATTTTCACTACAAAATGTAATTATGGAATTTGTCTTACAAGGTTAAGAGGTCCTGAAAATGAAGTATTGCAGGAAAAATGCAAATACTAGCACTGCAAGATGGGAAATAATTTGAATTGTAGGTGGGACTGAGATATTGAACGTGGAGATCAGGAGGTCAAGCTAACCAAAGCCTTCAGATAGCTCATGCATAACAATGTCTCTAAGTGACTTTCTGGGGTCCATAAAAATTAAATAGCAAGACTTATCTGTCAAACAGAAAAACATCTACAAAGGCATAGAGGGCCATCTGTTTTTATCAGAAAAAAACACAAAAACCTGGCAGTACAGATGCCAAGAAATTTTCACCCACAAGGAAATATTTTGGCAGAATACATGAAAATCACCACAAACAAAAAAGTCAAATTTACTTAACTGTAATATTAAGATACAAAATGGAGTTATATTTGGTGCAGTCTTCCATGGAATAACATTTAGGAATTCCTGTTCAAACATCGGTTTATTGCTAGTTTTGTTTTAGGCTAACTCAGATTAGAAAAACTTTAGTTACTGAGTCCAGTCCTGGACCCGTTAGGGACAGTGCCAGATTCAATGCTCTAGGCCATCCCCTTTCTTGGTATTCAGGAACCCAAGTTCGGTTGTCTCAGATGAAGGCTGGACTTCACAAGCAACATTAGACTCATGGGTTGCCTGCCTATATTTTTTCTTCAAGCAGTCAAACATAGCTCTGTTTTAGATCTAATTTAACACCACTAAAGAAAATATGGGAGAAAAACAAGAAGCAAAAAGTTTAGCAAAGAATAATACTTTCCCCTTAAGCTTCACAGGGGAAATAGAAATCCTTTCAAGACACCTCTTTCTGGAGTAGTCCTTGTAGCCACCAAGGCCTAGGCTCTGCTACTGTTTCTGTACATCCATTTCACCCACCCCACATGTCTCACCCGTTCCCGGACTTCTGTTTTTGTATTTTCTCCTTTCACTGGGTCGTCACCTCTTTATGCCAGTGTAGTGATATTAACATTGAAACTATAATACATACATATAAAAGTACCTCCTCTCCCTACCCTAACTCACAGCACATTTGATCCATCTTTTTATAAACCATTCTGGTAAAACTGATGTCTGTTAAAGTAGATGTTTCATCTAGTAAAAACCGTTCTGAACTGTGAGCAGTCATTACTTCAACTAGCTCACTAAAAGCATGTAATTTTCCCAGTACCTGCAAATAAATATTGTTAGCAATTGTGGTTTTTTCCCCATAAGTATTCTATCTTTATTGGCTAGGCTTATTTTCTGCCATTCTTGTAAAAATGCAGAAGCAGCAGCTGTGTATGTATAAGAGGCTGAGGCAGCTATAAGGGTCAAGGTATGAGGGCTATATCTCATGCATTTTCAGAATTGTTTTGTGTTGCTATTAATTTCTTCTTGTTCAGAAAAAAAGAAAGAACCTGTGAACTCCCCAAGTTTTAATATTTTCAAAATAACAGGGTCATGCAAAAATAGTGATTGACATAAATTTTTAAATTGACAAGCTGTAATTTTTTTCATCTAAAAATTCCAAAGGTGTTGTCACTGCCATTGACTTACTTTATGATGGTGTGAAAATGGATAAAAGCAATACATGAGGAGCAAGAGCATCATAAATCTTCATTCAGAAATCTCTTCCATCTCCCAGTATAACAAGAAAAGCGAAATGAACAGATTGCTTACAACTAGGCAGAGCTGTATTACTTCACAAAATTAAAAGTTCGGCATGGTATTATGTCAGTTCATGTTGCAATTCACAGAACACTTTCAAAATGAACAAGTGTGCCACCAATAAAATACTGTGTTAAATTTCCCTGTGCTTATAAGGATGTCTATGCGAAGATCAAATTACATACCTTGCATCCTTTTAATGAAAACAGAAGCTGTTTTATGACTCCTTTTTCCCCCAGAAAAGGTGAAGAAACTGCTAGAATGGAGTAAGCAATTAGCCTGGTTGGGTTAAGTGTGTCCTGTAGTGGCATTTTGTTGTGGAGAGCTCTCTAATTGAATGAAGTCCTATTAATTTCACTATATCATTCAAAAAATAAATAGGTCCTATAGTGACTATAGAACCTAACCATGTACTACATTTATTTTATTAACAGGACTACTCCTGTGAGAAAGCAAAAGAAAGAAGAAGCCCGCACGCGAGCTATACCATGTCTAAAGAAAAGTAACCGTTGCCTGAATTCTGCAAGTCTGGGGGGGTGTTTTCAGGAAACAAAGGCATCTTATGCTGATTTGAGATCAGTTCTTAATTTAGGGGTTTTCTGAGCTGCATTTATTGTGTACAAGGTAGATCTAAAATGGAGCAATTTGATGAATTTTAAAATTACAGTTTGTTGGAGATTTGATCAATGGCTCCAACTCTTGCATTGTTTTTATCACACAACAAAAGCTGATCTCAGAGGTCTGTACCAGTTAGTTCCACTGAGCCCAATGGACATAAAGAAGAAAAGAAACAAAGGGAAAAGTGCCATCTGAATCTCCAAATGCATAAAAGGCCAAGAACAATTTTGATTCAAAGTGACTGGCACCTTCAAAGTAAAACACTGGCATATATAACTATAGTACCTTTTTGAGGAATTCAGCTGCACTTCCAATCATATTTTTGAGTTTCAGAAATCCCTTGTGGGACATTGTATTAATATAACCACCATACAGGTGGAAAAAGGAGTCAGGTAGAGGATGAAGGGTACGGTTGGACAGCTGGCCTAACATCTTTGATGAATACAAAAGTAAATTATGAATTCACATTAACGAATAATAGGTCATAATGAAAGTAATTGAAACCAAGACGCCTCACAGAGAAGAAAAGACTAACACAGCTAAAGAATTCTATAAAATGTAGAAGAATGGATACATATACTCTCTGACCTCAAAATAAAGAATGTGGTAGTTGAAACATTCAGAACTTTCACTTTAAAATCACTTTATGATGTTAAAGGGGGAAGAGTTCATGAAAGCATACATATATGGGTCTATTCAATAAAAAAATCTAAAGGAAGTATTTCATTTCACAAAACCAGTGGAGACTTATTGATCAGATTTAGACATCACTAATTTTTTCCCTAACTCTGGAAATCTCTTCTTAATCACAATTCCTTTAAAGCATTTCTAAGATGCTGTTCTGTCACTCCTCCCTCTGCCCTTTCTTCTTTCCGTTTCTTAACTCCCTCGCAGATTATGTCAAGGGATAAAGAAAGGAGAGGAAGGGTCCATGTTTCAAAGGGACTTAGTTTGAAATGTCAACCTTTTGAACTCAGTCTTCTTCTCCCAGTCTCTCCTCCTCTACTTACTAATTCAAGTTCCTAAATGTTTTTTTACATAATCTTTTAAAAAAAAAGACCTTCAGTTAGAAAACTTGGTTATATTTTATTTCCTCATTATTGTCTTTCAGAATATTTTTAAAGAGAAAATTACTTCTCTCTCAGAAATTATTACTGATTTCTAATTAAAAAAGAGTCAAAAAGAGCATTGAAGAGTAAATTCCTAGTTTATGACTTTTTCCTTCAGACTATTCTTAATGTTTGGTTTCTTCATGGAAGAACCGACACCTTATTCTTTTCCCTTGAGTGCCTGGCTCAAAAAGGGCAATATTACATGTTTGATGGACCTGAGGCTACATATTTCTTTCTTTTCACTTATTTTTCCTGCTTTTCCTTTTGGGCTATTGAAATTTTCTGTTTCTACTCTTCCATTTGGTCACAACGATTCTCAGATTCCTTGAAGACCTTTAGTATATTAGAGGTTTTAAATAGCTGGCTAATATACTGATTTAGCTCAGATGATGAACTACTCAAGAGTGACGAAAATTCTTGCTTAATTTCAAACTGACATATTTTAATAGAAGGGAGAAAAGACTAATGTGTTGTTATTTCACATAACATTGATACAATATAATGACAGGAATGTCAGATACAGCAGATAGGTCTTCACTGAAGAAATTATTGTCTGACTGTAAATATTTCCTTAAAGTTGCTTCACGTGGAAATTATCTTAGATAAAAGGCTGAAAGCAGCTATTTTGTATTCTTGAATTGACAGAATATTCCTATAAAATTTTTGTCTTAGCAATTTGAGTTCCTTCTGTTTTTCACTGTCATCTTGCTAGGTCTTTTCAAAACAGGTGAGTTTAAATCCTTTGGCGTATTGTATCTGCATGGTCTTTAATTTATTCTCCCTTTGCACTACTAAAATTTCCCATCCCTGCAAGAGACAGTTATCAGACTATAAAGAAACACGACTTATAGATTTATTACTTGCCAATACTTAGCAAGTGTTCTGCTTGTCCATATAAAATTTTTAATCGGAACAAATTTTAAAGCTGAACAAAATTTACTTCAAATTAATAGAATTATTGTTACATTAGATTTGTTTAGTCCTTGAAGACAACAGACAGTAACTTAAAATACTACTATTAATATTCATAAAATATTCACCTGAGATGTTTGAACTGCAGAAATACATCTACCCACTAGAAGTAGCAATGATCATTAATAATGACCAAAATGACAAAGTTGTGTCTTGTGAGGTAAAGGTTCAAGTTTGTTCTAATGAGGACATTTTAGTCCAGAAGGTAAGGTGAAAATGTATCATGTGAAAAGCGTAATGGAAATAGAACAGCAATGAAAAACAGTACAAAATACATCACATGCAGTAGCTTAAAAAAAAAAAAAAATTAAGGCAATCCATGTCAGAGATAATTTAAGAAATATCCTTAAATTAAATACAATTCTGACTAAACTATTTTCTCTCATGGTTTGTATACAATCTCATCACAGAACTATGTCTGAATCCATAAAAATCTACCCTTGTACAACAGAGGCCATTGTACAAGTCCTTTTGCACCATTTAAACTCTATTTAAGATTGAGCAGTTAAGAGTTATTTTGGATAAGCCTTCAGTAGAAACTCCATAAATGGAACAATTTTAGCAAATGTGGATATAAACACCCCAAGGTAACTGATACCTCAGCTGCCAGGGGCTGACACCCCACCCAAAAGGTGTTTTGGGGTGAATACGAAAGCTCAAACAACATTTACAACACATTAAAAAGTTAGATTCCTAGGCTGGGATGCTACATGACCAGACACTGAGTAGAGCCCTGTCTTAAGTCCTCATACAACATACGAAGCAGCTGAGTAACAACTGTGCCTTCAGCTGTGCTCCTGTCTGAAAGTCTTGTCCTCAGGTACTGTAGCCCAACCCCTCTGGTTGGTTGATTGGTTCATTGGGTTTTAATATTCATCCTTTAAAAGTTAATTATAAAACTTAAAATGCCTTTCATTATAAAATGTGGCATAAGAAGGATAATGAAGAGGAAAGGAAGACAAAATGATGTTGCAGTGATGGCATCCACCTTTCTCACAAAAGCCTAACATTAGCATATTGTCTGGGGAAGTTGGGTGGGCAACCATGTGGGAGACACCAGTCCTCAGCTCAGGCTTTTGCTCCAAAAACTGTCAGTGCATTTTACGTTATACTGTCAACAGTAACAATCCAGCAAGCCAGGATGAGAATCTGGCCCAACCCTTACTGCTAGCCTACAAAGTCATGTTTACACACTTTTCATCTAGGTTGGGTCAGTAGTCATATCTCATCATTAAAAGGGCATCCTTTATCCTTTGTTGCAGAACAAATTACTGGAGATTGTAATATATTGTAACAGAAGAAAACCATGAGTTTTTATTCCTCTACTGCAAGGTGATGGGCATGCACCTCAGTCTCTTACGGCTGAGTTTTGGGATCATTAGTCGGTTCTGTGAAAGGATGTGGGAAACTTGTTTCTGCTTGTCTGATGGAACCAGCAACAAAGTGCATTTTATAAAACTTTAAATCTGTACTCCAAGTATTAAGTGTGTTCCTAGGTCAAGTTTTTCAGATAAGTTCATGTTTATTAAGAAAAATCTGGCTCCTACATAGGCATAAGCTAGCTAATAAATCCCAGCTGCTAAATGTCAAGGTGAAGTCACATGCAGGCGTGTGCAGAAGCAGCCCTCTGCAATGTCTGGAGAAAGGTAAAAAAAAAATTGTCATTCATTCTGCAAACAGCAGAAATAAGAAATCATATTTTCTAAACAGTTTGCCACTCTACGGTGTCTTTATTTTTTGCAGATACATTTCATATCTCTTAAAAAAAAATTAGTGAATCTACATATGGAAAATATGTAGCAAAATCTATAACAAATTCTTTATTTTTGATTTTCTAAAACCCTCCCTTTGATACTATTTTTTCACACCCTATTTCTCTGAAAGCATAATCCTTTATGGCCAAAACGATGTGTTGAACCAAAAGAAATAGCAGAAATACCATTTTATATTATACTCCATTATATTGCATAGTACAGTTACATTAACTGGATTCAAACTGACTGCCAATAAACATCAGGCCAGAAAAGTTCAAAAGCCACTTTGTTTCGTGACAAAGTAGAATAACTCTTCTCATACTTTTTGTTCAAGAACAAGCAAACAAAATTTTAGGTACTTCTGTCTGTCTTCCTCTGAGTTAATGCAAGTTAAATATTTTTGTAGGTAGATTGTATAATCAAATAAATGAGAAACAGTAAGATTTCAGTTAAAACAGCCATTCAAAGGTTTCATAACTCTAAAATATTTTCAAAAAGTGTCAGACTCCACCTTTTAATAATATTATTTTTACCAGGCTGTGAATCAGTAGTTAAGAGATTTTTTTCTGCAGAGGTGTTGGCTTGTTCTGATCAGAATTTACATTGCAAATTAAAACAAAGGGGGAAAGTTAAGGAACATGAGGAAGAATTAGGGGACTGCTTTTTTTTTTTTTTGTAAATCTCTGAAGGTTTATTTTAGAATGTAATCTCAAGCTGATAACCTATATTATTACTTGATAGATGAGATCAGATACTAAAAATTAAAAAAAAACCAACAAACCCAACACTTCAAAGATATCTGGGGAAAAGAAAATGGGTCATATAGCCTTTTAAGAAGTAAAGAAACATTTTTAATTATGACTAGTTATCTTAGCAGACAGGAATTTCTATTTCAGTCTCTACATCAGTAAGCTGAGCTAAGTATGTAGTGTCTGATGTAGTAAGATGTTATAGACATGCTATGTAATATTTTAAAATACTAAAAAAAGAAGTGCAAAACCAGAATGATATTAGCCTCTGGTCTATGATGTAGTGAAATAAATAAGAAATATTACAAACCTACCCTTTCCCTTAAAATGAAGAAACAAAAACTAGCTTCTAGACAAATAAACAAAGCCGTAAACCGTCCCCTCTGCCCCCAGTTATTGGATGAGATTTTGGCAAAGGAATTAAATTTGATTGAAAATATATTTAAATTATTTAGGCTTATGCAATTACAGTTATATATCACATAACCTGGTGAATTTATAATGCTAAATTTCATATGTCTGGAATGGAAAATTTATACTAATAAAAAAATGAAATATTACTTTGATATAAGAATGACTGCACTAATTGTTCTGTTAAAACTCATATACATTGTGTGCTAGTTTGGGTAAATGCTTTGCCAGTCCCAATATGTTTATGGCTGTAATAATGTGTATCAATGTTTTGCTCTGATGGATCCAAAATGCTATGGAAATAAAGTGCTTTACTTGTTATGCTTTCCTCTTATATCTTACTGAGAGGTTTAAATCGACAGCATGATACTATTTAAAACAGAGTGAGAGAAAGAGTACAGATTTTAAAAGCTGGCAAATCCACTTTTCTTTATGGTATATTTTCTGTATGCCTTTACAAAAATCTCAGAAACAAATGAAAAATAATTTACAGATCAGCTTCTTAATCTAGAACAAAGGTACATCTATACAAAATGGGAAAACAAACTTTTGATTTTCTCATTAAATCTGAAGGAAATGTGTATAGTTCTATTAATCTTAAATATAAACACACATGCAAATGACAACAACAACAACCACCACTACCCTGCTGTTCACTTTTGGGGTTTTTTTTTGCATTATTTTGTGTATCCTTTAGTATTCATTCTGATAACTGACTAAGTATTTCCTGAATAACAAATGCAAAATGGAACATTTTATGTTTTAGTTTTTCTTTAATGATACAAAGATGAATCTGACTAACACTCTGTCAGATTATTTAAGAAATTAAGGAGATAAATGACATTGGCTTTTGAAAAATATCTAAAGTGCAAAACTACTTAGATTGTGATTATAATAATTTATACATAAAGCCACAGAGGCTGATTTAAAGAAGTTTCCCCACTGGGGAAAATTTGTTTCCAGCAACCACTTTCCACAACCTTTTTCCCATGTGATATAGCTAGTAGTGTCACTAAAATCACAAACAATGTAGTGAAAACAATAACCATAATAGAACAAGCACTACTAATGAGTGTAAAAATTCTGTATTGGAGTGTGAGACAAAGACCAAGAGTCAAACCATGACTGAAGCCAAACAGATAGGATTTCATGCCTAATGTTTCAGGCAGCTAATGTAGACTACTTTCATTTTCTATAGAGGTTAACTTGAAATAATCTGAGTCTTCTCTGAACTTCAGACAATCCCCTCAAATATTTTTGTCCATATTTCCCTCCATCCTCTGAGCAGTAGACTTCCTGACTCCATTTGCTTCAGTGCAACCTCTTCTACTTCTGATTGTGTTCTCCTTGCAAGTTCTTCCCAAAACTAATTTGTAAAGTGCCAATTTCTTCCACAGGATTTCCTTTTGGGACTTGTTTGGTTCAGAAGCACTCCAGAAGACACATCTTTTCTCCTCACCTTAAGGAAGAACTACCGCAGTTGAAAACTGGATGATAGACTCCAGCATCACCCAGGCAGAGGAAACATCTGTGGCACCTTTCCTCCAAGATGGCAATCCTGCCGGAAGGTGGGTAAACATGCAGGAAAAAAAACCAGAAGCCATAAGGCAGTGAGTGCTGGTTGAATCCTGACTTTCAGAAACCTAACCATTTAATAGTCTTAGTCTTTTGAGATGTATTTTATTGAGCCATTTCTACACAGTACAGCAATGTCATCAAGTGCTCCCCTTGGTGTTAAGTGTGCTCATCCAGTCTATAATATATACAGAACATTATATATACTAGACAAAGAACAACTGGAGTCAGGCATCATGGAAGTTACAGGAATGTGTACTTGTTCTTGTCATTTCTCATTGCTCATGGTGCTCTGTAAAGTGTTCTCTAGACACACTGTAATACTGGCTATATCTTTTCCCCAACTTTGCGGTCATTCTACCCAAAGTAATCCACAGCACTCTGTTAAACCAACTCAACTAAAAGCAAAACCATGTGTAGCAATTAGCTCTCATTGTGCAATTGTTTTTTTCTGTATCTGAAAGGAGAAGAAACTACTTATAAAATCAAAGCCGAGTTTATTTGAAAGAGAATACACTTTGTTTTCTCAGTCTAGTCTCCAGTCACAACTGTACAGCACAGTATAGACTCCAACAGCTAAACTGCTGCTGTTGCCCTTGATAGTGTCATTCAAACTGATTTTGAGGTTCTCAACAAAAGAGACTCTGAGCTGTTTGACAGTTAAATTTAAAAGGCACAGAGGAAATAACAGTCCATAAAAGTGAATGACATTCTTAGAGAGACTCTACTAGCTTTTTTCCTCTCAATGGAGAAACAAAAGGATGACTGCAGTGAGGAGAGTATAGTTGTAATTAACTTGTCATTTGTATTAATAATTATACCGTTTCAAGACTGCGTATTTTTACAGTTAAGGTCATAGACTAAAATGAAGGTTCAATTCTTGCTTCTCTTAGGCTTCTCATGGGACATTACACAATCAATTTATCTTTAAGTGCATTTATTCTTTTTAATGTAAAAAGGAATAGTAATATTTCTTTTTTTCCCCAGTCATTTGTATGAATTTGCAGTTCTGTTTTAGGGTTTTTTTTATTATAAATCAGATTTAATAATGAATTTATAAAAACTTTTTATAAAAACTTTTTTTTTTTTAACCAGAAAATGGTGTGAATTTGGGAAGAAACATTTTATTAAAGGATTTAGTTTGCTAATTTCCCAATTTTACTAGAAAATCTTTTTCACAGCTCATTAAAATTCTTTATAAGGTACCCCATTTTAAGTTTAATTAAAATAAAATAAACATTTTTTTTTTCTCAGACAGATTTTTCTTCCTTATTCTTCATTTCAGAAGCTTTAGAGATTTAGAAAGGTTAGTTTAACTAACAGTAATAATTTAATTTGTACTGGATAGGGTCCAAAGGAAGGCCATGATGATGATCAGAGGGCTGGGGAACTTAATCTGTGAGGAAAGACTGAAGGAGATAGGTCTTTTCTCCCTGGAGAAGTGAAGTCTCGGGGGGACCTCATCACAGTATGCCAGTAGTTAAAGGGTGGCTACAAAGAGGACAGAGGCTCTCTCTTCACAAGGACCACGTGGAGAAGACAAGGGGCAAAGGGTACAAGTTGCACTGGGAGAAGTTTCATCTCAACATAAGAAAGAAATTTTTTACAATAGGATCAATCATTCCCCAGAACAACCTCCCCAAGAACGTGGTAGAGTACACGTCACTGGAGGTTTTCAAGATGTGATTGGAGAGGGTGCTGGGCAATCTCATCTAGGCTCCCTTTCCCACAAAAAGCTGGACCAAATGATCTTTCAAGGTTCCTTTCCAACTTGGGCTATTCTATGATTCAATGATCCTCTGAATATTTACTTCCTAGTTTCAGTTGAGGATGGGAAAAATGTGTGTGAAATTCTTACATAGCTAACAAGAAAATCTTTCCTTTTAGTTTCAAATTTACTGTAGTTCAGTATTTCACCTGCAATCGTGCATTAAACTGTAATACAAACAAGAAGGTAAAGAATAACCAGCTGTTGTGGTTTAGCCTGGCATACCACACAGCTGTTCGCTCACTCCACCCCCCTCAGTGGGATGGGGGAGAGAATTGGGAAAAAAATAAAGTAAAATTCTGGGTTGAAGTAAAGACAGTTTAATAGGACAGAAAAGGAAAAAAAAATAATAATAATAATAATAATAATGATGATGTTGGTAAAAGAATATACAAAATGCATAATGCAATTTCTCACCTCCCGCCGACCAATGCCCAGCCAGTTCCTGAGCAGCAGTCATGCCCCCATGGCTAACTCCCCCCAGTTTATATACTGAGCATGACGTCACATGGTATGGAATACCCCTTTGGCCAGTTTGGGTCAGCTGTCCTGGCTGTGCCCCCTCCCAGCTTCTCGCTGGCAGGGCATGAGAAGCTGAAAAGTCCTTGACTCTGTGTAAGCACTGCTTAGCAACAACTATAACATCGCTGTGTTATCAACTTTATTCTCATCCTAAATCCAAACCACAGCACTGTACCAGCTACTAAGAAGAAAATTAACTCTATCCCAGACAAAACCAGGGCACCAGCTGAAATAATATGTAATTTCCACTTTGACTGAGTTAATCAGTTAACAACATGGTAAATGTTATAAATTTTGTAAAAACAAATAATTTAGTGTCACATTTTTCAGACCATAGATTCATAAGAAACCATTCAAATTGTAAATTTATTTTACCAGGGGAGGGATTAAATAAATTTTTCAGTTTCAGGACAGACTGGGGAGTGTTGCTGGGAATCACACGTGCTGGCTGAAAAGCAAAGAAAACAGGCATGGAATGGTGGCACAGAGGAGTGGCAAACTCCATCTTTGAAAATTGCTCATATAGTGTGTATCAGGTTCTGTTATTTAAAAGTAAGATTAATGCTGATAAACTTTACACTTTCTTAAGACATGAAAAAAGGCTCTATGTTAAGAGAAAACAATAGTAATAAAACATTTTGCACATATTTTTTATTCATTTATATGATTGAACTGGGGAAAGTTTTGTCCTCTGTTAACCATTACATACTCATCTAATCTCTGACATCCCACTTATTTCAGGTAGTTTATGCATACAGAGGCACTAAATCTGGATTTCTGGATTTTTCCTCTGAGTGTCAGAGGATAGACCAGGTAGAGTTAGCGAAAATTATTTTTTGCACTATCTATCTCATTTAATTATTTCAAATGAAAAGAGGATAAAAAAAATCTGTGTACCATGTGGGGTTTTTTACCTCGTTATTCTAAAAGAAGCATTCATCACACTATTTATGCCTCATTGATATCATTTTGTTTCCAGGGATGTACACATGAAGAAACATTTGATCCAACAAAGTGAGAGGCTGTGATGTCATCCTGGTTTCAGCTGGGATAGAGTTAATTTCCTTCCTAGTAGCTGGTACAGTGCTGTGGTTTGGATTTAGGATGAGAATAATGTTGATAACGCACCGATGTTTTAGTTGTTGCTGGGTAGTGCTTACACTAGCCAAGGACTTTTTAGTTTCCCATGCTCTACCGACTGAGAAGGCTGGAGGTGCACAAGAAGCTGGGAGGGGGCACAGCCAAACTGGCCAAAGAGACATTCCATACCATGTGACGTCATGCTCAGTACATAAACTGGGAAAAGCTGGCCGGAGGAGGCCGCTGCTCGGGGACTGGCTGGGCATTGGTTAGCGGGTGGTGAGCAATTACATTGTGCATTACTTGCTTTGTATAGTCTTTTATTAATTATTATTGTTGTTGTTATTATAATTTTATTTCAATTATTAAACTGTCTTTATCTCAACCCACGAGTTTTCTCACTTTTACCCTTCCGATTCTCTCCCCCATCCCACTGGGGGAGGGGGTGGAGTGAGTGAACGGCTGTGTAGTGTTTAGCTGCCTGCCGGGTTAAACCACAACACATCATAAGGCTATCTTAGAGATTTAGAGTAGAGCTTTGTACACAGTTTCAAAAGTTTATTTTCCATGAAAAATGGAGATTCAGGTTGAGAAGGATACATTCAGATTCAATGAAACATTTCATTAAGTTGTTTCACTGGGAAAAAACAAAGAACATTTCATTTTGGCATTTCCTGAACTATATGTTTCAGTTACAAATGTACTTCAGTATTATTAAATGCTAACTAGACTGAAGAAATATGATTGAGTGAGCCTTTTCACACTGTCCTGACCAAACGCTAGTTTGAAACAGACACATTTGTTTTCAACTGTATGTTTTGGTAAAACTTGTGTACACACACATATATATGTTGTCGTGGTTTAACCTCAGCCGGCAACTAAGCACCACGCAGCCGCTCGCTCACTCCCCCCCGGTGGGATGGGGGAGAGAATCGGAAGGGTAAAAGTGAGAAAACTCGTGGGTTGAGATAAAGGCAGTTTAATAGGTAAAGCAAAAGCCGCGCACACAAGCAAAGCAAAACAAGGAATTCGTTCACTACTTCCCATGGGCAGGCAGGTGTTCAGCCATCTCCAGGAAAGCAGGGCTCCATCACGCGTAACGGTTACTTGGGAAGACAAACGCCATCACTCCAAACGTCCCCCCCTTCCTTCTTCTTCCCCCAGCTTTATATACTGAGCATGACGTCACATGGTATGGAATATCCCTTTGGCCAGTTTCGGTCAGCTGTCCTGGCTGTGCCCCCTCCCAGCTTCTTGTGCACCTCCAGCCTGTTCAGTCAGTAGAGCATGGGAAGCTGAAAAGTCCTTGACTAGTGTAAACACTACCTAGCAACAACTAAAACATCGGTGTGTTATCAACATTGTTCTCACCCTAAATCCAAAACACAGCACTGTACCAGCTACTAGGAAGGAAATTAACTCTATCCCTGCTGAAACCAGGACATATGTACATACTTATATATGTATATATACACACTGATATCTGCTGTATATATCATAGAATCATAGAATCATTTAGGTTGGAAAAGACCTTTAAGATCATCAGGTCCAACCATGAACCTAATACTGCCGACTCCACCACTAAACCATGTCCCTAAGTAGCACATCTACACGTCTTTTAAATACCTCCAGGGATGGGGATTCAAACACTTCCCTGGGCAGCCTGCTCCAGTGCTTGATAACCCTTTCAGTGAAGACATTTTTCCTCACATCCAATCAAAACCTCCCCTGGTGCAACTTGAGGCTGTTTTCTCTCATCCTATCACTTGTTACTTGGGAGAAGAGACCAACACCCACCTCGCTACAACCTCCTTTCAGGTAGTTGTAGAGAGCGATGAGGTCTCCCCTCAGCCTCCTTTTCTCCAGGCTAAACAACCCCAGTTCCCTTAGCCGCTCCCCATAAGCCTTGTTTTCTTGACCCTTCACCAGCTTCGTTGCTCTTCTTTGGACATGCTATATACCTGTTACTGATGTCAGAATTTGATACTCAGGAAAGGGAATGGGAGTCACTAATTTGAGTGTGGGAGATTTCATTTCAAGTGTGTCCCATGGGAAGTTTTCAGGTTTTTAAGTACTCTAGGGCATAACCTTGCACACCTCAATCTTGTCCCTTCTGCTTGTAAGTAACCATTGACTTTGAGGGTAGCTCTGAAAGCAAGAAAGGAATGGTTTAAATTTATCATCAGCTCTACTGTCTAACAGAATTTGACAGCATGAAAGTGTGAAATGGATAGAATGATTAAAATTTAAATCCAGCCATACTTACAGTAGGTATTAGTGTTAATGCATTTTCTAAGCCAAAAGTCACTGAAAAGAGTTAAGACAGAAACACTGAACCTTTTGGGGTCCATCAATTTCAATTCATTTTCTCTGATTTTATGGATCAGTACTTGGTCTCTTCACTCTAGTGTCTATGAAATGTCAGTCCTTCTAGTGACAGCTCCTGAATAAAATGACCTGCATATGTAACTATAATTTCAACACTTTTCCAGCATTTGAATATTTAACCACACAATGTGTGTCTGTTAGAATAAGGTTGATGCAGTGGTAGAGTACAGCTTGCTTTGTTTTGCCTTGGCATTGCAAGTGGCATAAAATCCAGTCGACTACCCTTCCATGGTGCATTTTGATATAGTTTGAATAGTTCTGGTTGTGCAAAACAGCCATGGTTTACCTCTTGCCATATATGTTTTTAGGAAGTATATATTTATACACTATGCAAACAGCTAAATTATGTAAAATACATAATAACTATATTTTTAAAGCAGCTGGAATTACTCTACTAACAATGTAACTGATAGAAACCACAAAAACTTTGACATGAAAAGCTAATGACCAAATTATACATTATATTTGTTCATCACAACCAGAATTCAAAGTATACATTATCCACAATAACTCTGAATCTGGCACTTTCATTACACAGGAAAGAATGTCTAATTTCTGTACAGAACATACTTTTAATAATGACTAAAAGTGACATGATTTTTTTCCATAGACTGTAACAGTTAGTCTATAGCTGTTCTACTACATTTAATGAGAATAAAATGTTTTAAATGGCAATCAATTAAAAGTCAGACTTTGAAAGATAACTTCATTTGCAGCCTTAACAGTTTTCTGTTACGTATATAAATATATGTGCAGGTGCATCAGTGGTGCATGTGCATACAAGTGTATTTGTTTATATGCAAAGCATGGTACTTAGGGAGATTGATAAAAATACACTGATTTTTCAAATATTTTTATCATCAAACTTTAGAGACACAGAAATGAGAATGAATAATTTAAAATTTGCTGATTTTTATAGGCAAGGCAATTAAAACAAATACACAGTAAAGGCATTTTCCCCAGTTTCCTAGTAAGGCAACAATCCTTACTGATTAAAAGCTTTACACAGAACATGCTTAAAAGTTTTGTGGTTCTTCTTTTAGTTCAAAAATTAGTTATCTGTTTTGTAATGTTGAAACCATAATCTGACACTTCAGGCAAAATTAAAACTTACATGCCATTTGACATGCTGAAACATATATGGAAAACATAATAAAACTATGTCTTTGCAAAAAAGAAAAGTGACTCATCCTTATTTTAAAGGTTAAGTCACCCTACCAGGAAAGTGATCTGTCACATTTTACAAATAACAAGGACAAAATACCAGATCAGTGTGCAGGAGGGAAAAATGTGGGGTAATATTTTTACAAATTATATCAGTGTCTAGTGGATACAAATACAAATGTTTGTAACAACCACTCTTTACTTGAAATACACTGTTTTCAAATATTTTTATCATCAAACTTTAGAGACACAGAAATGAGAATGAATACTTTAAAAATTTTTGATTTTTATAGGCAAGGCAATTAAAACAAATACACAGTAAAGGCATTTTCCCCAGTTTCCTAGTAAGGCAACAATCCTTACTGATTAAAAGCTTTACACAGAACATGCTTAAAAGTTTTGTGGTTCTTCTTTTAGTTCAAAAATTAGTTATCTGTTTTGTAATGTTGAAACCATAATCTGACACTTCAGGCAAAATTAAAACTTACATGCCATTTGACATGCTGAAACATATATGGAAAACATAATAAAACTATGTCTTTGCAAAAAAGAAAAGTGACTCATCCTTATTTTAAAGGTTAAGTCACCCTACCAGGAAAGTGATCTGTCACATTTTACAAATAACAAGGACAAAATACCAGATCAGTGTGCAGGAGGGAAAAATGTGTAGTAATATTTTTACAAATTATATCAGTGTCTAGTGGATACAAATACAAATGTTTGTAACAACCACTCTTTACTTGCAATAGATCAAAGAAAATTCATCAGCTGGTTTATGCACTGGGTGTAATTGCATCTTTAATATAATCCAAAATTATATTTTCTTTTGAAATCCAAACAAGCTTTACATTAGATTTTTCTAATGGAGCAATACTGCAGCCACTGATAGACTCTATTTCCATTTATCTTAAAAATAACTATCTATGGCATATCTAAATTTGTGATATGCATACAACAATGTACAAAATTCCATGCAAATACAATGAAAGCTTCTAAATCTATTTTTCAAATAAGTAAAAATTCTAACAGGAGGCTCCAGAGTTATAGAATAGTAATGCACCTGCTAAGTTAAATACAAATAAGATTATGTTCTCCTTAGTAGAACCAGAGGTAGGCATAATAACCACATAAGGATTTACTGTTGTGAGCCTTTATCCTGTTGATGTCACTTACCTCTTTTATCTCTATCCTTTTTCTCCATTGCATTTATTTAAAAATACTAACAAGTAATTCAGCCCTATATTCTCTGTTTGCACTGAATTACCAATGAAATTAGTGGAAACTTTTGGAACATGTATCCCGTGGGACACACAAATATTGAATAAATAAAATCATACTGATGTTACAGGCCAAGAAAACAGGTAATGAAAAAAATTCCTACAAGCCAAATGGGGATGAAACTTCATCTTTAATTAATTTGTAACTTGAGTCCCAGACCCACTATGTTATCCTTGATTGCCAAATATATCCTGTGCCGCTCAACAGATATCAGTACAGTGTTGATTGAACAGGATTCCACCAATGTGTGGAATCTGTGTCTCGGTGTCACTGACAGATACTGAGGGACAAAATCTTGGCTGCTTTTAAGGCAGTAAGAGTCTTTTCTGGTGGCTAAGGTGTTGTGCAATGTCTCTTGAAATGTGGTGAATTAACATGGCATTTATTGAAAGTGTAGGCCCTGAAATTTGTCATTGCATCTGTAAACATCCTGACAATTCATAAGCAAAAGTGACTGAGGAGTAAAACCTCATCTACTATTTATCCTTGCCCATCTAAATGGAATTTAATGTCACTGTCCTAATGCTTTTTTTCAGCACAAAGACAGATATATTCAGCAGGAATGGTGAATGTAATATACTTTTAGCAATTCTGAATATAATTTGATATTTGTATGAAAACAAAAAAGGAAACAATTAATTTAAAGATTTTCAAGAATACAACTATTTTAGACTAATTGAGACAATTAGTTTTGGGGGTTTTAAAGAAAAAAAAAGAACACTGAGGGCAGAACTAAAATCCTGCAGTTTTCTTT
This sequence comes from Aptenodytes forsteri, assembly GCF_000699145.1. Classification (NCBI taxonomy): domain Eukaryota; kingdom Metazoa; phylum Chordata; class Aves; order Sphenisciformes; family Spheniscidae; genus Aptenodytes; species Aptenodytes forsteri. Next base: position 3,309,069 of record NW_008795695.1, read on the forward strand.
ATTCTTTTTTTGTGACAGTCTCTAGAATCCAGGTCTTAAGTGGAAGAGCAAAGAGGAAACCTACTTGCCCCTTCTTCTGCCTCCAGTCCACTCATCATTTGGTGTTTAATATTCAAGTCATCTGTCAAAGCATTCAGTTATCAATAAACAATTCTTGATGCACAGTCATTAGCAGTGAAGTATAGATCCTTAATTTTAAGGTTTCACATGCTAAGTACATTGCTTTTGTGCTTCCATGATATTTTCCAGGAGTCGTTTTCATGTTCCCTGCATCCTATGAAGTTCAAGAGCGGGAGGTGGCAACCTAAGACTGCTAAGATCCTTAGGAGGGCGACAAGGAGACAGGAAGGTTTTAGGACAAATCAGCTTGTTTCATTCTGCATTAAAGGGAAAAATCTTCCCAGTCCCATAGTAGATCAAGATTACTCATCATATCACTCAAGAATCAAGCCTGGAAGAGTTCCAGGGAAGCCTGAGTCATCATTGTGCTTGGGGGGTGAAGGGGGGAAGAAGAACCCTTCTTTTTTTTTTTCTTTTTTTTTTAATATATCTTTTAATTGCAGTTACCATTAGTAATGTATCAAAATATTCGGCATTGTGTGTTGATTTGGTCCAAAATTTTAGAGGATATACTCTTTAAAGTGCACATTCATGCTTTGTCAATATTTTTAACAATCATGTTTATAATAGGAAGCAAAGAAAACAGGCAAAGCAGTGCAGAAGCTCATCCACCCATTATGCTCATTCTGCCATTAAAGTTCACTGACTAATGGATTTCTGATGCAGATGGAAGTTTTTGTACCACTGAGATATTGCTTTGACAGATCAGGCACAATAGCTGTGACTGTTAGTCTTTCAAGCCTGAAGAGTTTTCTTTCATGGCTTCAAGTGAAGCCTTTCCAGAGCAGCGAGATATTCACAGCAGCCAACTTTTTAATAAAGAACAAAAAAAAAAAAAAAGAAAAAGTTGCTTTCTTTTTTCAGTTACGAAGGACTTAACAAGCTTGCTTCAGTGCTGTAAGAATAAATCAAGTTAATAAGACAAAAGTAAAGAGTTCTTAAAGGACAAATGAGGATCCACCAGGTCCACATAATGAAAAGTCATCTTTGAAGTAAAATATTCCAGTAACTTGAATTATAGTTCCAAAAATATTAAAAAGAACTAGCAAATGTTAATAAATAATGCCACGAGCTTTCTGAGTTTATAAGCTGTCATGTACCTTAACTTGTTAGAAAGCAATAGACAGGTATCTGAACACACTATTCTTAAGAGAAATAAACACAACAATTAAACACATATGAATGAACCCTAGGATATATATCTGTAAACATGAAAAATTTCATTCTACTGTCTTCAATCCTTCTACTGTCTTCAGTGGACACTGAATTATCTTGTGAAGGCCTTCCTTTGATTACCAGCATCTTCTCTTACCCTTTTCCCTACTCCTTCCTGCTATTTATTTTACAGAATTTAATGGTATTTATTATACAATAAAGAGCTTGAAACCAAAAGAGAAATCACCTTTTTTTATTACTTTAGTCTTCTCTTTGAAAAATGTTTTTATTTTCTCTGGACAACATTGAAATATATTGAATAAATAATACACTTAATTCCAAAAGAAAGGCAAATAGATGCACTGGTAGTAGAAATCTATGTAAAACTGCATATCACTATTAATAGTCTACATGATGGCACAGAAAGCACTGGAACATGTTCATGGGACTAGTAAAACATAGAAAAATCTACTATACTATTTAAGACGGGTGACACACTTTATTTAAGATTGTAACAAGCGTCTAACTTGGGAGCAAAATATAACACAAGTAAAATCCCTACATAGTAAATGCAGAAAGGCAAGTGCCTCTAAATGGTTACTCTGAGTACGAAGTTAAAAGCATTAATATCAATAGGTCCCATAAGCCTCGGTGTCCCACTGCCTTGGAGGCAGAAAGGGGCAACAGCACCTCCTGCTTCACAGGGCCTGTCTCAAGGAAAGCCCATTTCAGGTCTGAAGGGCGTGTGAGAGCCTAAAGCAGAGATCTTGACCTGTCGTACGCAAGATACGCAGACGGGGGGAGTGAAGGTGTCTGGGTGCTCTGGGGTACACTGCTGTAGGACAGACTGCCTGTTGTCTACATAGTCAGCACAGGAGCCTGGACGTCATGGCACTGTCAGGAAAGCACCTGAGAGTTTCCCAGGCTCAGAACCGTATAATTAATGAATGTTGCCCTTTTTCAGCAGCTGTTCTCCATTTGTCTTTGACCCCGTTATTATTTCCTATTTGTCTTTTTCAGTTCACGTCATGTCACTCACAACACTTGAGTTGCTTAGGATAATGAACACTGTAATTATTTCTTTTAATTAAGAGTACAGTTTTTATATACTGATCGCTTGTACTGCATCCCCTTTTCACTGAGCAGGCCAAGCAAGATTTTTCTTTTTATTTAAAATACACGTGAGGCAAAACATTGCTGCTAGTACTTACTCTCTTCTCAACACTTAATAAAATGCAGCTTTCTTTTATTCCATACAATTTATGTTTATAAGGTTACACATACTGGCCTCTGCATCTATTGTAATAGTTTCTTTAATGGTACACTCACCCCTTGTCCTAGTATCTTGCTTTCTGAAGCCCTACATTCTTTACCTGCTTTAGCCGAGTTATTGTTGCCTTTTGTGAATTATCATGGGAAATATCTCAGTGCTTTGTCCAAGCTTCTTCATTATTATTTATTACCATGAATCTCCCCTATTTATATCTGACCAAAATGTCTGTCCAGTTTTGCATCTGAGATACACTTTATGGAGACCATGATCAGATTCGGATATTAAAATTCCACATTATATTTTATAAGAAAAACTACAATTAAATATGCCATTGTTACATTCACTCCAAAATGTTACTTGCTGAAATTTTATATATATGATTTTTTGTACAATAAGCTAAACTAGTCTATTCTCAGCCCAGACTCCCAACTACAACTGCTCTACATGTTTTGCTAGAAATGTACCTTTAATAAGAGGTGTTAAATTATTATTTTTAGGCTAGTTTAATTGTGTTCAGATTTAAAGGACTGAGATCCTTTAAGTAGATAGTGAAAAGTAGCACAACCTTGACCACAGCTTTCACTTATGCAGTATCTTTTTTTTTTGTAAGTAACAATATTCTTACTATTAGTTCTTTCAGCCCTGTTTTGACGTCTAGACCAAATCAATCTGCTTGTGCTAAATACAGGGTTGATTATCCTTTTACTAGGTGTGCACTATTCTGCTTTTTTGTCTAAATTCAAGTGTTCCTCCCCCCCAATTAACTTTTACTGTTTTAAACAACTTCTATGTAAATACTTATTCATTAAAATTATGCCAAAATTAATTTACTAACAGGTCATTGGATGAGAAATTAATAGGAAAGAAATGAAGAATTCAGGATTTTATTTGAACAACTACATTTTAAACTCTTATTTTAGGTTTGCCGTGTAACTTTGCTTTGGTTTAGAGTAAGTCTTGTTTGTTTCCATGGAAAAGCATTACATTACATTCTTTAAGTACTGTTATTTAGAATTTGGCCTTATATAATCCTTGTTCTGTATTCAAAGTATTTAAGTCTCCCTGAAGATCACTCCACTTGCTTTGGTAAACTCAAACAAAGCTTTAACTTACATTAACAAGATTAAAATATACAGTCTTAAGAGCAAGCTCATTCACTTGCACTAAATAGTGCAACTAATCATAGATACTGAGTTGGCTATGCTCTTAGCTTCCAGTTCAATCTTGGAGAGGTAAAAATTTCTCCAGGCAGGAGTATTATTGCGGTGAGTGGGTCCAGGAAAGTCCTTTCAGGCTACAGAGCTGTTGGCTGTTGCTTTCTCCACTAACCGCTGCTACTGCTCCTGGCTCTCTGCTGTCAAACATGCCAAGGGCAGCAATGGAAAGACAATTTCTGTGTGCTGTGCCTTCAGCCCACGGACTGTCGTACAGAAGAAACTGGAACCTTGAGTGAAAGACTTATGGAGTGAGACCTAGGATTTCAGCGATAACCACCTCCCCCCCTCAAATCTGAAGAACATAAATTGGGGAAATCACAATCAAATTTTAACAAACAATATGAACACCAACCAGAACAATGTCTGCATTCATGATTTGGCTCAATGTTGGCCTATTTCTATCCTGTTAATTCAGATCTAGACATCCAGCTCTATAGCTTGTGCAAACTTCCGTAGGACTACCTTTTTGGTCACAGGACTTGTACCCTTGTGAGCAGAACACCTTCAGCTGTGTCATTCAGGGAACGATATCCTGAATTAAGTGGTTTTAATCCTAACAATAATATGAATAGTCTTATTTTGTCAGGCCCACACTAACCATCTACCCTTCACCAGAGAAATGCAGCTTTAATGCATTTACTTAACTAATGCACCTTCATGACATCGACATGGAAAGCAAGCGCAATCAACTCTATTGCAGTTTATCAGGTCAATGATCCTTGATCTAAAAGAGATTTATGTAGATCCTGTAATGAAGTAGTAGCAGCTGTGTGGGGTTTTTTTAGAGTACTTTTTCATCTCCTGTTTTTAGCAATAAAATATTAAGACCTTGAATTGAATTGAATATAGTCACTGACAAAGCCTAATGTGCCCAAAAGACTCATCAGAATATAGGGAGTAAATAATATGTGTTTGCCAACTGTGCATTAATGTAGAATAATGGTTTGACTGAGAACTTCTTTGAGGGCCACAAATACCACAAGAACATGCTCCAGTCAAACTTTTGGAATACGTTAGTTTATGTCGTTATTTGTTTTACTGAAAGGCCAAAAGAAACACCTCATTGGAATTGCACAGGCTCATTACCAAAGATAGAGATCTGCACTGAAGAAGTCCCAAATCCAAAACAGCGAAAGCAGGGTAAGAGAAAGGGGATTCCAAATTCCTTAGTACTCAAATGAATTTATAATACTAAGGTAGAAATATGTAATTAGGGTTGAAGTATAAAACTAACATTGACCCTATAACATATTTTAAAAGGTATGTAAATTGCCACAGCACTAAAGGGAGGAAAAGGTCAGATTATTAATCTTTACCTTTCTTTATGTATCAATACTGTCGTTGAATAAAGGTACTAAAATAAAAAGTTTCTATCCAGCTGTAATATGCATTTAGATTAAAAAGTCTCTGTGGCCTGTTCCCATTAACTCTGATGCTTTGTCTGCTCTGTTTTACTGGTGAACAACCAGCAGGCATCAAATTCCTTATAATCACTCAGAAGACCTGAATCAAATCTTTTGACAGGAAGCTAAGCAGGCTGACGGTCAATGAAACAAATGGAACTGAATTGGAGGTGAGGCTACAAAATTGTCCAGAAGGCCCATTCAGTGATGCACCTGACATGTTGCAGGAGGATATATATATATATTCATATGCCTCCAAATGATGTTCTTTTTCATTAACAGTCAGTATACCTTCATGTTTGTGTGCTGTTCAAGGCAGGCAGCAAATGGCTACACAAATCACTCCTGTATTACAATGCTAACTTTATAATAAATTCACCTGTATTTTTGTCTTTTTTGATTACAGGATCAGTTCCAGAGCTCTTCTCGCAAATTGAATTCTTGTGTTGAAACACAAGCATGGCAGTACCAACATGACCAAATTTAAATATGATGATGTGTATCTAAGCTAAGGAGAAGTTTTATATATTTGAAATTTTGTTGCTGTTGGTATCTTTATGGGTATTTTGGTATAGGTTTCATATCTTCTATTTTTTCTTCAGTTGAATGAAGGTAAGAAAATAGAGATTCTGATGTAATAATATAACCCCCAGTTGTCTTTGAGAAGATTCAAAGTATAATGGAACAGGCAGTAAAACTGCAATATTTAGCAACACTGCTGGGGTAGATCCTCCTGCAACATGTCAGGTGCATCACTGAATGGGCCTTCTGGACAATTTTGTAGCCTCACCTCCAATTCAGTTCTATTTGTCTCATTGACCATCAGCCTGCTTAGCTTCCTGTCAAAACCAGCACCCCAAACTGTTGCCACTTTAGGTTCTTCAACTTACTGTTTAATATAGATGTGTTTCTGAGTAGGTATTTTTCTCCAAAATAAGGTGTTGCAAATGGAAGACTTGTAAATATAAGCTGTCTCTACAGTGGTGACAAGCTTTGTTTTCTTGCTAGCAGGACATTTAAATTGTACTGCTTGGTTGCGGATTCTCACACTGTGTTGCTGTATTCGGAAGCCGTTATCACTGTAGGAAATAATAGCAAGCGGATACATTAATTAGGAATTTTGCACAATAATGATGAAGATAAGGTGTATCTACATCTCTGTGATTCACAGGTATGTGAATCAGAATAGCTAAAGAATGACATAGTAATTCAAGTAATTGCATTTTATTGTAAATAAATTCATCTGCTAAATAATGTGGGCTAGCAAGAGATAACTAGAAAGACAAATTTGAATGAGGTTATGTGACACTGAAGTTCGTATGAAGGAAATACCACCTCATAGGCCTTGGACAAGTCACTGGACTTTGTTTCTGCATCTCCAAAGCAATATTGGGGAAAACAGTTAATAGTTTCTCAGAGGATGATGATTAATGAAGGCAAAGCTGCTGTTGTGTCTAACCACTTAGCATTGTTATCACTAAAGTTTGTAGACTGAATTTATAAAGATAAATGGTGTCATTTAAAAGAAAATCTAATGGTCTAAGGCTATTAAACATTAACAGTTGACCTTAGTTTCTTCTATCATTTTTAACAAGCTATTGTTAAATAAGTGAGAAGATATGAGAAGAGGAAGGGGGTGTAAATCCAAAGAGCATTACTAGACTAAGTGTAAGAAAATTCAGAAAGCTTCAGATATTTTTCTTTCCTCAAAGCTGTGACTCTGCATGCAGCTTCCTGAAATACCTACCTTACCCTTTGTACTGGACCACTTTTTTACAATGTAGCAAACAAATAGCATAAATATCACCATAAATACTCACCCACACCTTTTGTAATAAATATTGCTGCAATGGGAATTGAAAACAAAAATCTTCCCTCATAGGTAAAGTCTAAATAAAGTCAGTATGATTCTGCTTATATTTCATTTGAATCTGGCCAGCATTTTGTATCTAATAGAGAAAAGAGAGATTCAGCTGTGTGGAATGAAACAGGATAAGCATAAACTCTCAAATAGAGCTTGGGGAAAACTTTTTTAGAATTTTACAAAATGTTTGAGGTTCTGTAATGGAAGTAAGAGAAGAAAAGACCTCTTCAAGAGACTAGTTATTGAAACATTGTCGGAGGTAAAGTCAACTTGAAATATTGTCAGAGAGAAAGTCACTGTCCTTGTAAATACATATACATGTAAGTATGCTTGTGTGTTTTTCATTTGTGTGTGTGCAGGAGTCTTCCTCAGTTACATAATCTCTGTATATGTAGCAAAATCCAGGCATACCTTTTCTTCCTCATCACTGGTTCACGATACGTTTAGTATAGAAAAATAAGGTATGACTAATATGAGAGAGACAGGATGTCTGGCGTGTTGCCACTCTGGATAACCAACAGATCAGGACAACAGAAACACTTCTGTACCACAGCAGCACTCTGTGAAAGCCTGGTGATGAACAAGGAAGGAAATAATGTAATTGCAGATGGCTATGATTGGAATGAGTATTGCAGGAGAAAGGTAAGAAAGCGTTAAAACTGAGCATGAACACAAAGCTGGAAGCAGGAGAGTGGGGTGGAATGCTCTATTGAAGTGGCCTTTGTGAATACCACTTTTTAATAGCATGCATACAACTCATAGTGCCTATCCCAGAATTTAGGAATACATGATTCGTCTGTTTTCTTTCCTTTAAGTCTGGAATGTTATAAAACGAAATAATTGTAATGGTTTTCCCATAACAGTAATGAAAAGTAGTAGTTCTCCCTAAGAATACTAGAGTTCAGAACATAAAATACATTCTTATTTGGTGATTATACGGAGACAATAATTAAATCCCCCAAAGTCTAGTACATAATCCTGGGAATTCCATTTAAATAGCATAATGAGTTTAAATGTCAATTGTCTCTTTCGGACCTCATCTATTGTCCTCACTGATAAAGTTTACAACAAACTTTGCTGAGAAACACAACATTTTTTTTTTACAATGCTAAGACACAAAATTTAAATTACCTTTTCTTTAAAAGAGCTTCACATGAAGCTAATATTCATAACTTGCACTTCAACAATGTTTTTTGTATCGAGCCTCAGTCCTACAAACTCTTATGCATGTGCTTAACTTTATGCACCAGGAGTCAAATTGCTGATTTCACTTTTCCAGCTGGGTTGTATTACTACTCCTTGCAGCCGCCAGGCATTCAGCTCCCCTTATACAAATATCCATATGTACAAAAAATGCAATGTATCTGCAGCACTTAAGATAACACAAGGAATAGAAGAGGGTGAAATCATTTATCTAAAAGATTGCTTGCTTCCTGATTTGCATAAACACTGCAATGTATAAGTGCTGACTCAAGAGAATTGAAGTTTCTGAAAATATTTTGAATCCTTCTGTGAATGCAAAAAATGCCCAGTGAAAATGCAAAGCATTGGTTGGTGCTAGCTAAGGTATTTTAGAGAATGTATTAGATAGGAAGGATACTAAAGAAATGATCCAAGAGAATATGGATCATTTATTGGCCTTTACTATGAGGCCAGTAATTCTCCACTGTTGCCTCCACTGCACATTTCCCAGTAATTCCACAGTGAATAATTCCAATTTGTAATAGAGTTCTTCATGAAGACAGTTCCAGGTTGGAGCTTGACATTATAGAGTCATGAAAATCTGAGATGTTTAAAATGTGCAGGAGAGGCAGTTGTGCATACATTGTAGAAACATTCAATTAAGGGTCTATAGTGAAAGGCTTATCCTGCTGGTCTGATGTGTGCGCTATTTTTATTAAGCAGTCAGTGTAGTAAAGTCTGCAATCAGGTCTCTTCTGTCCTAGGAGAGACCCTGTACCCTAATCATCTGGCCAGATGTTAAAACAACCTTCCCTTGTTTTTTATTATTCCAGGCAAAATGTATTGCTTCTGCAGTACCATCCCCGGAACTCACTTTAGATTGAGGCTTATATCATGCTCCTACAAAAAATGGAGGTCAAGTCTCTGCTATCATTTTGGTAAAGGTGGGATAAGCTTCTAGCCATGCATACCAGCCTGATCCTTTCTCAGTTCTGGTCAAGTTCAGATGAGGAGACAGTAAGAAGCAAGGACAAAAGCAGAACTTTGGGTGCCTGTTTCAGTGTCAATAAAGTAAGTATCCTTAGTCTACAGGTTGATAGCTGAGCAGAGATTGAGTCGTGTGTGGATTTAGCTCTAAGAATATTGAACCTCACAATATTATTAGAACCTGATGGGAGTAATGCAAAGTTCACTGTTTCTCATATGTGATATGCTGTCTGTCTTACATGGAGTTAGGCTTTACACACACACAGAAGACAAAAAGTTTGCTCCCGTATTCAAATATTCATGCTGAAGCCCATATTTTCAGCATCAGTCAGGAAACTGCAGTTTTAGGAGGATATAATTCTAAAATACTGTTTCAAGAGATCCAGCTTCTACTACAGCTCTTTCATCAAGTCACTGATAAACCTGTTTATCATAACATCCTGACTTTGTTGTAAGAATGAAAAGAATTATTGTTCAGGACTATCACTGTCAAATCATACAAAATATTCTCTCTCAGTATGTTTTTGTACAAAATATTTCCTGTCACTATGTTTCCCAAAATGTCTTTTTTTTTTTTTTTTTAAAATGAAATAAAAGCAGTTCTATGGTAGGTTAGCTACTTATAATAATTTAAATCCTAATATCATGATTTTTGTACTACATTATTTTTGTAATTAAGAGTGAGAGTGGAGATCATGGCTGACAACATCCACAAGCCAGGCTTCTATTTCCTTGATTAGCTGCCAGCAGAAGAATTAAAACCAGAGAGTTTGACTTGTTTTCCCCATGGGAATGCTGCAGGCATTAACAGGAGTTACTGGAAAAATGAAAATCCAAACCTAAGTGTCCACCTGTGGCCCAAAATACTGAATCAGTTTAATCCCGTTTATAGTATAATAGTTCTTGATGTGAATTCTCAAGGGTTATTCACCAATAGTGACAAAACTTTATATGAAAAGAATCAGGGTTTCTTTTATATATTACATTATTTTATGGGGAACATTGGTGTCTAGACTTGGAAAAAAAAATGTTTGCACGCATTTCTCTGAATTTGCTCAGTAATATTTTCTAGGTAAATACAATATGTTTGCACCAGTTTCCACAGAAATCAGTGCTAATCTTATTAAACTTTATATGACTCAGGCTTATATGCAGTTTTAAGATTTAATTTTCCCTGAAATCTGTCATGCTAGTCCACAGTTGACTAGATTTTTCACAGTGGAAAGACATCTTTAGCTTAAGATGGGATGGGAGGAGTGAAATTTAAATAATAAAAAAAAAAATAGTAAAATTATATTCTTATTTCTTTTAGCCCATATAATTTGTTGTTTGGCAAATAAATAGGCCTCTGTGATTCATGGGAACAATATCAAATTACAAGATAGAGAGTTGCATTCTCAAATTTTGAACATATGACGTTTACAGTTTTCCTACAAAAGGCTTCAATATAATTTCTTCTTGCTTTTCTCAAATCAGTCTTCTGTTTGTGCTCAGATGAGATTGTTTGAACCTTGCAACTCAAAGATTTGGAACTGAATATTTTGCCCATTAATAAAAGATAGTTTGTTTTGCTTTGTATGGGGAAAACTAAGGTAGTCATAAATTCACAAATGAAGTGCTGTATATATTCCACCACAGTTGAGTCCAGGATAACACGAAATTCAATATTCATTCAGAAAGCACAGCAGTGTTCATATAATACCGTGCTATATAATTTTAAATGCTTTAATTTCTGTGGTCCAGAGAGCTAAATTTTTTATTTTTCTCTGCATACATTTGAAAACATCATTATTTGTGAAGAGAAAGAGGGAAAGGTGTACTAGTGTTTGTAGGTATAAATTTTACAACTGTGCTGTGCAAATTATAAATTGTTCACACTACGGATTGTCTATAGTTCTGAACTTATATTACTTAGAATGATGAGAATTCAGTCTTGACAGGGGCTTTGGCACTGCTGTAGTAAAAATGATTTAATAATAATAATAACAGTAGTGTATACAGATATATACTTAAAAAAAATCTGTTCTGACTGTTCTCAAAGGTAATAGGGCTGTATCCCTTGGGCAAGGATTTCGGAGAGTAATCCTTGGCTAAAGTCAGTGTTATGGCTGAGAGACAAAGGAAACCATCAGGTACCTGTCTCCAGATCTTAACCTCCATCTACATGGAAGACAGACTCAGATACTAGCTGAGTAACTTCTTCAGTGTACCATTTCTCTATCTCATGAGGAAAGGAAATATGAGTCTCTTTTCTCCTGCCTAATCCATGACAATCAAGGAAGGAGCTGTTTTTTCTCGCTCTGTGAATATCTGCATGTCAGTCACAGACTCACAGAATGGTTGAAGTTGGAAGCGACCTCTGGAGGTCATCTGGTCCAATCCTTTTGTTTTAGAAGAGTCACCTAAAGCAGGTTGCCCAGGACTATGTCCAAATAGCTTTTGAATATCTCCAAGAATATTCCACAACTTTCCTGAGAAAGTGGCTCCAATGCTCAGTCAGCCTCACAGTAAAAAAAAAGGTTTCTTATGTTCAGACAGAGGCTCCTGTGTTTCAGTTTGTGTTCATTGCCTCTTGTCCTGTCACTGGACACCACTGAAAAGAGCCTTGCTACTTCTAGACTTGCTTTTCATGTATTTAAATACATTGATAAGATCCCCCCCTGAGGTCTCGCAGCTCTCTCAGCCTTTCTTCATAGAAGAGATGCTCCAGTCTCTTAGTCATCTTAGTGGCCCTTCACTGGACTCTCTCCAGAGCTCCATGTCTCTCTTGTACTGGGGAGCCTAGAACTAGACACAGTACTCCAAGTGTGCTCTCACCAGTGCTTAATAGAGGGGAAGAAACACCTCCCTTCACCTGCTGGCAACGCTGCTCCTAATGCAGCCCAGGATATAATTAATTCTTTGCCGCAAGGGCCCATTGCTGACTCATGTTCAACCTGGTGTCCACCAGGACCCCCTAGGGCCTTTTCTGTAGAGCTGCTTTCCGGCTGGGTGGCCCCCAGCATATATTGGTGCATGGGGTTGTTCCTCCCCAGGTGCAGGACTTTACAATTCCTCCTTGTTGAACTTCATGAAGTTCCTGTCAGCCCATTTGTCCAGTCTGTAAGTCCCTCTGGGTGGCAGCATGACTTTCTGGTGTATCAGCCACTCCTCTCAGTTTTGTATCATCAGCAAAGTTGCTGAGGCTAAATTCTGCCTCAACATCCAGATCATTAATGAATATGTTAAACAAGATCTGACCTAGCATTGACCACCGCGATACACCTCTGGTTACTGGCCTCTGACTAGACTTCATGCCACTGATCACCACCCTCTGGGCCTGGCTGTTCAGCCAGTTTTCAATCCACCTCCACTGTCTGCTCATTCAGCTTATACTTCACCAGCTTCTCTGTGAGGATCTTAAAGGAAACAATGTAAAAGTCTTACCAAAGTCAACGTAGACAGTAACCAGAGCTCTCCCCTCATCTACCAAACCAATTATTTCATCATAGAAGCGTACCAGGTTGGTCAAGCATCACTTCTGCTTGGTGAATCCGTGCTGACCACTCCTGATAGACTCGTCCTTCATGTGCCTGGAAATGGTTCTCAGGATTAGTTGCATCATTACTGTCCTGGTTTCAGCAGGGATAGAGTTAATTTCCTTCTTAGTAGCTGGTACAGTGCTGTGGTTTGGATTTAGGAAGAGAACAATGTTGATAACACACCGATGTTTTAGTTGTTGCTAAGTAGTGCTGACACTAGTCAATGACTTTTCAGCTTCCCATGCTCTACCGACTGAGAAGGCTGGAGGTGCACAAGAAGCTGGGAGGGGGCACAGCCAAACTGGCCAAAGGGACATTCCATACCATGTGACGTCATGCTCAGTACATAAACTGGGGAAAGCTGGCCGGGGGGGCCACTGCTTGGGGACTGGCTGGGCATCGGTCAGAGGGTGGTGAGCAATTGCACCGTGCATCACTCACTTTGTGTATTATTATTATTATTATCATATTATTATTATTATACTCTTCCAATTCTCCCCCCCAACCAACCGGGGCGGGTGGGGAGGAGTAAGCGAGCGGCTGTGTGGTGCTTAGTTGCCGACTGAGGGTAAACCACGACAGTCCTTTTTTGGCGCCCAATGTGAGGCACAAAGGGTTTGAGATAAAAACAGATTAACCGGAGCGTATTAAGAAATTTATATCTTTTAACAGTTGTGGGTCACAATGTTGATTCGTCTGTTCTTGATATTGATCTGTCTAATCTGCATCGTGCTCGTTTTTTTGCTGTACATGCTAAAGATTGGTGTTGTTTTTTGCAGTTTGCTGTGGTTTGCAGTGATTGGTGATGTTCTGCTTGGGAGGTTTATTTTTAAAACATTGACCTTGGTCTTAAT
>NW_008795695.1:3328879-3330384 GCF_000699145.1 Aptenodytes forsteri
ATTACATTATAATTATTATTGTTATAATTATTTTATTTCAATTATTAAACTGTTTTTATCTCAACCCATGAGTTTTTCTCACTTTTACTCTTCCTATTCTCTCCCCCATCTCACCGGTGGTGGGGGAGGAGTGAGTGAGTGGCTGCGTGGTGCTCAGTTGCCGACTGAGGTTAAACCACAACAGTTGCCTTCCCAGCTATCGAGGTTAGGCTGAACATTCTACAGCTCCCCAAGCCCTCCGTTCTGCCCTTTTAGAAGATAGGAGTAACATTTGCTTTCCTTCAGTCTTCAGGCACCTCTCCCAATTGCCATGATCTTTCAAGGATTATCAAGAATTGCCTTGCAATGACATCAACCAGCTCCCTCAGCACTCATCCCATCAGGCCCCTTGGACTAATGTACGTCCAGCTTGCTTAAGTACTCTGTGACCTGACCCTCTCCCACCAAGGGTACCTATTCCTTGTTACAGACTTTCCCCCTGGTCTCTGAGGCCTGGGATTCCTGAAGGCTGCTCTTGCTAGTAAAGACTGATGTGAAGAAGACATTCAGTACCTCAGCCTTTATCATTTTCTGTGTAACAAGGTCCCCTGCCTCATTCAGCTGTGTATCCACATTTCCCCTTGTCTTCCTTTTATCACCCGCATACTTATATAAGCCATTCTTGTTGTCTTTGACATCCCTTGACAGATTGAATTCCACTTGGGCTTTGTCTTTCCCAATCCCCTGTCTGCATGCTCAGACACTGTCTCTCTTCCTCCCAGGTTACCTGTCCATGCTTCCACCTTATATATAGTTTCTCCCTCCTTCCACCTTCTGAATATGTCAAAGAATTAAGTACAAACCCAAATGCAAATTAGCCTATGTGTCAGCAAGGTCTAGGTTGCCATTTGTTACTAATATTCAAACTACTTGTTAAGACTTATTTTACAGGAAGTCACACATTCCCAAGGCTGACTGTCATGCTCATCTCCTCTATGCTATGAGCATATTCCTCCTCAGACCCTGGACCCTGCTGGACTTATGTCACATTTTCCGATGAGTCACTGCCTGCTTTGTGCTTGGATCTGGACAGAAACTCAGAAAGTTAAGTTTCATTTGGAACATTAATAGTTAAGGGAAGAACATCACTCTAAAGTCAGTAAGAAGAGGAAGAGAAGATCAGTTTCAGCACTTACTTTCTCAAAAAAATAAAACCATTCTTAAATAATTTTCCAGCTCTGCCCACATTGCTCATAAATGTAAAGGACTCTACTTCCTATAAATCCAAACTAGGCAAGTAACACAAGAATTTTACAATCTGTTTATTCATCAATGCCAGTTGCCCATTCTCAAAGTCTTTGTTTAGAAGAAAGACACTGTGTGCAGAAAATTAATCAATTCAATATTTTCTTGGATGGTTAACATTTGCTTTCCACATATTCTACCACTCTTAATTTGTACTTAGGTGCTCCAGTCATTTGATTACACAAAAAAACACTTACTGACATTTTCAGTCCTCAAGATTA
>NW_008795695.1:3330475-3338685 GCF_000699145.1 Aptenodytes forsteri
GTGTTTACAACACTGTCTATAGCTGTTGGGTCTTTATTTATTTATTGACTGAATGTTAGGCCTACAAACTGCCAACATCAGAGAGTTTTAATAGGAAAGATAGAAGATTGATTTAATTGGCATTTACCTGACACTCAGATGTCACGTATCCATGTCTGAAATGCCTAAAGCTGCCTTCAAATTGGATTATAAAAAGAAGAGAATGTAATCAACAAGAAATGAATTCTAAAGGCTTTATTAATAGCTTAGATGGAAATCGAATTTGAGCATTTAGACTGTAATTATATTCTGTCCTCACTTTCTAGCCACTGTTAGCTTAAAGCTGACTTCTGAAAATGTTATATATTAATTGATTCTCCCATCAGAACTGATTACCCTTAATCAATACCAACTCCTTGCTTTTGTCACATTGCTCCTCAAATGTATAGCAATCAAAAATACATGCTGTAATCTGTAAAACTTGAAGTCATATTGTACATTTTAATAAAAAAAAAAATCTTCCTATATGCATGTATGGTTGGAGGTGAACATAAATTCTCAATAACAAAGCCAACAAAGGTGTTTTGAAAAACAAAATTCTGTATCATAAATTTTTGTTAAACTATAGGAGGTTTTTCATTCTCTCCTCTTCTTTCTTCTCAGAAGATCATCAGCTGGGGACTTTTATCGTAACTCCACTGAAGCACTTTGCTACATTAAGAGGCCTCAAAATTGACAAGGAAAAAAGAAAATTATTGCAAAAACGTGCAGGGCAGCCAATGTCTTATCATACTGTAAAAACTTTAATAATGGTGACTGAACACTGTTGTCATATTTAGCTCAAACTTTTGGTTGTCAAAAATATTCTCAAAGGTACTTTCATAATGTCCAGTGAAATTTATCTTACCTTTCTAGCTTTTCGTAAATCTTTTTGGTTATACCTGAAGAGCTGAATTGCTCAAAACACATCTGGTAAAAAACAAAACAAACATTAAAGAATACAAATTGGCTGAACGGAATGATTAACACTACAATCTTATCTAAAAATTAAGGTTTTATCTACAATAAGGATATCAGGCACTGTGTGAGCACCAGTCCAACTTCCTAATGAAGTAAGTTGCAATCTGTAAAAAATGTGGTTCACTACAATTTATTGGCAGCCCAGCATTTCAAATTTGCAGTTCTATCAGTGGCTAGAAATTCTGGAATAGAGCCTTTCTGCAGGTAGCGTTCAGAGTCGGAGAGAGAAGATAAATCTGTAAATCCAAAATCCATCTTGGGCACTGCTAATAAATGAGATTACAGCATGCTAGTAAGTGGGGTTAGAAAGTAGTTGTTGAACTGATTAATGAAATTATATGTTGTTCACATAAGGGTAAGGACAAGAAGGATATAGAAGCACAAGTCTAAGGTTGTTCATTTGACTTCATCAGGATTTCTGAAAGTGACTATGAAACAAGAACCATGCTTTGTGATATCTTTGGGCAGAGAGAAGAAAAAACCTTTGAGCCATAAATCATTGACAGTTAAAGGAGTGTTCGGGGAAGTGTCACCATATGCTTGCCCTGTTTTTATACTCTTCCCTAGGCATCTGCTTTTGACCACTGTCAGTAGGAGAACACATTACCAGATGGATCTTTGGACTGTTCTTATGTTCCCATCTTATATTTGAAGGCAGCATGAAGAAAGCAACACACACACAAAAAAAAAAAAAAAAAAAAAAAAAAAAATCACTTGCCAAATGTTAGGCAGCTAATAGGCACAATAAGAGTACGTCTGAGATTTTCTGACTCCCTTTTGATCAACTGGTTCACATTCAGAAACAGAGTCCACCTGACTGCTTTAAACATACTCACAAATGACCAAGCCATCTGTTTAAGGGCAATTTTCTCACATTCCTGGAATACACAGGTAAACTTTTCAGTAAAACTTTAAGTTTACTAGCACAAATGTTCAACAAGGGACAAGAGAAAATCCCCTTAGCACATAATTTCATTTTGTAGTAGGTTCTTGAATCTCATCTATATTTCAGCATGACTTGTTGCAAACTACAAATAAAATTAATATCAGATGCCTTACTCTCAGGGCATTTTTTCCCTTCTTGTTTATTGAATATTATGGATTTATTTTTCCATCAGACATTGAGCTTGCCCAGTGTGAGCTGTATCATTACATAGTGTGTGGTACTGTGACCCTCCCATAAGCAGAAGGCTATTACAACATGCAGATATTCAGTGTAGCATGAACAAAAGACAAAACACTTTTTATTTTCATTTTATAAATAAAGACTAATCATCTGTATTTTATAAATAAAGACCATATATAAATGAAATTGTCAGTTTTTTCAACAGCATTTTCAAAAAAACATCTCAAAAGTAGATAGCCATTGACTATCGTATTAGAATGGGCAATCATTTAGAATTTCTTTTTGGAGTTTTATTTTGTTGTTTTAAAGAATTGATTGTTATTTCTGCACTTGGGAATCAAAGGAAATGATAACACTTATGGTAAATGTATGGTTTTGCCCTAGAACTCAAATTCATGGAAATAAACATTTTTACTCATATTGTTCATGGCAGAATATCCCATATTATAATCACACATTAAATATATTGTGGTTATAGATAATGCTAAGTGTTAAGTGTAAAAAGACTAAAATATTAAAAAAAAAATCCAAATATGTTTTAAAGTTCAACCATCTGTATGTTGCAGACAGTAGTCAAATAAAACACTAACAGATATAAGCTGAAAGTTTGCTTACATATTCTCTTTCTAACTGCTAAAAAGCCTAGGAAAAAATTAACAATATTATTTTACTTTTAAAAATAAGCAATCCAGACCTTTTCTGTCACAAAAGCTCTGTGGTAATTAGAAAACAACTGAGGTCTCATGACAGTTCCAGTTCCAGTTAAGAAACTGGAACAACCGAGTGGAAAAAATGTCTTTCAAGAGGTATGGAGAAGCTAACATGGATTTGTGAAGAAAAAAGCTCTGTCAGACCAATTTAATTTCCTTCTCTGACATGGCAATAAGACTTGTGGATAGAGAAGAAGTAGCAAATGTCATTTTTTCATGCTAGTAAGGCTTTTGACACGACATTCTTACGTGCAAACAAGGAAGCGTGGTCTAGCTGAAAATAATGTACTGGGCTGTGAACTCATTGGAATCTGAATGACTCTCAGTGGTTTGCTATTAACAATGAAAGGTTATCAAGCAGAATCAGATTTTTGTTGTTTTCAATATTTTTATTAACAACCAGAATGATGAAATATGCTTATTCAACTCACAAATTACATCACTTTGCAAGAGATTGCTCAAATACAGGAGAGGGAATTTGGGACTCAAAATGTTCTTGAAAAATTGATGATATATGATATGAAAGATGCATGATGTTCTTTAACAGAGGAAAGGGCAAGGTGCTGTCACTTAGGCAAATTCATGTAGCAATCAGGAACTTTGTAGGTAGCAGCTATCCAGTAAAGGCATCAGGGTGCATCATTGAATTGCAAGCTGAGGGTGAATCAAAACCACCTCGATGTCCTAAAACAGAATGATCTAGTCTAGTTAGTGACCAATAGATGACCAATATGGTCGAAAGCTGAGGAGAGGAACAATTGGAAGGGTTGTGAATAAACAAATGTGTCCTACACTTACCAGGACTACTTTGGCCACGTGCTATGTTTCAAGCAGAGGTATTGCAGAAGCGAGAAAAAAGAATGATTGGTCATCATCAATTAAATATGTCCTACTTTGGTTCTTTTAGTCAAAATAAATGAATACTGAGAATGGATATGGTACAGATCTCCAAAGACTTAAAAAGGTTGCTGCAAGAAAGAAGACCTATGAAGACAGGATGTCCATGTACAATTTTCTACTATGGAAGTAAGTGAAATGGTCTTCACCCATAGAAAACTTCAAGAACAAACTAGAAAAGACCCTGGCAAGAAGGTTATCATCTAAGTTATCAGGCCCTAGGACAGGGGAACAGACTTGCTGATCTCTCACAGGTCAATGATTTTGTGACTTCAAACTCTTTCACTTGTATTTACTTTATTGAGTGGAAATTAGTGGGGTTTTAACTAAATGTAGTTTTTATTCTTCAATTTATTTTTTTCAGTATATTTTTAACACTACCAGTAGAAGCCATCTCAATCAGTTTTAGTCATCTAAAATTGAGATGTAGAGGCTAGATTACCCATTTAGACACTATTTAGCCAAGATGGAGTAGGGACCTCTTCTGGAAAATTACTTAGCCCACCTCTCTTTGGCATAAGAGTAGGGATGAAATTTCAGGTGGAGATGTTTTCTTTTTCCACTGGCTACAGGAGAAGTCGGGACTAGTTTAGACCAGATGTCTAATTTTGATGGCTAGCATTCAATGAAAGAAATCCCACTCCCACAGTTTTAGAAAACACCTGCAGATAAAACAGTACCTGGCACTTTCAGCTCATAAGCAAATTCTTGTTACACGCATCCTCATTCTTCTCCAACAGTACTACCTATTTCTCACAATAGCATTCCTCTTTTAAAAGCCAAATATCTTCCTTTTAAACTTCCTCCAAATGTTGTGTCTCATCTTTCTTCACATTCACATCTCTTTTGAGTTGTATGGGCTACTGGTCACCAAGTAGATTGCATTACTTTCTAAACCTTTCCCTCCTGCCCTGTCCAGTCATTACAAGTAGGCCACCAAGATTTTAAAAGATAATACAATTGTTAATGGATTCTTTTTTTCTTCTAGAAGGATTTTGCATGAGTAATTTTTCAACCTGCAATGCAATTAAACATATGCTTTACTTCAAGAATATGCATGATTAATTATGTTTACTTATAAGTAACAGAAGTCTACATGACTTTGAATTCTATCTGACACTGTTATTTTTTGTTTGTTTTGTTTTTATTACATTGGTTTTGCTCGAACCCAGTATCTCATATAATATCTTACACACATAAGATCATTTTGGAAGGATTTTATAGGAACAGCAAAGAATAGCATAAAAATAGACCATTTGTGGTCTTATTGCACTTTCAGATGTTAATTGTTCTTTCCAATTGTTATGGAAAGTGATCACTAACAATATTTAATTTATATATATAAATTAGTTCTGTGCATACATTATTGCTTTAGTTAGCTACATCTGGGGAAAGGCAGGAAAACTCATGTTTTTGATAGAGGCCAGTCTTTGAAGGGGTTATTCAGTGGCATTTGAACTATCTGCACAGTTAGGTGAAATCACAATTAATCTTTGCCTATAAAGCTCTTGTATCTTTTATACAGACAGGCAAAAACCTGAAA
Organism: Aptenodytes forsteri; assembly: GCF_000699145.1. Taxonomy (NCBI): domain Eukaryota; kingdom Metazoa; phylum Chordata; class Aves; order Sphenisciformes; family Spheniscidae; genus Aptenodytes; species Aptenodytes forsteri. The sequence goes on from NW_008795695.1 coordinate 3,335,751, forward strand.
CTAGACAATAAATGTAGCTTTTTCCTTTCAGAGGTCTTGTATGATTGAGTAATTGGGTTTTGGTTACTTTCTAAATTTATCTGGTTGCTTTCTAAATTTATCTAAAACAAGAAATAATTGTAATCCTCTTTATTTACACCATATGCTCTTCAAAGTAAATTCTTATCCAGTAAATCTATAAGAAAAAAAACTAATATCCAAATCTCTGTTCTTTGAGAAAATGGCAGGTTGCGTTGACAAATTCACAGAACTTATTAATGGCAGGAAAAAAATATTCATCTGTAATAGAAATAACAGATAAAACTTGAGTATTTATCTGTCAGTTTTTTGGATAATACTTTATAGTCTCTCTATTTGGAAGTAATTAGGTGTTGATAATATGATGGCATGACAGAAGAGGGAGGAAGAGAATACTGCTGTGCTATTTTTATTTATAGCTAGATAGCTTAAAATAGCATGTTTCATTCATTCATTTAATTAGCACTAGATCACATTTCTTCTTATGACAGGTGCTGTTTTGCAGTCCCAGTGATTCTGGCCAGCAAGCAGCAGAATTACCAACTCCAGAGTCAGCCAGCGTAGAAATTGTCCAAGTCCTAGCCTGTTTACCACCTCCCAAATCCACACCCAAGGCACAGTCCACAATTATCTTCAAATTGGTTTAGCTTGTTCAGTACTTAAGCATCAAGCAAGTCTGAAATGGTGAAACCTCATAACAGGATACTGCCTTGCATCTTTCATCATTAGCAGGACCTTTTACTGTCATGGTTAATATTCTTAGCAACTCTTAACTTCAAAGAAATTATGCAATGTTTTGCATAAAAATTAGAATTACACATCCCTCCTCACCGACATTTAAGCTTTCTATTGATGTGAAAGGAGTTACAAAAAGCATATAACAATCTTACTAAAATTGAGTGACCAAGGTATCTGCTCTGTGGGGGGGCTTTCTCTGTAGCTGAGATTGATACCTTGTGGTAGAGGAAGGTTATTTCTAACCTTCTCACAATTTTGCAAAGGTACAACAATGTAAGCAAATGTTCAGGAACAAAGTGGTTCCCTAGAGTTGTCCAGACCTACAATTTTGGAAGTGATAAAGTTCAGGTAATTTGGAAAGATTTTTACATGGATTAAAACCACCATCTGTCTTCAAAATCTAGACACCCTCTTCCCTCCTAACAAACAAACAAACTCTAACAAACTACACACCAAAACCAAGAAAAAAAATTCTGGATTTTGTGTGGATAAAAGATCCTGAAATCTAGCTGGCAGAGAAGCCCTAAATTGAGGAACTCTTAGACTACAAAGTTTATAAGAAAATGTGATTACCTCTGGGGTTCCTTGTTTCATCACACATAAGTAGATGCTTACTTGCTTTTATGCTGGTTTGCGTTAGAAGTTCCTCTCTCCTCTTGTTCTGGATCTTGAAATATATTGTTACATTTTAAACCCCATGGAGAAGAGCTTGAACAGCTCAAACAGTACAGAAAATCTTGCAATAAGTTTCAAAAGGCTGAGAATTTGAAGTCACAGGTCCTTGAAGCAAGCCCAGATTAACACATTCTAGTTGATATTTGATTTTTCAGTAATTAAAACCAAAGTAAACACTGATCCATTCCAGGAGTAATATTTATAAACATTAGATGAACATTCAATTTATATCACGTTTAAAAAATCTGTTTTATATTAGGAATAAGTTAGGAAGAAATACAGTTTATATAACTAGTAATATTTATAAACATTAGATGAACATTCAATTTATATCACGTTTAAAAAATCTGTTTTATATTAGGAATAAGTTAGGAAGAAATACAGGTTATATAACTTAAACTTTCCTTCTTTTTTATTAAAAAAAACCACCACAATGTTATGATCTCTTCTGTAACTGGAGTTTTGCTTCACTAAAAATATCCTTTATAAAATATTAATTTGCGAGGTTAACAGCAAAGAAAATTGAGCTATGCCTCATCCTGATTTCAGCTGGGGATCCACATACTTTCCAAGCATTTTAAGAGCAATACTAGAACTCATTTTCAAGAGTACAGTTTTCCCCCATACGCCCATTTAATCTCATCAAAGACAAGAAGAGGAAAAAAGACAGGAATGACTGAGCAGGCAGGACGACAAGAAAAGGAGAACGTGGCGTTTCCTATTAAGAGATGTCCTGACCAGAAACACCTGCCAGGGAGCATGGCGGGATGGGTGTGACTCCAGCATGGGCAGCATTGACCTGGGCACAGGCAGGGCCCTGTCCTCACCCTCTAGCCCCTGAGTGTGGCGGGCAGAGCCGCGGGAGGCAGTGGGCCTCTTGGCAGCCCTGGGCATTGCAAGGGGACAGACCGGGACTGGGGCCTGACCAGGGGAGATCCACCAGGGGCAGCAGGACATGGCTACAACTTGGGTCTGAGATCCAACTAGAAACCAACCTGCAGGAAGCCAGACCTGCAGGTCTTGAGCTTGAATGGGGCTCCTGGGCCCATGGGCAGGAGTGTGTGTCCAGGTCCCAGGTAAGGCCACTCACGGCAGTAAAGGCCAGTTGTGCCTTCACAATACCCTCAAGGTGAACATGTGTTTGCTACAAGATCCTTATTCCTCTTATTAAAATTAAGGGTTGTGAGGAAAGAACAGTATCCCATGGGCTTTAGTAGATTATGTGTCTAGTATATTACACAGTTGCAAGATATGATCTCCTTTATTTGCCATCTGAGCATTTGAAATAGTTAATCATTAGTAGAAAGGGTCTGTAGAGGAATCTGGACAGGCTGGATCGATGGGCCCAGGCCAACTGGATGAGGGTCAACAAGGCCAAGTGCTGGGTCCTGCACTTCAGCCACAACAACCCCATGCAGCGCTACAGGCTTGGGGAAGAGTGGCTGGAAAGCTGCCTGTCGGAAAAGGACCTGGGGGTGCTGGTTGACAGCCGGCTGAACATGAG